>NC_054467.1:229372487-229976977 GCF_017639515.1 Carcharodon carcharias
CCAGCGCGTTTCCCTGGGTCTCTAGAACACTAGCCCAGTGACAATACCGTGCCACCGCCTCCCCCAGGCAAACAAGAGTGAATCAAGCCACCTCCACTAACATTTAACGGCATTTCCAAAAATTACTCAACATCCTGAGGCAGACCAGCCATATAAACTCTGTGACTATAAGTGGTTAGAGGCTGGACATTTTGTAGGAAGTGACTCATATCACGACTCCTAAAGTTCAACACCAGTTAGGACAAAGCAGTACACTTGATTGACATCCCATCTGTTAGCTTAAACATTCACTCCTTCCAACACTAACATAGCTGCAGTATGTATCATCTACAAGATGCACCACAGCAACTTGCCAAATCCTTTAGCAGCATTTCTGAAACACAACTTGTATTGATATAGTGCCTTTCAATCAGTGCTTTATAGACCATTAAGTATCAATACAATCAGTCACTTGTAATATAAGAGACATGGCAGTAAACTTGCACAAAGTGATAATCTGTTTTAGTGGTGTTCAGCCAACTCCCCGCTCTTCAAAAAAGAGCTGTGGGATTGTTACATCTATCCAAAACTAGCAGATGGGGCCTTGCTTTAATGTCTCATCTGACATATGACATCTCCAACAACACCACATTCTTTGATGTCGCACAGGGATGTCAGCCTAGATTTTCACACTCAAGTCTCTGGACCAGCTAGAAGAAAAAATGCAGCAAGCACTTAGGACCATCAAGTTCCTCTCCAAGTTACACCATCCTGAATTGGAAACATATCTTCATTCCTTCAAATATCATTGGACAAAATGTTGAAACCAGCTACCCAGCAGCACTATGAAAGTATTTTCATCACGTGGACTGCTGCAGTTTAAGGGCAATAAGTGCTGGTATCAGTGATGCTCACATGCAATGAATGAAAATTAATTGAAATGCAAGTACTGCACTAACAAAAACCATGGCCAGTGTGCAAAAACCAGAACCTCTGAACAAGGGTCATTGGATCTAATTTAGTTGTCATGCAAGTCAGGAAAAAGTGAAAAGGGTGCAAGGAGGCAAGGAAAGGTAGACTACAGGGAGATTTTATATGGCATATACATGAATGTTTTACATGAATGTTTTGCAAGAACAAAGACTCCAGTGGGTGCAGTCAAAATTAAAGAGCTTGGAACATTTGGGGGTAAAATTACTAAATTCATTTCCCTCAGATGCATTTTGACTAATAAAACAAGGGTCTTGCATTCAGAGGGAAAAGAGATACTATGTCCAAAAATTCAGAAGCACAATGCAAGATCAGTAATCTACCTGATTCCAAATTCAGCCTAAAACCTTGGAGCAGAGTGCAGTAAAACTGGACAAAAAAAAAAACCAACACAAAGTCAAGTCACTTTGCTTCAGGATTTTAAGATGCTATCTGCAGGACATCTGGAAAGCACCCCTGAATTCTCAAAAGAAATAGAATTGTTTTGATTAATAGTAAAGAGCTACACAAATCACTGATTGTACCCTAAAATGGGAAGATTGCAGTATTAGAACAGTGAACTCACCCATCAGCTAAATGTGCTGAATTTAATATAGGTAAGGAATCAGCATACCTAGAAAGAGTATTCAAATTGTAGCTCATTATATATTCCAGAGTACTTTTTCTTACCTTTTTTCCTCAGTCACTTCAAGGCTTCCTAGACTGCCAGTGCTCCACCCATAATTTATTCCAGCCTCAAGTGCATCCAATTTATTAGTCAGATGTGAGCCAAGTACTTTGCGTGTAACAGGGTCTCTTAAAGGAGTCTGAAACGACACCTAATACACAAGAAAACCTTAAAGCTTTGGTATAGTCCAACTTCACAATAGCATTAGAGCATATAGTAATGGCCAACACATCAAATTAAAAAAAGAGCTGCTATGCTGCAGCTCAAGCCTGAAGGATAAAAAGGCACCAGCACCTCAGGGAGAAAAAAAATCAAGGGTTTTGCTTAATGTTCTTTCCCCTGTACCCTCATTTAAATACACAGGATGCAAATAAGGCAGGGAATTAACATGGAAGTCTGAAGCTTAAATTATGGACCAGAATTCACCAAAGCCCATTCATTTTTATAGATTAGAAGTCTCCCATGGCCAATGAGATTTCAATTCAAACTCTGGGCTGCCAGTCCAGTGTCATAAAAGCAAATTACCTCAATCCTTACTTGAGAGGAGGGGTCCTATTTCAGGATTTTTACTATGTGAAATTTTTGACATGTCATTATGCTAATGCAGAAGTCTAGATTATAAAACAGTGAGGCCTCTTAAATATTTTAACTGTAACTGTATGGGTTCAAAGATTACATAAGGTTAAAAAATTGAAAGATTTCAGTCTTAAAAACAAATAGCTCTAACTATACTGTACCAAACAAGTTAGCTTTAGCTGAGTGAATTAGCCATGCACTACGTGACAGTGTGGCAGAGACAGATACAAATCAGGCCACAAAACAAAACTGGATAAGCACATGAATTGGCAAGGCGATAAGGGAAAACATTAGAAGCTATTAATGAAGTTAAAGCAGGGCATTTGGATAAGCTAAAGATCAGGCAGAGTCAAGAGTTTTGTGAAAGGGAAATTGTGTTTAACCAACTTATCGGAGTGCTTTGAGGAAGTGACATGTTCTGTGGATAAAGGAGAACTGGGGGCTGTACTGTACTTAGATTTTCAGAAGGCATTTGATAAAGAGCCACATCAAAGGTTCTTGCAGAAAATAAAACCTCATGTGTCAGGAGTAATATATTTTCATTATTAGAAGATTGGTTGGCTAACAGGAATCAGAGTAGCCATAAATGGGTCTTTTTCAGGTTTGCAAGATGTAACGACCACAGTGATCAGCACTGGGGCCTCAACTGTTTATAATTTATATAAATGACCTAGATGAAAGGATAGTTGCCAAATTTACTGATGACACAAAGGTATGGGGAAGTAAGCTATGAAGAGGACATAAGGAGGCTACAAAAAGATACAGATAGGTTAAGTGAATGGGTGAAGATCTGGCAAATGCAGTATATGTGGGAAAATATGAAATTGTCCATTTTGTCAGGAAGAATAAAAGAAGCATATTATCTAAATGGTGAGAGTTTGCAAAGCTCTGAGGTGCAGAGGGATCTGGTGTCTTAATGCATGAATCACAAAAGACTTGTTTGCTGTACCTGCATACAATTAGGAAAGCTAATAGAATTTCATCATTTATTGCAAGGGGAATTGAATACTAAAGTACAGAGGTTATGCTTCAGTTGTACAGGACACTAGTGAGACCACATTTGGAGTACTGTGTACAGTACTGGTCACCTTATTTAAGGAAATATGTAAATGCGTTGGAAACAGTTCAGAAAAGGTTTACCAGACTAATACATGGAACGGGTGGGTTGTCTTATGAGGAAAGGTTGGACAGGCTTGTATCCGCTGGAGTTTAGAAGAGTAAGAGGCGACTTGATTGAAACATATAAGATGCAAAGGGGATCTTGACAGGATGGATATGGAGTGGATGTTTCCTCTTGTGGAAGAATCTAGAACTAGGGGTCACTTTTTAAAAATAAGGGGTCGCCCAGTTAAGACAGATGAGGCGAAATTTTTTTCTCTCCCAGGGTCGTGAGTCTTTGGAACTCTTTCTGAAAAGGTGGTGGAAGGTGGCAGAGTTTTTGAACATTTTTGAGGCAGAGGTGGATTGATTCTTGGTAAGCAAGGGGGTGGTGGGGTGATAGGTTATCAGGTTAGGTGAGATGCAGATTTCAAGTTACTATCAGATCAGCCATGAACTTATTAAATGGCAGAGCAGGCTCAAAGGGTTGAATGGCCTACTCCTTGTTTGTATGTTTTGTTTATATGTCAGGGGAGTCATACTAACTTGAGTTGCTTTACAGAAAGTCAGTGCAAGTTCCTTCTGTGTTAACCATTCTATTACGCGTTCAAAAGTAAATCAAGAACCTAATTGGACAAAACGAGAACTACCTTTGATAGTTTTGTTGACCCTTTGGGAGGGAAGTTTTCCTTCTGAGACATTCGAAGAATTGATGGCCTTCCTGTAGTCTCCACTGGTATCAATGGGTCACATTGTTCATCCATTATATTAGAACTTTGAAGGTCAAAGAAAGTACTCTCAACCAAATCCAAACTCATGCTAGTAAAAGCAAGAAACAAAATCAGATTACTTTGTTAAAAAAACGATAGATTAAAAATGCCAGCTTTTATTGAATACCCTACACAAAAGTTGCAAAAACTGCCAGATTTATTTTCCAATTATTTTCCAATTTGGGAGTTCACAATGGTGAATATTAAGTTGACAGAACGGGACAGTTACATGGATCACTGAAAGCACAGCCAATGTGAAGAGTTGAAAACAGTAACCATTAATCAAACTTGTTTAGTAGAAATGATACATCCAGACAATCACGATTGCTAGAAAACAGCCCCTTGCCTGTGCTGATTCTTTGCAAGAGCAGTCCAGCTCATCCCATTCCCCCATTCTTTCCCCATAAATCTGCAATTTTATTCTCTAATACATTCTCATTATCTTTTGAAATCCACAATTGAATTTGCCTCCACCACCTTTAGGTACTGTAGCACCTCCCATGAACAAAATAAAATTCCAAATCATATCCACCTGCTGCATAAAGTTTTACCTCATATCAATTCTGGTTCTTTTGTCGGTCACCTTAAACCTGCTGGTCTTTAATCCTTTTTTTCCTTATCTACTGTCTGGCCCCATATGATTTGGAACTGCGCCAAAGCTCTCCTCAACCTCTGCTCTAAAAGATTAAAACCCTAGCTTCTTCATCCATCCACATAACTGAAGTCCTTCATCCCTGGAACCAGTCACACACAGTGCTGTTAAGTAGGGACTTCTCAGATTTTGACCCAGAGATGAAGGAACAGCAATATACTTCCAGACCAGGATGGTTGCGATTTGTAGGTGGTGTTCAGAGCTCACATTGTCCTTATGCTTCAAAGCAGTAGAGGTGCTGTTGAAGTCTTTACTGCATGATGTAGATGGTGCAGAACGCAGTCACATCACGCCAGTAGAGTAGGGAACAGGTGCCTAGCCAACACCCTAACAAACTAAGTGGGTTGCTTTGGCCTGGATGGGTCAAGCTTCTTATTGCAGCTGCACTCATCCAGGCAAGTGGAGATGGTGGAAAAGCTTTGTAATCAGGAGAGTCACTCACTATAGAATACTCAGCCTCTGATGTACTCTTGGTAACAATGCTTGTGGCTGGTTCAGTTAAGTTTCTGCTCAATGGAGAGAGATTCAGCAATGGTAATGCAGTTTTCTGCCAACCTCTGGAATTCAGTTTTGCCCATGCTTTGACCAAGGCTATAATGAGGATGAGAGCAGAGTGATTCAGGTAAAACCCAAACTAAGCAGTGAGCAGGTTATTGATGAGCAAGTGCCACTTGATGGAACATGTCCTTGACAGTGCTGTCATTTTACTAAAAACAAAAAACTGCGGATGCTGGAAATCCAAAACAAAAACAGAATTACCTGGAAAAACTCAGTAGGTCAGGCAGCATCGGCGGAGAAGAAAAGAGTTGACGTTTCAAGTCCTCATGACCCTTCAACAGAGTGGCCGATGCTGCCAGACCCGCTGAGTTTTTCCAGGTAATTCTGTTTTTGTTCTGTCATTTTATTGGCGATTGAGTGTAATAACTGACCAGATGGGATTCATCACTGTGTGATCAAGACATACCTAGGCAATTTTTCATATTGTCAGGTAGAAACCAGTGTTATTGCTATACTGGAACAGCTTGGCTAGAGGCAGCCGGTTCTGCAGAAGTGCTCAACATTACAGCTCGGATGTTGTCAAGGGCCACAGCCTTCGCTGTATCCAATGGGCTCAGCCTTTTCTCAATTTTAGTGGTGAATCAAACTGACTGCGATGGTGTGCATTTCAGGAGGCTGAGATGGATCCTACACTAGGTAAACTAACTCTCCTGGAGCTTTGGCCTGTTTGCAGTCTTTGAGAACAATGACCACACCACTCTCCTCCAACAATTTAGTCATCTAACTGACTGGAACCACACTTGCCTTTTCAATCAAATTGTAGTCAGAGTACCATTTGAAGTGGATGCCCTTCCTGTTATAACCTTTTGTTATCACCCAAGAAATTATCCATTCCCCCACTTTTTCTCATCTGCAAGCTGCCCCTCAGCAACAAGGAATGTTTATTCAAAAGCACCACCTTAGTTTTCATATTTATACTGAAAAGAACCAGCTCTAACTCAACTGCCATTTCCAAATTTTAAGACTGATCCCAAGGAATGAGGAGAAGAGATAGACTACCTTGCATGTGAGAAGACTGATGGAGATATCAAAAGTGCTTAAAATTGTGAAAGGATGGACAAAATGGATTAAAGAAAGTTTTCTTGCTGTGTACAGAAACATAAAGGGCCATATTTCCAATGTAAAATTAAAAATGTAGGAAGAATTTTACCAAGGCCAAAGAAGGTACCACATATTACAGCTTACCTTTAATATAATGAAATATCCCTAGGCACATTATAAAACAAAGTTCGGCACCGAGCCACATGAGATTAGATCAATGACCAAAAGCTTAGGTCAGTGGGTATGATTATGTCAGGCTGTTTGACTAGTCATTGGGACAGCTCTCCTAATTTTGGCACAAAACCCCAGACATTAAGGAGGACTTTGCAGAGAGTCAATTGAGCTTGGTGTTGTCATTTCTAGGTTGATATTGGGTAGTCCAGCAAGTTGTTCCTTTTTTGTGATTTTGTACACAGGACTGGCTTGCTAGGCCATTTCAAATTGCATTTAAGAATCAACCACATTGTGTGCAGTCTCCTAATGATTGCACGTCAGTTTCTTAATTGTTGTGTAAAGAGAACATAACTGGACCATTGAGGGCCCTGAAACGTTAACTGTTTCTCTCCACAGATGCTGCTTGAGCATTTCCCTGTTTGTTATAGCCTCTGCAGCATTTTGCTTTTGAATATGTGGAAATCCTCACCAGGAACTTGGGACAAAGCCACAAGGCACCAAAAGCCAGATCAATCCAGGAGTTTTTGTTAAAAAAATGAAAACTAGAGTAGATAACCCGTTTCACTCAATAAGTCTCAAAATTGGACATCCATTAGCGCCAGAACTCTATTCCATCACAATATGTAACCTCATGCCCATGCATCTGCCATTACCACACCATGGCAACAACCCTGGTTCAAAGAGTGTTGGAGTGTATGTCAGGAGCAACCCAATTTGGAACTTTATGGCTGTTCCTTTATCATCAAAATCCTGGAAAACTCCCTGCACTGTGCACATGCCCACAACACATGGACTGCTGCCATGATTCAAGGGAGCTCACCTCCAACACCTTCTCAACAGTAGTGAATGTTGATGACCTTGCCAAGACCACTCAAATCCCACGAACAAATCAAACAGCAACAGGAATACCTATAAATGTAGTGCCAATCTGGTGAAGTTACAACACAGCAAACTGAACACCAGAAGCAATATGATAGAGCGAAACAATCCCATAACCAACATATCAAAGCTCCTGCAACATCCAGTTGTGAATGGTGGAGGACAATTAAACTAATCGGAAGAGGCAGCTCCGAAAGCAGCCCAATCCTCAATGGTGGATGGATGGATCAAGCAGCACTTCAGTGCAAAGGATAACACTGAAACATCTGCTACCATCTTCAGCCAGAAGTGCTAAGCGGATGATTCAGCTCAGCCACCTCCTCAGGTCCCCATCATCACAGAAGCCAATCTTCAGCCAATTCAATTCATATGATGAAGAAACAGTTAAAAGCATTGGATGCAACAAAGGCTATGGGCTCCAACAACAGGTTAAACAACACAAAATTTTCAAACAATTATTACAGCGCAGGAGGCCATTCAGCCCATTGTGTCTGCATCCACTCTCTGGATACGCAATTCACTTAGCGCCATTCCTCCAACTTCTCCCTGTAATTCTTCATTTTCAGATAAGTCTAATTCCCTTTTGAATGCCTCAGTCGAACCTCCCACCACCAACACTTGCATTCGAGTTCAACCATTCGCCACGTGAAAGTTTTTTCTCATGTCACTTTTGCCTCTTTTACCAGTTGTTTCCAAATCTGTGCCTCCTCATCCTCAATCCTTTCAGAGGTGAGAACAGTTTCACCCTATGTACTCTGTCTGAAATGATCATATGATCATATATTAACATCCTTGGGGGGGTGGGGGGGTTACTACTGGCCAGAAACTGAACTGGACCAGCCATAGAAATACTGTGGCTACAAGAGCATGCCAGAGGCTAGGAATCCTGCACCTAGTAAGGGAGTTGCAGGAAAATCCTGTGGGTGTGTAACTACACCACATGGACTGCAGCGATTAAAGGGAGGCGGCTCACCACCACCTTCAAGGGCAGCTAGGGATGGGCAGTGACGCCTAGATCTCATGAAAGAATTTTTTTTTAAAAAAATGCCTCGATCAGACCCCCCTCTCAGAATGAAATTTTGTTTACTTCTGAAACAAGACCTTCAGGTTTAAGGTCAAAGCGTCTGAGAAGCTAGGGTCAGTCCAGGGACAGCTTGGGTTTTGTTTTTAAATGTAGCACCTTGAACATAAGTGTTAACATGGGTCAGCGAGCCACACGAGGAGACATTAAGCCAGATAACCAAAAAAAAAGAGATATATCGAGAGGCGCTGGTTAGGTTGGAGGGGAGTGGAGGAGGGAGGGGTGGTGTAAGCCAGCCAGGCTGCAGAGTGGAGCAAGTGATACGGCCGGGAGGGTGAAGGAGAGAATGTATGAACCTGCCTATCCCTCCCCGCTTTTACAAGGTGCCTCTCCATAGCAACTTTAAACATAGCAAGAAGTCTCAAGGGGTTTGCCAGTACTGTCCATGAACAAAATACGGAGGATATGCTAGAGACCTGAAATATAAACAATAAAGAAAAATGAAAGCTGGGCGCCGGGCCACGGGGGATAGATACCAGGGTAAAGGATCCGCCCTGCACCCGGGTTTACCGGCTGACACGCTCTCTCTCTCTCTCTCTCTTACCTCCAGTCCCTCCTCCTGCCGCCTTCTCCACGATTCCAACCTTATTCCTTTTCGTTCTTCTCGCGCAGATTTCAAAATTCGACCGTTTACTGCCGTCTCCAATCCAAAGCGGACGTTCCTTCAGGTTAAAGCTCAAACGGGTTTCAAACTGACCAATCAGCAGCGGGAGAGCGCCACCCATGTTCTTGTCGCGAGATGTTAACCCGCTGCCACTGCGCAGGCGTCGCTGTTGTGTGCCAACGTCTCTGGCCAGCGTCCCAAGGCAGCTTAGCGGTTGGATAAAAAAAACAAAAAAAAAACTGCGGATGCTGGAAATCCAAAACAAAAACAGAATTACCTGGTATTTTCGTTTTTGTAGCGGTTGGATAGTTGGTTTTATTCAGCTTACCCAACAGACTTAGGGTCACGTATTGTTAACCTATATGATCATCAGATGATGTAGCTTACCTTGTCAAATTGTATTGAGTGTAGTAACGGCGCGCCCGTGAGTGCCTTTTGCAGAGGATTGCATTGAATCCGCAGCAAATAAGCAGGACTGGTTGGTAACTGTATTCTGCAGGTTTCACCGCATTACCTCCTGACACCAGCCACCCCATCCAGTTCAGAAAGCCGAAAAAATGTTGTTCAGTTGAAGGCCAACGCAAGCTGGAAGAACAGCACCTCATCTTCCGATTAGGCACTTTACAGCCTTTTGGGCTCAACATTGAGTTCAGCAACTTCAGACCATGAACTCTGTCCTCTGTTTTGATTTCCCCCCCCCGCCCAGGTGCCATTCTGTATCCTAATCCCGTGTTTTTGCTTTCAGACAGCACTGGCCTTTACTCTGCTATTCACACCAAATCTGGACCAATCTTTTGTTTCTTCAGTACTATCATTACTGCACCCTTTATTTGGCTTTTATTCCATGCCATCTTTGTCATTTAATCTTCCTCACCCTCTAACCTATCCCTGACCTCTTTAGCTCCCCGGCTCCCGTTTTCAACAGTGTAAAACCCATCACACCCCTCCCTCTCTTCAGTTCAGAAGAAGAGGCATATTGGACTCGAAATGTTAATTGTTTCTCTCTGCACACAGATGCTGCTAGACCTGCTGAGTTCTTCCAGCACTTAGATAGCCAGCATGTGCGGTATTGCTTTTTAGTTAAAAATGGAGTAAGAGAAGCAACGAGAGAATATGAGAAGAGATTGGCAGCTAACATAAAAAGGGAATCCAAAAATCATAGGCATATAAATAGTATAAAGACATAATGGGCTGATTAGGGACTGAATTAGTTGCGGAGGCAGATGATATTGCTAAGGTTCAAAATGAGTACTTTGCATGTGTCTTTACCAAGGAGGAAAATGCTGTCAAAGTTATAGTAGAAGAGGAAGTAATTGAGAGACTGGATGGACTAACAATTGATAGAGTAGATATTAGAAAGGCTGGCTGTACAAAAGTTGAGAAGTCACCAGGACTGGATAAGACAAAGTGAAGGAAACTAAAGGAGTAAGGAAAGAAATTGCAGAAGCATTGTCAATAACTTCAAGTACTTCTTCAATACATTGGTGGGGCCAAGACACTGGAGAATTGCAAATGTTACACCCTTGTTCAAAAAACGGATGTAAGGATAAACCTCAGTGGTGGGAAAGCTTTTAGAAATGATAATCTGGAACAAAACTAACAGCCATTTAGACAAATGTGTATGAATTGGGGAAAGGCAGCACAGCTTTTTTAAGGGCAAATTGTGTTTACCTAACTTGATTGAGTTTTTTGATGGGGTAACAGAGAGGATTGATGTGGTTTACGTATATGGACTTCCAGAAGGTGTTTAATAGAGTGCCACATAACAGGCTTCAGCAAAGTTAATGCAGCATGGATATGAAGTTGGCAGAGTGATAGGAAACAGACTGGTGGTCAATGATTATTTTTCGGAGTAAGGTAATATAGTGGAGTTCCCCAGAGTTCAATACTAGGACCACTGCATTTCTTGACATATGTAAATGACATAAACTTTGGTGTGCAGGTCAGTTTTAAAATTTGCAGATGATACAAAACTTGTAAGTATTGTGAACTATGAGGAGGATAGTGATAGACTTCAAGAGGACAGACAGACTGGTGGAATGGGATTGTCACAGACAATTTTAAAAGGTTTTTTTTCCCCAAAGTTGCCCGTGTTCAATGTATTTGTATGTGGGTGTTTATTTTCTTACCCATGGAGTGAGAATTCAATTTAAAATAATCCAGTAGCAAAGCTTTTTTACTTAAAAAAGAAAAGTTTTGTTTATTTCATTCTGTTGATCTGAAAGTTACTTAAGAAAAGATAGTTACTAACAGAAACACATACCTAGCTACAAATGAAGATAAAACAATACTTATAAAAATTGGATCAGTTTAGTCCATATTCAGTGTAGGCTTGACATTTTTGAAGTTGAGATATTGTGTTACCTGAAGTGAAGGTTTTGAAGTTGTAGGATTGTCTCTGCAGCTGCGATAGCTTCCACTATCGAATTCCCAAGGTTGCTTTAACAGGTGATCTTAGTACATGGAGTCAGGGAGGAGAGAAGATTTCTTCTGTTTCTACAGGCATGGCACTTTCAGATTGCCTAGTTACTTTACAGCAGAAGCCGTGGCTGTTCCTAGATGCCTTTTTCTGTCTCTCCCTGGGTTGAAGCTCTTCAAGATGGTTTTCTGTGGATCTGTCTTTTTCCTGTCCTTTTTAATGCCTTTTGCAGGTAAGGCAAGATGGCCACCGTTATCATGTGACCTGTACAACAATACTGAGTCACTTTTCATTTAAAGCAAGTGATAATTCCGTTAGTTATCCAAAGTCTCCTTATCTCCTATAGTGATCAAAAGGACCAAGTTTGTTCACACCTTACAATGGCTTGTCAGTTAGTGTCATTGTGTCTGGAGGAAAAACTATCAGGTCAATGACAAAAACAAAAATACCTGGAAAAACTCAGCAGGTCTGGCAGCATCTGTGGGGAGGATCACAGTTAACGTTTCGAGTCCACATGACTGTTCAATAGAACTCATGTTGAAGAGTCATGCGGACTCGAAACGTTAACTGTGCTCCTCTCGAGAGATGCTGCCAGACCTGCTGAGTTTTTCCAGGTAATTTTGTTTTTGTTTTGGATTTCCAGAATCCGCAGTTTTTTTGCTTTGATCAGGTCAATGAGTTTTGTTTACTCTTTTCAGACACTCATTGAATTTTAAATGTATATGTCCGAGAAATGCATCCTGGTCTCCTCGGGAGGTAAGAGAAAGATGATTGAAATCCACACTTCCGTCTGGTAGCCTGGCACCATTTTAAGAACGGTCTTTAAACTCAGTCCAAGGTTTTTTTTTTAAATGTGACCTTCAGAACAGTTTTTTCTAAAAATTTGTAATATAATGGTGCACCATAACATTCATATATGCAGCGAGCCTCCTGTCACAAATGGAATGTATGTGTTCTCTTATTGACTGTGATCAGTATGTTTTATACAGAAAGAGGTGTGTGTTTTCTTACCTTTGGAGTGTGTATTCCAATTAAATAATTCAGCAGCCAGCTTTCGTGAGTTAAAAAACATAAAGAAGATTATTTATTCTTTCACACTTACCCCGAATTAAATGCAAAGTTACACATACTCGGTCTCACTCAAGCACCCACACACTCAAAACTGTATTCAGATGAAAGTCACGCATTTTTAGTTATTTCAGTCTCTGATTTATGATCTACAGTCTCCCACATGGCAGGCCTGTTGTCTTTTGAATGGATTAGATACTTAGTTAGTTAATGCAAGAGTACCTTTTCTTTAATTTGGTATATTAGTTGCCTGTTAAGTAATGTTTAATTTATGTTGATGTTAGTTTGCTACAGTAAAAGTCGTGGGCCGAATTTTACAGCCCCTCCCACTGGCGCGATTTTCTGTTCCCGCCAAAGTCAATGGAGTTTTGAATGGCTTACCACATTTTACGGTCCCGTTGCAATTCCACCTTTAAAATGTGAAATCTTGTCCTTTGGTTATTTCAGTTGGTCATTTGTGAAATTCATCTCTAAAATGTATCAATCTCTACGGGGACTGTAAAAATTGAGAGATTTTGTTGCAAGGAAATCCAGTAAGCTTGTGATTTTATGAATGTAACAGAAAACATTCTTTACTTTGTTAGGTTGTACAGAAATTGGCTTACTTCCAAACTAAAACTGGCCTAATTTCATGCTTGGTTTTGTGCTCTAAAGCACCAGCAGCAAAATCATGAACAACTGACAATACATCCTTCAAAGACGCCTTAATTAAAAATAAGGGCATGCACAATTACATCATTTGTTCAGGAACTTGGGAAATTTTAAGAACACAAATAAATCAGTTGACCAACTCTCTCTCTCAACAAATAGTTGCAGTGTTCTCACTATTTATGCTATTTGTTTTTTTTATGGTAAGTTCTATGCCTAGGCAGTGAATGCTGTTGAGAGATTGGACAAGGAAGATGGAGTTGGCTTTTCCCATCCCTGCACATAAAGAACAAAATTCCAAAGGTTCTCTGGAACTAAGTGAGAAAAAGGCAAACAAACAAGCACATGCAGTGCACATGTAAGAAAGATGGTGTCACTGCAGTCATTGACTTGTGTTGACAGGTTATTACATTAATTCTGTTTTATTCATCTATGTTTGGATCATAGTAAAAGTTAAAGACCCTGTAATCCAGTGCTTCAGAACAACAAATGAGATTCTGGGGTTTTATGCATTGTTACAACTAAGAAGTTTATAAGATTGTTGTTTTGAGAATATGTCTTTAAAGTAAAACGAATTGGGTCATGTTACCTGTTCTGAAGGCGGCCTGATAGTAAGCCTGGGCAGTGTTTGTTAGAGATTGTTTACAGATTGTTTTACTGGGAAGACGATGCAAGGCGTTTACACTTGGAGACAATGGCAGCAGCAGTGGATAGACTGTAAGTCTCCAAAGTCCCAGGAAAGGTGACTTGAGAATGTTTAGTTATAAACAATTGTGCTTTAAACTGTCCATTTAATTCCATGATATAGAATGTTGTTGGGGTTTAAAGAATACCTAATCAGCATTTCAACCTGGATACAAGGTCCATGTGATTTGCATTGCCATGGAGATGGACTTTGAGGGGGAAGGGTTTCTAAAGCATCTCTGAAAACCCACAGATGAGATTAGTCTGCCAGGATCTGGGAAGATGGAGAGTAGCTATAGCCAGCAAGTTGCTGTGGTTCACCACGCAATAATGCAGGTAGATGTTAGCACTTAGATTAGAAAGATCAAATTTCTGAGGAGTTAAAACAAAGCTGTAAGATTCACCAACTTGTGCTACAGAAAGAATCTCTAGGGATGAAACGTCAGTGAAAGAGTTCTGAGATGAAAAATTCCCAGATTGAGATAGGAAAAGAATGGAAGTGAACCTCGGGAGCTAAGAATCACCTTGGACTGGTTATGGCAGAATTGAATGTCTACCCAAAGGACAGTGCAAAATATATTTGAGAAGTGTGTTTTCAATTGTGTTAAAAGAAAAAGGGAACATTCTGTTTTGTGGTTTAAAGTATAAGCTGATTATGAAAAGAGTGTTTCATCAATAGTGCTTTTGTTATAGCTCTTAAATTCTTAAAACGTGAAATCTTGTCCTATCATCCTTACAGCAATAAAGTGATTTTGAATTTGGATATGACTTGGGTCACAGTTGGAGTACATCACGCCTACTTTAATGCTATGTCAAATTTAATTTTACTGCAAAAGTCTCTCATATTATATATATACACAAATCATGCTAGATTTATCTCCAACATTTTTTTCTCTCTAAATTCCCGTGTTGCCACATCTCAACTTTCCAATGGCCCTAGGCAATGTTCCAAACAACATCGACTATGGTAACTCTCTCTCTCTCCTCATCTGCCTTGAAATTTCCACAGAATTCAGTATGGTCGCTCAAAGAATTATTCTCCAAGGTGTTGTTCTCTCTTTTCCAGCCCCAATTACCCTCGTGTGGTTCCATTCCCACAAATGGAAACACAACCAGCAGATCCTCAGCCAAGGATCCGTGTCCACTCCATAGTCCATGTGATGAGGGCGGGGCCGGGGCCGGAGCCGGATATCCGTGTCTCCAGGGGCGACGGCCGGGCCCAGCTTCAAGATGGACAGTCCCGCCGCTGCTTTCAGTCTTTTCTACGTTGTCCTGTCTTTTTGCTTCGTCTTCACGCCAACCGAGTTCCGCTCAGCGGGGGTGACCGTGCAGGATCTGCTGTCCGAGCAGCTTGGCAGTGAAGATCTGTCCTTCGTCCATTACCACATCCGCAGGACGGCGGCCACTGTCACCGTGCACTCGCTACTGCCGCTAGGTCAGGTCAGGTCAAGTCAGGGCAGAGCGGTGCTGCTCGGCCCGCCGGCACGGGGTTGCTGTGGGCCAGATGAGGGCTGCGGGCGGATGGTGGGGCGGTAGTTGTTGTGAGGCCGACCCGACTCTGATTTGAACCAAAACCAGAAAATGCTGGAAAAACTCAGCAGGTCTGACAGCATCTGCGAAGAAACAAGAGTTAACGTCCCGAGTCCACCCCCACAAGGGTCATCTGTTACTTGTTCCCTGTTGCTCTTTTCAAAGTGCTTACCCTCGTCCGGCTATTATCACATTCTGCTTTCTTACCTTGATGCCACTATCAGCACTGTTTTTAGCTCTTACCACGACCATTAACACACCCTTTTGTCCGTGATGTCTTTGTCAATCTCTCCTTTCCCCCCACCTATCGCTGGCGTTCTATCCAGCTTCAACTTCCCTGTAGTTCTAAGAAGGGTCATATGGACTCAACATCAACTCTGTTTCTCTCTCCACATATGCTGTCAGACCTGCTGAGTTTTTCCAGCATTTCTGTTTTTGTTTCAGATTTCCAGGATCTTCAGTATTTTGCTTTTATCCAAATCTGATCTGTTTATATATTGAGAGGCTGGATACCGCTTCAGGGCCAATTGCTTGTGTTTTTAACTAGGGAATGCTGTCAGTGTCATGTTTCAATAGCATTACAATCACTGAATGCCCCACTATCAACATCCTGGAGGTTACCACTGACCAGAAACTGAACTAGACCAGCCATATAAGTACTGTGGCTACAAGAGCAGGTCAGAGGCCAGGAATCCTGCAGGTAGTAACTCACTTCCTGACTCCCCAAAGCCTGTCCACATTCTACAAGGTACACATCAGGAGTGGGATGGAATACTCTCTACTTGCCTGGATGAGTGCAGCTCCAAGAACACTCAAAGCTTGACACCATCCAGGACAAAGCAGCCAGCTTAATTGGCACCACATCCACAAACATTCACTCCCTCCACTAATAACACACAGTAGCAGTAGTGTGTACTATCTACAAGGTGCAGTGCAGAAACTCACCAAGGCTCCTTAGGCAGCACCTTCCAAGCACACACAACCTCTACCATCTAGAAGGACAAGGGCAATAGATACATGGAAACCCGACCAGCTGGAGGTTCCCCTCCAAGCCATTCACTGTTCCTTCACTGTTGCTGGGTCAAAATCCTGGAACTCCCTTCCTAACAGCACTCTGGCTGTACCTACACCACATGGGCTGCAGCAGTTCAAGAAGGCAGCTCACCACCACCTCAAGGGCAATTAGAGATGAGCGATAAATTCTGGCCTGGCCAACGATGCCCACATCCCATAAATGAACTTTAAAAAAACTATAAACATCAGACGGTATCTAATCTCTTTCTTCCCTTCCCCCCTCCCATACAGCGCATTAGGCGAATGTCTGTCACTTTCAACGAGCAAGCTTTCAAGTCTCAAGTTGAAATGAAGGGACTGGAGCAGAAATTGAAGGCTGTTGTTTAATATTTCTTATTGTTGTTACAAAAACTGTGAACCAGGTGATGTGTGTATGTTTGTGTGTCAACTTAGCTCATCTTTGCCTCTGAGTTGGTGATAGGTTTGGACAGAGTACTTTCTGTGCATACAATACCACAACGAGAGAAGCTAGCACAGCGTCCAAGGCATTCCAGCTTGTTTTGCCTCCTCCCCTGCCGTGAAAACCATTCTTTGTATTGGTAACTCTTTGGATGACAATGATTCCTAGCATTTGGCCTGAATTGCATCTTATTGGCTTTTATATATTCTGAATACATTTTTTATTCACCTACTCTGGTGAATATAAAGAATTTGGAATATATAAAATTTGCTTCTGCTCTGAAGAAGAATCATACGGACTTGAAACATTAACTCTGTTTCTCTCTCCACATATGCTGTCAGACCTGAGTTTTTCCAGCATTTTCTGTTTTTATTCTTATTCTCTTGATTATTTTGCATTCCCTGATTTTCCTTCTTATAAAGCTTAGCAGTTTCAAATCTTTCCTCCCATCACTCTTCTGATAGGATTAGCCTGGTGATCCTTGGCTCTCTTGCTTGCAGAACATGGACATTTTCCCTATGTGCCTTGTTGACAGAACTGTACAAAGTACCTGAGGTGCAGTCTAACCAGAAAACTGCAAGGCTTTCTTCAGTGTGAGGCCCACAGACTTGTATTTCATCAAGAGAGGAACAGAGTTCATGTTTCAAATTGATGACCTTCGTAACAGTTCTGAAAAAAGATCATTGACCTGAAGTGTTGATTCTGTTTCTTTGCTGCTGCCTGGCCTGAGTATTTCCACCATTTTCTGTTTTTATTTCAGATTTCCAGCATCTGAAACATTTTGAATTTTATTAATTTGGCAATGTAACTCAACATCTATTTGCTTTGTTAGTGGCTACTTTGCAATGACTGGACATAATTATTGAGTCTTATGTCACTTCCAGTCTTCTGTGCAGTTCACCAGCATTCATTAAGTGTGGTGCCTGTTTTTTCTCCTTCTGTACTACAACTTACAAGTACTGATTTAGAATTTGGTGTAGCTCCCTCTGCTTTTACTGAAATATTTAAGTAGATCTTTGGCTAATTCATCATACCCAACAGAGCCACCTAATTCAATATCTGCAGATGTGACCAACTTGAATTGTGTTTCTCAAATAAGAACAAAAAATGCTGGAAAAACTCAGGTAAGGGAGCATCCGTGGAGAGAAACAGAGTTGGATTGTGCTTCTCAATCCAGGTTGTTTATGCAAATCAGAAAGAATCAGAATTGAACCCTCGGTATTGTTGCCCGAACTGAATCACTCCTTTGGTTAGTGCAGTATGATGAGAGTGCTGCATTGCTGGAGGTATTATTCCTTGGAAGGAGACATTAAACCACAGTCCTGCCTATTTTAGTGGTGCAGTTGGATGTTGTGTCACATGGTACATGAATAGTAGTCATCTCTCCTGGTGCCTGAGCAACATTTCCCCTCAGCCAATGTTGCCTGAAAGTAAGTTTGCTGATTGTTCACCTTAACATTAATAATATTGCCATGCACAGAATGGCTGTCACATTTGTTCAGAAAATGGCCACTGCACTTCAAAAACAGAGTAAGATGTTAAATGGATGTAAGGGTTATATTGGACAGAAAGGGAAGGTTGGAAATAAGGCTGTAGTCAAGGTAAAAACATTGAGTATCTTTCTTGATTTGATGAAAGTGAGTGAAGGGTATTAAGTGACCCTTTTCTGAAGTGCTGTTTTCATGAATGTTACTCATCTCTTGCCATTGTTGTTTATTGCAGGTTATTATGCAGGAATGTGTGTTGCATCTTCTGGTGAAAAGCAGTTCTACTTTCTAGTAAGCAAGGGTTGGTTGATTTACTTAGTGACTGCTGTGCTCATCCCTGCTGTTGCTAGCCTTGTGGTGTTGTACTGGTCCTTAAATAAGTGGGGCAAACATCCAATAGCCAGAAGCCTTGTGCACTATGCCCTTCCGCAGTCTGGTTGGAGAGCTGTGGCATCTTCTGTTAATACTGAGTTCCGAAGGATTGATAAATTTGCTTCCGGAGCGCCAGGAGCCCGAGTTATTGTCACTGATACCTGGGTGATGAAGGTGACTACATATAATGTTCATATAGCACAGCAGCAGGATATTCACCTCACATTGACTGAATCAAGGCAGCACGAGCTGTGTCCTGACCTGAATACTCCTGTACAATTCCTAACAATTCGAGTGTCCAGCATCAATCCGAACGTCAAGCCATTCGACATTAGGTGGGTAATGGAGTCAAATCTACAGCTGGATTTTGTTATCCTGATTAAAACTTGAAACCGTATCTCCTTGTCATAAGAGCCTGTTTCCCGATTCTCTCCACTTAACACCAGCACTATGTCTTCTACCCTCTCTGCAGCACCTTCCCTCCCTGCCCTTGACCAAATTAC
This sequence comes from Carcharodon carcharias, assembly GCF_017639515.1. Lineage (NCBI taxonomy): Eukaryota > Metazoa > Chordata > Chondrichthyes > Lamniformes > Lamnidae > Carcharodon > Carcharodon carcharias. The sequence goes on from NC_054467.1 coordinate 229,391,742, forward strand.
ACCAGGTGAGAAGCAGATTGTTTTGGTAAATGGGTGGGGTACAGAAAGAAAGGAACTAAAATTGTTTCACCTCAGAAATTGAAGTGAAGTCCGTGTTTTTATGATTATTTGTAGGCTGAACTCGACGGAGTATGGTGAACTACGTGAAAAACTCCACACAACAGTTCGAAATGCCCATAATGTCGTCATCCATCAGTCTCTAAGTGACATGTTTCTTGACACATTCAAGATCCAGGTGGAATTGAACCAACGGTATCATCTATCTGGTAATCAGGTACATGTAGTCAAAATCAAACTTTCCTTTTTACCTATATCACTCTTTAATGTGAAAACACAGCCATGCAGAGTTAATGCTGGGCCCATGATCTGTGTTTGACAACGAGATATGAAGCGTATTCACTGAATCTGTGGATTAGTCCATTATTATTGTACATTTAACAATGTACCCTCCATAAATGCAAGCTCATCCAAAACACTGTTGTCCATATCCTAAGTTGCCAAGTCCCATCAACCTTGTGCATACTGACCTGTATTGGCTCCAGGCCATCAATTTCTTTATTTTAAAATCCCCCAGCCTTGTTTTCAAATCTCAACATGGCTTTGATCCCCCCCCTCTCTATCTCTGTAACCTCTTTCCATCCTATGACCCCCCTGAGATATATGCTCCTCCAATTCCAGTCTTTTGAGCATGTCTGATTTTTTTCCTCCACTATTGATGTCTATGCCTTCAGCCTTGATCTCTGGAGTTCCCACCCTAAACCACTCCACCTTGCTACCTCTCTCCCCTCCTTAAAACCTACCTCTTTGACCAAGCTTTTGGTCATCTGCCAAAATATCTCCTTATGTTGTTCAGTACCAAATTTTGCTTGATAGCTCTTTTGTGAAGTGCCTTGAGAAGTTTTAATACTTGAACACGCTACATAATGCAAGTTAATAGTATTTTAGTCTTCTGAATTCGTGAAAATAAAGACGTTTTCCATGATTTCTCCCCAGCGCCCCATGTTTATTTTGTACATCCTGATCCACCTTTTCCAGTTGAGAGAGATGGCAGGCCCAGAACTCCCCTCAACATCAGCAATTTGTTCTATAGATCAAGCTGTTCATCCATATTAAAATACACTATGTAGCTTTCCAGTCTCCCTTAATAGCTGCCGAAGTTTCTGATTAACTGATTATGTTTCTTAATAACATTAATGACTATTTGGCTCAGCAGCTGGAAAAAGGGAGTTTTTTTATGGTACGTTGATATGAGTAAGTTGAAACAAAATGTGCTACAAAGCACATATCATCAATATGAATATAATTCTTAATAAAAACAATAGAAGAAGGGGGGTGGCTGCACATGAATCATCATCTTATACCCTTGGATGTGTGCATGTGTTTGCCAAGCTAAACCTTAGAACAGTAAAATGTGCCATTTTTAATCTTCCTTGCCACCAGCCTTTGCTCAATGCCTTTTATTAATGGTAAGGCTGAGGTCAGGAAATCACAAGGACTTTGGAATGAAATTGCACTTGCCTTAAAAATATCCCGTAAGGTATTGCCAAGGGAATGTAGGTTGGAGTGCACCACTATCTATGTGAAATTATTTTGAAGGGAAATAAATGCATTTTTTTTACTGACTCGGAGCCATAAATTTATAAGGAGTTAGAAATTTATAACCTTCCTCCGGTCTTTGTGATGTACAGGATATGGAGCCAGGAGCTCAGCTTGGAGTCACATATGATGCCAAGATTCAACCTGAGACAGTGATCGAGGAGGGGAATGTAATAGGGGGGGTGGCAAGAATAGGATGTTTGCAGCAGAAGCAGCGGCTACCCTTAATTGCAGTTATTTGTGAGCTGCGAGGCATATAATTGGCTTGGATGAGGATATCCAGAGCAAAATCTTAAGTTTTTAAATAAAACTAAAATTTGAAGCAGAGCAAATAATGAGGCTTAAAGATAAACACAGGTGAAGGAAGTTATTTGTCCAATCTGGCTAATAAGACCATAAGACATAGGAGCAGAAATTAGGCTATTCGGCCCATCGAGTCTGCTCCGCCGTTCAATCATGACTGATAAGTTTCTAAACCCCATTTTCCCGCCTTCTCCCCGTAACCTTTGATCCCCTTACCAATCAAGAACCTATCTATCTCAGTCTTAAATACACTCAAGGACCTGGCTTCCACAGCTTTCTGTGGCAATGAATTCCATAGATTCACCACTCTCTGACTAAAGACGTTTCTCCTCATCTCTGTTCTAAAAGGTCTTCCCTTTACTCTGAGGCTGTGCCCTCGGGTCCTAGTCTCTCCTACTAATGTAAACATCCTCCCCACATCCACTCTATCCAGGCCTTTCAGTATTCTGTAAGTTTCAATCAGATCCCCTCTCATCCTTCTAAACTCCATCGAGTATAGACCCAGAATCCTCAAACGTTCCTCATATGTTAAGCCTTTCATTCCTGGGATCGTTCTCGTGAACCTCCTCTGGACCCTCTCCAGGGCCAGCACATCCTTCCTGAGATACAGGACCCAAAATTGCTCACAATATTCTAAATGTGGTCTGACCAGAGCCTTATAAAGCCTCAGCAGCACATCCCTGCTTTTATATTCTAGTCCTCTCGAAATAAATGCCAACATTGCATTTGCCTTCCTAACTACCGCGTCAACCTGCAAGTTAACCTTAAGAGAATTCTGGACCAGGACTCCCAAGTCCCTTTGCACTCCAGATTTCTGAATTCTCTCCCCATTTAGAAAATAGTCTATGCCTCTATTCTTCCTACCAAAGTGCATGACCTCACAATTCCCCACGTTGTATTCCATCTGCCACTTCTTTGCCCATTCTCCTAACCTGTCCAAATCCTTCTGCAGCCTCCCAGCCTCCTCAATACTACCTGTCCCTCCACCTATCTTTGTATCATCTACAAACTTAGCCAGAATGCCCTTAGTTCCTTCATCTAGATCATTAATGTATAGAGTGAAAAGTTGTAGTCCCAAAACTGACCCCTGCGGAACTCCACTAGTCACCAGCCGCCATCCTGAGAAAAACCCCCTTATCCCCACTCTCTGCCTCCTGCCAGACAGCCAATCTTCTATCCATGCTAGTACCTCTAACACCATGGACTCTTATCTTACTGAGCAGCCTCCTGTGCGGCACCTTGTCAAAAGCCTTCCGGAAGTCCAAGTAGATAACATATATTGGCTCTCCTTTGTCTAACCTACTCGTTACCTCCTGAAAGAATTCTAACAGATTTGTCAGGCATGACCTCCCCTTCATGAAACCATGCTGACTTTGCCCGATTTTACCATGCGCTTCCAAGTATTCTGAAATCTCATCCTTAATAATAGACTCTAAAATCTTACCAACGACCGAGGTCAGGCTAATCAGCCTGTAATTTCCTGTCTTTTGCCTCACTCCCTTCTTAAACAGGGCGCTTACATTAGCTATTTTCCTGTCCTCTGGGACCCTCCCTGACTCCAGTAATTCCTGAAAGATCACCACTAATGCCTCCACTATCTCCTTCAGAACTCTGGGGTGTAGTCCATCTGGTCCAGGTGATTTTTCCACCTTCAGACCTTTCAGTTTTCCTAGCACCTTCTCCTTGGTAATGGCCACCATACTCACCTCTGCCCCCCGACTCTTTTGAAATTTGGGGATGTTACTCATGTCTTCCACCGTGAAGACTGATGCAAAGTACCTATTCAGTTCCTCCGCCATTTCTTTGTTCCCCACGGCTACTTCTGCAGCGTCATTTTCCAGCGGCCCAATGTCCACTTTTGCCTCTCTCTTACCCTTTATATATCTAAAAAAAAAACTCTTGCAATCTTCTTTTATATTACTGGCTAGTTTACCCTCATATTTAATCTTCTCCCTCCTTATTTCTTTTTTAGTTGTCCTCTGTTGGTCTTTGTAGAATTCCCAGTCCCCTGGCTTCCCACTGCTCTTTGCCGCATTGTATGCTTTCTCTTTAGCTTTTATGCTGTCCCTGACTTCCCTTGTCAGCCATGGTTGCCTCATCCTCCCTTTAGTATGCTTTTTCTTCCTAGGGATAGATGAATTTTTGCTGTGTCTCCCAAATTACTCCCAGAAACTCCTGCCATTGCTGTTCCACTGTCTTTCCTGCTAGGCTCATCTCCCAGTCAATTCTGGCCAGCTCCTCCCTCATGCCTCTGTAGTTGCCTTTCTTCAACTGTAATACTGTTACATCTGATTCCAGCTTTTTCCTCTCAAATTGCAGGGTAAATTCTATCATATTTTGGTCACTTCCTCCTAAGAGTTCCTTCACCTTAAGCTCCCTTATCAAATCTGCCTCATTACACATCACTAAATCTAGAATTGCCTGTTACCTAGTGGGCTCCACCACAAGCTGCTCCAAAAAGCCATCTCGTAGACATTCCACAAATTCCTTTTCTTGGGATCCACTACCAACCTGATTTTCCCAGTCCACCTGCATATTGAAATCTCCCATGATCACTGTAACCTTGCCTTTCTTACACGCCTTTTCTATCTCCTGGTGTATTTTGTGCCCCACATCCTGACTACTGATCGGAGGCCTGTATATAACTCCCATTATGGTTTTTTCACCTTTGCGGTTCCTCAACTCTACCCACACAGATTCTACATCATGTGACCCTACGTCGTTTCTTGCTATCGATTTAATTTCATTTCTTACTAACAAAGCAACTCCAACTCCTCTGCCAACCTGCCTATCTTTTCAATAGGATGTATATCCATGTATATTTAACTCCCAGTCCTGATCTCCTTGCAGCCATGTCTCCGTAATACCCACCACATCATACCTGCCAATTTTAAGCTGTGCCAAAAGCTCATTTACCTTATTTTGTATACTGCGTGCATTCAGATACAACACCTTCAGTCCTGCATTTTCTGTCCCCTTTCTCATTGTTGTCCCTTTATCTGATGTGCGTGAAGTTAGATTCCTAGCCCTTTCCAAACACTCTGTCCTAACTTGTGTTCTGGAGACTTTAATAGCCTCTCCTGGACTCTCCTTTAGTTTCAGTTTTTTCATAATTTTCCATGAAGTTGAATATATCCCCCCACACGCTAACCGGCTGCTTTGTTTCCCATTAGTCATACTTCTTGGAGTTTTACCCTTCCCTTCGCCCCCCCCCCCCAACTTTCTAGTTTAAAGTCCTGTTGACCACCCTATTTACCCTTTTCGCTAGAACATTGGTCCCAGATCGGTTCAGGTGGAGACCGTCCCAACGGTACAGATCCCTCCTGTTCCAATACTGATGTCAGTGCCCCATGAAATGGAACCCCTCTTTCCCGCACCACTCCTTAACCACGTGTTTACTTCCCTTATTCTCGTGTCCCTATGCCAATTTGCACGTGGCTCGGGTAGTAATCCAGAGATTATAACCCTTGAGCACCTGTTCTTTAATTTAGTTCCTAGTTCCTGATAATCCCCAAACAGGTCCTCTTTCCTAGTCTTACCTATGTTATTTGTCCCGACGTGAACCACAACAACTGGATTCTTCCCCTCCCTCTCCAATATCCTTTCAAGCCGGTCAGAGATATCCCTCACCCTGGCACCGGGCAGTCTTCATACCATGCGGCACTCTCGATCCTGCTTACAAAGGAAGCTATCAATTCCCCTAATTATAGAATAGCCTACAACTACCACTTGTCTTTTTGTTTCCCCCTCTTGAATGGCCTCCTGTGCCACGGTGCCTTGGTCAGCTGGCTCATCCTCCCTACAGCCCTGTTCCTCATCCACACAGGGAGCAAGTACCTCGTACCTGTTAGACAAGATCAAGAGCTGAGGCTCCTCTGTTCCTGAACACAGGATCCCTCTACCTGCCTCACTTGCAGTCACACCCTTCTGACCCTGACCACGGACTGAACTTGAGGTACTTAATCTACCGGGTGTGAATGCCTCCTGAAACAAAGCATCCAGGTAACTCTCCCCCTCCCGGATGTGCCGCAGTGTCCGGAGCTCGGATTCCAGCTCATCAATTCTGAGCCAGAGTTCCTCCTTTGATGGGAATCTGCTGTTCGTCTACTGCACGCCCCAGTTTACAACTGTCTCTTAAAATGATTCACCTTCTGGGAGCGGGGACAGTTGGACCTGTGAGGGACACGTCTATCGGGCAGTGGGCTGAGTTTGAAAAAAATCCAGGAGTGACATCACAGCAAAACTGTAAGTTCGTTGGTTGGTGTAAAGCTGTTACTTGGATTTCAGGAAGGAACACTAGCAATAGGGAAGTAAAGTTAAATCAAGCCAAAGTAAATAAAGTAAACCAAAGTAGGATAAAGTTAGCGTAAGTTTAGTAAAGTTGTTAGTGGTAATTTGTTCTACTCTAATTACTGTAAATGTAATAAATCGGTTTTTAAGTTACAGGATGGCAGGTCAGCTCAGCCAAGTGGAATGTACATCCTGCGGCATCTGTGAAGTTGTGGATGCACCATGCATCCCATCTGTAGGAAGTGTCACCAGCTGCACAAGCTTGAGCTCCAGGTTTGGGAACTTGAGCGGCAGCTGGAGTCACTGTTGTGCATCTGTGAGGCAGAGAACTATGTGGACAGCACGTTTAGGGAGCTGGTCACACCACATTTGAGAATCGCACAGCCAGAGAGGGAATGGGTGACCTCTAGGCAGCCTGTGAACCAGGCAGGTAGTACAGAAGACCTCTGAGTCTATCCTGCTTGCTAATTGATTTTCCATTTTGGATGCAGATGAGGGTGACAGTTCCTCAGGGGAATGCAGCCAGAACCAAGCCTGTGGCACTATGGGCGGCACAGCTGTATAGAATGGGGGAGGAGGAAGAATGGAAGGGCAAAAGTGATGGGGGATTCCATTATCAGGGGATCAGAGAGGCCTTTCTGCAGCTGTAAACGTGACTCCAGGATGGTGTGTTGCCTCCCTGGTGCCGGGGTCAAGGATGTCACGGAGCAGCTGCAGGACATTCCTCATGGGGAGGGGGATCAGCCAGAAGTCATGGTCCACATTGGTACCAATGACATTGGTAGGAAGAGACCAGTACCTGAAAACAGAATTCAGGGAGTTAGGAAGGAAATTAAAAAGCAGGACAAAAACAAGAAATACTGGAAAAACTCAGTAGGCCTAACAGCACCTATGGGGAGAAAGACAGAGTTAAAGTTTCGAATCCATATGACTCTTCTTCAGTGGCTCTGACAAAGAGTCATACGGACTTGAAACATTAACTCTGTCCTTCTCTCCACAGATGCTGTCAGACCTGCTGACTTTTTCCAGCATTTTTTTGTTTTTGCTTCAGATTTCCAGCAGTATTTTGCCTTTAATTGAAAAACAGGACCTCATGAGCAGTCATTTCAGGATTACTCCCGGTCTCACGTGCTAGTGAGCATAGGAATAGGAGGATTGATCGATTAAATACGTGGCTGGAGAACTGGTGTAGGAGGGAAGGCATCAGATTTCTGAGGCATTGGAACTGGTTCTGGGGCAGTTGGGACCTGTACAAGTTGGACAAGTTATATCATAACAGGACTGGGACTGATATACTGACAGGGAGATTTACTAATGCTGTTGGGGTGGGGTTTAAACTAGCTTGTCAGGGGCTGGGAACCTGAGGGGCCCAAATTGTAAAGAAGTAAAGTTGGTAACAGGAAGTAGTAGTGAGAATAGAAGGCAGAGAAACATAGCAAGAACATTGAGTATGCTTCAAATTTTTTTTTTATTATTCATTCATGGGAAGTGGGTTTCTCTGGCTGGGCCAGCATTTATTGCCTGTCCCTAATTGCCCTTGAGAAGATGGTGGTGAGCTGCCTTCTTGAACCACAGCAATCCATGTGGTGTAGGGACACCCACAGTGCTGTTAGGAAGGGAGTTCCAGGATTTTGGAACAGCGATATATGTCCCAAGTCAGGATGGTGAATGGACTTGGAGGGGATCTTCCAAGTAGTGGTCTTCCCATCTATCTGCTGCCCTTGCCCTTCTAGATGGTACTGGTCATGGGTTTGGAAGGTGCTGTCGAAGGAGCCATGGTGAATTCCTGCAATGCATCTTGTAGATGGTACACACTGCTGCTACTGTGCGTTGATGGTGGAGGGAGTGAATGTTTGTGGATGTGTTGAAAATCAATGGATGTGCTTTGTCCTGGATGGTGTCAAGCTTCTTGAGTGTTGCGGGAGCTGAAATCATCCAGGCGAGTGCGGAGTATTCCATCGCACTTGTAGATGGTCATTGCACGATTCCTAGCCTCTGACCTGCTCTTCTATCCACAGTATTTATATGGCTAATCCAGTTCAGTTTCTGGTCAATGGTAGCCCCCAGGATGTTGATAGTGGGGGATTCAGTGATGGTAATGCCATTGAACATCAAGGGGTGATGGTTGGATTCTCTCTTGTTGGAGATGGTCATTGCTTGACACTTGTGTGGTGTGAATGTTAGTTGCCACTTGTCAGCCCAAGCCTGGATACTGTCCAGGTCTTGCTGCATTTGGACATGGACTGCTTCTGTATCTGAGTTGTTGCAAATAGTGCTGAACATTGTGCAATCATCAGCGAGCATCCCCTCTCCTGACCCTACGATGGAGGAAGATCATTGATGAAGCAGCTGAAGATGGTTTGGCCCAGGACACTACCCCGCGGAACTCCTGCGGTGATGTCCTGGTGCTGAGATGACTGATTCCAACATCAACAACCTTTGTGCTAGGTATGACTCCAACCAGCAGAGGGTTTTCCCCCTGTTTCCCATTGACTCCAGTTTTTCTCAGGCTCCTTGATGCCACACAGTCAAATGTGGCCTTAATGTCCAGGGCATTCACTCTCACCTCACCTCTGGAGTTCAGCTCTTTTGCCCATGTTTAAACCAAGGCTGTAATGAGGTCAGGAGACCCTGGCAGAACCCAAACTGAGCATCAGTGAGCAGGTTATTGCTAAGCAAGTGCTGCTTGATAGCACTGTTGATGACCCTTTCCATTACTTTATTGATGGAGAGAAGACTGATGGGGTGATAATTGGCCAGGTTGGATTTAGAGCCAAAGAGGCCTTTCAGCCCATCGAGTCTGCACTGGTCAAACAAGTTTCTAACTATTATAATACCATTTTCTAGCATGATGCCCATAACCTTGTATGCCATGGCATCGCAAGTGCACATCCAAATATTTCTTAAATGTTTTGAGGGTGTCTGCCTCTACCACCCTTTCAGGCAGTGAGTTCCAGATTCCCACCACCCTCCCGGTACAAAAACTCTTCCTCACATCCCCTCTAAACCTCCTGCCCCTTACCTTAAATCTATGCCTCCTGGTTATTGATCCTTCCACCAAGGGGAAAAGTTCCTTCCTATCTACCCTATCTATGCTCCTCATAATTTTATACACCTCAATCATGTCCCCCCTCAATCTCCTCTGCTCCAGGGAAAATAACCCCAATCTATCCAATCTCTCCTCAAAACTAAAACTCTCCAGCCCAGGCAACTTCCTGGTAAATCTCCTCTGCACACTCTCTAGTGCAATCACATCCTTCCGATAATGCAGATTCCAGAACTGCATGCTGTGGCCTAACCAGCATTTCATACTTTCCAGCATAACCTCCCTGCTCTTATATTCTATGCCTCGGCTAATAAAGGCGAGTATCCCATATGCCTTCTTAACCAACTGATCTACCTGTCCCCGCTACCTTAAGGGACTGGTGACATGTACACCAAGGTCCCTCTGATCCTCGGTATTTCCCAGGGTCCTACCATTAATCGCGTACTTCTGTGCCTTGTTTGTCCAGTCCAAGTGCATCACCTCGCACTTATCTGGATTAAATTCCATTTGCTGCTGATCAGCCCACCTATATCCTCCTGTAATCTAAAGCTATCCTCCTCACTGTTGTGCTGCATTTGTCCTGCATTTTCTGTGCAGGACATACTTGGGTAATTTTCCACACAGCTGGGTAGATGGCAATGTTGTAGCTGTACTGAAACAGCTTGGCTAGGGGCGCAGCAGGTTCTGGAGCACAAGTATTCAATACTATTGTCAGAATAGTGTCAGGCCCATAGCCTTTGCAGTATCCAGTGCCTTCATCCATTTCTTGATATCACATGGAGTGAATCGAAGTGGCTGAATACTGGCATCAATGATGCTGGGAACCTCCAGAGGAGGCGGAGATTGATCATTCGGCACTTCTGACTGAAGATTGCAGCAAATGCTTCAGCCTTATATTTTCCACTGATATGCTGGGCTCCTCCATCATTGAGGATGGGGATGTTTGTGGAGCCTCTTCCTCCAGTGAGTTGCTTAATTGCCCACCACCATTCACGACTGGACAAACAATGCACAGGCATACATGATGAATGGTAGGACCCTGAGAAGTACCGAGGATCTGCTGCTGCTGATGGCCCACAGTGCCTCATGGGTGCCCATTCTTGAGTTGCTAGATCTGTTCGAAATCTATCCCATTTAGCAGGGTGGTAGTGCCACACAACACGATGGAGGGTATCCTCAATGTGAAGGCCGGACTTCGTCTCCACAGTGACTATGCAGTGGTCACTCCTGCCGATACTGTCATGGACAGATGCATCTGCAGCAGGCAGGTTGGATGAGAATGAGGTCAACTATGTTTTTTGGCTCTTGTTGGTTCCCTCACCACCTGCTGCAGACCCAGTCTAGCAGCTATGTCATTTAGGACTTGGCCAGCTCGGTCAGTAGTGGTGCTACCGAGCCACTCTTGGTGATGGATGTTGTGCACCCTTGCCAACCTCAGTGCTTCCTCCAAGTGGTGTTCAACATGGAGGAGCACTGATTCATCAGCTGGGGAAGGCCGGACATGGTAATCAGCAAGAGGTTTCCTTGCCCATGTTTGCCCTGATGCCATGAGACCTCATGGGGTCCGGAGCCAATGTTGAGGACTCCCACGGCGACTCCCTCCCGACTGTATACCACTGCATCGCCACTTCTGCTGGGCCTGTCCTGCCAGTGGGACAGGACATACCCAGGGATAATGATGGTGGTGGCTGAGACATCTGTAAGGTATGATTCCGTGAGGATGACTATGTCAGGCTATTGCTTGACTAGTCTGTGAGACTGCTCTCCCAATTTTGGCACCTGCCCCCAGATGTCAGTAAGGAGGACTTTGCAGGGTCAGCAGGGCTGAGATTGCCATTGCTGTTTCTGGTGCCTAGGTCGATGCCAGGTGGTCCATCTGGTTTCATTCCTTTTTTGTGATTTTGTAGTGGCTTGTTAGGCCACATTGTAAGAGTCAGCCACATTGCTGTGGGTCTGGAATCATATGTTGGCCAGACCAGGACAGATTTCTTTCCCTAAAGAAGATTAGTGAACCAGATGGATTTTTACAACAATTGACAATGGTTCCATGGTCATCATTAGACTTTTAATTCCAGATTTTTATTGAATTCAAATTCCACCATTTACCTAGGCAGGATTCAAACCCGGATCCCTGAGCATTACCCTAGGTCTCTGGATTACTAGTCCAGCGACAATACCACTATGCCATTGCCTCCCCAGAATGCGGAATGATGTTGAAAAGACAAAGTTAAAGGCATTCTACCTGAATGCGCGCAGCAGTAAGATAGATAATCTAAAGACACAAACAGAGGTAAATGGGTATGGTATAATTGCCATTATGGAAACATGGCTGCATGGTGACCAAGACTAGGAACTGAATATTCAAGGATATTCGACATTTAGGAAGGATAGACGAAGGGAAATGAGGTGAAATTGCGCTGGTAATAAGGGATGGGATCAGTGCATTAGTGAGGGAGGATCTCAGATCGGAAGAACAATGTGTGGAATCTGTTTGGTTGGGGCTAAGAAAAAGCAAAGGGCAGCCTACTTTGGTTGGAGTTGTTTAAAGGCCACCAAATAGTCATAGTAATGTGGGGCATGGTATTAATCAGGAGATGAGAGAAGTACGTAGCATGGCAATACAGTAATCATGGGTGACTTCAAACTGCATATAGTCTGGCTAAACCAATTGAGCACAAATGCTGTGGAAGACAAGTTTCTGGAGTGTGTTCGGAATGGTTTTCTAGAGCAGTATGTTGGGGAGCCAACCAGGCTATTTTAGATCTAGTATTATGTAATGAAAAAAGGCTAATTAATAATCTTGTTGTAAAAGAACCTTTAGGGATGAGTGAGTCTGTGCGAGCGGCCAGGAGCGGGGGGAACAAGGATTCCTGTAGGAGCTGTTAATCCATGAGGGAGTTGATTAGCAAAATAAAAGCACATGGGACAGGAGGCAATATACTGGCATGGGTTAAGGATTGGCTAACAGGCAGAAAACCGAAAGTAGGAATAAACGGTTTATGTTCATGTTGGCAGGCTGTGACTAGTGGGGTACCCCAAGGATCAGTTCGCAATATATATCATTGATTTAGTTGTGGGGACCAAATGTAATATTTCCCAGTTCGCGGATGATACAAAGCTAGGCGGGAATGTGTTCAGGAAGATGTAAAGTGGCTACAGGAACATTTGGACAGACTTAGTGAGTGGGCAAGAACATGGCAGATGGAATATAATTTGGAAAAATATGAGGTTATCCACTTTGGTAGAAGGAACAGATGTGCGGAGTATTTCCTAAATGGTAAGATATGAGAAAGTGTAGTTGTACAAAGGGACCTGGGTGTCCTTGTCCATAAGTCACTGAAGGTTAACATGCAGGTGCAGCAAGCTATTAGGAAGGCTAATGGAATGTTAGCCTTTATCGCAGGAAGATTTGAGTACAGGAGCAGTGAAGTCTTGCTTCAATTGTATAGAAGCATGGTTAGATCGCACTTGGAGTACTGTGTGCAGTTTTGGTCCCCTTACCTCAGAAAGGATATTATTGCAATAGAGGGAGAGTAACGAAGGTTCACCAGACTTGTTCCGGGGATGGCAGGACCAGCTTATGATGAGCGATTAGGCAAACAGGGCCTGTATTCTTTAGAGTTTCGAAGAATGAGAGGTGATCTCATTGAAACCTACAAAATACTTAGAGATAGACAGGTTAGATGCAGGTAAGATATTTCTCCTGGTTGGGGAGTCTAGAAACAGGGGACACAATTTCAAAATGAGGAGGAAGCCACTTAGGACCAAGGTGAGGAGAAATTTCTTTACTCAGAGGGTTGTGAATCTTTGGAATTCTCTACCCCAGAGGGCCAAGGAAGCTTAGTTATTGAGTATGTTTAAAATAGAGATTGATAGATTTCTGAGTAACAATAACATAAAGGGTTAAAATTAATGCAAATTGAGCCAATGTTTTTGAAAAATAGGACATGTTGAATTCCTAATTAATGCTAGAGTACAGAGGGCAAGCTGGAAAAAGTGACTAGGCAAGAGCGCTGAAATAAAAAATTACATGAAATGGGTTCCTAAGAACTAGATATTGCTAGCAAAAACATCTGAAAATATTGATAGAAGGCAGGATGGACAACTTACTTGAGCCAAATGGCCTTTTCATCAGTTCTGCATCTTGTGCCACAGGGCCCTTTTCAGCACTGGAGCAAATAGCCAGGTTTATACCCCAATACAGAACTTCCTTTGAAACTGCATTGAAGATGTTCTTCATGAGTCATGAATTAATATTCCACCTGTTCCAGTGGGCATTAAAAGAAACACAGTACCATCCATAATGGAAGTTCTGTCAATTACTTCCTTTTGCCCTTCACGCAACTTCTTGACTCATTTTGATTTTTCTGTACACCTGATTTTGTATTTACATATAAAGTAATTAATTGTTTCTTGGTGCTTCATGTACAATGGACTGTATAAATAACCACCTATATGCAAGATTTCTAGAAAATATTTTAATATATTTAATACCATACACATATTTTTCTATGGTATATTTGTATGCTGAAACATAGAAACATAGAAAATAGCAGGAGTAGGCCAATTGGCCCTTTGAGCCTGCTCCGCCATTCACTATGATCATCCAACTCAATAGTCTGCTCCCACTTTCTCCCCATATCCTTTGATCTCTTTCGCCCCAAAAGCTATATCTAACTCCTTCTTGAAAACATACAATTTTTTGGCCTCAACTGCTTTCTGTGGTAGCGAATTCCACAAGCTCACCATTCTCTGGGTGAAGAAATTTCCCCTCATCTCAGTCCTAAATGGTCTACCCCGTATCTTCAAACTGTGACCCCTGGTTCTGGACTCCCCCACCATCGTGAACACTCTTTCTGCATCTATCCTGTCTGGTCCTGTTAGAATTTTTTGGTTTCTATGAGATCCCCCCCTCATTCTTCTGAACTCCAGTGAATATAATCCTAACTGACTCAATCTCTCCTCATATGCCAGTCCCACCATCCCAGGAATTAGTCTGGTAAACCTTCGCTGAACTCCCTCAATAGCAAGAACATCCTTCCTCAGTTAAAGGGACCAAAACTGCACACAGTATTCCAGGTGTGGTCTCACCAAGGCCCTGTATAATTGCAGCAAGGCATCCCTGTTCCTGTACTCTAATCCTCTGGCCATTAAGGCCAACATACCATTTGCCTTCTCTACTTCCTGCTGCACCTGCATGCGACTGATGTACGAGGACACCCAGGTCTCGTTGCACATTCCCCTCTCTCAATTTATAGCCATTCAAATAATCTGCCTTCCTGTTTTTGCTACCAAAGTGGATAACCTCACTTTTATCCAGATTATACTGCATCTGCCAAGCATTTGCCCACTCACTCAGCTTGACAAATCACACTGAAGAATCTCTGCATCCTCCTCACAGCTCACCCTCCCACCCAGCTTTGTGTCATCTGCAAATTTGGAGATATTATAATTAATTCGCTCATCTAAATCACTAATATATATTGTGAATAGCTGAGGTCCCAACACCAATCCCTGCAGTACCCCACTAGTCACAGTCTGCCATTTGGAAAAAGACCCATTTATTCCTATTCTTTGTTTCTTGTCTGCCAACCAGTTTCATATCCATCTCAATACACTACTGTCAATCTCATGCGCATTAACTTTACACGCTAATCTTTTATGTGGGACTTTGTCGAAAGCCTTCTGAAAGTTCAAATAAACCACATCCACTGATTCCCCCTCATCAACTCTACTAGTTACATCCTCGAAAAATTCCAGTAGATTTGTCAAGCATAATTTCCCTTTCGTAAATCCATGCTGACTCTATCCGATTCTGCCACTGTTTTCCAAGTGCTCAACTATTAAATCTTTTATAATGGACTCTAGAATTTTCCCACTACCGACGTCAGGCTGATTGGTGTATAATTCCCTGATTCTTCTCTACCTCCCTTTTTAAATAGTGGGGTTACATTAGCTACCCTCCAATCTGTAGGAACTGTTCCTGAGTCCAAAGAACTGAGAAGATGACCACCAATGCATCCACTATTTCTAGAGCCACTTCCTTAAGTACTCTGGGATGTAGATTCAGGCCCTGGGGATTTATCGGCCTTCAATCCCATCAATTTCTCCAACACCATTTCCCTACTAATATTGATTTCTTTCAGTTCCTCCCTCTCACTAAACCCTGTATTCCCCAACATTTCTGGTATGCTATTTGTGTCCTCCTTTGTGAAGACAGAACCAAAGTATGTATTTAGTCGCTTAGCCATTTCTTTGTTCCCCATTATTAATTACCCTGTTTCTGACTGTAAGGGACCTACCATTTGTCTTCACCAATCTTTTTCTCTTCACATACCTATAGAAACTTTTACAGTCAGTTTTTATGTTTCTCGCAAGCTTAGTCTCGTATTCTATTTTCCCCCTTAATCAATCCCTTGGTCTTCCTTTGCTGAATTCTAAACTGCTCCCGATCCTCAGGTCTGTTGTTTTTTCTGGCCAATTTGTATGCCTCTTCCTTGGATCTAATACTATCTCTAATTTCCCTTGTAAGCCATGGTTTGGCCACCTTTCATATTTTGCTTTTGTGCCAGACTTGAATAAATAATTGTTGCAGTTCACCCATGTGCTCTTTGAACGTTTGCTATTGCCTATCTACCGTGATCCCTTTAAGTAACATTTCCCAATCCATCATAGCCAACTCGCACCTCATACCATTGTAGTTTATTTTATTAAGATTCAAGACCCTAGTCTCAGAATCAACTACGTCAGTCTCCATCTTGATGAAGAATTCTATCATCATATGGTTGCTCATCCCCAAGGGGCCTCACAAACTAGATTGCCAATTATTCCTTTCTGATTACACAATACCCAGTCTAGGTTGGCCTGTTCTCTCATTGGTTCCTCAACGTATAGGCCCAGAAAACCAATCCGAATACACTCCAGGAATTCCTCCTTTACAGTACTTATACTAAATTGATTTGCCCAATCACCCATAATTACCGATGTTCCTTTATTGCATGTGTCTCTAATATCCTGTTCAATGCCATTCCCAACATCACCACTCAAGTTTGGGGGCCTTTTTTAAACCCCCACTAATGTTTTTTGCCCCTTAGTGTTTCTCAGCTCTACCCATACAGATTCCACATCGTCTGAGCTAATATATTTCCTCACTCTTACGTTAATTTCCTCTTTAATCAGCAATGCATCTCCACAGCCTTTTCCTTTTTGTCTGTCTTTCCTAAATGCTGAATACTCCTGGATGTTCATTTCCCATCCCTGGTAATCCTGTAGCCTTGTCTCCGTAATCCTGACTATATCATACCTGTTTACATCTATTTGTGTGGTTAATTCATCCACTTTATTGCAAATGCTCCTCACATTAAGACACAAAGCTTTAAGGCTTGTCTTTTTAACATCACTTGTCCCATTCCCACTATTTTTCACTGAGGCCCTGTTTGATTCTTGCCCTTGATTTCTCTGCCTATCACTTTTCTCATTCCCCTTTGTTTTTTGTTCTTGTCCTTGATTCACCCTCCTCTGACTCCTTGCATAGGTTCCCATCCCCCTGCCATTTTAGTTTAAACCCTCCCCAACCACTCTAGCAAATATTCCCCCTAAGACATCAGTCCCAGTCCTGCCCAGGTGTTACCCGTTCAGTTTGTAGAGGTCCCGCCTCATCCAGAACCGGTCCCAATGTCCCAGGAATCTGAAGCCCTCCCCTTATCTCTTCAGCCACGTATTCATCCAATATATATTCTGCTTTTTCTACTCTGACTAGCATGTGGCACTGATAGCTACCCTGAGATCACTACCTTTGAGGTCCTACTTTTCAACTTACTTCCTAACTCTCTATATTCTGCTTTTAGGACCTCATACCTTTTTTTTTTAACCTATGTCATTTGTACCAATGTGTACCATGGCTACTGGCTGTTCACCCCCCACACCCCCCCTTCAGAATGTCCCGTAGCTGCTCTGAGACATCCTTGACCTTAGCACCAGGGAGGAAACATACCATCCTTTGCGTTGGAGTTGGAGTTTGGTGAAACTTGTTTGAGGCCACAGAAACGCCTACCTATTCCACTTACAATTGAATTCCCTATAACTATTGCATTCCCACACTCTTTACTCCTCCCGTGTGCAGCAGAGGCAACTGTGGTGCGACAAATTTGGCTGTTGCTGCTTTCCCTTGAGAGGCCATTCCCCCCCCCCCCAACAGTATCCAAAGCGGCATATCTGTTTTGTAGGGGAATAGCCACAGGGGATTCCTGCACTGCCTGCCTAGTACTCTTGCACTGCCTGATGGTCACCCATTCCTTTCCTGCCTGTGGACTCTTAGCCTGTGGTGTCACCACTCTATACATGCTATCCATGATACTCTCCACCTTGTAGATGCTCCACAGTGTCCCCAGCCACCACTTCAGCTCTGAAAGCCGGGCTTCTGGGAGCTGCAGCTGGAGACACTTCCCACACACATGCTGGCCCCAGGCACTGGAAATGTTCCCGGCTTTCCAGAGCAGGAGGAGCATACCATGGCTTTGAGCTCTCGTGCCGTGACTTACCCCTTTAAATTAAATTAAACCTTCCGGAAGATACCTAATATCAAATAATATCAATTACTGTAGGGCCCTTCTTCCCTGCTCCTCATTGTTACAAAATATAGCCCTTAAACGATGAACCACAAAATAAGAACTTAAAAACGATAAATGATAAAAGTAGTAAATACTTACCCAACTGTACTTATGGTACTCAAAGGATCACCTCGTTCCCTTAAATTCCCTCAGTCACCAAACTCCAACTACTGCAGCCCAAAGCAGCACTCCAGTGCAGACAAAGTCAGCACTGTAAGATGGCCTGTTTTTATACTCTCTCAATCTAGCCTCTGAAAACCTGTTTAAGCCAGTTATCTAATTAACCAGTTGTAGCTATAAGCAGAGCATGTCTAAACCCTGTTTTAAAGCTGGCCTGAAACTCACCTTCTCCCAACCCAAACAGCAACTTTTAGTTAATTACTAAATTAAAGAAAGACTAGACTTTAGATAGAAATTAACACTTAAATTCCCTCAGTCATCAAACTCCAACTTAAGCACTCTACTGCAGCCCAAAGCAGCACTCCAGTGCAGAATGTTGACCATGGTACAATAATCTGCAGTTATGCAATTAAGAGTTTCATTAAATAATGCATTTTACAACTTACACCCTCCCTTTTCTTTGTGTCCTACTCACCTAGAAACAGATGCATCAAATCAAATCAGACATGGCCAATGAGAGATTTTTCTAGTACTACCTTTACATTCATAATATTATATATTCAGCTTGTTTTTCTGGATATTTCTCCATTTCAAACTGATCAGATTTTATATATACGTGATTGCCCAGTAAAGGCATGATATGTATGCAATTTGAAGCCATGAATCAATATTTCAAATGTAAATAGCACAGCTACAGGCCAATAAATAGGCAATCCAAGTTTTATTGTACAGCTGCAGATTTACAAAAAGAAATGGAAATATTAAAAATTTATATTTCAATAGCAAATAATTTCAGATGTCTACAATATTAAACTGGAGTCTGGCCACATGCAGGACAAGTTGCTTTAAATACAAAATAAAAGCATTACAAAATTGAATTTATTACAGTTTTCCATTGGGAAATTAGACTTTACACCAATGGATTATGAGTAATCTAGAAACTACAGGATAGAAATAGTCCATGCTAGTTCTGACATTCCCACCTGCATAGTGACCCAACGTAGAAATGGAGAAAAGGCTCCAATTCCCCCAACTTCACCCCGTCCCCAGAGATGTTCAAAAAGAAACCAAATTTTGTTGCAAAGCATCATTAAAGCCAAAGAAACATTAACGTTTGAAAGAGACATTCATGACAATAACATAAAGGGTTATGGGGAAAATGTAGGTAAAAGGCATTGAAGTGTTCGATCAGCCACGATCCTATTGAATAGCAGAGCAGGCTCAACGGGCTGAATGGCCTTCTCCTATGTTCCTATGATTCCCAAGCTTGTGTCTCCACCTGGAAGACTGTTCTAGATATTAAACCCCCTTTGAGAGGCTTTTCCTGCCATTAGTACTGATCTTTCCTTTGTCTAGTTTGCACATAGTCGTTTTGTCTTGCAGTAGTAGTGGACGTGAAATAATGCTCAATGTTAATGAGCCAGATCTTGCTGGCAAAATAATGGTGAGTTTAATGCACAACTCCATTATTAGCTTGCGAATTGTGCGACAGTTTGTGGCAAGGAAGAGATACCACATAAATTGTGAATTATCATTAATTGCTTTTCAATGCCTTGCCGTTGGCCTTGCCAAAACAGCTCACTGTTGACCTCCCCATGATTTTCAAGAAAGTGCTAAATTGTGCACACATTAAACACAATATAGAATGTTAGGGCTGGTGCTTAATAGCGTAAGGACTCTTTCAATGATGAGATTTATGTTCCTGCATTTCACTCTATTTCTTCAACCTAGAAATTTAAACTGGAGTCTTTTCCTGCAGTTGGTAAATTGTCCAAAGAGGATGTATAATTTTTTTTTTAAAGTCTCCTTTTCTCTCAATCTAGTCTTTCTTTTCCTCTCTCTCTGTATCCTCACTTAATATAACTCTTAATTCACACTATTTCTTCTTGACATTCGTTTTTTATTTATCATCCCTTCGATAAGGAAATAGATTATTGGTCCTGTTCTACACCAAGGTCCCAGATCCCTCATTGCTCCCAGTTTCAGTCCATCCTTCGAGCAATTTGTGGAGTAAAAATATTTTTGACGTCAAGGGAAAGGGAAAAAATGTCTAACAGGATATGAGCCACTAAATTCTGGGCTCATATGCTGTTCCATTTTAAGCCGCGAGTCTTCATTAAGTCTGAAGAACCCAAGAACCAAGGAAGGAATCCTAGATTCCTTGGTTCTTGAATTCTTCAGCCTTTATGAATCCCCGATTCCTTCCTCATAACTTAGGTTTATGATACCAGGGATCTGTCTTATCAAACAAACCTGCACTATTCATAGGGCTTTGATGTTTCCCTTGAATGCAGGATTTGGGATGGGGCATGACTGCCTCAGGATTAGATTATTGGCTTGGCAATGTAGCTCTGCATACTGTTTGACTCGCTAATTGCTACTATGTACTGACTGGCCATGATCAATGGTTAGTCTACAATCACACGTAGATCTTTCAGTCACTCTTCAGCACTTCAACACCATTGAAAAGGATTTAGATTTTTGAGAATCTGGGCCAGCAAATGAGATATAATTAGTCAACGAATAAGGAACCAAAAATGGATTTGCGAAGCCAAAAATATGTTCTGTCTGCCATGCAAATGAGTAATGTAGTAAATGAATTTCATTGTCACTGTGATGTTAGGTACATAACCCATACGTCTCAACAACAGGCAGATCCTATCAAACGACACCTCCCTTTCGAGGTGAAGATCCCATGGAACCCTTCAAAATGGAGCAGGTGGGCTCTCCGTAGTGTCCCGGCTGAAACTCGTCTTCAAAGATTCCCTAGGGCTGTAACTTCTGAGCTCCCCAAAGTCAGATTTGGGGGTGCCTCAAAGATGTGCTGGGCAATCCCCTTTCGGGGTTCACAGCTTGGGGTTTGCGCTGCAATTGCCCAGAAGTGCAAAGTTCCTCTGGGCTGGGCAATTGCCCTGTGCTGGGAACCATCTGAAAATATGATTTTAAATCGCAAACTTCGGATGGTTCCGACTGCATTATACAAATAGTTGCCCAAAAAAATGTGAAGAATTAAGACCTCCTCTAAATTCAGGGTAACTAATTGTAAAGACCCAGACTGACCCCCCACGGGGCTCCCCCAACTAACTGGATCCCCCCCTCTACCCCCACCCTCAAGTCTGACCCCACTTCCCAACCCAACTCAACCCACCAAGGTCGAACTCCTCTCCCCCCAATGTCCCTCGAACTCCAAACCCAAAATCCTATGCACATACCTTGGAGACTTACCTTTCTCCCTGGCATGTGTATTTCAATGGGACTTTTAGGCTTATCTTGTTTACAACAGCTAGTGCTGTAAATTGGGGGCATGCCCTTCTTCAATCCAATGAAGCTGGACTGCGGCACTGTGTTTCAGAGACTGCTGTGCTGCCTGGATTGCGCCCTGCCTGAGTGGAAGGTCGGGGGAGAAAGGCACAGAAGAAAATCCATGCTGGTAATTGGGCACAGAGTGGCAATCTGACGCTATTGCCATTCTGAGGAAGTTAGAGACCCTTATAACAGTTTATCTGATAATTATCACAGTACTGTTTCTGAGACTTTGCTATGAATAAAATGACAGCAGTGTTTCCTACATTCCTGCAGTGACCACTTCAAAGTAATTCATTGGCTGCAAAGCGCTTTGAGACTCCATGGGGCCATGAAAGGTGCTATGATGAGATGTCAAATTGTATTGACAGGATAGAATAAAAATGGATGTGATATTGTACATGGCAGTGATTGAGTTAAAGTGGATGTAAAATGAACTTGCCAAAATTACACAAGTGGTGCAGGAGTTGGGTTACTTTTTTTATTGGAAAAGTGATGTCGAGAACAAATCATTGTGTGCATTAACTTGAACTTTAATTTTAAAAATAAGTGGGTGATCTCATTAGATCCTTATGTGCTGTTGGGATATTGACAGACAACTTCTAATTGTTAAATGCTCCTTTGAAACAGGAACTGGAGCCATGCATTGGCTGCATGCAGATAGCCGCCAACATCAAACTCATTAAAGTCTGTCGGGAGCCAAATGAGGGTGAATGTCAGCAGTGTTACTGTCGTCCCATGTGGTGCCTGACCTGTATGGGGAAGTGGTTTGCCAGCCGCCAAGATCAGCAACATCCGGAAACGTGGCTATCCAATCGGGTACCCTGCCCTACCTGTCGGTCGAAGTTCTGCATTCTTGACATCTGCATTGTATGCTAAAGAGAATCTGAAATCAAAGTGGGACTTAATTTTTGACATAAGATCCAAGTTGTCTAACGACGAGCAAGATTTCATTTCTGGCATCTTGCATGTTCTTGCTGTAGCCCCAGCTGATTTTCTTTCTGGAAGCTAAATCAAATGTCTTCAGGCCACCTCAAATGTCCCTGCAGTTTTCACTAATTTTCTTTTTTAAAATTCTTGCATCACTACTAATGATGACTTCCAGTGAGAAGTTGCTTTACCCTTTCTTATTCTCGTGTCCACCACAAGGTGGAACCTGGCATCTTGGTATTGCTCCATCTAATGAGCAGGTTAAGAACAGATGACTTTTGCAACAGGAACAAAGATTCAGAGTTGCCTGGAACTCAAACCTTCAGATCATTACAAGGCTTGTACTTCTAGATTACTGTGGGTTGAGTCTTGGCTTCACTAATTGCATTGAATAGTTGGAAACACTTCAGAACTTCAGAGTTATATATTTTTTATATTTCTCAAGGGTCTTTTGCTTTATACTGCAGATGTGATTCTCAATATTTTTTATATCTCCAACTGCGAGTAATCTTTTCTATATGATCACTGCTAAGACTGCCTATTATAGTTTTAGATGACATTGTCGTGTCCTCTATGCTAGAGATAAGGCTTCAATTCTCTTTGATTAGATCCTTTCTAATGTGCAGTGCTAATTGCTATCTCCTTTATGAACTTGTTCCGCAGCCTGCTGGTTTCCAAAGTGTGAGATTTTGTTCCCCATTTCCCATGCAAGATATTACTAGTGATGCAAACACATAGTGTTCTTCAGATGCATTTTTTTTTGTTGGTGCTGGAGAGACTAGCAGGGCTGAATTTCTCACCCTGAAAAGATGGTGGTGGTGGTGGCCCTTCTCCTTGAACTGCTGCAGTCCATCTGATGATGCTGCTTCCACAAATTTGCTAGAGGAAAGGCATTGGAGTGGTCTGTCCATTTTTTTGTTTAACAGTAAAGACTATACATAATGTCGAACTTAAATAAATACTAAGAGGCTGGAAGTGGCACAGTGCAAATTCTTTTGGGATAATTCTGAAGAAGAACATCACATTGCCCTGATCTGCACAGAGGGAGCCTTGGCCTAAAGGCAAAGCCTATAAGTTAGCCAGGCCTTTCAGCAGTGAAGTTAGGAAATGCTTCTACACACTAAGGGCGGCAGAAGTTTGGAACTCTTTCTGCAAATAGCAGTTCATGTCAAACAGAGAAGGTTCACTCGACTCATTCCTGGGATGAAGGGCTTCTCTTACGAAGAAAGGTTGAACAGGTTGAGCCTATACCCATTAGAGTTTAGAAAAATCAGGTGATCTTATTGAAACATATAAGATCCTGAGAGAACTTGATGGAGTATATAGTGGGGGAGACTAGAACTAGGAGAGACAGTCTCAGAATAAGAGGTCTCTTTTAAGATGGAGATGAGAATTATTTTTCTCTGCGAGGGTTGTTCGTATGTGGATGTCTCTTCCCTGGAAAGCAGTGGAGGCTTTGTCATTGAATTTATTCAGGGCAGAGTTAGATTTTTGATAGACAAGAGAATCAAGGGTTATTGTGGAGTCAGACAGGAAAGTGAAGTTGAGACCACAACCACATCAGCCATGAACTTATTAAATGGTGGAGCAGGCTCGAAGGGCCAAATGATATACTCTTAAATCCTATTTTCCTATGTTAATTTTAAATCTGAAATTGCTAGTATTTTTTTGCCAAAAGTAATGTGAGATCTGGCAAAGGTGGGTGTATGAAGTTATGTTGCAGCTCACCATGATCTCATTGAATGATGGAACAGGCTCAGGTAGCTAAATGTCCTCTTCCTGTTTCCATGTTCCTAAAACTTAGCAGAAGTTTGGTACTAAAATATTCTGCCATAAAGCCCATATCACCAATTCCATTTGACAATATTTTAAGCAGCAGGTGCTCCTTTTTAAGATTTATACCAAACCTAATTTGGAACATTAGTGATCTTTTCGCAGTTTTCTCTCGGAACTCTTCTTTCCTGATTTTTGCTATCTCAATCAGACAGGCAGTATTAAAATTGGCTCAAAATCCTCGGAATTGGAGGAGGGGTAGAAAAGACAGTCGTATAAGACCATAAGACATAGGAGCAGAAATTAGGCCATTTGGCCCATCGAGTCTGTTCCGCTATTCAATCATGGCTGATAAGTTTCTCAACCCCATTCTCCCGCCTTCTCCCCGTAACCTTTGATCCCCTTACCAATCAAGAACCTATCTATCTCGGTCTTAAATACACTCAGGGACCTGGCCTCCACAGCCTTCTGTGGCAATGAATTCCATAGATTCACCACTCTCTGGCTAAAGAAGCTTCTTCTCATCTCTGTTCTAAAAGGTCTTCCCTTTACTCTGAGTCTGTGCCCTCGGGTCCTAGTCTCTCCTACTAATGGAAACATCTTCCCCACATCCACTCTATCCAGGCCTTTCAGTATTCTGTAAGTTTCAATCAGATCCCCCTCACCCTTGTAAACTTCATCGAGTATAGACCCAGAATCCTCAAACGTTCCTCATATGTTAAGCCTTTCATTCCTGGGATCATTCTCGTGAACCTCCTCTGGACCCTCTCCAGGGCCAGCACATCCTTCCTGAGATATGGGGCCCAAAATTGCTCACAATATTCTAAACGTGGTCTGACCAGAGCCTTATAAAGCCTCAGCAGCACATCCCTGCTTTTATATTCTAGTCCTCCCAAAATAAATGCCAACATTGCATTTGCCTTCCTAACTACCGTGTCAACCTGCAAGTTAATCTTAAGAGAATCCTGGACTAGGACTCCCAAGTCCCTTTGCACTCCAGATTTCTGAATTCTCTCCCCATTTAGAAAATAGTCTATGCCTCTATTCTTCCTACCAAAGTGCATGACCTCACAATTCCCCACGTTGTATTCCATCTGCCACTTCTTTGCCCATTCTCCTAACCTGTCCAAATCCTTCTGCAGCCTCCCTGCCTCCTCAATACTATCTGTCCCTCCACCTATCTTTGTATCATCTGCAAACTTAGCCTGAATGTCCTTAGTTCCTTCATCTAGATCATTAATGTATAGAGTGAAAATTTGTGATCCCAACACTGACCCCTACGGAACTCCACTAGTCACAGCCACCATCCTAAGAAGGACCCCCTTATCCCCACTCTCTGCCTCCTGCCAGACAGCCAATCTTCTATCCATGCTAGTACCTTGCCTCTAATACCATGGACTCTTATCTTACTGAGCAGCCTCCTGTGCGGCACTTTGTCAAAGGCCTTCGGGAAGTCTGATGCTGTGACTCCTGCACAAAGGTGGGCAAATATTGCATATAGGTCGAGCTAAGTCTCCACTGACTGGCATACTCCCTTCCTCTTGCTGTGGTTCAATATTCGGTATGCTTGCATTTGAGAAGTATGCAGAAGACTGCAAGCATCTTTGGAACAGCATCTGTGTTTCACGAGCGAACAAAATTTGGAGAAAGTGAAAATAGTCCTTGCCTTTTTGAAAGCAACTTTAAATAACTAGTTTTGATGATGGAATTGTATTTTGAAGCCATCCTCTTTTTTTTCTGTAATAGTATTTATTGACAGATAAAGTATTCTATCCTGGATATTCATACCATATTGACTCTCAAAATGATTTCTGATACCTGTTGGCAGTAAAAAGAGGATTCAGCAACCACAATGTCATGATGTAGCTATAGGTTTGCAACTAGATGGCTCTGGGAAGCAAGTTTCTGAAGTACAGGCATCTCGAATTCTGTCAATGTGTTGATGTGGGCATCTCATTCAATTTGTCATAGATAAACTCAAATTCCCAATAAGTGAGTTCAAATCATCGTTAGCCCTAGGTTTTTATGATGTCATGAGCAGCTTGAAGTTTTATCACTGAAAACCCTCAGATGGCGTCAGCTGTGGCTCAGTGCGTAGCACTCTTGCTTCTGTATCTAAAGGTTCTGGGTTTAAGTCCCATTCCAGGGCTTGAGCAGAAAAATCAGGGTGGACACTCAATGCAGTGCTGAGAGTGCTACACTGTCGGAGGTGCTGTCTTTTAGATGAGACCTGAAACCAAGACCTCATCTATTTGTCTGGGGGCTGTAAAAGATCCCATCGTATGAATTCAAAGAAGAGCAGGGTAGTTATCCCTGGTGCCCTGGCCAATATTATCTCTCACTCAATGTCACGACAGAAACAGATTATCTGATCATCATTTCTGTGTGTGGTTGCTTGCCGTGCGCAAATTGGTTGCTACATTTCCTGGATTAGAAAAGTGAAGTGACTACACTTCAAAAGTATTTCATTGGCTGAGAAGGGCATTGAGATGTCCAGTGGTCTTGAAAAGTGTTCTAAAAAATCTTTTGTTTTAATAATTTATATTCTGTTTAATTGAATTCATGGTTTGTATAATACTGTAAGAAAGGCATTGCCCTCGTTTTCTTGGTGAACTATCTTAAAGGCTAATAATATATATATATATATAAATAAAAGCAAAAACAAAAAAACTGCGGATGCTGGAAATCCAAAACAAAAACAGAATTACCTGGAAAAACTCAGCAGGTCTGGCAGCATCGGCGGAGAAGAAAAGAGTTGACATTTCGAGTCCTCATGACCCTTCGACAGAACTAGTTCTGTCGAAGGGTCATGAGGACTCGAAACGTCAACTCTTTTCTTCTCTGCCGATGCTGCCAGACCTGCTGAGTTTTTCCAGGTAATTCTGTTTTTATCTTAAAGGCTGTACATCACATCAGTACCTTTGGAGAAAACATCTAGGCTGCAGATTTGTATATAATCATAGGTTACAGCACAGATGGAGGCCATTTGGCTCTTGTATCTATGCAGGCTCTCCGCAAGAGCTACTTGGTTAGTTCCATTCCCCTGTCTTTTCACTGTAGCCCTTCAGTTTTTCACTTTTTAGATAATTATCCAGTCCCCTTTTGAAAACCATGCTTGAATCTGCCTCGACCCACATTCTCAGGCAGTGCAATGCAGATCCTAACCACTCACTGGGTAAAAACATCTTTCCTCATGTCACCTGTAGTTCTTTTGCCAGTCACCTTAAATGCCCTCTGGTTCTCAACCCTCTGGCAATGGGAATAGTTTTTCTCTAACTAATCTATCCAGACCCCTCAGGAGGAACTCCTCCCCCTCCACATACTGTGCCCTAAGAGGGCATTGGCAACCATGGACTTCTTTTGGATTGGTACATGATTATGCTTGGCAAAGTACTACAGTGGTTTGCCATTGCTTTCTGCAGTGTAGCTAACCAGGAAACTTTCCCATTCTTACCACCTGCCATCAGGTGTATTGGATGAATTTCCAGGCTGATAATCAATCTAATTGGCCACATTATGAATGTATCTTCCATAGCCGTCAAGTCCTGAAGTGGGACTTGAACCTGGAGCTTCTGGCCCAGAGGTACGGATGCTACAACTGCACCATAAAAGACCTCCATTCATTTTGAACACCTCTATCAAATCTCCTCTCAATCTCAAAGGATAACAGGCCCAGGTTCAGCAATCTATACTCTTAACTGAGGTCTCGCATCTCTGGAATCATTCTCGTAAATCTTTTCTGCAACTTCTCCAAGGTTTTCATATCCTTCCTGAAGTGGTGTCCATGAATGGGAGCGATCCTCCAATGAACCAATGTTTTATAAAGTTCGCCATAAAGGTTCAACTCCTTGCTTTTGTATTTTTATAAAGCCCAGGGTCATGAATGCATTATCATGTGCTTTCTCAACCTGCCCTCCCCAACCTCAACAATTTGTGCACATACACCCCAGGTCCCACTGCTTCTGCACCGCTTTTAGAATTGTATCCTTCATTTTATTTTTTTTTATAATGTTGTAACTCTTTCGAGTACAAACACGTTTCCATCTGTTTCAGATGAAGTTACATTGTTTCAAAGTTTGCCACTGTGAGATTTGAACTCTTGATCTCGGGGTTACAAACCCAGTATCATAACCACTTGGCTATTTAGGCCAAGCCATCCTTCATTTTATATTGCCTTTTGCTTTTCCTACTAAAATCATTCACATATCTCTACATTAATTTCACCTGTCACGTGTCCATGTCCTCCTGAAGTTTATCACTATCCTCCTTACAATTCACAATATTTCCAGGTTCTGTTTCATCTGCAAATTTTGAAATTGTGCCCAGTAGACTCAAGTCTAAGGCATTAATGTTGATCAAGAAAAACCGGTCCTTATATACTCTCTGTTTCCTGTGACTTAGCTAACGTCATATTCATGCTGCCACTGCCCCTTTTGTTCCATGGGTTTCAACGTTGCAGACAAGACAGTTATGTGGCATTTCCTCAAATGCCTTTTGAAAGCCCATGTACTCCACATCAACTGCATTACCCTTCCTTGATAAACTTAAAAAAAACTCGTCAAACATGATTTGCCCCTAAATCTGTGCTGACATTCCTTAATTACTGCACATTTGTCTAAGTGACTGTTAGTTGTGTCCTGGATTACTATGTCCAAAAGCTTTCTCACCACTGACATTAAACTGAATGTTTTAGTTGCTGGGTTTATCCTGGGGTGTAATATTTGCAATTCTCCAGTCCTGTGGTATCACCCTGTAACCAAGGAGGATTGGAAGATTATAACCAGTGCCTCAGCAATTTCCAGCCTTCCTTCAGTATCCTTGGATCCCTCTGATCTGGCCCTGGTGACAACAGCTTTAAGTACAGCCAGCTTGCTCATCCCTCCTATATATCAATTAATTAAGCCCATCCAGTGTCTCATCTTGCTTTTCTTTCACAATGACTAATGCCCTTTGGAGAAGAAAATCTGCCATCCTTACCTGGTGTGCCCGACAAATGACTCCAGATCCACAATAATGTGGTTGACTCTGCCCCCTTAAATGACCTAACAAACCACTCAGTTTCAGGGCAATTTCAGGATGGACAACAAATGATGGCCTTGCCTGCATTCCATGAATGATAGGTTCAAAACGGCAACAGGCCATCAGCAAAAAAAAACAATTTAAAACAAAGGCAGGGGAGATCATCAACTGCAATAAACTATTGGAGAGAAGGGTAGAACACTACCTTAAGTTGTACTCTAGGGAAGAACACTGTCATTGAGGAAGCTCTAGGCACCGTAGAAAACCTAAGATAAAAGCAAAATACTGCAGATGCTGGAAATCTGAAGCAAAAACAGAAAATGCTGGAAAAATTCAGCAGGCCTAGAATCATCTGTGGAGAGAGAAACAGAATTAACGTTTCAAGTCCGTATGACCCTTCTTCAGAACCATAGAAAGCCTGTCTGTCATGCTAATGCTATATTACCTGAACTCATTAAGCATGGGAAACTGGCACTAGCATCTACACAAACTTCTCTGTCTCTTTTGGAGGGAGGGAGCAGTGCTGAGGATATGCATGATGCAAAATTTGTGACCCTATACAAGAACAAGGCCAACCACAGAGATTGCAACAACTATCAAGGTATCTCCCTGCTGAACGTCATGGGAAAAGTATTTGTACATGTTGCCTTTGTTGCAGACCCTGGAGGAACACACTTATCCCAAATCCCACTGTGGTTTTAGAACTGGAAGATCTACAATTGAGATCTTCTCAGTCTGACAGCAGCAAGAGAAATGCCATGAACAAAGGCGACTACTATATATTGCCTTCATCAATCTCACCAAGGTATTTAGCATGTGAGTCTATTTAAGCTGTTGGAGAAAACTGGTTGTCCTCCGAAGCTGCTCAATGTGATATCCTCTTTCCATGACCATATGATGGGTGAGGTCAGCTATGATGGCAAAACTTTTGGAATCCTTTGAGACCTGCAGTGGAGTCTCACAGGGTTGCGTTCTGGCATTGACACTGTTTGGCATATTTGGCTGCAGTCATATGTCCCTCTCACCCGCTCTAACCTGTCTCCTTCTGAACTCGTTGCACTCCGTTTTCTTAGGTCCAACCCTGACTTTGTTATCAAACCTGCCGACAATGGTGGCACTGTTGTTGTTTGGCATACTGACCTCTACCTCGCAGAGGCTGAGTGCCAACTCTCAGACACTTCTTCCTAACTCCCCATGGATCATGACCCCACCACTGAGCATCAAGCTATTGTTTCCACTAACCTCATCTCTGGAGATCTTCCCTATACAGTTTCCAACCTCATAGTCTCCCAAACCCGAATAGCCCACTTCTACCTCCTTCCCAAAATTCACAAACAGGACTGTCCCGGTAGACCGATAATGTCAGCCTGTTCCTGCCCCACGGAACTCATTTCTTCCTATCTTGGCTCCATTCTCTCCCCTTGTCCAGTCTCTTCCCACCTACATCCGCGATTCCTCTGGTGCCCTACGTCATAGCAACAATTTTCGGTTCCCTGGCTCTAACCGCCGCCTCTTCACTATGGATGTCCAATCCCTCTACACCTCCTTCCCCCACCAGGATGGTCTGAGGGCTCTCTGCTTCTTCCTTGAACAGAGGCCCAAACAAACACCATCCACC
This sequence comes from Carcharodon carcharias, assembly GCF_017639515.1. Classification (NCBI taxonomy): domain Eukaryota; kingdom Metazoa; phylum Chordata; class Chondrichthyes; order Lamniformes; family Lamnidae; genus Carcharodon; species Carcharodon carcharias. Next base: position 229,422,349 of record NC_054467.1, read on the forward strand.
CACCACCACTCTCCTTCGCCTGGCTGAATTTCTCTTTAAACTTGTCTCACTTCCTCCAAATAAAAGGTGTGGCTATGGGCACCTGCATGGGTTCCAGTTATGCCTGTCTCTTTATGGGGTATGTGGAACATTCCTTGTTCCAGTCCTACTCAGGCCCCCTCCCACAATTCTTTTATCGGTACATCGATGACTGTTTTGGTGCCGCTTCACGTTCTCGTCTTTATCTGGGAAAATTCATCAATTTTGCTTTCAATTTCCACCCCTCTATCACCTTCACTTGGTTGCATCTCCAACACTTCTCTTTCTTGACCTCTCTGTCTCCATCGCTAGTGATAGACTGTCCACCAATATTCGTTACAAGCCCACTGACTTCCACAGCTACCTCAACACATATTCTGCTTCCTGCAAGGACTCCATTCCATTCTCTCAGTTCCTTCACCTCCATTGCATCTGTTCCAATGGTGCCACTTTCCAAACAGTACTTCTGACAAGTCTTCCTTCTTCCTTAACCAAGGTTCCCATCCACTGTGGTTGACAGGGCCCTCAGCCATGTCCAATGCATCCGCCCTCACACCTTCCCCTTCCTCCCAGAACAATGATAGGGTTCCCCTTGTCCTCACTTTTCACCTCACCAGCCTCCGCATACAAAGGATCATCCTCCTCCATTTCTGCCAACTCCAGCATATTGCCACCATGAAACACATCTTCCCCCTCATCCCACCAGCCTCCACATTCAAAGGATCATCCTCCGCCATTTCCACCAACTCCACCATGTTGCCACCACAAAACACATCTTCCCTTCACCCCAACGCATCCCCACCCGCGTCACCAGGAAGCATTCCGTAGGGACCATTTCCTCCAGGACACCCTGGTCCAGACCTCCATCACCCCCAACATCTTCCCACGGCATCTTCCCGTGCAATCACAGAAGGTGCAACACGTGCTCCTTTACCTCCTTCTTCCTCACCATCCAAGGGCCCAAACACTCCTTTCAGGTGAAGCAGCTCCTTCAAGTTGGTCTATTGCATTCGCTGCTCCCAATGTGGTCTCCTCTACATCGGGGAGACCAAACGCAGACTGGGTGACTGCTTTGAGGAACACTTCGGTCTGTCCACAAGCACGACCCTGACCTTCCTGTCGCTTGCCATTTCAACACACCATCCTGTTCTCATGCCAACATGTCTGTCCTTGGCCTGCTACAATGTTCCAGTGAAGCCCAATGCAAACTGGAGGAACAGCACCTCATCTTTCGATTAGGCACTTTACAGCCTTCCAGACTTAATATTGAGTTTAACCACTTCAGACAATGAACTCTCTCCTTCATCCTCACCCCTTATTTTTAATCCCCTTTTTTCAAAATCCATTTTTATTTTTTATCCACTTATTTTAATTTTAATTTTTATTCATCTATCTGTGGCTTTATCGCCTTTTTTACCCCTCCCCCCTTTCTATCCCAATTTCTATCCCTTTTTTCCCCCACCACCACCCCCCCCTCCCCCACCCCATCCCCTACAGGGCCATCTGTTACTTGTTCCATGTAGTGCTTCAACACAATGTCACCCTTGTTCTGCTATCATCACATTCTGCTTTCTTAACTATATGCCACTATCAGCACCTTTTTTTTTAGCACTACCCAGTTCATGACATCTTTGTCAACCCTCCTTTGTCCCCACCTATTTCTGGCCTTCTATCCAGCTCCACCTGACCACCCCTCTTAAACAATATAAATTTCATCGCATTTCCACTTCTCTTCAGCTCTGAAGAAGTCATAGAGTCTTGAAATGTTAACTCTGTCTTTCTTTCTCTCTCCACAGATGCTGCAAAACCTGCTGAGTTTTTCCAGCATTTTCTGTTATTTCAGATTTCCAACATCTGCAGTATATTGCTTTGATTTTAATGACCAATTACTGCCCCATCAGTCTACTCCTCATCATCAGCAAAATGATGGAGAGTGTAGTCAGCAGTGTTCTCAAGCGGCACTTACTCAGCAGTAATCCTGATGCTCAGTTTGGATTCTGCCAGGGCCACTCAACCCAACCTCATTAGAGCCTTGGACAAAACCTGGATAAAAGAGCTGAGCTCGAGGTGAAGTGAGAGTGCCTTGACATCAAGGCAACATTTGATCGAAGGTGGGATCAAGGAGCCCTAGCAAAATTGAAGTCAATGGGAATCAGGGGGAAAACTCTCCACTTGTTACAATCATACAACACAAAAGAAGACAATTGTGGTTGTTGGAGGTCAATCATCTCAATTCCAGGACATCTCTGCAGGAGTTCCTTAGGGTAGTGTCCTGGGCCCAACCATCTTCAGATGGTCAGAAGTGGGGAGTTCGCAGATGATTGTACAATGTTCAGCACCATTCACAATCCTTTGACTGAAACAGTTTGCATCTGAATGCAGCAAGACTTTTTATTCAATCATGGGATGTAGGCATCGCTGACTAGGCCAGCGTTTATTGCCAATCCCTAATTGTCCTTGCTCAGGTGACATTAAAAAGTCAACCACATTGCTGTGGGTCTGGAGTCACATGTAGGCTAGTCCAGGTAAGGAGGGCAGATTCCCTTCCCTAAAGGGCATTAGTGAACCAGATGAGTTTTTACAACAATCGGCAATGGATTCATGGTCATCGTCAGACTTTTTATTGAATTCAAGTTTCACCATCTGCCATGAATACAACCCAGGGTCTCTGGAATACTAGTTCAGTGACAGTACCATTATGCCACTACCTCCCCTATTTGACAATATTCAGGCTTGGGATGATAAGTGGCAACTAACCTTCATGGCGCACAAGTGCCAGGTAATGATCCACTCCAAGAAGAGAGAATCTAACCATCTGCCCTTGCCATTCAATGGCATTACCATCACTAAATCCCCCATTATCAATATATTGGGGGTTACCATTGATCAGAAACAGAACTGGACCAGCCATGTACATAGTCTGGCTACAAGAGCTGGTCAGAGGCTGGGAATTCTATGGAGAGTATCTCACTTCCTTAATCCCCAAAGCCTGTCTACCCTTACAAGACACAAGCCAAGAATGTGATGGAATACTCTCCACTTGCCTGGATGAGTGCAGTTCCAACAATACTCAAGAAGCTTGACACCATCCAGGACTAAGCAACCCTCTACCAATGACAAACAGTGGCAGCAGTGTGTCCATCTACAAGGTGCACTGCAGCAACCCATCGAGGCTCCTTCGGCAGCACCTTCCAAACATGTGACCTCTGCAGCCTAGAAAGACAAGGGTAGCAGACACATGGGAACACCACCACCGCAATATCCCCTTCAAGTCACACACCATCCTGACTTGAAACTATATCACCGTTCCTTCAGTGTCACTGGGTCAAAATCCTTGAACTCCCTTCCTAACAGCACTGTGGATGTCCCTATACTACACGGACTCAAGACAGAGGCTCACCACCACCTTCTCACGGACAATTGGGGATAGGCAATAAATGGTGGCCGAGCCAGCAAAGCACACATCCCATGAATGCGTATAAAACAAATTAACTTCAAGTTTCAAAGAGTCTTGGGGTACCAGGTACACATCAATAAAATGTCATGAACTGGTACAGAAAATAATCATAAAGGCTAATGGACTGCTGAACTTTATATCTAGACTTAAAGAATACAAGGGATTAGAAGTCATGCTTCAGCTACACAAAGCCATGGTTAGACCACACCTAGAGAATTGTGAAACATTCTAGGCACCACACCTTACAAGGATGTATTGGCCTTGTAGGAAATATGACATAGATTTACTAGAATGATATCCAGACTCCAATGTTAAGTTAGGAGGAGCAATTAAACAAATAGGGTTGTATTTCCTGGAATTTAGAAAGTTAAGGGATAATTTGATGGACATTCAAGATAACAGACAGCCTTGTTTGGGAGAAACTATTTCTGCCAACTTGGGAGTTTAAAAATTAGAGCAGACCTTGCTGGAGTGAAATTAGGACACATTTTTTCACTCAAAGATAGAAGGATAGAACTCACTTTCACAAATGGCAATTCGTGCTGGCTCAATTGTTGATTAATAGATTTTTGTATGACAAAATAAGGGATATGGAACAATGTCAGGTATATGGAGTTAGGTCATAGATCAGCCACAATCCCATTGAATGGCGGAACAAGCCCGAGGAGCTAAAAGACATACTCCTGTTACACATTCTAATGCTTGTATTTATAACAAATCCCGACAAATATGCCAAAATGTTTCATCTTGATAATAAACCTGGCCAGTTCATACCTGTAGACTTAGGGTCAGATATTCCCCATCTGACGCTGAGTGAGTCAGGCTGACCAAATTGGAGGCTTGCAGGTTGTAATTATCAGGCCATTCCCAATGGGCTCTATGTTCCTCGAGGCAGGAAACATGACAGGTTGTGACTCATGCTCAGGTAAAGTGGCATCGGTCATCATTTAAATCTGCAAATGCCATTTTCGTTGAGACGGATGGGTTCCTGAAGTTTGTGAGAGCCATGTCATGTAAGTCAATTCATGAATCTTGGCTGAGGTCTGCTGTGGAGTTGGGAACCTTTTGACAGGAGAGTTTAAATGCCTTGCCAACTTCAAGTGTCGTTGATAATCGGTCTTTGTCCTTAAAAGTAAGTGAGCATTAAATTGACCAACATGTGTTCCAGAGTACTTTATCCAGTGAATAAAGTCCTCTTATGCCTCTAACAGTATTGGGAATCTGATTTAAATGGGTCACTTAGACACTGGTTTGAGTTTTACTTTGATTTAAAGTCCAGAGATCTATTGAAACTTTGAAAAGAAAACTGAAAAGATGCTAGACTTTTTGGCTGAAACTCCATAGTGCTTTTGAAAAAAAGTAGCAGATGGTCAGGTAACTTCAAAGACTGTATTGAGCTCTGTAGGATTTGATTAATCAGCTGTGCAATGTAATCTCATTATGAATTTATGTCTTAATTCCATTTCTAATGAATTTAGCTCAGCATGGGCGTTGAGGCAGCTGTGAAGAGGACTGTGTGCTTTTTTTTATTGACAGTTTTATGAGCAGACAATAGGATTAAATGTGTTAAAGAGGTTTTTGAATAGCTGTTTGTTTACTTTGACAGATTAATAAACACTTGAGATTGAGAGAGTGTTTTTCAAGGGGTGTTTTGCTAACTTTATTTGAATGACAGTCATATGAACTTCTAAGAGGAGCTTCTAAGACGGGTAATTTTTTTCAAATGGAGTTTGAATGACTTTTTTATTTCCTGAAAATGTGGAAGACTTCCCAGTGTCATTATGTGGCTCATGAGTTTTGTACGTAGTGGATTCTGGATGAAAGGATATGAAGGAGCATGGAGGATGCATGGGGCATGGAGGGGGCATGATGGAGTGGGTGGGGACTGAGGGATAGGAGACCTCACAGCCATGTAGAAACTGGGCCAATGTCCCAGGAGTGGAGGCAGGCCTTCTAACCTGCCAGCCTTTTTTAAAAGGTGTAAAACTTATAAGTGTTGTTCTTCAAAGAGACTTGGGTATGCTCATGAAGAAATGTTTTTTTATTCATTTACAGGAGGTGGGTATTGCTGGCTAGGCCAGCATTCATTTCCCAGCAAGCAATTAGGAAGGCTAATGACATGGCCTTTATTGCAAGGGAACTGGTATACAAGAATAAAGAAGTCTTGCTCCAATTGTACAGGATTTTGGTGAGACTGCTGCGGATCTGGAATGCTGTGTGCAGCTTTTACCCCCACACTTGCACTGGAGGTTCAAAGGTTCACTAAATTGGTCCCTGGGTTGAGGGGGTTGTCTTATGATGAGAGACTGAGCAAATTGGACTTACATTCTCTGGAGTTTAGAAGTCTGAGAGGTGATCTCATTGAAGCCTATAAAATTCTGAGGCGTTTGATAGGGTAGACGCTGAGAGATTGTTTCTGCTGGTTGGGGAATCTAAAATGCAGGGGCACAGTTTCAGGATAAGGGTTCAATCATTTTGGAGTGAGGTGAGGAGAAATTACTTCACTCAAAGGGTTGTGAATCTTTGGAATTCTCTACTCCAAAGGGTTGTGGATGCTGCATCGTTGAATATATTTAAGGCTGGAATAGACAGATCTTTGGTCTCTCAGGGAATTAAGGGATATGGGGAGTAGCAGGAAAATGGGGTTGAAGTCCAGGATCAGGCATCATCGTATTGAATGGCGGAGAGGCTCGATGGGCCGTGTGGTCTACTCCTGCTCCTATTTCTTGTGTTCTTGTGGCCTCAGCATTTGTCACCCTCCGTTCCCACCTCAGGCCTGCATCAGTAGGCAGCGGCCACAACTGCAGCCCAACCCTAACTCTGGAAGGCAAAAATTCCAGGTGAACGGGTGGAACATCAGAAGTTGGGAACGCAACATCAGGAAGTGGCCAGACTAGCGCTGCTTCCTGGCTCGAGGATGAAGATCCTGCCCTTAATGTTGATTATTCATTTGAAGTATGTTGCTTACAAACTTGTTATTTTCTTGACTGCTGATATTGGGTTATTTCATCTGCAGACACAATTGCAATATCATTTTGATGCTTTTTTAAATTAGTCTGGCTATTCTTTGAGGGAAAAAAATACCGCCACAAATCAGTGAGTGAAGAAAATGACAAAAATGTTTGGTAACTACTTTGCAAATTTTTCCATGACCACTGTGTAAATGTCAGAACTGTGACTTCAAACAATTGAAGGTATTTCTTTGATTCGATAAATGTCTGTGTGTGTGTGTGTGTGTGTGTGTGTGTGTGTGTCTGTGTGGGCGCATATAAAGTTTGCTCTCTCCACTACTCTGTGGTCTTTAATCTACCCTTGATAGTGAATTCGGAAAGTATTGCATGAATACCACAAAACAGTGACTAGTTCACAGCACGTAACCTGCAAATATAAGTGTCTGTGCACTCAAAGTTATTACATTAAAATGATAGAATGAATATGTATAATTAGGGTGCATGAATGCATTTTGTAGACAGGAACGGTGGGGGTTTGATTTGGCAAACAAAGCAAAATACAGCAGATGCAAAAAAACTGAAATAAAACTTTTAAAAAGCTCGAAACACTCAGCAGGGCTGGCAACATCAATGGAGTGAGATGGAATGTTTTCAGCATTTTTTTGTTTTTATTGATGATTAGGGTCTGCACGAAAATCATGAGCCTTTATTCTAATAAACCGCTGGCTCCCACCATGTGACTGCATTATCTTCACGTACAACATAGGACATCTGGCCACAGGGAGGTTGAGTTAGGCTTCAGTTCTTGCATAGGACCAACTGCTGACCAAGGGGGGCAAGACATTGTGCCCACAGGCAAGCAAAGAATGTTGGAGGATAGTTTATCCTTGGCTGCTCTGGATCTCTAATTGTAAATCAGCTTGAGCAATAATTTTAGAAGCTTGGAGCCAGATATGTCTGCCTTGCAAACTAAGAATAAGCATGTGACTTGGGAAAATGTAAAAACGGACATAGAGAATGAGAAGTTCAATGATCACACCCACCTAGAACTCTGAATGCTACAGAACAGTACCATTTGTTAGTACACATTTTTTTATTGATCATTCAAGAATTGCAATCAGCTTCAAAACCACAGTCATAAAGGAAAAATTCCACTTAATTGTCCAATAAACCAGTGTCATGAAAGAAGATATCAGCATGTATCAGGCACTTCCTGTTGCTCTGTCACATGTTTTGCAAGTCCTGGATAGAGAAACAACAGACAATGTAAAGCAGCTCCATCACCATCTGTGAAGAGAAAAGATGAGATATCAGTTAATTTATGAATCTGTGCTGCCAGTGGGGAGTTCCAGACTCCACTTGTTAATATTAGGAAAGTGAGAGTAGGTTGCTTACAATGTGATGAACACTGTTAGCAAAGCAGATTTATAAACCTATTCCTAATGCTTCTGTTGATTTTTGATCAGAGGACATGCTGTAGTTTTAATGACCAGCACCGGGGGAAAAAGTACCATATTTTTGTGCCATTTAAGAGGTATAAGAATCAATGTTTAAAGAAGCTAACTTTATATACAAGCTTTTAAATGATCTAACTTGAACGTTGCAACTGCTGTAATTGTGGTGCATTTCATAGTTAAACATATCAGAACTGAGCAATGATAAATTGAGCAAGTGTTTTTTATTGACCTAAATCCATTGGAAATTTAATTTATTCATGATACTTGGTTTGACACAACAACAACTTGAATTAATATAGCATCTTTAACCTGGTAAAACATCTCAAGGTACTTCACTGGAGCATAATGAAACAAAATTGGACAACAAACTATATATGGAGATATTAGGGCAGATGGCCAAATGCTTAGAGGTAGGTTTTAAGCAGCATTGTAAAGGAGAAAAGCGAGGTAGAGATTTTTTGTGGAGGGAATTTCAGAGTTTAGTGACTGGACAGTTGAAAGTATGGCCACCAGTGGAAGAAATTAAAATCTGGAATTATGAGAAAGGCAATATCAATATGTGCAGATATCTCGAAATGTTACAGGGTTGGAGGTAATGACTAAAATAAGAAGGACTGAAGGCATAGAGGAATCTGAAAACAAAGATGATGATTTTAATTTTAAGGCTTTGTTTAGCTGGGAGCCAATGTAGGTCAGTGAACAAAGGGGTGATGGGTGACTTGGGTGAGAGATAGATGTGCAGTAATCTTTTGGATGACAAGTTTATGGTAGGTGGGAGTGCTTGGAATTTTCAAGTCTAGAAGTAACAAAGATGGGCTGAGGCAGGGGCAGAGTTGGGTAATGTTATGGAGGTTAAAATAGGCAGTCTTAGTGATGGTATTGCTATGTGGTCAGTAACTCATCTCAGGTCTCTCAAATCAGGGCTGAGATTAACCACACTGGATCATCTGGGCAATCACGCCGATGTGGTTCACGACTGTACCTAAGCACCTGGTGAGCTACTTTGTTCGGGACTTCAAGGTTTGTTTGCCTACCTTGTTTCAGGCAACACTCAGTCATCAGCGCCAGTTTGCAGACAGCACTTTTAGGGATCTCACAGACAGGTCTCTACCTATCAGACCAGCCATAAGGCAGGGGTGGATTTTCAATGGCTGCAAGATTAGGGCTTACATAGAAACAAAGAACATAGAAACATAGAAAATAGGAGCAGAAGTAGGCCATTCGGCCCTTTGAGCCTGCTCCGCCATTCATTATGATCATGGCTGATCATCCAACTCAATAGCCTGCTCCCGCTTTCTCCCCATATCCTTTGATCCCTTTCGCCCCAAGAGCTATATCTAACCCCTTCTTGAAAACATACAATGTTTTGGCCTCAACTACTTTCTGTGGTAGTGAATTCCACAGGCTCACCACTCTCTGGGTGAAGAAATTTCTCCTCATCTCAGTCCTAAAATCTACCCCATATCCTCAGACTGTGAGCCCTGGTCCTGGGCTCCCCCACCATCAGGAACATCCTTTCTGCATCTACCCTGTCTAGTCCTGTTAGAATTTTATAGGTTTCTATGAGATCCCCCCTCATTCTTCTGAACTCCAGCGAAAATAATCCTAATCAACTCAATCTCTCCTCATATGTCAATCCTGCCATCCCAGGAATCAATCTGGTAAACCTTCACTGCACTCCCTCCATAGCAAGAACATTCTTCCTCAGGTGAGGAGACCAAAACTGCACACACTATTCCAGCTGTGGTCTCACCAAGGCCCTGTAAAATTGCAGCAAGACATCCCTGCTCCGTACTCGAATCCTCTTGCTATAAAGGCCAACATACCATTTGCCTTCTTGCTTGGGGAAGGGGGAGAAGTGGCCTCAGGTAAGGAAGAGGCTTCAGGGCAAGGGCTGTCCTGGGGTAGGGGGGTACCCCAAGGTGTGTGTGGGGGGCACATGTTGATCTGTGCAAGTGGCATCAAGATGGTGAGGACAAATGGACATGTGAGGGTGTTTGTGAGAGAGTGAGTGGCGATATCCCTTAAACTGGCAGTGAATGAGATACCAGTGAATGTGTGATGGCCTTGTGAGTGTGTGAGTTTAGACCGATAAGATGGCTGCCTTACCCGGGTGGCATAGATGAGATTATTCATCCGTTTTATGCACTGGTTAGCCAACCGCTTGTGTGCAGCATTGGCACTGACCACCTCTGCCACCACCTCCCAAGCCGAAATGGTGAGACTGATGGGCTTCCTGCAGCCAGAGTTGGGGTAGAGGACATCATGGTGGGCCTCCATGACATTCAGAAGGTGTCCCAGGGGTGTGTCACTGAATCAGGGGCTAAACTCTTCTTGGCTTTTGAGGTCACGTCTCCACCGGAGCAACCCTGGGCTGCAAACATTGAGAAGCGTACACACGGCTTGTAGGGGTGGTGGGGTGTGTGTCAGCTTCACCTCTGACTTCTGGGCGGTTCGAATCGCTCCCACTCCCTGGGTTCTAGACCTTGGACTTATTTGGGGGCTGTGACAAAGTGCAGCAGACAACTGGTTTTGGAGCAATTAAAAAAAACTGAGTTGAATGAAGTCACAAATGAACTTAAAACATTTGGATTACACTGAGATTATACAAACCTACAAAGTACACTTAGTTAAGAATGGTGAACACACAGCATAACAAGGGAAAAACATACTACTAATCCCCTTACCCTTGTCCCACCCCCAAGACCTAACTGAATTGAACTAGGAGAGGTCAGGGATCATGTTCACAACCAGGGTTCCTTGACAGTTCAAAATCCAGCCAAGTAAGCTGGTTGTAGTTTTGGGGTACGCTCTTTATGTCCTCTGGGGCCTGCCGTCCCCACGTGGTCCTAGTTTGTGGAATCTGCAAAGGTTCTTCAGTTGGGTGGAGGGCATGGTTGTGGGTGGTCAATCTTCGTGAAGGGCCTTGTTGTCTTCAGTTGAGCCTGCCACCCCGTGCCCTCGCCATAATGTGGCCTGTGGGCCTGCAAACCTCCAGATCTCCTTCCTCCGCTTGGCTCAGCTCCCTATTTAAACTCTGCAAACCGCTCCCACCTGCTCACTGCCCTGTGTCAGCTTTTAAAACTGCTCACCCTTCTGTGTCCCTGCCCAAAACTGTTCATTTCAGATCTCCTGCTTTTTCCGAATTTCTTATCTCAATCCAAATCAAGGTGAGTTCTTTGTTTGATTTTGGTGGGCTTCCCCAGGTGATTGTTGTCTTGTTTTTAATGGGCTCGCATGATGTTTATCATTGTCTTCCTGCCCCCCGTAACTAGTTTTGAACTGAAAGCCATTGTACATGTGGAGTTTTGATGGGTTTGCATAATTGCATTGATTGTGGTCTTCCTGCCCCCATAGTTAGTAGCGATTATTTATGCAAGATTTTGATGGGCTTTAGTTTCATGTTGATTGTCTCCTCTCATTGTCTGGTTTTGGGTAAAAGTCCAAAAGTCATATCCTTGTTGATGATATGAAAAATGTGGGAATTTTGAGAACCCTTCAGGCTGCAGTTTAAGTAGTGTGTGAGAAAGTGGCAAGGTAACATCGTGGTGGACAAATCAGAGGCCACCCTGTAATCTGGGATGATTCTGTCCTATACTTGTAACTTACTCTTGTCATTTGGTAATTTTATTGCTGTTGAACGAAAATGAGAAATTTTGGTTAACTTAGTTAACTGAATTGTACAGGTATCTTTTGAAGGATTTACTGTGCCTTCTTTAGGTATCCTGCTGTGTTTTGAAAATAAGTTCTTGGGCTAAAGGATCTTCCATAGATTAGAGAATATTGCCACTTCAGATTGATCCTATGTATGGCAGAGGTAGGCAGGTCCATTGGCTTCCATTTAATTTTGCATTCCCTAACCACACAATCAACTGAAGCAATTTTTCTCTCTTTAAAAAACCCTGCAAATCTCTCAGCATTTTTTTATTCATTCATAGGATATGAGCTCTGCTGTCATTTATTGCGCATCTCAGGTTGCTCTGAGGTTTGATACAAACGAGTGACTTGCTTGGCCACTTCAGAGGGTGTGAAAGAGTTAACCACAATGGTGTGAGCCTGGAGGAACACACAGACCAGACTGAGTAAGAATGGCAGGCCTCCTTATGCAACTGAATCAGTTGGGTTTCCAACAACAATCTATTGGGTTTTCAGATTCTCAGAATAAGGAATAGACCATTTAAGACTGAGATGAGGAGGAATGTCTTCACTCAAAGGGTGGTGAATCTTTGGAATTCTCTACCTCAGAATGCTGTGGAACTTCAATCATTGAGCGTATTCAAGATAGAAATTGATAGATTTCTTGGTAATAGTTTCATCAAGGCAAGAGTGTCCTGCAGTCAGCATCGCGGTGAAGCAGTCTGGGGAGTGTCTTGCAGTCAGCATCACGGTGAAGCAGTCTGGGAAGAGTGTCCTGCAGTCAGCATCACGGTGAAGCAGTCTGGGAAGAGTGTCCTGCAGTCAGCATTGCGGTGAAGCAGACTAGTAAGAGTATCATGCAGTCAGTTCTTGTTGAAAATAACAGGAGTGACAGCGTGAGAGAGCGGTGGAAAGATCAGAACCAGCGCGAGTGCGGGGAAGCTTCAAAAAGTGACGTCAGCACAAAGGTGAGAGCTGATTGGTGAGTAGTGGATAAGTGTTATTCTCTGTTTTTTTTGTCCAGTTTTGTTCCAGTTTAAATACCATTGTGGTTAACTCTTACACGCTTTCTGAAGTAGCCAAGCAAGTCCCTCATTTGTATCAAAGCTCAGATCAACCTGAGATGTGCAATAAATGACAGCCAAGCTCACATCCTATGAATGAATAAAAAAATGCTGAGAGATTTGCAGGGTTTTTTAAAGAAAGAAAAATTGCTTCAGTTGATTGTGTGGTTAGGGTGGACAGAATTAAATGGAAGCCAATGGACCTGCCTACCTCTGCCATACATAGGATCAATCTGAAGTGGCAATATTCTGTGATCTATGGAAGATCCTTTAGCCCAAGAACTTATTTTCAAAACACAGCAGGATACAGCATAGATTCAGCTAAGGAAAGGTAAGAGTTCTAGTTTTTAGTTACATACATAAATAATTTAATGTTTTTTTTACTGTATTTAACTTAAAGTAAGGGGTTTTTTTTCAACTAGAGGCATGGCAGGGCAGCTCAGTCCCATGTTATGTACCACCTGCAACATGTGGAAAGTCCTAGATACTCCTTGCGCTCTGACCGACCACATGTGCAGGAAGTGCCACCAGCTGCAGCTACTTGAACTCCAGGTTTCAGAGCTTGAGCAGCAGCTGGAGGCATTGAGGTGCATCTGCGAGGCTGAGAATTTCATGGATAGCACGTTTTTAAACGTGGTCACCCCACAGCTTATGGAAGTGCAGACAGAGAGGAAATGGGTAACCATCAGTCAGAAGAAAGCTGCCAGGCAGGTAGCCAGGAAATCCCCAGGGTGCATCTCACTCAAGAACCATTTTTCTGTGTTGGAAAATGGTGAGAGTGACGGCTCCTCTGGGGAGTGCAGCCATGTCTATGGCACTGTGAGTGGCTGAGCTGCACAGAGGGGTAAGAAAAAGAGGGGAAGAGCAATAGTGGTAGGAGACTTGATAGTAAGGGGAACAGACAGGTGTTTCTGCGGCTGTAGATGTGACTACAGGATGGTATGTTGCCTCCCTGGTGCCAGGGTCAAGGATGTCACTGAATGGCTGCAGGGCATTCTAAAGGGGGAGGGCAAACAGGCAGAGATCATGGTACATATTGGTTCCAATGACATAGGTAGAAAGAGGGATGAGGTCCTGCAAGCAGAATTTAGGGAGCTAGGAAGCAGATTAAAAAACAGGACCTCAAAGGTAGTAATCTCTGGATTACTTCCGGTGCCACATGCTAGTGAGTAGGTTATTCCAGATGAATGCATGGCTGGAGAGATAGTGCAGGAGGGAGGGCTTTAGATTTCTGGCACATTGGGACCGTTTCTGGGGGCAGTGGGACCTGTACAAGGCAGACGGGTTGCACCTGAACCGGAATGGGACCAACATCCTTGCAGGGAGGTTTGCTAGTGCTGTTGGGGAGGGTTTAAACTAACTTGGCAAGGGGGTGTGATCCTGAGAGGAGGCTGAGCAAGGGAGCTGCACATCCAAAATTAGAAGAGAGGAGCAATTGAGTCTGGAAGGCATAGAAATTATGGGCCAGCTAAGGCACAAGGGAGTTTGGCAAGGTTGAATGGTATTTATTTTAATGCAAGGAGCCTAACGAAAAAGGCAGATGAGTTGAGGGCACAAATTAACACATGGAAGTATGATGTCATTGCTGTCACATAGACATGGTTGAGAGAGGGGCAGGATTGGCAGCTCAATATTCCAGGATACAGGATCTTCAGGCGAGACAGGGAACGAGGTAAAAGAAGAGGGGGTATCGTAATATTGATCAAGGAATCAATTACAGCAGTAAGGAGGGCTGACATGTTAGAAGGCTCCTCATATTAAGTCATATGAGTAGAACTGAAAAACAAAAAAGGAGCAATCACATTGCTGGGAGTGTACCTTAGGCCCCAAAACAGGAGAGAATAGAAGAGCAGATATGTAGGCAAATTTCAGAGAAGTGTAAAAATAATAGTGGGGGATTTCAACTTCCCCAACATTAACTGGGTTAGTCATATTGTGATAGGTTTAGAGGGAGCGGAATTGTTAAAATGCATCCAGGAGAGCTTTTTAAGCCGGTACAAAGAAGGCCCTACAAGAGAGGGGGCAGTCCTGGACTTAATTTTAGGGAATGAAGCCAGGCAATTGGTAGACGTATCAGTGGGGGACCATTTTTCAGATAGTGATCATAACTCTGTTAGAGTCAAGGTTGTTATGGAAAAGGACAAGGATGGGCCAGAAATCACAGTTCTAAATTGGGGAAAGGCTGATTTTAAGAAGATCAGATATGATTTGGCCAGAGTGGACTGGGAGCAGCTACCTTTAGGTAAATCTGCATCAGAGCAGTGGGACTCATTCAAGAAGGAAATAGGGAGAGTACAGGGCCAACATATTCCAGTAAAGGCAAAGGGTGGGACCAACAAATCCAGGGAACCCTGGATTCGACGGAAATACAGGATTGGATAAAGAGAAAAAAAGGAGGCTTATGGCAGATACCGAGGGCTCAAAACAGCAGAAGCCCTTGAGGAGTATAGAATATGTAGGGGGGAGCTTAAAAGGGAAATTAGGAAAAAAGGAAAAAGGGGACATAAAAAACATTGGCAAATAAAGGAAAATCCAAAGCTATTTTACAAGTACCTTAAGGATAAGAGGATAATTAGGGAAAGGACCAGAGTGGTAATTTGTGTGTGGAGCCGGAAGACATAGTTAGGGTTCTAAATTAATACTTTGTGTTGGTGTTCACAAGTGAGAGGGACGACGTGGGTATGGAAATCAAGCAGAAGAACTGTGATATGATTAAAGACATTAGCACAGAAAGGGAGAAGGTTCTTAGTGGTCTGGCAGGCTTGAAAGTAGATAAATCTCCAGGCCCGGATGAAATGTATCCCAGGCTGTTGACTGAGGCAAGGGAGGAGATAGCAGGGGTGCTGGTGATAATTTTCAATACCTCTCTGGCCACGGGAGAGGTGCCACAGGACTGGAGGATAGCCAATGTAGTAGCTTTATTCAAGAAGGGAGGAAGGGATAAACCAGGGAACTACAGGCCAGTCAGTCTAAACTCAGTGGTGGGGAAATGATTGGAAGCAATTCTGAGGGACATAATTAATCTATACTTGGAGAGGCAGGGATTAATCAAGGACAGGCAGCATGGTTTTGTTAAGTGGAGGTCATGTCTGACCAATTTGATTGAATTTTTCAAAGAGGTGATCAGGTGTGTAGATGAGGCCAATGCATTTGATGTAGTCTACTTGGACTTCAGCAAGGTTTTTGTTAAGGTCCCACATGGGAGACTGATAAGAAAGGTAAGAGCCCATGGGATCCAAGGCAATTTGGCAAATTGGATCCAGAATTGACTGAGTGACAGGAAGCAGAGGGTGATGGTCGAGGGGTGTCTTAGTGACTGGGTCCTGTGTCCAGTGGGGTTCCACAGGGATCGGTGTTGGGTCACTTGCTGTTTGTGGTATATATAAACAATTTAGACTTGAAAGTAGGGGGGTTGATCAGTAAGTTCGCTGATGACACGAAAATTGGTGGGGTGGTACATAGTGAGGAGGATAGCTTTAGATTACAAGAGGATAGAGACGGGCTGGTCAGATGGGCTGATCAGTGGCAAATGGAATTTAATCCAGATAAGTGTGAGGTGATGCACTTGGGCAGGACAAACAAGATTACGGAAATACACAATGAATGGTAGGACCCTGGGAAGTACTGAGGATCAGAGGGACCTTGGTGTACATGTCCACCAGCCACCTAAGGTAGCGGGACAGGTAGATAAGATGGTTAAGAAGGCATATGGGATAATTGCCTTTATTAGCCAAAGCATAGAATATAAGAGCAGGAAGGTTATGCTGGAACTGTATAAAACGCTGGTTAGGCCACAGCGAGAGTATTGTGAGCAGTTCTGGAATCCGCATTTTAGGAAGAATGTGATTGCGCTAGATAGAGTATAGAAGAGATTTACCAGGACGTTAAAAGCAAAATACTGCGGATGCTGGAAATCTAGAACAAAAACATAAATACCTAGGGAAACTTAGCAGGTCTGACAGCATCTGTGGAGAGGGATACAGTTGACGTTTCGAGTCTGTGTGACCCTTCATCAGTTCTGATGAAGAGTCATATGGACAGGAAATGTTAACTGTATCCCTCTCTGCAGATGCTGTCAGACCTGCTGAGTTTTTCCAGGTATTTTTGTTCTGGTTTTACCAGGATGGTGCCTGGGCTGGAGAGTTTTAGTTATGAGGAGAGATTGGATAGACTGGGGTTATTTTCCTTGGAACAGAGGAGATTGAGGGGGGACATGATTGAGCTGTATAAAATTATGAGGGGCATATATAGGGTAGACAGGAAGGAACTTTTCTTCTTGGTGGAGGGATCAATAACCAGGGGGATAGATTTAAGGTAAGAGGCAGGAGGTTTAAAAGAGATGTGAGGAAGAATTTCTTCACAAAGAGGGTGGTGGGAATCTGCAATTCACTGCCTGAAAGGGTGGTAGAGGCAGAAACAATTAAGAAATATTTGGATGTGCACTTGCGATGCCATGGCATACAAGGCTGCGGGCCCAGTGCTGGAAAATGGGATTAGAATAATTCAGTACTTGTTTGACTGGTGCAGACTTGTGGGCCGAAGGGCCTTTTTCTGTGCTGCAGACCTCGATGACTCTATGATATGGGGTTAGTGGGGTAAATGGCGTAGAGGTAGATGATTAGTCATGATCTATTTGAATAGTGGAGTGAGCTGGATGGGCCAAATGGCCTTCTCCTTTATTCCTATTTTACTGGTACCAGCATTTTATTTCCAGAGTTTTGTTAAGCTGAATTCAAATCCTCACATTGCCATTGTGAGATTTGAACTCTTGTTGTATTAGTTCAGGCCTCCGGGTTACTAGTTTAGCAACATGAGCACTGCAATACCTTATCCCCTAACAGGCAATCTGGAGTAGAGTTTTAATATTTAGCTGTTAATGTGGTTTGGCTCTCAATACTGCTGCTCAGGTAACTCTTGTAGGGAAGCCATCTAAATGAGTAAGTCCAGGTAATTACATCTGCTTGTAAACTCCTGAAGTCAGACGGCAATTACAGTTGCCTGTACATTTCTGGATCCAGGTCATAATAGGTCATCATGTAATGATAACCTTTTTTTAAAGATGGTTTTGCAAGACTTTGAATGGTTCCATGTCTTAGTGAGGTGCCTAAAACAATGAGTCTTAGTTATGAGTCTTGATTCTACTTGCTGGCAGAATTCACACCCACTCTAGAGTTTCCTTCAATTGTATTAAGCTCTCCACTGTAAGAACAGGCTTTATTTTAACTAGAACAAAACAGAATTACCTGGAAAAACTCAGCAGGTCTGGCAGCATCGGTGGAGAAGAAAAGAGTTGACATTTCGAGTCCTCATGACCCTTCAACAGAACTCAGCTAGGTATGTGAGAAGACTGTGGCGGATTCTATTGGTTTAGTAAGTACTGCTATTTGCCCTGTGTGACATTTTAGAGCAAAATTACTGGAAGCATCATAGCCTTTGGTTGTACAGCCACACTGAATAAAACCGAATTGTGGTTACATGAAACATGACTGCAAGATTGAGTCAAAATTAGTGGGTTTCTTCAACATTAACCATTTAGGTCAGTTAAAGCATATTCTGATAATCCCATCCTCTTTCAAGTCTAAAGTATTCTGTATGTTTCTCTATTAAAATACACTGGTGTTGCACTATGAGGCTTGCTTTATGTAACTAGGGATGGACAATATAATTTTTTTTATTCATCCACAGGATGTGGGCTTTGCTGGCTGGGCCAATATTTATTGCCCATCCCTACTTGCCCTTGACATGGACACCTATAATCCATCACCTTGAGAAGGTGATGGTGAGCTGCCTTCTTGAACCACTGCAATCCATGTGGTGTAGGTACATCCACAGTGCTGTTAGGAAGGGAGTTCCAGGATTTTGACCCAGCGACAGTGAAGAATAATACAATGTCTACTATCATTTTTGAGCTTAGAATAAACAAAGAACAAAGAAAAGTACAGCAAGGAACAGGCACTTCGGCCCTGCGCAGATCATATTGCCCGTCAACTAAAACATTTTGCACTTCCGGGGTCCATATCCCTCTATTCCCATCCTATTCATGTATTTGTCAAGCTGCCTCTTAAACACCACTATCGTACCTGCTTCCACCACCTCCTCTGGCAGTGAATTCCAGACACTCACTACCCTCTGCATAAAAAACTTGCCCCACACATCACCTATTATAGTTTTCTCCTCTCACCTTAAATCTATGTCCCCTAGTAATTGACTCTTCCACCCTGGGAAAAAGCTTCTGACTGTCTACTCTGTCCATGCCACTCATAATTTTGTAAACTTCTATCAAGTCGCCCTTCAATCTCCGTCGCTCTAGTGAGAATAATCTGAGTTTCTCCAACCTCTCCTCATAGCTAATAACTTCCAGACTAGGCAGCATCCTGGTAAACCTCCTCTGCACCCTCTTCAATGCCTCCATATCCTTCTGGTAATGTGGTGACCAGAATTGCATGCAATATTCCAAGTGTGGCCTAACCAAGGTTCTAAAAAGCTGCAGCATGACTTCCCAGCTTTTATACTCAATACCCCTGACAATGAAGGCAAGTATGCCATATGCTTTCCTGACTACCTTATCCACCTGCATTGCCTGTGGACCTGTATACCCAGATCCCTCTGCCCGTCGATGCACTTAAGGGTTCTGCCATTTACTGTGTCTTTCCTGCCTGTATTAGACCTTCCAAAATGCATTACCTCGCATTTGTCCAGATTAAACTCCATCTGCCATTTCTCCGCCCAAGTCTCCAACCGATCTATATCCCATTGTATCCTTTGACAATCCTCTTCACTATCAGCAACTTCTCCAACCTTGGTGTCATCTGTAAACTTGCTAATTAGCCCAGTTACATTTTCCTCCAGATCATTTACGTATACCACAAACAGCAAAGGTCCCAGCACTGATCCCTGCGGAACTCC
This sequence comes from Carcharodon carcharias, assembly GCF_017639515.1. Lineage (NCBI taxonomy): Eukaryota > Metazoa > Chordata > Chondrichthyes > Lamniformes > Lamnidae > Carcharodon > Carcharodon carcharias. The sequence continues at coordinate 229,441,838 of NC_054467.1, forward strand.
ACTAGTCACAGCTCTCCATTCAGAAAAACATCCTTCCACTGCTACCCTCTGTCTTTTATGACCAAGCCAATTCTGTATCCATCCTGCCAGCTCACCTCTGATCCCGTGCGACTTTACCTTCTGTACCATGAGGGACCTTGTCAAAGGCCTTACTGAAATCCATGTATATAACATCCACTGCCCTTCCATCGTCGATCATCTTTGTCACTTCCTTGAAAAACTCCATCAAGTTAGTGATACACGACCTCCCCTTCACAAAACCATGCTGCCTCTCACTAATACGCCCATTTGCTTCCAAATGGTAGTAAATCCTGTCACGAAGAATCTTCTCCAATAATTTCCCTACCACTGACGTAAGGCTCACTGGCCTGTAATTTCCTGGATTATCCCTGCTACCCTTCTTAAACAATGGAACAACATTGGCCATTCTCCAGTCCTCTGGGACCTTACCCGTAGCCAGTGAGGATACGAAGATTTCTGTCAAGGCCCCAGCAATCTCCTCCCTTGCCTCCCTCAGTACTCTGGGGTAGATCCCATCTGGCCCTGGGGTTTTATCCACCTTAATATTCTTCAAGACGCCTAACACCTCTTTTTTGATCTCAACATGACCCAGGCTATCTACGTAATGATCCAGGCTATCTACACAAGAGTGGAACAAAGAAGGTATTGTATTCCCCCTGCTTGTTTTGTCCCAATCCAATAAATTAGTCTGCTGAAGGGTCCTTATTCAATATGTTAAGCAATGTGGAATTTGTTCAGATGCTGCATTTTTGGCATGTTTAATGCATGTAAAATTAATGCACATGGGATTGGGGGCAGTGTATTGAGATGGATAGAAAACTGGTTGGCACACAGGAAACAAAGAATAGGAATAAACAGGTCTTTTTCCAAATGGCATGCAGTTGACTTGTGGCGTACCGCAGGGATCAGTTCTGGGACCCCTGCTATTCACAATATATATTAATGATTTAGATAAGGGAACTAAATGTAATATCTTCAAATTTGCAGATGACACAAAGCTGGGTGGGAGGGTGAGCTGTGAGGAGGATGCTGAGATGCTTCAGTGTGATTTGGACAAGCTGAGTGAGTGGGCAAATGCAAAGCAGATGTATAATGTGAATAAATGTGAGGTTATCCACTTTGGTAGCAAAAACAGGAAGGCTGATTATTATCTGAATGGCTATAAGTTGAGAAAGGGGAATGTGCAACAAGACCTGGGTGTCCTCATACACCAGTCACTGAAGGTAAGCATGCAAGTGCAGCACGCAGTAAAGAAGGCAAATGGTTTGTTGGCCTTCATAGCAAAAGGATTCGAGGACAGGAGCAGGGATGTCTTGATGCAATTATACAGGGTCTTGGTGAGACCACACCTGGAATATTGTGTGCAGTTTTAGTCTCCTCACCTGAGGAAGGATGCTCTTTCTATAGTGAGTACTGCGTAGGTTTACCAGGCTGACTCCTGGGGTGGTGGGACTGACATATGAGGAGAGACTGAGTCAGTTAGGATTATTTTCACTGGAGTTCAGAAGAACGAAGGAGGATCTCATAGAAACCTTTAAAATTCTAACAGGATAGATGCAGGAAGGATGTTCCCGATGGTGGGGGAGTCTAGAACCAGGAGTCACAGTCTGAGAATATGGGGTAGACCATTTAGGATTGTGATGAGGAGAAATTTCTTCACCCAGAGAGTGGTGAGCCTGTGGAATTCACTACCACAGAAAGTAGTTGAGGCCAAAGCATTGTATGTTTTCAAGAAGGAGTTAGATATAGCTCTTGGGGCGAAAGGGATCAAAGGATATGGGGAGAAAGCGGGAGCAGGCTATTGAGTTGGATGATCAGCCATAATAAATGGCGGAGCAGGCTCGAAGGGCCAAATGGCCTACTCCTGCTTCTATTTTCTATGTTTCTATGTTTAATTTTACTTCAAATCTCGTGGATTTACAAGTTTCCCTTTTATATCATTTGCAATACTCCGCTCAAATACCAGCGATTACATGAATAAATAGTGAGAAACCATGATAACTTGATTTTTAACACATTTCAGTGATACCTCACGCAAATTGTCATCTCTGCAAACCATTCCTGCTGTACACAATGAGAAAATATCTGATCAATTTATTAATGGCCTTCAATGTAATGCCCTAAGCTGACTCCAGCATTCAGTAATTGAGTACAGAACAGAAGTATTTTCAGTATCCCTCACTTTATTCATTAGAGAGAATTTTCTGCCTGTCGGGCGGGTGAACCCGACCTAATCTCCGGCAGGTGGGGAGCTGATGCCCGCCGGAGAAGCGGGCCCCACCACCATTTTATGTGGGCGGGCCAATTAAGGCCCGCCCAGCATGACGTCCGGCAGGAAGTGCTATGCGCTTCCTGTGTGAGTGGGGGGATTCCCCAAAAGCAAGAGTGCACTCTTTCGCGCATGCGCACAAAAGTGCGCACGTCTCCCTGAGGCTAAGTGTAGCCTCAGGGAGATCACTTCTACTTTGAAAAAGATTAAAAATAGAAAAGAAAAATTCCCTAACATGACCCCCTCATGTGACAATGTCACATGAGATGGGACATGTTCATAATTTACACTATAACGTTATTAAGCTTTTTAAAACCCTGCACGAAACTCATCCTGCCGCTGGATGAGGTTTCATGTTTTCGCTATTTGCCACCGGCTCCTGGCCTGCCCGCCAACCTTAAGGTTGGACAGGCAGGTCCTTTAATCGTTTAAATGATCCTGCCAATGGCCTCAATTGGCCATTGACAGGTCGGCTGGCCAGCAGCTGATTTTGCTATGCCCCCGCCTTCCTGAAAATTTAAGTGGGGCGGGATGACATTGGGGGTTCCCCCTGACGTCATCCCGCGTCATTTTACGGGTCGGTGATCGGGGCCCGCCCCCTGCTCACCGACGGCAAAACTCTGCCCTCTAAGTCTATCTTAGTCTACCAGTATAAACCAGGTAGCACAGGAGTTAAAATCAAAATGCTCACTTCTTGCTCTTTTTCTGCTTGGTATGATTTGATAAATCTGGTGGTGCAGTCTGCCAGGAGTTAAACCTCCCCCCATCATGATGCACATTTTCGGTCAGGTTTACATGAAGCACTGGAACTCCAAGAAGATATTCGCATTACTGTATGATAATGGTAGAAATGATGGATTACAGGTGTCCATGTTCTTGACCTATTATGCCACAGTTTCCTAATTGGGCTTAGAAAAAAGAATAGGTGCCTAGGTTTCCCTTTGTATAAGAAAGTTATTTAAAGGGACAAACTGAAGCAAATTTTATTCATTTTTATTTATTTATTTTTCTTTTGCCTGACTGAAGAACATAGCATGAGTTTTGTTTGACAAATTGAGATAATGGGTGTCCCTAGGAAGTCCTTTTTCTTTTTACACAAGTCAGAGGAGGAAGAGCAGAGGAATTCTAGATACAACTAGATTCAGAAAAGGAAGATTGCGCCCACCTGCATATCAAATATACAAAGACATATTTAGCTGGACCCATGAAGGGACAGTATACATATCAATTTAGTTTCACCAGAGAGGCTGTAACTCAAATTTTCCCTATGCTGCAATCCATATATGCAGCCATATTTTAAAATGGGTATAGTTTTCCCAAAGACTGTTAAGATCACGTCAACCCTGAACTGAAGGCCAACCCCTTCAGTCTCACTCAAGGCTGGCCCAGTGGATGTTGGTTTTCAGCTGGAGGATTTTTGTGGCTGATCATGAACTAATGTCAGATGAGCAATCTAACCCTATGAAAGTGGTGATGGACTCAAGAGTATTAATGAAGAGGTAGAATTGTGTATCATCAGCATTTATGTGGAAGCTGACCCTGTGTCATGTATGATATTCAGGGCATCATATAGATGATGAAGGGAAGATAGATCTTTGGGGGACTCAGTAACAAGAGAAGGTTTCCGGAGATGCCTGGATGTGTTCAGATATGAAGTTGGAACAGCAGTACTATGGAGTTGGACACCAGTGGAGAAGTGAAGGGTCAGAATGTGATGGCTAATGAAGGCAATGAGGGATAACAGCGCTGACATATTTAGGTGCTCAAATCTCTGAACTGGGCTTGAACCCATAATATTCTCACTCAAACAAAAATTGCTACCATTGAGCTAAGGCTGATATTGAATGCAAGAAAATCAATCAATTGATAGCACAATTAAACAGCAATTGTTTACTCTTTGTTTTGCAATATGTCCATTCATTAGCCACTTCTTCACTGTCTATATATAGAGACATAAAAAATGTTACGGACGGGGGGGTGGGGGGTGATCAGTTTAAACAGTACTAATTTCTCCTCTCATACTATATATCACCCATGCATAAACAGGAAGGTGTTTTTATTTGTTTCTGTCTTTATAAGCGGTAGCGTATTCCCCAGCACCTCGGTTTTGGTGCAATCCAATTTTCTATTAATAACCTCACAGCAAACTCGAGATGGGATGAACTCAAAAGTGTTAGTTTATCTGCACACACTCAAAACATGAGAGAGAGTTCGCAACATTTCTCTTGTACTCGTACTCAGATGGTAAAAACAGGGACGGGGAAAAGAAAGATTTATAGTACAGAGACCACAGTTTCATGTGGGTTCCAGGGTCCAGAATCAAAGTCCAATGAGGTATTCCTTCATGGAGGTCTGCAGGTTGAAAACCGATTCTGTTTAATTCACTTTTCCAGTGGTGTTGACTTCACATGATGAGATAAGTACGCAGAGATGAATCAGTCTTAAAGGCGATGGTACAGACTTGCAGCAGAAGCAGGGTAAATGGGGACAGATGTCCAACCTAGGTCAGAGCTCCTTGTCTGTGAGGCTGCTAGTCAGATGATAAAAAAAGCAAACTAAGCTATTCAGCACAACAAGGCAATATTACTTGTTCAACAAGCCAGATGCCTAGGTCATGTGACTTTACCTCTCCAGAATGTCTTCAACAAAGAATGTTTATCCAGTGTTTAAAATTTGGCTTAGAGTTCCAGGCTGATAATGTCTAAGCCATTATGGGTAAAAAGGAATGTTGGGAGGCCATTGTCTTTGTAGGTGTTTCGTCTCCACTGGCTAACCTGGGTTATCAAATACAAATGGCCTTCATTTTTGGGCTGTGCAGTCCCCAGGTGTTTGTATGCTTGTATAACAGAAAAACTTGATACTTTTTCAGAAATCTCAAAAAGGAATATATGTGTATGTATAAACAGTTCAAGTTTAACTTTGAATCTTTTTAAGCCTTCAACTTCGAAGCACAAATCCATAGAGTTGTTCTTTCGTATATTAACATAGGAAAAGTCCTCGGATTATACAAGTTCCATATAACAGATAATTAAACTTGCAAAGCCAACTGAATCTTAATATGAGTACCTCCAGGATCATCACTAAGGGCTGCATTTTCCGATTGGCGAGCAGGGGTGGGTCCTGCTCGCCGATGTGTAAAATGACGCGGAGTGACATTGGGCATGCGTCCCGACATCACCCTGCGGCATTTAGATTATCAGTTTGGCGGGCGCACAGCCGAGTTGGTTGCGTGCCGGCCAAATTGGCAACAGCCACTTAAGGCCTTTAAGAAAGTAATTAAGCGAATTAATGGACCTGCCCATCCAACCTTAAGGTTGGCAGGCAGGCGAAGAACCCAGGCAGCTTTCAGAAAAAACATGAAGCCTCATCCATGAGTGGGATGAGGTTTCATGAGGGATTTAAAATGTATATAAAATTTTTAAATAAAAGTAATTGACATGTCCTTGCTCATGTGACAGTGTCACATGAGGGGACATGTCCGGAACTTTTTTTTTTCCCTTTCATAAAGTTTTCAAACTTGAGTTGAGCTACCTGAGGCAGCACTTTGCCTCAGGGAGATCTGTGCGCTTTTTCATGTGCATGCACGAAAGAGTGCTCTCCCGGCTCAGGGAATTCCACACACCCCCCTCCCCCCCCCCCACCTCCCCTGCCCGCACAGGGAGCACACAGCGCTTCCGGGAGGACGTCACACTGGATGGGCCTTAATTGGCCCGCCCATGTAAAATGGCGGCATGCACCCAATTGGGGGCGCCGATCCGAAATCCGCCTGCCTGTGCCCACACCCACACAACCTTCCCCAATGTGGGGAAAATACTGCCCTAAGTTTACCTCGTGGGTTGGTACCAATATGCTTCTTGTGACTGGTATCTCAATCTAGTGCCAAATAATTCAAAATGATGTCCAGCCACTTCCTAGTTTTGAAAGATCAAAATCTATGTTTACTGTTGGATCATTTCCACAAGATTGTCTGAAATTTTCATACTTCTATTACCATTGACTGAAATCCTGGTGACTATAATAGTGCATCCATACAAACTAGGAGTGGGATTTTCTGGCCACGCGTACCACCGGGATCATCTGGTCCTGCCGAAAGTCAATGGACTTTTGGCTTGGCTGCCATATCTCCTGCGGTGGATCCCACCACAAATGGGCTGGAAAATCCCGGCCTAGGTCTAACTGTTGTAAATTTCCCTGACACTCAGATGTCAATAAGTTGATATGTGAGAAAGGAAGAATTACGGCATTTAGATTATTTTCGCTGTTTCACAAGTATATATGAAAAAATTATAAAACAAAATAAAAAGCTGCTGTTAAACCTTTTGACAGATTACAACATCAAAGGGCTCTTATTGCCACACATTTGCAGTTACAGAAATAGACTTAACCAGAAAGGAAAGCACAAACTTATCTAGCATATATAGCAATGCCAAAAATCCCAAACTGTGTCACAAATGGAAAGATGAGGAAGTGGACACCTGAAATAATCAAGAGGGGTGACCCAATTGCTCAGCAGAGTGAAGTGTTTCGTATAGGGTTTTAAATGAAGACGGGCAAAAGAGACAAGGGAATGTCTCAAACCCAAACCAGGAATCCGAGACCAATTCTTTTCTGAGCTCAACTGATGTGTCATAGACCAAAAATCAAGCTTGAGAATTTCCTTTTGTGTGTTGTTTAGTCATTGCTTAGTACCACACTGAGTGGTCTGGGTGCTCCATCTGAGGATTGGGTATATTTTAGATAAATCTTCACCAAATAAATAGAACATTTGCATTCAGAGGTCAAGATAAAGTTGATATTTGGAACCAAGAACTTATGTTTTTGTAAAGCATTCTCTGCACATCTCAAAGCAATTCATAGCAAGTGAATCCTTTCTGTTGACGTGCAGTCACTGTGGGGTAAACATAGCAGTCAGTTTACACACAACAGGATCCCACAGGTAGCGCACGATACATATGGCCTGTTAATTTTATTTTTGTGGTGGAGAAGTGAATACTGGCTAGGACAGTATCAATTCCCTGCTGTTCAAGTGGTGCAGTGGGATCTTTTACATCCACAATAGCAAGCAGGCCAATGCCTCATCTGGAAGTACAGCACTGAATTGTCAACCTGGATTATATATTTGTGATCTGAGTGAGGTTGCACCTACAGGCTCAAAGGTGAGTGCTACCACAGCCCATGAGTCACCTGATAGGCAGGACAGCGATGTTTCACTAGATTAGTCCCTGGGATGAGAGAGTTGGCCTATGATGAGAGGATGAGATTGGGCCTATATTCTCTGGAATTTAGAAGAATGAGAGGTAATCCCATTGAAGCATACAAGATTTTGAATGGGCTTGACAGGGTAGACAATGAGATGTTGTTTCCACCGGCTGGGAAATCCACAACACGGGCATGGACTCAGGAAAAGGGGCCGATCATATAGAACTGCGATGAGGAGAAATTTCTTCACTCAGTGGGTTGTGGATCTTTTGAATTTTCTACTCCAGAGATTTGTGAATGCTCCATCACTGATTATATTTAAGGATGGGATAGATAATTTTTGGTCTCTCAGGGAATCAAAGGATATGGGGAGTGGGCAGGAAAGTGGAGTTGAAGTGCAAAATCAGGCATGATCATATGAAATGGTGGAGCAGGCTTGATGAACTGTATGGTTTATTCCTGTTCCTATCCCTTGTGTTCTTGTGATTATTAGTAGCTCCTCGGAGAAAAAGAGGTGCGAGATTTCCAAAACTGCAAGGTGGCTTTGTTTGTTTTGGGGGTCACAGACAGCCACAGTTTCAGCCATTTTAAGAATCTTCATTCAGTTTTTAGAATTTTAGAAATAGCCATGAGGATATCTATACATATTTTATAAACATATACAGTGTGAGGTGTTAGTACGTCACAAAATATAAGACTTCTTTATGGTTGTTTTTTTTTCCATTGCTTTATATTTGGAGACAATCTATGTCCTCCCAGTTCTTGAGATAAACAAATTATCTTTTCCATTTACCATCAAACACATAACCTGCAGGCCACCAGAACAGTTGTTTGAGTTGTGAACAGGAAGCTTGTGGCTAGTAGCAACCAGTGTCTCTCTGTTTGTCTATATTAGAGCCATTATTTAAACAGGATGTTGTACAGAGAACTTGAAGTTAAGATTTGAAACAGAAGGAGCAGCATATTTCATTTTCTGTGAAGTTTTAGCCCTGTCAGATATGAAGATTAGAAGCACCAGTCTTTACAAAAGACTCTTGCTCATCATTCAACAGATTCTTCTTTTGCCTCATTTGGCTAGTGCAGGTAAGAATCTAACTTTTTAAGTTTTTTTAAGTCTTAAATATTATGCATTTTGTTTTTAAATATTTAGTTTCACTAAAAAAAATATTTGAAAGCATGGGTTAGTAGGGGCAGACCCTGCCTTGCTAACCCTTCTAACTTGCATCTCAAGTGGGCACTGGAAAGCCCTGTGATGTAAAGTACCTGGATATTCTATTTAAGACTGCAGGTTGATAAGCAACTGGCTGAAAGAAATGCAACAGGTACTAGTCAGGGGAGTGATATCAGACTTGAGAAGGTATGCAGAGTGGACTGCCCTATAATCGAAGCTTGGCTTCTACTTTTTCTGATTTTCATTCAAAAATACTTAAGTTAGTCGAGTGTGCAAATGATTTCGCATTAGGAGATGGTGGAATCTGATGAAGCAGTAAGGACATACAGAGAATCTTACTACGTTCGACCATTGCAAAGCAATAATCGACAAAGCAAGTCAAATGCTGAGCTAAGTTGCCACTTCAATAGAGTGTAAATTTGAGACAGTCATGCATTGTGTTATGCATTGGTCAGGCCACATACGCCATTTAGTTCTGAGAGGGAAACATCTGAGCCCTAGAAATAATGTGGAAAAGGGCTGAATGGCTAATCTTTAGAGTCAGAATTCTGAGTTATGAGGGAAAACTTGTACTCTTCATCCTTGAAAGGACGTGAATGAAACAGAACTTTTTAGAAGTTAGGTTATTAATTGAACCTTAAAATGTCAAACCGGAATATTATTTCAGGTTTGGTAAAAAGTAGGAAAAGACAAGTTTAGGATGGCAAAGACTCTGGAATTATTCAAGAGGCAGTTATGCTCTGATAATTTAACAGTAGGTTTCTATGGTAGAAAACATTAGATAGTCCAAATTGACTTCCTCTTTGTCTTTGCCTGTATTCTCATTGTGAAAAAGAAACGACATGCAAGTTAACTAAAGGAAGATACAAAGACAAAGATTCATTAAAATGTAAGTCACTTTGCCTCCATATTTTGGACGTGCATATTACAATTCAGCGAGGCAAATAGTCTAACACAAATTGTGTGTTTTAGCATTTGACTTTATTGTAAGAATTTCCACATAATATTGAAATAATTGCCCCTGTTAAAATATCATAATGGCAACACGTGAATGTTCCCTGAGGTCATAGGTACCGTATGTTTCACTCAAACATGTAATAAATTTGAAAATGACAAATAACAATAATTCAAACCATGCATGAATCGCATAATAAGCAGACTGATGCAATGGGAAATTTATATATTGAATACACTGACCCAAAGTTATTAGATTCATTGAGAGTATTTTTTTAAATTGTGGAAGATGAAATATTGTGTTCATGGTCATTTGGTTTTCTGTTTGAACCAATGCCTTTACTGTTGGTTAGCCTGCCTATGCCACAGAGTGCTTATAAGATTAAATTTTTTTTAAAGCATCTCCAATTAATAATAGTGAGGTACAAACCTCATGGGGAGCAGCTGAAACTTGAGTAAAATTAAAGGACATTCAGTGGCATGAAGACACTGACTTGTTTGTCAATTTGTTCTAGTACCTGGACACCTGAAGACCCAATTTTCACAATGCATTTTTTAAATCCGTTCACGGGATGTGGACATATTGACCAAAGTCAACATTTATTGCTGATCTCTACTCGCCCTGCCTGCAAGCTGCCTTCTTGAATACAACTGAGTAGCTCACTAAAATAAAAGCAAAATACTGCGGAAGCAGAAAATCTTAAATGAATACAGAAAATGATGGAAAAACTCAGCAGGTCTGGCAGGATCTATGGAGAGAGATGCAGGGTTAATGTTTCGAGTCCATATGACTCTTCTGCAGAGCTCTGAAGAAAAGTCATATAGACTCGAAACATTAACTCTACTTCTCCACAGATGCTACCAGACCTGCTAAGATTTTCCAGCATTTTCTGTTTTCATTTGAGTAGCTCACTAGGCCATTTCAAAGGCAGCTACGGGTCAAGAGCCAAGCACACTGCTGTAGCCCTGTAATCACTAAAATTATGTTAGTTGGCACAGCGGTAAAATTAAAGTTAAATTTGAGTTTTTTGAAGAGGTAACAGAGAGGGTTGATGAGAGTAATGCTGTCGATGTGGTGTACATGGACTTCCAAAAGGCACTAAATACAGTGCCGCATGACGGGCTTCTATGCAAAGTTATAGCTCATGGACTAAAAATGATAGTAACAACATGGATATGAAATTTACAGTGACAGGAGAGAGGTGGTTGGTGAAGGTTTTTCAAACTGGCAAAAGGTTTAGTAGTGGGGTTCCCCAAGGTTGGGTATTGGGACCCTTGCTTTTCCTGATCTACATTAATGACCTAGGCTTTGGTGCACAGGGCACAATTCCAAAATGTGTGGATGATACAAGACATGGAAGCATTGTGAACTGTGAGGATAGTGTAGAACTTCAAAGGGACAGAGACAAGTTGCTGAAATGGGAGGACCAGTGACCGATGAAGTTGAATACAAAGAAGTGTGAAGCGATTCATTTCATAGGAAGAACACGAAGAGATAATATCAAATAAAGGGTACAGTTTTAAATACTGGGTGCAGGAGCAGAGGAACCTGAGTGTATAAGTGCATTATTCATTGAAAGTGGCAGGATGAGTTGAGAGAGTTAATAAAGCATTCAGCATCCAAGGCTTTATTAATAGGGGCATGGAGTACAAGAGAAAGGAGGTAATGTTAAACTTGTATATAACTCTGGTCTGGCCACAACTGGAGTATTGCATCCAGTTCTGGGAGCCAAACTTTAGGAAGGATGTGAAGTCATTAGACAGTGCAGAAAAGATTCACGAGACTGGTTCTGGAGATGAGAAACTTCGGCTCTGTTGATAGATTGGGGAAGGTAGAACTGTTTTCCTGAGAGAAGAGAAAGTTCAGAGGAGGTTTGAGAGGTATTCAAAATCATGAGTGGTCTGGACAGAGTAGATGGGAAGAACTGTTCATACTGGTGAAAGGATCAAGAAGAGGGCACAGATTTAAGGTAATTGGAAAGAGAAGCAATGGAGACACGAGGAACCTTTTCACGCAGTGAGTAGTTAGGATCTGGATGTGCTGCCTAAGAGTGTGATAGAGGCAGGTTCAATTGAGGTATTCAAGAGGGAAATGGATTATTATGTGAAAAGGAAGAATGTGCAGGGTTTCAAGGAGAAAATGGGGGAGTGACACCAGGTAAATTGCTCATTCGGAGAGCTAGTACAAACACAATGAGCCAAATAGCCTACTTCTATGATGTAGTAATTTTGTGATTCTGTGGTTAAACAAATGCTGCATTTAGCTAATACCATTCTTTGGTAAGAATACTAGAAATAGAAAGAGGAGGCCATAAGAGGTTAGTGTGTAAAATTAAAGCACATGGGATTGGGAGTAATATATTGGCATGGATTGAGAATTGGTTAGCAGATAGGAAACAGAGAGTAGGAATAAATGGGTCTTTTTCAGAGTAGCAGGCGGTGACTAGTGGGGTACCACAGGGATCAGTGTTTGGGCCCCAGCTATTCACAAAAATATCAATGATTTGGTTGAGGGAACCAAATGTAATATTTCCAAGCTTGCTGACGACACAGAACTTAGTGGGAATGTGAGCAGTGACGTGAGTGTTAAGAGGCTTCAAGGCAATTTAGACAAGTTGAGTGGGTAGGCAAATACATGGCGGATGGAATGTAACGTGGATAAGTGTGAAATTATCCATTTTGGTCAAAAAAACAGAATAGCAGAGTATAATTTAAATGGTGTTAGATTGGGAAATGTACAAAGGGACCTGGTGCACTAATCACTGAAAACAAGTATGCAGGTGCAGCAAGTAGTTAAGAAGGCAAATGGTATATTGGGCTTCGTTGCGAGAGGACTTGAGTACAGGAGCAAGGTTATCTTACTGCAGCTGTTGGTGAAACCACACCTGGAGTATTATACAATAGCAAAAATAGCTGGAAAAACTCAGCAGGTCTGACAGCATCTGCGGAGAGGAACACAGTTAACATATGGACTCGAAACGTTAACTGATTCCTCTCCGCAGATGCTGTCAGATCTGCTGAATTTTTCCAGCTATTTTTGTTTTTGCTTCAGATTTCCAGCATCCGCAGTATTTTGCTTTTATCCTGGAGTATTAAATGCAGTTTTGATCTCCTTACCGAAGAAAGGATATACTTGCCATAGAGGGAATGTAGCGAAGGTTCACCAGACTGATTCCTAGGATGGCAGGATTGTCATATGAGGAGATTTTTTTTTATTCATTCATGGGATGTGGGCGTCGCTGGCTGGGCCAGCATTTATTACACATCCCTAATTGCCCTTGTTCAGAGGGCATTTAAGAGTCAACCACATTGCTGTGGGTCTGGAGTCACATGTAGGCCAGACCAGGTAAGGACAGCAGGTTTCCTTCCCTAAAGGGCATTAATGAACCAGATGGGTTTTTTTTTAGCAACATCGACAGTGGTTTCATGGTCATCATTAGACTTTTAATGCCAGATTTTTATTGAATTCAAATTCCACTATCTGCCACAACAGGATTGAACCTGGGTCCCCAGGGTACTTCCCCGGTTCTCTGGATTACTAGTCCAGCGACAATACCACTATGCCATCGCCTCCATAGCCTCCAAAGATTGGTCCAACAAAGTCTGTATTCACTGGAGTTTAGAAGAATGAGAGGGGATCTCATTGAAACATATAAAATTCTGACAGGGGTGGACAGATTGGATGCAAGGATGATGCTTCCTCTGGATGGGGGGTCTAGAACAAGGGGTCACAGTCTCAGGATATGGAGTAGGCCATTTAGGACTGAGATGAGGAGAAACTTCTTCGCTCAGAGAGTGCGGAACCTGCGGAATTCTCTACCGCAGAAGGCTGTGGAGGCCGAGTCACTGAATATATTTAAGAAGGAACAAGATAGATTTCTGGACTCTAAGGCATCAAGGGGTATGGGGAGAGAGTGAGAGTATGGCATTGAGATAGAGGATCATCCCTGATCATATTGAATGGCAGAGCAGGCTCAAAGGGCTGAATGATGTACCCCTGCTCCTATTTTCTACGTTTCTTCAGTCTGGTCCTCTATTCAATAAGATCATTGTTGATCATCTACATCATCTTCGCTTTCCCATCCTATCACTATACCTCTTGATTCTCTTAATGCTCAAAAATCTGTTGATCTTGGTCTTGAATATACTCATTGGCTGAACATCCATAGCCATAGAACATCCAGGAGAGATAATTGAAGAGTCACAAACCTCTGAGTGAAGACATTGCTCTTTGTCTCAGTTTAAATGCCCAAGACCTTATCTGAAAACTGTGACCTCTAATTCTAGACTCTCCAGCCATGGGAAACAGCGTCCCAACTATCCTGTCAAGCCCTCTAAGAATCTTATATGTCTCAATGAGATCATTTCACATTCTCATGAACTCCAGAGAAAATAGGCCCCCTCCTACTCAATCTCTCCTCATAGGTCAGCCCTTTCACCTCAGGAATTAATCTTTGTTGCACCCCCTCTAAAGCAGCTATATCATTCTTTCGGTAAGGAGATCAAAACTGTATGCAGTACTCCAGATGTGATCTCACCAAAGTCCAACATAATTGTAACAAAGATTTCCTTACTCCCACAGACTTCACTCTCCTTGCAATAAAGATTAAGGTACCATTTTCCTTCCCAATTGCTGGCTGTACGTGCATGTTAATTTTCCCTTTAAGGTTTCAAATTTTGTAATCATCTTGACTGGCTGACAGCTTTGGAGTCCCAGAAGCACCAGGTTTGAGTGGTGGCCACTGCTGGGACTACATACAGTCCCCACACAAGAGGAGCTAATGGAGGCTGGACTTAAGTGCTGGGTAAAGGCATGGTCAGGCTGGCAGCCTGCACTGAGGGTGATCTTGGGGATGATGCTTCTGATGGACACAGGAGACCCTCCAAGGAGGTTCCTTGCCACTCTCCCCCCACCCCCCACCCCCTCACCACCCCAATTGCCTGACACCAGTCACTCTAATATTCTTTGCAAAATTATTTCAACAGTTATAGTAACAAAGCTATTGTCAATGCCAGGAACCTTTCAAAGTCTTCCAAAGTCTTTTATCTATTATAAAACTTGCCACATTTGCAATAACTCTTTGTCCTAAATATAACCTATTGCAAAAGCAAATTACTGCAGATGCTGGAAATCTAAAATAAATGCTGGAAAACCACAGCCGGTCAGACTGCATCGACAGAGGGAAATAGTGTTACGTTTCAAGTCACTGACCACAGGAGCAGAGTTTGTTGAACCAGCAGACAAACTGTTTGAGTCAGGGGAAGAATTTGAAATCCTTAATGTCTAAAGCATCTAGTTGGACATTCATACATTGCTGTTGAATGACTACAGCAGACTGTTGACTGTTTTTTATCATTCAAGCAGCCTTTTTAACAAGACAAGTGCCTGATTTCATAAGGACAGAAGAAACTTTGCAGCACACTTGAAAATAATGAAATAACTCCCACTTAATGAGCAAGTTGCTTCCAAGTAGTTTACTCACAACCTCATGTACTTAACTTTCTTTTGAACAAAACAGGAAAGGCAGATAGCTTCTAAAGAATGGATCCTTTTCATTTTTCATCAGAACCAAAGAAAGAGAGAAATGTAAGAGGTTTTAAGGCATTGGAAGGGGGAGGGGGTGGCCGAAGGATACAGGAGAAGGTCTGGGCATGCAGCAAATTAACGGAGACAGGTTAGAGTGAGTGAGAGGAGCAGAGAAATTGAGATGGCCAATGTCACAAAAAGAACAGCAACTTCAGAGGGAGATAATTTTTTTTATTCTTTAACCGGATGTGGGTGTCGCTGGCCAGGCCAGCATTTTTCTTGCTGGTTAAAGTGGTAGATAGGTGAGACCTTCTCCTTTGTTCTACTTGCCTTCTCCCACCTTCTACTGGTTTAAACACTCTTACATTTCTGTCTTTCTTCTGTTCTGATGAAAAGTCATTGCCTTCCCCAGATGCTGCCTGATCAGCTGAGTTCTTCCAGCAGTTTTTGTTTAGATTCCTATAATAACTTGATGGAGCAGCAGATTTGGTGAAGATGAGGCTAGACTTCTGCACGTGCAGAAGTGCTTGCATGCTAGACGCGGTCACTCCCCCGGAAGCCCCACCCACAGGATTACCCGCACAAACAGCTTATTGGTCGAAGCCTCCGTAATCACATCACATGATGAGTTACTACACTTCCTCCCCGTTTAAGTTTCTTACATGTCCTCAGTACTATTGCCAGAATATTGTAAGGGCCCAAAGCCTTTGCGGTATCCAGTCCTTCAGCAGTTACTTGATATCACATGGACTGAATTGAATTGGCTGAAGACTGGCGTCTATGATGCTGGGGACCTCTGGAGGAGGCCGAGATGGATCATCCACTCAGCACTTCTAGCTGAAGATTGTTGCAAATGCTTCAGCCTTATCTTTTGCACTGATGTGCTGGGCTCCCTCATCATTGAGGATGGGGATATTTATGGAGCCTCCTCCTCCAGTGAGTTGTTTAATTGTCCACCACCATTCATGACAGGATGTGGCAGGACTGCAGAGCTTAGATCTGATCCATGGGTTGTGGAATCGCTTGGCTCTGTCAATCGCTTGCTGCTTGTGCTGTTTGGCACATAAGTAGTCCTGTGCTGTAGCTTCACCACTTTGACATCCGATTTTTAGGCATGCCTGGTGCTGCTCCTGGCATGCCCTCCTGCATTCTTCATTGAACCAGGGTTGATCCTTTAGTTTGGTGATAATGATAGAGTGCTGGGCCATAAGGTTACAGATTGTGATTGAGTATAATTCTGCTGCTGCTGATGGCCCACAGTACCTCATTGTTGCCCAGTCTTGAGCTGCCAGATCTGCTCAAAATCCATCCCATTTAGCACAGTAGTAGTGCCATACAACACGATGGAGGGTATCCTCAATGTGAAGACCTGATTTTGTCTCCACAAGGAATATTTGGTGGTCAGTCCTACTGATACTGTGATAATGAGGATGAGGTCAAGTATGTTTTTCCTTCTTGTTGGTTCCCCCTCCACCTGCCGCAGACCCAGTCTAGCAGTTATGTCCTTTAGGGCTCGGTGATACCGAGCCACTCTTGGTGATGGACATTGAAATCCCTCACCCAGAGTACATTCTGTGCCCTTGCCACCCCCTGTCCTTCCTCCAAGTGGTGTTCAACATGAAGAACTTTTGATTCACCAGCTGAGCGGGTGGCAGTACATGATAATTAGCAAAAGGTTTCCTTGCCCATGTTTGACCTGATGCCATGAGACTTCATGGGGTCCAGAAATGATGTTGAGGACTCCCAGGGCAACTCCCTCTCAATTGTATACCACTGTGCTGCACCTCTGCTGGGCCTGTCTTGCCTGTGGGATAGGACATACCCTGGGATAATGGTGGTGGCGTTTGGGACTTGATCTGTAAGGTATGATTCCTAAGGTATGATTATGTCAGGCTGTTGCTTGACTAGTCTGTGAGACAGCTCTCCCAATTTTGGCACATGTCACCAGATCTTAGGAAGGAGGACTTTGCAGTGTTAACAGGACTGAGTTTGCCATTGTCATTTCCGGTGCCTATGCCGATATCTGGTGATCTGTCTGGTTTCATTCCTTATCCAATTTTCTGTAGTGGTTTGATTCAACTGAGTGGCTTGCTAGGCCATTTCAGAGGGCAGTTAAGAGTTAACCACAGTGGATTTGGAGTCACGTGTAGGCCAGACCAGGTAAGGATGGCAAATATCCTTCTGTAAAGGATATCAAAACATTAACTCTGTTTCTCTCTCCACAGATGTTGCCAGACCTGCTGAGTTCTTTCAGCATTTCGATTTTATTTCAGATTTCCAGCATCCACAGCATTATGTTTTGCTTTTGCCTTTTAGTTTATTTAGTTTTTTTTATTCATTCATGGGATGTGGGCTTTGCTGGCTCAGCCAGCATTTATTGCCCATCCCTAGTTGCCCTTGAGAAGGTGGTGGTGGGCTGCCTTCTTGAACTGCTGCAGTCAATGTGGTATAGGTACACCCACAGTGCTGTTAGGAAGGGAATTCCAGGATTTTGACCCAGTGACAGTGAACTATATTTCCAAGTCAGGATGGTGAGTGACTTGGAGGGGAACTTCCAGGTGGTGGTGTTCCCATCTATCTGCTGCTCTTGTCCTTCTAGGTGGTAGTGGTCGTGGATTTGGAAGGAGTTGCATAGAAGCCTTGGTGAATTCCTGCAGTGCATCTTGTAGATGGTACACAACGCTGCTACTGTGTGTCAGTAGTGTAGGGAGCGAATGTTTGTGAATGTGGTGCCAATCAAGCGGACTGCTTTGTCCTGGACTGTGTCCAGCTTATTCAGTGTTTTAGGAGCGGCACTTATCCAGGCAAGTGGGGAGTATTCCATCATACTCCTGACTTGTGCCTTGTTGATGGTGGACAGGCTTTGGGGAGTCAGGAGGCGACTTACTCGTCGCACGATTCCTAGCCTCTGACCTCCTCTTGTCGCCACAGTGGCTAGTCCAGTTCAGTTTCTGGTCGATGGTAACCCCCCAGGATGTTGATAGCGGGGGATTCAGTGATGGTAATGCCATTAAACATCAAGGGGCGATGATTAGATTCTCTCTTGTTGGAGATGGTAATTGCCTGTCTCTTGTTTGGTGCAAATGTTACTTGCCACTTGTCAGCCCAAGCCTGGATATTGTCCAGGACTTGCTGCATTTGGACACGGACTACCTCTGTACCTGAGGAGTCGTGAATGGTGCTGAACATTGTGCAATCATCAGCAAACATCCCCAATTCTGACCTTATGATGGAAGGAAGGTCATTGATGAAGCAGCTGAAGATGGTTGGGCTTAGGACACAACCCTGAGGAACTCCTGCAGTGATGTCCTGGAGCTGAATCATTTTTCATTAGGGGCAGGCCAAAGCTTTACTGAATGCCCAAATAATTGTTGGAACTTCCACTATTTACTTTATTTACAATATTCAAAATAAATTGAAAGAAATGTTAGCAGAACCTTCCCCTCCTTAGTCTATTATCTCTAACAATTGAGTTATTTCTCCAAACAACTCAGTAGCCTTTACTATTGTTTTATTGACATAATTCAATTGAGCATTTAGTTGCTGGGGATCAATTTAATTCCCCTTTTTAATATGGAAAATCTAGTTGATTCTGCAGGCTGTCTCTAGTAATCAATAACTTTCTAAGTGCTCACAACTTTCCTTCCTAGTCTTTCCATGAGAATATCTGCTGCCTGGCCGAAAGGATCTAGAAAAGGGGCTGTGACCAACTACATCTGCCCAAGCCACAATGCAATGGTCATTGTTGCAATGTAGGAAATGCAGCAGCCAGTTTGTTTTTTCTGGGACGTTGCTGTGTACAATGTGATAATGATCTGATAATTTTCTTTAGTGATATCGATTGAAGGATAAGTATTAACCCGGACACTATGGAGAACTTGCCCACTTTTCAAAATAGTTCATGGGACTTTTTTTTACAGCCCCTCTGAAAATGCAGCACTCCTTCAGCACTGCACTGTGGTGTCAGTGTAGATTAAATCCTGAATCTACAATCTTCTGACACAAAAACAAGAACTCTATCACTGAGCCAAGACTGACGCATTGGGAGATGACTAGTGTTTCATTTGAGTTACTGAAGGAAAACATCGTTTTAATTGTTGCTTTAATCTGTCGTGTAAAACAGTAATGCAGTGCAGAATATTGTGAATGAGGGGAAGATAGGTGAGACAAATGTCCTGTCCTAGAATATATATATTCTCCAAAGTTTTCTGGAGAGATAACACCGACGGGTGTCTCAGCAGTTTGCCAGGTGTATGCAAAAATTAGGTGGAATTTAATAGCCCAGGCGGCGAGTTTAGAAGTGGGGGGTGCATTTAATCAGGCCGGAGGTTATGGGGTGGAAAAACTGCCACCTTTCCGCCTGATTACATGCCTCTTGGAGGTGGGCAATTCATGCAATTAAAGGGCCTCATCCTGTAGCTGCTGGTATTCCAGCAACAGCGGGCAGGGGAATTGCCATATGGAAGGTCCGAAAAGCAAATCAGCCGTCAGGGGCAAGACCCCTGCCACCAACATTAAATTCCACCCATTGTCTTTTTGTTTTACTTCACAGGTGAAACAGGGGACCTAAAAATCACCCAGCTCCCCCAAGCAATCAATATTTCAGAGGGAGAAAGTATCACAATGACATGTTTATGGAACATCAGTCACAGTGAAAGTGTTAGAGTGGACTGGTTAAAGGACAACATCAACATTGTTACAAAAACTAACAAAGGAATATATAAATCCGATGGAAGAAAGTACATTATCGAAAGGAACTACTCAAATCTGACCATTCCTAATACAGTTCTAAATGACTCAGGATTATATCATTGTGAAGTGCTTGTGGAAATACCACCACCAGTCCATCGAGCAATCGGAGAAGGAACATTGTTGATTGTCTTTGGTAAGTTACTAAACATAATAACTTCATATCCAATGACTTACCATATGTAACTGATACATAAAAGTAACCGGGGTCTACTTGCATATCTCCCATCCAGGTAAGTCCTGATTGCCATTCTAAATTCTAATGGACAGCTAATTCTAAATGGTTAAAAAAATGATTGTGACTTAGTAAAGCCATGTGAACATACTGTGCTTCAGATACACTATTAACATAAGCCATTCTAATAAAATACTTTGCCCCTTTGTTTTTAACTTGTTATTTCTCTCTTGAATGTGCTAACCTATGTTGGAATATAGTTTCACACTCCCAGACCTCACGCTCAGGCATGTAAACACTGATACTGAAACTCTGAGCTTTTGTAAGGGTTCTCCTGATCTCCTGCTGCAATTTTGCTGGGGGATTGGCAGAATCCCCAGAGAAATGGCCAATCCTGTCACTCAAGCCTCCTCATCCAAATCTACCACCATAACCAACCATTCCCTTCTCCCTCATATTTATTTGTCACCCTGCACCCATATCTTTATACTCTCATCAGAGCTACCGAATTGGGATCAGAAGCAGCAACCTGGATTGACTAATTCAGTAGATAATGAGAATTGGACCTCACTTCTCTTTTAGCCTCAGCACCACTGCATATTATTGAGTCATTGGTGAAGCAATCAGATAAATGCTTTTCAAACACAGTATATCCTAAAATGTTGGTTTCTGAATTGTTCAACAAGATACATGACGATAAGGAAAGAAGGGGAGAGAAATAACTTTTTCATGTTTCTTTTCCCAGTTGTACATTTATTACAAATGTCAGAAAGGTTGACATAATTAACCCTTTTAATGTAGTAGTAAATATATGTAGTAAAATAAATAATTCTTCTTGTGGGGCAGTGTCATATCTTTAGAAAAAAAAATTATTGTGAAACTCCAGTTTTTCCATTTTATAAGCCATTTCAGTTCTATACACAACTGTATATTTGTAAAACCAGATCAGGATTTTGTCTGGACTTGAGAAATGCTCTTGAAACAGGCTTAATGGCTCTTAGCATCTCACCATGTTCCATATTTTCCTATTATGGACAGAGACTTTCTATTCTGACATAAAAGATTGGATGGAAATTTTCAACAAATCGAGATTCGAATTTAAAATCCCCATCACAGCAAATCCAGTAATGCAGCTGGTTAAAAAAATGTGTAACTGAGCCATAAAAAGACATGAAACTGGACTGTGATGGGTTAGCTGATGAAGGGCCAGATATTCTTATCGGAGGCAGGAATCAGAAGATGGGATTGATCCCAGATCGCGTTCTCCTGCCTCTGTCTCCAGCTTCTCATAAAGCATGATTTTGGCAGGGTTGGTGTCTTAGTGATTCTAGAGACTGGTCTGAGCCCAATTAGTGGCCGGCAGGGGGAGTTGAGAGAGTGGTAATGGAGGGGAAATGTTTGTAATGTTCTTTTTATTGTATTGAAGCACCTCAGAATGTAACATGACCTATGCAGAAAATGTGAATATCATTGCACTTTCCTGTTATGACAGTTTGAAATGTTTTGTAATGTTCTTTTAGATATTTTATGAATAAAGTATATTTTTGCAAAAAAAAAATGGAAGGAGGGACAACAGGGAGGAGGGCCACGTTCTGGCCTGTATCTGCAGCTATTAGCCATTGCTATGGCTGCCTTCTGTGCATGGTTGGAGAAAAATGAAAGGATCTTCGTTCACAAAGTGACCAGGGGTGGGACCATGAATAGGATAGGAAAAGTTCAGTTGATAAAATTTCATTGCTGCTCAGAGGTTTTTGCCCACACTTTCACTTTTTTCAAATAAAACTGTTTCTATGCTACCACCCCTATTCCTGTCAGGCTGCAGCTTCAGAGAGCCCCTAATGGCCACCCACCCCGATGAAAAACTCAGGAAGTCAGAAAGCGGTCTCTTAATGAGCTCTCTAATGACCTCAATCCACCTCACTTAACAAGGCAGCGACTTCACTTTCCCGTTGCCCCCCCACTCCCCCCAATCCCTCCCCCCCCCACCCCTTTGTCCTCAGGAAAGTCAGGAGAGTCGGGAATAGAGACTGGATACATATTGGTTTGCAGGCCGCCAGAGCCTCTTTTTTTACCATCCCACTTGCTACCTGGTGACATCTGCTGGAAAGTGTGTATAATAGCACATTGAGTGAGGACAGATTCAGACTATGCTGTGATGTTTCACAGTTACATAGCCTGCTAATATAGTACTCATTGACAAAGATCATAGATATTGAAAATATGGAACAAAATCACAGGAGGGTGGACAGTAAACCTAGAGCCATAACCCTGCACAGTACATTGCTTTCATTGATTGAATGTTTTAGATCTATTTGAATTTTTTAAGATATTTTTCTTTAATTCAAACTCAGATGTAAGCAACCAAGTGGAGATGAGTTCAGCTTCCAATGTGTTAAGCATATAAAATGCAATGTTAATAAAATCTAAATCTTGCTATGGAATGTGCAGAGTTTCTGAATCCAGCTGTTAGGATACAGATTCTGAAGGCTGGGTTATGGCCTTCCAACCTTCTTCAATCCATGTCTTACTGTGAATAATAGAATATCCATTCATTCCACCACCACCTGTAGTGTGCACTATCTACACTGCAGCAACATGCCATGATCTCTTCGATAGCACCTCCCAAACCCACAAACTAGTCTGACAAAAGCAGCAGATGCATAGGAACACCATCACCTCTGAATTCCCTGCAAATCACATGATCCTAAATTGGACCTATCATTGTTTCTTCATCATTGTTGGGTCAAAATCCTGGAACTCCTTACCTAACAGTAATGTGGGAGAACCTTCATCATACATACTGCAACAGTTGTCCCTCCAATCAGGTTTCTGCCCCAGCCACAGTACCGAAATGGATCTTATAATAGTCACAAATGACATCCTGTGTGATAGTTACTAAGGTAAATTTTCCCTCCTCATCTTTCTCAACCTGTTTGCAGCCTTTGACACAGTTAACCACACCATCTTCCTCCAACACCCCTCCATTGTTAGCCAGCTGGGTGGGACTGCTCTCACCTGGTTCCATTCTTATCCATCTAATCATAGTTGAAGAATCACTTGCAGCAGCTTCTCTTCCTTAGCCTCTACCTCTTTCTCATTTACATGCTGCCCCATCGGCATCATCCAAAAGCACAGCGTTAGTTTTCATGTGTACACTGATGCCACCCAGGTCCACCTCACCACCACTTCTCTCAACTGCTCTATTGTTGCTAAATTATCAGACTGCTTATCCAACATCCAGAACTGGATGAGCAGAAATTTCTTCTAATTGAATATTGGGAAGACTGTAGCCATTGTTCTCAGTTGCCATTGCAAACTCCATTTCCTAGTTACTGTTTCCATCTCTTTCCCTGGCATTATCTGAGACTAAACCAGTCTGCTCACGGCCTTGATGTTATACTTGACCCTGCGCTGAGCTTCTGACCACACATTTGGCCTGTCACTAAAATCTACTTATTTTACTTCCATTACATTGCTGACTTCAGCTCATCTGCTGCTAAAAGCCTCATCCATTGCTTAGTTGCCTAGAGGCTGGACTATTTCAACACACCCTTGGCTGGTTCCTATGTTATACCCTCTTAACCCTCTGACTTAAGGTCATCCAAAACACTGCTGCTCGTATCTCAACTCACATCAACTCCCATTCACCTCTCATGCTGCGCTAGCCAACCTTTATTGGCTCTTGGTCAAGCAACATCTTGATTTTAAAATTGTCATCCCCGTTTTCAAATTCCTCCATGACCTTGCCCCTCTCTATCTATGTAATCTTCCCCTGCCCCACAACCCTTCAAAATATCTGTGCTCATTTAATTCTGAGCATCCCTGATTTGATTTGCTCGATCATTGGTGGTCATGTTTTCAGTTGCTTTGGTCCTAAGCTCTAGCATTCCCTACTTATACCTCTCTACCTCACTTTCTTCTATGAAAACACTCCTTAAAATGTAGCTCTTCGACCAAGCTTTTGGTCACCTGACCTAATATCTCTTCATATGGCTCGGTATCATATTTTGATTTTTAATGCTCTTGTAAAGCACCCTGGGACATATCATTATGATAAAGGTGCTATACAAATACAAGTTGTTAAGAAGAAGGCCCACTACCACTTTCTCAAAGGAAACCAAGGCTGTGAGCTGCCGGGCTATGCAGGAAGGTGGGATTAGAAAGGGCACCTGGGTGTCCTCGGGCTGGCATGAACAAGATGGGCCGAATGGCCTCCTTCTGTGCTGTAACTTTTCTATGGTTCTATGGATGTTTAATGTCAGTGTTGCTGGTGATGCCCATATCCCAAGAATGAATAAGAACAAATATTTGGTGATTAAAGTCCCCTTAACAATATGTGTCTTGTTTTTAATATAGCGGCCCAAGCTAAGAACAATCTGATTATTTGGCTTTTGGCAGCAATTAGTCCCACTATACTGATTGCGATTGTAGTTCTGTCCTGCAGTGTCAGAAAAATAAAGAACAGAAGGCAAAATGGTAAGGATTGCAAATTTCACACTTTTTTTTCCAGAAGTAGATTATATTTATCAAAGTGTTTATAGTCTTTTATTGTTTGTTTTAGGAAATATATCTAATTTAAGGAGGATGTAAGCATGACTCAATTGTGGTGCAATCTATTTCTGATAACATAATTACATTAGAAGATAATGAAAGAAAATGATGTAAAAGCAATGAATGCAGCAATGAGCCAAAATGAATTCCATCTTCCAGATGAACTAGACCAGTTCAAAGTTTACTCACCTGGATCTGCCTCACTTCAGAGACCCCCTTTTAAAACAATGTCCAAAACAACAGAATGTTCCCTACAGCCAACATTTTACCTGACCTTGCACTCTTCACCTTCAGTTGATGATCTGGTGATTATCACTCAGCAACTGGGTTGCCATAAAGTCCATCACTTTGGTGTAAAAACTGCATTTGTAGTCTAAAACACTTTGGTGTAAAAACTGCATTCGTAGTCTAAAAGAGTGGCCTCATAGCAATGCATCAAACCCCAGGTTTACAGCTCCTAAGACTTTCATTAAAGTGATGACTTCAACGTTGGATTTTCTGACAACTGCCTATGACAAATACAGAAATTTTGCATTGTTGGGTTTCTATCTAGGCTTAAAAGCGGTGGTAACCCAGATTCCACTCGCTTTCTATATTCTTATTTATCGATTTATTTTTATTAATCTAAAATGTGTATAAGATCTGGGATATACGTCAGTATGTATCACTACTGTTGGGCTGTTGATCTTGAAGTGTTGAAAGATGTGTCCTGCTTCATGACATTGACATTTACAATGGGAGGAGTTGAAGGATTAACTACAGGCGGGTTTCCTGTGGGATACAGTTAGTTTTGTTTTGCTTCTTGCCCAGATGGGCAATAGAAGGCCACGGAGATTTAAGCTGGGCCCAGAATGGGCAGGGTGGAAGAGAAGCAGCTGTCAGACTCCAGAAATCTGACATGCCTTAGGCTGGTTGCCATTAGAGATTGTTGGTTAGGGTCTCCAGAGGGAAAGTGGGGGTGGGGGGGAGGTTGGGTTGCAGTGGCCATGACAGTGAGTTGAACTGAGGATAGGAGACACTTGAATTTCTTTGGAAGACCACTTCTGCAGCTGTTGCTTGGACAAAGGAGTGTAAAACAACTTCCTTACCTGGAGGGTCACATCATCTTGGATATTCTCTCCAACGTCCCTGCACAAAACATGTTGAGTTAGATAGAAGCTGATTTTACCACTCCCTAGCCTTTGATCTTTGAGAGCATTTTTAGTTCCTGTCCTTGCCTGCTGTTACCTCAGCTGATCCATGCATTTGAAGCTGGGATATTTCTGATCTGTGAGAGTCAATACTATACCTTCACCTACCCTGTAACTAATTTGTAAAAATATCAAGACGTTGCACTAACTGCTATGATCAAGTGGTAAAACCTTGCCCCTTGCCTGCTCTGATACTAGGAAGCAGGCGCTACAAGGAGGTAAGGATATTGACTTCTACAAGCATTTTTCCCCACATGCTAAAGAAGGGGTAAGAGCAGCAAAGAACAAGTTTAGGGCAGAGATGATAAAGGAAGTTGAAAAGGAGCACATGTTGTTAAAATGGGTCCCAAGCCAGATGGTGAGATACAATTCTAGACACAAATCATTTTCATGATGGTCAGTTTATTTACAGAATGCAGTATTACATATACAACAACAACAACAAAAATACCTGGAAAAACTCAGCAAGTCTGACAGCATCTGCAGAGAGGAACATTGTTGATGTTTCGAGTCTGTATGATTCTACATCAGAACTAAGGAAACGGAGAAATGAGGTGAAATATGAGCTGGTAGAGGGGGTGGGACAGGTGGAGCTTGATAGGGGGCCATTGATAGGTGGAGGCAAAGAAGAGATGGCATAGACAAAAGGACAAAGGGGTGTTGACAGTGATGATATTATCTAAGGAATATACTGATGGGGACATTAAGGACAAGCCAGTGGCAGAAGGCCCTAGTGGGGGTAAGGTGGGGGGGAAGGGATCGAAATGGGCTAAAAGGAGGAGATAAAACATCGAAATAAATTTAAAAATAGGTGGGAAAAGAAAGATTTTTTTTTAAATTATAAATTATTTGAAAAAGGGGGATTGGAAAAGGGATGGAGATGGAGGAGAGAGTGCATTACCCTGGGTCTCTGGATTACCTGTCCACTATACCACCGCCTCCCCATGTTAGTAAGAATAGAGATTTTTTTTTATTATTCATTCATGGGATGTGGGCTTTGCTGGCTGGGCCCATCCCTAGATACCCTTGAGAAGGTGGTGGTGAGCTGCCTTCATGAACCGCGGTAGTCCATGTGGTATAGGTACACCCACAGTGCTGTTAGGAAGGGAGTTCCCAGGATTTTGACCCAGCGACAGTGAAGGAATGGCGATATATTTCCAAGTCAGTATGGTGAGTGACTTGGAGGGGAACTTCTAGGTGGTGGTGTTCCCATCTATCTGCTGCCCTTGTCCTTCTAGATGGTAGTGGTTGTGGGTTTGGAAGGTGCTGTCTGAGAAGCCTTGGTGAATTCCTGAAGTGCATCTTGTAGATGGTACACACTGCTACTGCTATCCTACCCTCAATAACCTAGCACCCCCTTGCTAGCAAAAATCTGTCTACCTCTGCCTTAAAAATATTCAAAGACTCTTCTTCCACTCCCTTTTCAGGAAGCGTTCCAAAGACTTACAACCCTCTGAGAGAGAAAAAAATTGCCTCAGCCCTGTTTTAAATGGGTGACCCCTTATTTTGCAACAGTGACCCCTAGTTCTACGTCCTCCCATAAGAGGAAACATCCTTTCCACATTCACTTGTCAAGACCCCTAGAGATCTTATATGTTTCAAGCAAGTCGCCTTTTACTCTTCTAAACTCAGAGGATTCAATACTAGCCAGTCCAACCTTTCCTCATAAGATAACCTGCCCGTTCCAGCTATTATTCCAGTAAACCTTCTCTGAACTGCTTCCAATGCATTTACATCCTTCCTTAAATACTGTCGACAGTACACCAGATGTAGTCTCACCAATGCCCCGTATAATGGGAGCACAACCTCCCTACTTTTGTCTTCAATTCCTTGTTCGCAATAAACAATAATGTCCTATTAGCTTTCCTTATTACTTGCTGTACGTGCACATTAGCCTTTTGCAATTCATGTTCTAGGACACCCAGATCCCTCTGCATCTCAGAGCTTTGCAATCTCTCACCATTTGGATAATATGCTTTTTTTATTCTTCCTGCCAAAATGGACAATTTCACATTTTCCCACATTATACTGCATTTGCCAGATCTTTACCCACTCACTTATCCTACCCATATCCCTTTGTAGCCTCCTTATGTCCACTTTACAACTTAATTTCCTACCTATTTTTGTGTCATCAGTCTCTTCAAATAATTTATATAAATTATAACAAGTTGAGGCCCCATCACTTGTTACATGCCAACTAGAAAATGACCCATTTATGCCTACTCTTTGTTTCCTTTGAGCTGGCCAATCTTGTGTCCATGCCAATATGTTACCTCATGCAGCATAAGCCTTTATTTGTGCAAAAACTTTTGATATGGCACCTTATCAACTGCCTCCTGGAAATCTAAATACAGTACAGCCACTGTTCCCCTTTATCCATACACATGTTACTTCTTCACAGAATTCTAATAAGTTGGTTAAACATGATTTCCCTCTCACAAAACCATGTTGATTCTGCCTGATTACCTTGAATTTATCTAAGTGACCTTCTATAACATCTTTAATAATAGCTTCTAACATTTTCCCTATGACAGATGTTAAGCTAACTAGCCTGTAGTTTCCTGCTTTCTGTTTCCCTCCCTTTTTGCATAAAGGAGTTGCATTCTCAATCTTCCTCTCCAAGGGAACCTTCCCTGAATTTAGAGAATTTTGGAAAATTAAAATCAATGCTTCAGCTTTCTCACTTGCCACTTCCTTTCAGAGGGAGGCAGTGGTATTATGATATTGTCACTGGGTTGGTATTCCAGAGACCCAGGGTAATTCTCTGGAGACTCAGGTTCAAATCCCACCATGACAGATGGTGAAATTTGAATTTAGTAAAAATCTGGAATTAAAAGTCTGATGATTACCATGAAACCATTGCCAATTGTTATAAAAAGCCCATCTGGTTTGCTAATGTCCTTTAGGGAAGGAAAATCTGGCCTACATGTGACTCCAGACCCAAGGGCAATTAGGGGTGGCTGTGATGTTCACATCCAATGAATAAATGAAAAAGAATGAAGTCTGTCAGGACCTGGGGACTTGTCAGCCAACAATTTGCTCAGTACCATTTCCCCTTTGGTTGTAATTTTCTTGAGTTCCTCCGTCCGTTCCATTTGCTGATTTACAGATATTTCTGGGATGTTCCATGTCCGCTATAATGAAGGCCGTTGCAAAATACCTGTTTAATTCACGTTCTATAGATCCAAAGCCCACTTTGTTAACGCTTTTCGTTTTTTTAAATTTCTATAGGAACTCTGACATGGTCATCATCAGACTTTTAATTCCAGATTTTTACTAAATTCAAATTTCACCATCTGTCTGTCTTTATATTTCTAGACAGTTTTCTCTCGTACTCCAATTTTCCCTCCAATAGTCATTCTTTGCTGTTTTTTATATTCTGTTCAATCTTCTGACTTGCCGTCCATTTTTGCACATTTATATGCTTTTTCTTTAAGTTTGATACTGTCTTTAACTTTTTTAGTTAACCACAGATGATGGGTCCTCCCCTTGGAATTTTTCTTTCTCCTTGGAATGTAACTGTTCTGTGTATTCTGAAATATCCCCTTAAATGTCCACCACTGCATCGCTATTGACCTTCCCCTCAACCTTAATTTGCCAGTTCACTTTAGCTAGCTCTGCTTTCATGCCCTCATACTGCATTTATTAAAGTTTAAAATACTAATCCTGTACCCACTCTTCTCTTCCTCAAACTGAATGTAAAATTCAATCATATTATGATCACTACTACTTAGGGGCTCATCGCTTGGTATGTTTCATTCAAACTCATGAATACGCCTAAGGCCTCTCCTTTCAGACCTCAGATCACCCTGGAAGGGCAAGGTGTCTCACAAATTTGGGCAACAGGTAAAGCTAGCTTTTTCATGTTGTTACTGTGCAGCAGCAAAATGAGTGATATTCTCCACTAACAGGATGCTGCCATCAAGCCAAAAAAATGTTCTATCACACAAATAAACAATGTGGTGTATGGATTTCAGTGCTGGTGTGATGTCTGGTGTGCAGGATATCATTTTTTGTTCATTCACAGGATGTGAGCTTTGCTGGCTGGGCCAGCATTTATTGCCCATCCCTAATTGCCCTTGAGAAGGTGGTGGTGAACTGCCTTCCTGAACTGCTGCACTGTAGGTACACCAAAGTGCTGATAGGAAGGGAGTTCCATGATTTTGACCCAATGACAGTGAAGGAACGGCGATATATTTCCAAGTCAGGATTGTGAATGGGAAGGGAACTTCCAGGTGGTCATGTTCCCATCCATCTGCTGCCCTTGTCCTTCTAGATGGTAGTGTTTGTGGGTTTGGAAGGCTCTGCCTAAGGAGCCTTGGTCAATTACTGCAGTGCGTCTTGTAGATGGTATACACTGCTGCTGCTGTGCGTTGGTGGTGGAGGGAGTGAATGTTTGTGGATGTGGTGCCAAAGTGACTGCTTTGTCCTGGATGATGTCAAACTTCTTGAGTGTTATGGGAGCTGCACTCACCCAGGCAAGTGGGGAGTATTCCATCACACTCCTGACTTGTGTCTTGTAGATGGTGGACATGCTTTGGGGAATCGTGATTGGCGGATTGTATCAAAGAGCATGTCCCTTCATCCGTTTGCAACATGAAAAGTACTGACTGTACCCAACCTGTCCATGCTTGCAAAACTCAAAACATAGTGTCCAACCTTAGATGTGATTCTACGGTTGGACAACACCTGCTAAGCAATTCTAACTGACACTGAAAACCAATTTACAATTAACAGTCAGACTTGCAATGTGGCTCACTTACACATGCTAGAAGCCATATACATACATACACAGAGTCCTGTCCTTTGCACACAAAAGCAACATGTCCAGATGTTGTGCCTTTTTCAACTAAACAAAAGCCATTCCCTGATCCCTTCTGCAGGGCAATGCCTTGACCAATCAGAGTTGACCTGCCTGGTTTGAATTTGAACAAAGCTGGACAGTTAACTGTTCCATGCTGTATTCTCCATGGCAATGCCTCCACCAATCAGAGTCCACTTGTCAACCAATCAGCATTTTTTTGTTATGCAGTATAAATTGTAGTTCCTCTGTTATAATTGGAAATTTCTTGTGAGCTATCCTGATGAGTGCAAAATAAAAAGCATGTCTTTTATTTCAGCAATAAATCAGACAGTTTTGTCACAGAACAGTAGTGAATTAAATTATCACTATGAACAGTAAATTCAAAATGGATCTGTCTGGAAAATTTGCAACATGTCACCCTACTGTCTCTTCTCTTCTTATTTCATCTTCTCCACAATGGGGTTGGGGTCACCACAATTCTGGTTAATCCCTCTTCCACATCTCCTCCTGTCAGTCACCCATTCCTCTTCCAATCCCACTGTGTTTAAGTCTCTCTCCACCGCATCTTTCTGTTTGGTTTTAAGCCATCCTCTTCTCCTTCTTCCTGACAGTCCCATTTCCATTGCTCACCTCACCACATTTCCTTTCTCCCTGCAGAACAGATGACAATATCATTTCAATCTGTTCTCAGTTATTTCCTTTGCACTAGCTTGTCACTGCCGTCTGTTCGCAGAATTCTTCTTTCTCCTCTGGTCCACACTCGCTCTGTAATGCATAACAGCTAACCATGTTCCCCATTTTGCCCCTGGTTTCTAGCTTTATTTTGATGATTCTGTCACTGATCCTGTCCACTGCCAGCATCTTGTCCTTCATTTACATACTTAGAACTGTTCAAACAACATTTTTTCTCTTATCATATCCACAGTAGTAAAGTTAATATCTGCTTCTCTTGCTTTGCTGCCCTTCCACTTTGTTTGCTGGAGACCCATGATGTGTATCCTTTTCTCACCATCATTTCACTGCTTCTCCCTGTCAGGCTACTGATATTTAGACTTGTTATTTTTGAGTTTGGTCATCCTTTCGTTTCTCCTTCAAGCTTTCTTCTTTAGCCATCCTTGTTCATTGGGTGGTAACTCTTGCTCATTCCTCAGAGGGTTCAGGCTGGGATCCTGCACCAATACACGCTGACACGCCTGCAGTCGTCGCTGGGTTACAGATCACCCTACTGTCATCATTGACAAAACGCACTTGAGCTACACAACTGTAATGTTAGAGATAAAAACAGAAAATGCTGGAAATACTCAGCAGCTCTGGCAGCATCTGTGGAGAGAGAAACAGAGTTTAACTTTTCAAGTCTGTGACCTATCATCAAATCATTCATCGCTTTGTAACAAAGAGGACAGTGTGCTAGGTCTGTACCCAACCACCTGGCTTTCAAGCACCCTCTTGAGCCAAGGTGACCCAGTGGACCTAGGCATAGACCCAGGAAAATCTAGCAGGAAAATCTAACAGAACTATATGTAGCAAAGTACCAGTATCCAAAACTTTTATCCACGGAACCTGGCTGAAATCAAGCCCAGGATAAAGCCAGTTTTTCCTGATGCTGCAGAGGTTCAATGTCTTTTTTATTCATTCACAGGGTGTCAGCGTTGTTAGCATAGCCCTGAAAGTTGGTATTTATTGCCAAGCACTAGATGCCGAGAGAAGATGGTGGTTGTCTGCCTTCTTAGCAGTTTTATATAACTAAGTTATACAATTACGTAGCTTGCTAGGCCACTTCAGAGAACAGTTAAGATTCAAGTTCCATACAGGACGAGTACCTCAAAGCCTGTTTAATGACAAGCTTCATGGATACTTTTATTAATATCAGCTCTTTATTTGCAAATTTGTTGAATTGGATTCAAATTCTCAAAATGTCACGGTAGGATTTGAATTTAAATTGTGTGGATTATAAATCTAGGGCTCTGGATTAATAGTGCAGTAACAGAACAACTACACATGTAATGCATTAGGCAATCACAATCCAATTCCTGATTTGTGCAGCTTGCAGCACAAAACTTGGCCATATTGGTAATCCCAGTCAAAGACACTATAGCAGCTTGTGTGGAATACAAAATTGTTACACTTATGAAGTAACATTCCTGTTTTATTCTTGTATGGTTCAAGTTAAGCTTGAAAAACTGATGGTTGAAAGCTCTGGGGACAGGGTGGCGCCTTGGCAGCCTCTTAAACACGCAATTTTCAGGTGGGCCAACTCCTGTCTGAAACAGGTGTGGGAGGCTCATTAGATGTGCAAATTCACAGTTTGTCAAAAACGTTATATATACTGAGAAATCCAGGCCAAAGATTTTCTAAAGCACCACTAATGGAACATATTTGAGGCACTTTATTCTGTTTGTATTATTTTTGATTGAAGGTGAACATCACAATACCTTATCAATAGACTGCAGCCTGATATTTATTAATACTAGTGTCATTTGATATTTCCTGTGCAGCCAATTCTGTGTATGAAAACTCTTCTGTAATAAAGAAAGAAGCTTTTAAGCCGAAGATAGAGAAAAGGTGAATATTTTTTTGCTATGCACTGAAGAAAAGAGTCCAGTCAGCATGGCTGATTCTGTGGCTAATGCTCTGATGAACAGTTGCTGTCAGTTTGTATGAATCCATTTTTTTTTTGAAGCTGTGACAAAAATAAACTTTCCCTCTTCATCCTTCTCAGCCTTTGACATGGTTGACCACACCATCCTCCTCCAACGCCTCGCCAGTGTCATCCAGCTGGGTGGGACTGCTCTCATGTGGCTCCATTCTTATCTATCTAATCATAGCCAGAAAATCATTTGCAATGGCTTCTCTTCCTGCTCCAGCACCAATATCTCTGGTATCTATCCTTGGCCTTCTCCTATTTCTCACCTACATGCTGCCCTTCAGTGACATTATACAAAGGCACAGTGTTAGTTTTCATATGTACGCTGATGACACTCAACTCTACTTTGCCACCACCTCTCTTAACTCCTCTGCTTTTACTAAATTATCAGACTGCTTATTCGGTCTGGATGAGCAGAAATTTATTCCAATTAAATATTGGGAAAACTGAAGCCATTGTTTTTGCTCCCCACTCCAACTACATTCCCTAACTACAGACTCCATCTGTTCACAACCTTGGTGTCACATTTGATCCCCAGTTGAGTTTCTGGCCTCATATTCATGCTATAACTAACACTGCCTCTTTCTATTTCCATAACATCACTCGACTTTGCCTATCTCAGCTCGTCAGCTGCAGAAATCCTCATTCATGCCTTTGTTACCTCCACACTCAACTATTCCAATGAGCTCCTAGGTGGTCTCCCGTATTCTACTCTCCATAAACTTGATGGCATCCTAAATTCTGCTGCCCATGTCTTAACTCATAGCAAGCCCTGTTCTTCTATCACCCTTGTTCTTGCTGAACTAAATTAGCTCCCAGCCATGCATGCAACATCTTGATTGTAAAATTCTCTTCCTTGTTTTCAAATCTTTGTGTGGCCTCACCCTTCCCTATCCCCGTTATCTCCTTCAGCTCTCTGAAATATCTATGCTTATCTAATCCGATCTCTTGATCACCCCCAATTTTAATCACTCCACCATTAGTTGCTTCCAGTTGCCGAGACCCCCTGCCTCCCTCCCTACACCTCTCTGCCTCTCTATCCTCCATTAAGACCCTCCTTAAAACTGCTCTCCTTGACCAAGTTTTTGGTAATATGCCGTTCCTCCATTGTCACTGGGTCAAAATCCTGGAACTCCCTTGCTACCAGCACTGTGGGTGTAGCTATGCCACATGGACCACAGCGGTCCAAGAACATAGCTCACCACCACATTCTCATGGGCAACTAGGGATGGGCAATAAATGCTGGCCTAGCCAGTGACACCCCACCCCATAAATGAAATCAAAAAAATACAGATTATAGTGAATCCAGGAGTGATTAAGTCTGATTTTGTTGACATGGGCAAGTGAATTTGCTATGTTGGCGACAAACACCATACATTAAGAGCATTGTGCTCCCTGAAAAATTCCCTTGTGCTCCCTAGAAAATCTATACCAGAATTTACTGGAAAAATAATTAGAATATGATGGCACAGCAAAGCTGTGCAGTCAAGGATTAGCCAAGAATTAATGTTGTTTTTTCATTTTTGCGTTAACATACAAACATATGATAGGACCAGGAGAAGGCTACTCAGCCCTTCGAGCCTACTGTGCCATTACATGAGATTGTGGCTAATGTGATTGTAACCTCAACTCCACATTTCCACCTACCCCCGATAACCTTTCACCCCCTTGCTTATCAATAAACTAGCTACCTCTGCTTTAAAAATTTTCAAACTCTCTGCTTTCACCACCTTTTGAGGAAGAGAGTGCCAAAGACTCTCAATCCTCTGAGAGAAAAAAAAATTCTTCATCTCTGTCCTTAAAGGGTGACCCCTTATTTGAAACAATGGTCCTTAGTTCAACTTTTTCCTACAAGAGGAAACATCCTGTCCACAACCACCCTTTAAAAGATCCCTCAGGACCTTAAAAGCTTCAATAAAGTCACCTCTTACTCTTTTAAAAACACCACATGGATACAAGCCTAGTCTGTCCAACCTTTTCTTATAAGACAACACACACATACCAACCATTAGTCTAGTAAACCTTCCCTGAACTGCTTCTACTGCATTTACATCCTTTCTTACATAAGGAAACTAACACTGTACACAGTACTCCAAGGGCAGGATTTTGAATTCGGCCTGCGGGCACAGTCGGAGGTCTTGGGAGCAGCTGGGAAATGGGCCGCCGCCCACGATCAACCCCCCAACCGCGATTTCACTTTAAATTAACGGCCAGCCAGTGTGAAAGACACACTGACAGCTCCTTGAAGGCAGAGAGCTGTCTCAGGGAGCTGAAGAATTCAAAAGCCATAAATAAAGATTTTCAAATGCCGAAGAAAATGTCCTGCATCAGGATCAGTCACCTGAACGAATGGCTGATGTTAATTCTGCCCAAACATTTTAATCTTTTATTAATTAATATTGGAAACCTCATCCTGCCTTGGATGAGGTTTCCTCAAAAAGGCAAAGGCCTGACTGATTCACCTGCCCGCCAGCTGTAATGTTGGATGGTCAACGAAAAATCACTGTTGACATTAATGGCCTTAATAGGCCTCTTAATTGTCGGCGGGTGTGCTACCGAATTTCATTCATGCCCGCCAACTGAAATATCACATGAGCGGGCAGTGACGTCAGGACACTCGCCTGACATCATCACGCGGTATTTCACACGCGAGCAGGTCAGGCGTGCGCCCACTGAGCGAAAAATTCTGCCCCAAATTTGGTCTCACCAATGCCCTATTTAACTGAAGCATAACCTCCCTACTTTTGTATTCAATTCCCCTTGCAATAAATGAAAACATTTTATTAGCTTTCCTACTTATTTGCTGAACCTCCTTACTAGCCATTTGCAAATCATACAATACCTAGATCCCTCCGCTTCTCAGAGCTCTGCAATCTCACCATTTAGATAATATGCTTCTTTTTTATTTTTCTTGCCAAAATGGACAATTTCAAACATTCCCACATTCTACTCCATTTGCCAGGTCTTCTCCCACTCAATTAACCAACCTATATCCCTTTGTAGCCTCCTTATGTCCTCTTTACAACTTACTTCCCTACCTATCTTTGTGTTATCTGCAAATTTAGCAACCATCCCTTTGGTCATTTCATCCAAGTCATTTATATAAATTGTAAAAGGTTGAGGCCCCGGCACTGATGCTTGTGGCACACCACTCACCACATCCTGCCAACACATATGCCTACCATCTGCTTCCTGATAGCTACCCAATCTTCTATCCATGCCTTAGATGTGGCACTTTTGATGAAGGCAAAGGCCTTCTGGAAATGTAAATACAGCACATCCTCCTGTTCTCCTTTATCCACGGCATAAGTTACTTCATTAAAGAATTCCAACAAATTGGTTATATATGATTTCCCTTGCACAAAAACAAGTTGACTCTGCCTGATTCCAAATGCCCCATTATAATATCATTAATAATAGCTTCTAACATTTTCCCTATGACAATGTTTAGCTAACTGGTCTTAGTTTCCTGCTTTCTGTCTCCTTCCCTTTTTGAATAGAGGAGTTACATTCACTATTTTCCAATCTAATGGAATCTACGGAATTTTGGAAAATTAAAACCAATGCATCAATTATCTCACTAGCCACTTCTTTTAAGACCCCAGGATGAAATCCATCAGGACCAGGGGACTTGTCAGCCCGCAGCCCCAACAATTTGCTCAGTACCACTTCTCCGGTGATTGTAATTTTTCCGAATTCCTCCCTCCCTTCCGTTTCCTGATTTATAACTATTTCTGGTATGTTATTTGTATCCTCTAAAGTGAAGACCAATGAAAAATGCTTGTTCAATTCATATGCTTATTTTCCATCATTTATTCCCCAGACTCAGTTTCAATAGGACCAATGCTCAATTTGTTAACTCTTTCCTTTTTAAATATCTATAAAAACTCTTACTCCCTGTCTTTATATTTCTAGCTAGCTTTGTCTCATACTCTAATTTTCCCCCCTTGTTAAACTTTCAGTCATTCTTTGCTGTTTTTCATATTCTGTCCAATCTTCTGCCTTGCCACCCATTTTTGTACAATTATATGCTTTTTCTTTAAGCTTGACACTATCTTTAAATTTTTTGTTAACCACGGATGATGGGTCCTCTCCTTGGAATTTTTCTTTCTTGTTGGAACGTATCTATTCTATGTATTCTGAAATATCCCCTTAAATGTCCACCAGTGCATCTCTATTGACCTATCCCTTAACCTAATTTGCCAGTTCATTTTTGTTAGCTATGCTTTCATGCCCGCATAATTTCCCTTATTTAAGTTTAAAATACTAGTCTTGGACCCACTCTTCTTTCCCTCAAAGTGAATGAAAAATTCAATCATATTATGACTTCTGCATGGTGAAAGCAGTCATTAATTAATCTTATCTCAATGCACAATACTTGGTATAATATAGCTTGCTCTCTGGTTGATGGCAGAATGTGCTAATCTAAGAAACTATCCTGATAACATTCCATGAATTTCTCATCTAGGCTACCTTTGCCCATCTGATTTTCCCAGTCTATATGTGGATTAAAGTCACCCATGATTATTGCTGTAACTTTTTGACAAAATCCTATTATTTCTCCCTTTATACCCTGTCCTACTGTATGTTTACTGTTAGGGGGCCTGTACACCACTTCCACAAGTGACTTCTTGCCTTCATAATTTCTGATCTCTACCTGAACCATTTCTACATCCTGATTTCCTGAACTTAGGTCATCCCTCTCTAATGTGCTAATACCATCATTAATTAACAGAGCCACACCTCCACTTTTCCTAGCTTCCTTTCCTTCCTAAATGTCATATACCCATCAATATTCAAGGCCCACTCTACGTCATCTTGCAGCCATGTCTCTGTAATGGCTTTCAGATTGTACTTACTTATTTCTATTTGTGTTCTTAGTTCATCTGTTTTGTTTTGAATGCTATGTGCATTCAGATACAGAGCCTTTAGTTTTGTCCTTTTATTATTTTTGTAACCTCTAGCCTTATCTGCTGACTTATTCTTAGATTTTGTACTCCCTGTACTCTCTGACTCTTCCTAATACAACCTGTTAATCATTTCCCACATTAATACCTTTCTCTCTTGTCTTTTCTCTACTCTTTGATTTACCACATCTTCTCAAATTTGGTCCCTTACTCCCACTATTTAGTTTTAAACATTCTCTACTTCCCTAGTTATGCGGCA
Organism: Carcharodon carcharias; assembly: GCF_017639515.1. Taxonomy (NCBI): domain Eukaryota; kingdom Metazoa; phylum Chordata; class Chondrichthyes; order Lamniformes; family Lamnidae; genus Carcharodon; species Carcharodon carcharias. The sequence continues at coordinate 229,480,258 of NC_054467.1, forward strand.
TGTAAGAACACTGGTCCCAACACAGTTCGGGTGTAGACCATCCCAACGGTACAGATCCCACTTTTCCCATTATTGGTGTCAATGGCCCACGTACTTCTCCCATACCAGCCTTTGAGCCATGTATTCATCTCTCTAATTTTATGTATCCTATGCCAATTTGCACATGGCTCAGGTAAGATTATTAACTTTGAAATTATGGTTTATAATTTAGCACCTAGCTCCTCGTGGTCTCCATGCAGAACGTTATTCTTAGTTCTATCTGTGCTGCTGGTACCTACATGGATCATGACAACTAGATTCTCCTCCTCCCACTCCTCTCCAGTCCTGAGCAGAAGTCCTGAACCATGGCACTGGGCAAGCAACACAGCCATTTGGACTAAAAGCAAAAAACTGCGGATGCTGGAAATCCAAAGCAAAAATAAAAATACCTCGGAAAACTCAGCAGGTCTGGCAGCATCTGCAGAGAGGAACACAGTTAACATTTCGAGTCTGTATGTCTCTTCAGCAGACTCGGAACGTTAACTGTGTTCCTCAGATGCTGCCAGACCTGCTGAGTTTTTCCAGGTATTTTTATTTTTGTTTCAGCCATCTGGACTCTTGCTCTTTGCTGCAAGGAACAGTATCAATCCTCTCATTGTACTGTCCGCTACTATCACTACATTTGCTTTTGCTCCTCACACTTGACTGGCTTCCTGTACCACAGTGCCATGATCACTCACCTTATCTATCCTGCAGCCCTACTGTCATCCAAAAAATGCTGAGAAAACTTCAAACCTATTGGACAATTACAAGGGCTGAGACTCCTGCACTCTTGCCCTCTGGGTCCCTTACCTGCCTCACTCACAGTCACACCTCCCTGACCACTGACCAAATCAGAAGACCCTATCCTAAGTGGTGTGACTGCCTCCTGGTACAAAGCATTCAGGTGACTTTCCCTTCCCTGATATGTCACAGTGTCTGCAGCTCGGCCTCCAGCTAAATGACTCTGAACCAAACCTCTTCAAGCTGCAAACACTTACTATAGACATGTTTGCCCTGGCTGACACTGGCATCCAGGAGCTCCCACATGCTGCAGCTTTGACACATCAACTGTTCTGCCATCCTTAATGTGTTTTAATTAATTACTTAATTCTTTTATTCACTTATTTATTTTCCTTTTAATATATTTTATTGGCCTTATCACCAATTCCTGTACTATTTTAAACCTTAGGATTAGAACAGACTTTAACCTCTTAACAGATATTCACCAAACAGCTAGCTCCTTTCCCTGTAGTAGAGTAAGAACCAATCCCCACAGGGTGAAAAAGGTAGAAAAAGTGAAAGGAAAGGAACACCTCCTTCCCCTCCTCACCTGACTGCCCCACTCAACAAACTCCCAGGTATACACTCAGTTCTAAAATTGACCTCTTTTGCCTTAGATGCATTAAGGAACCCTAAATTTGTAATAAACTGAGCTGGAGCTAGAGAAATCAGATTCAACCAGTTAGCTGATTAACTACTCAGCTCTCTGAGCACAGGGTGTTTTACCCTGCCTAAGGCTGAAAGAAAGAAAGAACCTTAGTCTACTTACTACATTCCAGTTACACTTAATTACAGACTAGACTAGATTTTTCAAGAACAAGATTAAATCTTACTATGCACCCCCCCCCCCCCCCCCCCCCCCCCCCCCCCCCCCGCCAACAAACTCACCAAACTCCCAGGTATGCACTCAGTTCCAAAGCTGTATTCATTTTCCCATGAATTTCAACTGAATTTGTTCATTGATTTGTTTAAACCCAACACCAAGTTACTGAGAGATATGGTGGGAGAATGTTACAATTCACTCAGGGAGTCTGAGTTGCTGTGGCAATTTGCACTTTTACATGTCTGTTGTGCCTGGAGCTGTGGATAGTGAAAGAGAACAAAGATATTGGGCTGGATTTTCATTCTCGTTTTGGGAAGCGAGAGTTAAGAAAATTCCTGGCTCAGCCCACCCACCTTGAGAGAAAGTGCCCACAAGGATAGGATTTTCATTGTTAGGGGGTGGGTGCAGGCTGCAGTCAAGCTGGCCAAACCAGGAAAAAGTCTGGAGACATCTGAAGGAGTGTAGGTTCTTGCCAGTTCAATGATTTCCAACTGATAGCAGAATGGGGGAGACTTTAACACCGCACCCTAGGGAGTAGCATAGACTCACTGAGCGTAACTTGGACTTCTGTTTTATTCTGCGCATGTGTAGACTCCTGAAGTTGCTATCAGTTTCAGTGGAGTAATGACGGCGAACGTTGACAGCTTCACCATCTTGACCAGTGCTAAATTCAACTCAGTGATTCAAATTCAGCAAACTCTGCCTCAAAGTTGATTTTATTGGGCTGGTGAATGGGGGCGGAAGGAGAGTGCTGGTGGGGAGGGTGTGACCTAGAGCAATGAAGCGTGTAATTGTTTCAGGGAGGGAAACCATGAAGCAGTACACCTGGAGTACTGCAAGTAGTTCTGGACACTATATCTTAGGAAAAATATATTGGCCTTGGAGGGAGTGCAGTGAAGATTTAGTACAAAGATATCGGGACACTAAGGATTAAACTACAAACTAGGGTTGTATTCTCTTGAATTTAGAGGGTTAAAAAATGATCTGATTAAAGATTTCAAAATATTAAAAGGATCAGACAGGATAGATAGATTGGGAGAAATTATTTCTGCCAGTTATGGAATCTAGGACTGGGGCATAGTGTAAAAGATGGAGCCTAATCTTTCAGGAACAAAAACAAAAATTGCTGGAAAAACTCAGCAGGTCTGACAGCATCTGTGGAGAGGAAGACAGAGTTAATGTTTTGAGTCCATATGACTCAGGACTAAAGAGAAATAGAAATGTGGTGAAATAATTAAGGGGGGTGGGACAGGTGGAGCTGGATAGAGGGCCAGTGAAAGGTGGAGGCAAAGGAGAGATAGCCAAAGATGTCAAACAAAAGGCCAAAGAGGCGTTAACGGTGGTGATATTAGCTAAAGGATGTGCTAATGGTGACATTAAGGGTAGAAAGCAGGATGAGCAAGGTACAGATAGCCCGAGTGGGGGTGGGGTGGGGGGAAGGGATCGAAATAGGCTAAAAGGTGAAGATAAAACAATGGATGGAATTAAATTTTAAAATAATAATAGAAATAGGGGGGAAAATAAAAATATATAATAATTAGAAAAAAGGGGATCAAAAAGGGGTGAGGATGGAGGAGAGATTTCATGATCTGAAGTTGTTGAGCTCAATGTTAAGTCCGGAAGGCTGTAAAGTGCCTAATCAGAGGATGAGGTGCTGTTCCTCCTGTTTACATTGAGCTTCACTGGAACATTGCAGCAGGCTAAGGATGGACATGTGGGCATGAGAGCAGGGTGGGATGTTAAAATGGCAAGTGACAGGGAGGTCTGGGTCATGCTTGCAGACAGACTGAAGATGTTTCAGGAACAGGCTAAATGGGCTGAAAGCCCCTTTCTGAATCTACGACCTACGTTGTTGTAATATTGTTGAGAAGCAGCTGAGGTAAATAACAAATAAATTTAGTGACAACAGATAGCTCAGCGAATGTTTTTGTATCACTGCTTATATTCAGTCAAAATGTGTTGATTAATCCATTTATTAAAGTTCTGTTATGTAATGTCTGTTGCAGTTCTCGACTTTACATAAATGGTGCAGAACTCAGCCTTTCTCATCAGAAAATTGAGAAATCAGGTGAGAATGTTATGTGCTCACTCAAATATTTGTCTTCCACAAAGTTTGGGCATCATTTTAGGATTTAGCACTCCCAGCACAAAACTTCATTTGATGGGAGAATGTAGTAGTGACAACCGGAGCACCTGATTAATCAATGGTGAATCATGTGGGTGTATTGAACTCCATGTCAGAATAACTCATATTTGTTCTTGTCCACTTACCTTTGAACTGGATGTGTTAAATTGTAACATTTATCTCTTCATTGGATAAAATCCTTATAAAAATATAATTAGAACATGATTAGATGTGATACACACAGATGCGTAATGTCAACCTGCCGGCTGCAGATGCAGCTGTCCATGACAGAATTGATAGGAGTGATCACCGCACCATCCTTGTGGAGACAAAGTCCCATTACAGCCTTGGTTCAAACATGGACAAAAGAGCTGAACTCCCGAAATGAGGTGAGAGTGACTGCCCTTGACATCAAGGCCACATTTCAGCTAGCAAAACTGGAGTCAATGGGAATCAAGGGGAAAACTCTCCACTGGCTGGAGTCATACCTAGCACAAAGGAAGATGGCTGTGGTTGTTGGAGGTCAATCATCTCAGCTCCAGGACATCACTGCAGTAGTTCCTCAGGGTAGTGTCCTAGGCCCAACCACCTTCAGCTGCTTCATTAATGTCCTTCCTTCCATCATAAGCTTAGAAGTGGGGATGTTCACTGATGCTTGCGCAATGTTCAGGACCATTCGTGACTTCTCAGATTCTGAAGCAGTCCATGTCCAAATTCTGCAAGACCCAGGCAATACCCATGTTTGGACTGACAGGTGACAAGTAACATTCATGCTACACAAGTGTCAGGCAATGACCATCTCCAACGAGAGAGAATTTAACCATTGCTTCTTGATATTCAATGGCATTACCATCACTGAATCCCCCACTATCAACATCCTGGGGGTTACCATTGACCAGCAACTGAACTAGACTAGCCATATAAATACTGTGGCTACAAGAGCAGGTCAGAGGCTAGGAATCCTGTGGTGAGTAACTCACCTCCTCACTCCCCAAAGCCTGTCCACCATCTACAAGGCACAATTCAGGAGTGTGATGGAATTCTCTCCATTTGCCTGGTTGAGTGCAGCTCAAGAAGCTTGACACCATCTGAGACAAAGCAGCCAGCTTGATTGGCACCCCTTTGAGAAACATTCACTCCCTCCAACACCGATGAGCAGTGGCAGCAGTATGTACCATCTACAAGATACAATGCAGAAACTCACCAAGGCTTCTTAGACAGCAACTTCCAAACCCCTGACCGCTACCATCTAGAAGGACAAGGGCAGCAGATAGATGGGAGCGCCACCACCTGGAAGTTCCCTCCAAGTCACTCACTATCTTTGGAAATATATCACTGTTCCTTCACTGTCACTGGGTCAATATCCTAGAATTCCCTCCCTAACAGCACTGTGGGTGTACCTATACCACAGAGACTGCAGGAGTTCAAGAAAGCAGCTCACCATCACCTTCTTCAAGGGCAGTTAGGGATGGGTAATAAATGCTGGCCTAGCCAGCAACACCCATATCCTGTAAATGAATTAAAGAAAGTAAATTTTGCCGGAATCTGGGTATATTCCACCCTATTTGTTGAAGTTTGTCATTTTCTGCAAGACCCAAAGGTGATCTTTCCATTCCCTCCACCAATGTAATCGTCTGGTAAAATTCCTCCAAGTATTTCTGCATTCTTAGTGACTACTAATATAATGTGTGTGTATTATTTATAGTTGTACAGTTGCCTTCAGTGGTAAATTGTTCTGCTTAAAATAGGTTATATCGATTATGCTCCCTCTCCTCACTCTCCACATTGACTAGATACTTACAAAACCAATTAAGGAAGGTAGCTTAAGGTGCCAGATGAGCTTGAAAATCATCTTCTAATCGATGGCATATACATTAGATGCTATTGATCTACCTTTGATGCAAATAGAATTATTTTATTTTTGCCTTTTTGCTTTCTAGCTAACATCTACAAATTGCGTACACAACAGAAGAAACATCAATCAACGAGCAAGGTGATAGAAGAGAACTCCCCGTCTGAAATATATCAGAATACATAAATATTTCAAAATGCGCAGGGTTTAAATAACTGTAATTTATAGATGTTGTTCAATCATGTGTGTTGTGTATTTTCCAGTCCGATTAAATAGCACTTGGAAGTAGAATGGATAAAGCTGCAAGAAGGGCCAACCCCACAGATACCAACAAGGTTAAGTAAAATCAAGACAAATCAACTAGTGGGAGTTGGTGAGACCGAGCTTGGGCTTTGGTGCAGTATAGGCCTTGAAATTTTGAAAGAGTTCATTCTATTATTGAAAGCACAGCAGGGTGGGACTTCAACCTGACCCCACCCATAAGGGTGGGCACCCATGCCAGATACAGGACCAGCAAGATGTTAGAGCAAGCAGGGGTTCTGGTAAGGCAGAGCGTTTGGGGACTGCAGGCTGGTTTGACCCAAGAGCTGTCATGGAAAAACTTCGTCTGATCTTTTCTCCTTGTACAGTTTCATGATGCACGCTGGAACGGCTGAGTGCTCCCTGTGCGGGGGTGGGTGGGGGTGTTGCCTGAGTTGGGGCCTGCGCTCTTTCAAGCATGCGCATGCAAGAGCACAGAAATCTCCCTGAGGCACAGAGCTGCCTCAAGGAGATTAGCTTAACTTCAGAAAAATGCAATAAAGGAAAAAAATAATTTAAGACATGTCCCCTCATGTGAAACTGCCACATGAGCTGGGACATGTCTATTAATTTTATTAAAAACTTTTACAGGACTTTAAAGACATTCATGAAACCTCATCCTGCCCGTGGATGAGGTTCCATGAAAAATGCAAAGGCCACCTGGGCTCTTTGCCTGCCCACCAACCTTAAGGTTGCACGGGCAGCTCAGGTCAATGATTTATTTGATAGTTAAATGGCCTTTCGGCTGCATGCCCGCTGAACTGAAAATCTGAATGAAATAGACACACGCCCAACATCACCCCACGTCATTTTAAGCCTCAGCGAACGGGCACCGCTCCTACTCGCTGAGCCGAAGATTCTACCCCTGGGTTCAAATCCCACCACGGCAGTTGGTGAAATTTGAATTCAATAAAAATTTGGAATTAAAAGTCTCATAATGACCATGAAACCATTGCTGATTGTTGTAAAAACCCATTTGGTTCACTAATGTCCTTTAGGGAAGGAAACTTGCCATCCTTACCTGGTCTGGCCTTCATGTGACTCCAGACTCACAGCAATGTGATTGGCTCTTAAATGCCCTCTGAAAAAAAAGGGCAATTTAGGAATGGGCAATAAATGCTGGCCTAGCCAGCAATGCCCACATCCTATGAACAAATAAAAAGAATTACTGTTTGTTGTATACTGGGATAACCTGCTGGGATTTCCAGAACAAGCCATCAGTTCCACCTCCAGAGGAGGGGTTTGTTGGGAGAGTGTGGGTGGGGACAGCGTGGAAAAGGGTGCCCAGGGAACGTACGTGCAGAAATCCCAAACAATTCCCCCTCCCCCAAGTTACAATTAAAATAATAATAGACTTAATTTAGACTGAAAGCTGAAGAAGAAACTGCAAGATGGAAATTGGAAGGCGAGGGAATCAGAAATTTAGGTTTGATTTGGCCAGTCCACGTTGGTTAAAAGCCGTAATGATTTATAACCATGGCGAAAGTTTTCTCTTTTGATGGAGCTATTATGAAATCCCCATTCTATATAATAGATTACCTGATCATGTTTTTTTATAGTTAATTTAAAGTTATTCTTAGTTTTATGTTCATACACAAAACATAAATAAAAGGTTCTTCACATCCTGGTGAAAATATCAAAGTCATTTCAATAAGATATTTGGTTTTTTGTAGCTTACTAATCTTTTTAATTGTTCAAAAGTTAAAATACACAAATTAGGAGTCCGTGTTGGAATCTCAGATATCTTATGGAAGACATTTCTCATTTGCATTCAGTGTTTGTTCATGAAACCATTGATTGGTGAGTACCTTTCTGATGATGGATATCATACAAGTATCACAACAATTGTACAAGTTATTACTTTGAGCCCGAGAGCACAAATTTCTGCAGTATGTGGAGTATGAAATGTGACAATTCTACTGGTTACATGGGTCGCTCTGCTACTTCCTGGATTTTCCAGGATATAATGCAGACTTTGGATACATATTTGGGTTGCCACAGTCAACTGACAAGAATATGTCAGGCATTCTATCATTGGCAGAGTGATACCGGGCTTCAGGAAAACTGAGATATTGGTGCATTGTATTTCTGAGGCAGTGGGTCACTTGTATTGGCTGAGGATTTATAGCCTGTTTCTAATGCAACTGATTGTATTTGGGTAGAAAGGTACTTGCCAAATAGAATAACTTGTTTTTGATATTTCAAATTCTGATGTGGCAGAGATACCTTCTCCAGTTCAGTGAACTCAGTTACTGTCAGAGAACTCCCTCAGGGGAGGTGGTGGCAGAGTGATATTGTCACTGGATTGGTAATGCAGAAACTCAGGGTAATGGTCTGGGGACCTGATTTTGAATCCCATCACAGCAGATGGTGGAATTTGAATTCAATATATATCTGGAATTAAAAGTCTAATGATGACGGTGAAACAATTGTCATAAAAACCCATCTGATTCACTAATGCCCTTTGGGGAAGGAAATCTGCTGTCCTTGCCTGGTCTGGCCTACATGTGACTCCAGACCCACAGCAATGTGGTTGGCCCTTAAAAATGCCTTCTGAACAAGGGCAATTAGGGATGGGCAATGAATGCTGGCCTAGCCAGTGACACCCACATCCCATGAATAAAAAATACTTACTTTTATGGGAGATGACATGTGCTGGCATGCTAGCATTTGTTTATTGGGTTAACCGAGGCTGAGTTGTAACATTAGCATCCCTTTGTAATTTGAACTAGATATGTGTGTTTTCACATTCAAGTTCTTCAGTCTCTCTGAATGAAGGCCAAATAAACATTTGGTGATACAAAGCCTGCACAAATCAATAAGTTATTTTATCTCGCAGTAAATCATGTTCAGAGCTGATCCCTGAACAAGAAGGTAGAAAATACAAAATAACTGAATTTGCTTAATTTTAGCAGTACAATTTCTTTCTGTTTGATACAAAAAATGAATGACTCTCTACCCCATATCAGTGATTACTTGACTTAATCAAGATAAACTCTAATCGTTCCTACAGTTCTCTGACCTCTTAGTCTGGGAGAGAAGTCTCACAATTTTCTTTCTAAAAACTGGACTCCTCTTATTTAGCTCCTGTTCAAAAAGTGTTGGAAGCAGCGAACATTCAACCATGAGGTTTGATGGCCAAAGGTGAGAAGGGCAGTTCATGCTGTTCATGAGAATTGTAGTTGAGCATGGGTCATAGAAACATACAAAATAGAAGCAGGAGCAGGTTATTCAGCCATTCGAGCCTGCCCCACAATTCAATATAATCATGGCTGATCCTCTCTCTCAATACCGTTCTCCTGCGCTTTCCCCATACCTCTTAACGCCTTTATAGTCAAGAAATCTATTCCCTTCTTAAATATATTCAGTGACTTGGTCTCCACAGCCTTCTGTGGTAGAGAATTCCATAGATTCACCACTCTCTGAGTGAAGAAGTTTCTCCTCATCTCATTCCTAAATGGTCTACTCTGTATCCTGAGATTGTGACCCCTTGTTCTGGATCCCCCACCCAGAGGAAACACCAAAGTTGCATCCAGTCTGTCCAGCTCTGTCAGAATTCTATATGTTTCAATGAGATCTCCTCTTATTCTTCTAAACTCTAGTGAATACAGACCTAGTTGGCCCAATCTCTCCTCATACGACAATCCTGCCATCCCAGGAATCAGTCTGGTGAACCTTTGCTGCACTCCCTCTATGGCAAGTATATCCTTTTTAAAGTAAGGAGGCCAAAGCTGCACACAATACTCCAGGTGTGGTCTCACCAAGGCCCTGTACAACTGCAGTAAGACATCTTTGCTCCTGTACTCAAGTCTTCTTGCAATGAAAGCCAACATACAATTTGCTTTCTTAACTGTACTTGCATGCTTGCTTTCAGTGATTGGTGTGCCTGGACACCCAAGTCCCTTTGTGCATCAATATTTCCCAATTTATCACCATTTAAATAATACACTGTCTTTCTGTTTTTCCTATGAAGTGGATAACTTCACACTTATCCAGTACGTCCTAAAAGATATGCTTGACTATCTTAGAATATGGTTGGCCAAATCATCAACAGATCCGCCACCATACCTCCCCTGCCAGTTTATGTCCCTATGTCTATCTGGTATCCTTCTGTTCACAGCCAAAAAAAGTTTCAAAGAGTTTTTGGTTGTCAAGGCAAGTTATCAAATTACTCATTGACAAATTATGGGAAACACCATTAAAGCTAGTTGATTAGTATTTCAAATACCTCTCACTCATTTTTACAGTTGTTTTAAAAAAATTTTAAATTTTTTTTCAAAACACTTTCTGTGGAAAAAGCGTTTTAAAAAGTCACAAAATATGGCGCTGGACACTCAGAACATTTCGTCATTAATCTATCATTTGAAAATGCAAAATATTTAAAACCCTGGAAATGGTAGAGGACAATGGCAGATTGGTTTGCTGCCACATTTCCCAATCCTGACCACTGATGCAGGTGGACACAGAGCTGAAAATGTTGCCTGTACAGTCAGAGCAGTACAGACAGAATGTTAACAAACATTCAATTTTGATGAAGTAAGTTGTTCTTCTAAACAAAATGAAGCTATGAATATCCAATCAGCTCTCTTTGATGATTTTGATGATTTTCAACCAATGAGACTCAGCAAGAAAAAAACAGGTAATAAGAATTGTCAGGATAATTGGTTACTGATATTGGTGCCTCTCAAGCACCAAACTTGCTCCACTTCTTTTCTGAAACTAAATAATTCCATTTCAGGAACGACAACGGTGGATAACACAATACAGCAGTAACCTTGAATATGTAAACATTGTTGGCTTACCTGAAGCATGTTGAGAGCTGGTCCCTGCCCAATAATGTAGAAGTCAATGCCAAAAGGAAAAAAATTATGTGAGATTTTCCTGGGTCTGAACCTGGAGGCAGTGAATAAAGATCAGATAAATTCACTAAAGGTATTTTATTTGACTGCCCAATTTCCTGATATTTGTTACATGCATAAATCTCTCCTTTTATTGTACATCTCCTGCAGTGAAATAATCTCTTACAACTTAAAACAGGATGCCTAGGTTTCCAATATCCCGAGGTAAATAATACAGAAACTGTGAGGGTTATTAATGCAATGCAACATCACAGATAATTTGATGTCCAGTTGTATTTAAACAATGAAACAAGCCAAGGACCAAACCAATTTTCATGTCAATTCTAAATACTTTTGTCAAATATGCATCGGAATCCATTGGACCAAAGCATAATTTAAGCCATGAAACTCCATTATATTGTGATGAGACCAGGAGATCTCAGCCAGTCTGTTTCTATTATTTTATATTAGTTTTAGTCCAGTAGTGTAGTCAGATGTGGCAAACTAACTGAACTGTTCAAGTCTGTGTCAAGATTGAGTCCATCCAACAATGACTATTACCCATAGTTAGAATGCAAAATATTCAGCATGGTAAGAATGTGTAGTTTTACAGTGTTAGTGGTAGCAAAAATGTCACATGTGTATTTTGCTTCTGTCTTCACTATAGATGATACAAAAAAATTACAGTAATAGCGGTAAATCAGGAGATGGAAGGGAGGGGATAACTTGGTGAAATTACAATCACTGGGGAAGCAGTACTGAGCAAACTGACGGGTCCTGATGGACTTCATCCTAAGGTCTTAAAAGAGGTGGCTAATGAGGTAGCAGAAGTATCACTGTTAATTTTCCAAAATTAGGTAGATTCTGGAAAGGTTCCATCAGACTGGAAAGCAGCAAATATAACCCCTCTATTCAAGATTGCAGGGAGGCAGAAAACAGGAAACTATAGGCCAGTTAGCCTGACGTCTGTTGTGGGGAAGATTTTAGAACCGATCATTAAGGAGGTTATAGCTGGGAACTTAGAGAAACACAAGGTAATTGGAGAGAGTCAGCATGGTTTTGTGAAAGGGAAATTATGTTTAACCAATTTATTGGAGTTCTTTGAAGGAGAAATATGCGCTGTGGATAAAGGGGAGCTTGTAGACGTACTGTACTTAGATTTCCAGAAGGCATTTGATAAGCTGCCACATCAAAGGTTATTGCAGAAAATAAAAGCTCATAGTGTTAGGGGGTAATATATTAGCATGGATAGAAGATTGGCTGGCTGGCAGAAAACAGAGAGTTTGCATAAACGGGTCTTTTTCTGATAGGTAGGATGTGACAAGTGGAGTGTCGCAGGGGGTCTGTGCTGAGGCCTCAACTTTTTACAATTTATATCAATGAGTTAGATGAGAGGATTAAAGGCATGGTAGTTAAATTTGCAGATGACACTGTTATGACCACAGCCAGTGTTAATTGCTGTGCAAACCAAATCCCAGAGTGAAACTTGTCATACGGGCCATATCCTTTTTTTGTATTCTGAAAACAAGAAGAAGACATACTACCAATCTCATCAATTAGATGTCCAGTAACACGTTTTGGATTTAAAAAATTAAAAGTGAAAGTTTTATTAACAAGAACAAAGGAAAACTTAAGCACACAAGATTATAGTTACACAATCAAGGTTAGTCTTACAAAGCATTTCCCAAAAACGACTCTCTACTTGATCACACTCACAAGTAACCAGCTTCCAGGCAACACCCCCTTATAGATGTTTAACTATAAGAAATCCAATAATATTACACAAGATAAACTGCTGTAGCTAGAATAAAGGCATACCACATGACCTCTGTGGTGGAATCCACTTCAGAATAAAACTGCTTGTTGCAGCCCAAGACTTTTCTGGCTTTACAGGATGGTTGATACAAACTGCACCTCCTCTTAGACCAGAGCGAACAGTTCCCATCTCAGCTCCAACTATCTCCAGCTAAGCTCTCTACAGTAACTCTAAAATACCATTTTTCCATCACCTGGAAGTTCCCCTCCAAGTCACTCACCATCCCGATTTGGAAATATATCGCTGTTCTTTGTCTGTTGCTGGGTCAAAATCCTGGAACTCCCTTCCTAACAGCACTGTGGATATACCTACACTGCAGCAGTTCAAGAAGGCACTCCCAAAACCTTCTCAAGGGCAACTAGGGATGGGCAACCAATGCTGTGAATGAATAAAAAAAATCTCTGGTTCCATTGTTCTCACACCTCTTTGAAACTCAAATCCTTCCAAATATAAAATCTTTTATGTTTCATTCTTGTCTTTGATTTCAGGTCAATAAAATACAATATTCCCACTACTATTTACCTATGGAACTGCTCCAAGATGCAAACATGTTTTTTGGAACTGCTGGTTTTCCTTTAATATTCAAACAAAAGCTCAACTTATCTAAAATGCAAATGTTAGCTCTAACTTATTTACTTGTACCTCAAACTTAACACCTCTATCTTTCTCATGTTTCAAATCCCCAGGCAACCTGACTCCTATTAATCTCTGCCCAGTTTAATTAAATCACACACAACACATACTCGCACACAGAGACTCACAGCCTTCTTTACAGAATAACACATTATTTCCCAAATATATTTTAAAAAAACACCCATTCTCACAACACAAAGATAGGTAGGAAAATATGTTGTGAAGGGGACATAAGGAGGTTGCAGACAGATATAGATAGGTTGAGTGAGTGGGTAAAAATCTGGCAGATGGTGTCTAATATAGGGAAATGTGAAATTGTTCACTTTGGCAGGAAGAATAAAAAAACAGATAACAGAGAACGGCTGCAGAATTCCGAGATGCAGAGGGATCTAGATGTTCTAGTGCATGAATCACAAAAAGTTAGTTTGCAGGTACAGCAAGTAATCAGGAAGACTAATGAAATGCTATCCTTTATTATGAGAGGAATTGAACATAAAAGTAAAGATGTTATGCTTCAGATATACAGGGCATTGGTGAGACCACACCTCGAATGTTGCATGCAGTTTTTGTCTCCTTATTTAGGAAAGGATGTAAATACATTGGAGGCGATTCAGAGGAGGTTTACCAGATTGATACCTGGAATGAGCGGGTTATCTTATGAGAAAAGGTTAGATAGACTGGGCTTATTTCCATTGGAGTTTAGAAGAGAGGGGTGACTTGATTGAAGATCCTGAACGCTATTGACAAGGTGGATGTGGAAAGGATGTTTCGTCTGGTGGTTGAGTCCATAACAAGGGGGGCATTGTTTTAAAATTAGGGGTTGCCCTTTTAGGACAATTTTTTCTCTCAGAGGGCTGTGCAACTTTGGAACTCTCTGTCTCCAATGGGGATGGAGGTGGGGGTCATTGAATATTTTTAAGACAGACGTAGATAGGTTCTTGTAAGGCAAGGGAATCAAATGTTCTCAGGGGTAGATGGGAATGTGGAATTTGAAACACAAACAAATCAGCCATGATCTGATTGAATGGTGGAGCAGGCTGAAGGGGACGAATAGCCTACTTTTCTCCTATTTTGTATGCTTGTATGTATAGTGAAATCAACTTTACAATTCCTGTATTTCCTGCATCCTTCTAAATGCACTTTTGTGTCTAATACCAGGCTTAGTGCAGGGTGAAATACGAGAGGGAATATGAAAAGGTTCTGGAAAATTGATGCTGATATTAGCCCTAGGTTCAATGGCATGTCAAACAAAATCCTGCATCGATATAATATTCATGGTATGCACTTAACATTAAGGGACGAAACCATACTGTGGAATGTAAGCATAAGAATTGACCAAAGAGCTGAACTCCAGAGGTGAGGTGAGAGTGACTGCCCTTGACAGCAAGGCTGCATTTGACTGAGTGTGATATCAAGGAGTCCAGGCAAAATTGGAGTCAATGGGAATCAGAGGGAAAAAACTCCGCTGGTTGGAGCCATATCTAGCACAAAGGAAAATGGATGTGGTTGTTGGAGGTCAATCAACTCAGTTGCAGGACATCATTGCAGGAATTCCTCAGCGTAGTGTCCTCAGCTCAACCATCTTCAGCTGCTTCATTAACCTTCCTTCCGTCATAAGGTCAGAAATGGGGATGTTCGTTGATGATTGTGCAACGGTCATTCACGTCGCCTCACAGACTGAAGCAGTCCATGTCTAAATGCAGCAAGACCTGAACAATATCCAGGCTTGGGCTGACAAGTGGCAGGAAACATTTGTGCCACACAAGGCAATGACCACCTCCAACAAAAGAGAATCTAACCATCACCCCTTGACATTCAATGGCATTACCATCGCTGAATCCCGCACCATCAACATCCGGGGGGTTACTGTTGACCAGCAACTGAACTGTACCAGCCATATAAATATTGTGGCTACAAGAGCAGCTCAGAGGCTAGGAATCCTGCAGCCAGTAACTCACCTCTTGACTCGCCAAGTCTGTCCACCATCTAAAAGACACAGGTCAGGAGTGTGATAGAATACTCTCCGCTTGCCTGGATGGGTGCAGCTCCAACAACACTCAAGAAGCTCAACACCATCCAGGACAAAACAGCTGTTTGATTGGCACCCCTTCGACAAACATTCACTCCCTCCCTCACCGATATGCAGTGGCAGCTGTGTGTACTATCTACAAGAGGCACTGCCCAAACTTACCAAGGCTCCTTAGACAGCACCTTCCAAACCCATGATCACTACCATCTAGAAGGACAAGGGCAACAAATTCATGGAAACTTCCCTCCAAGCCACACACCATCCTGACTTGGAAATATATCGCTGTTCCTTCATTGTCACTGGGTCAGATCCTGGTACTCCTTCCCTACACCACATGGACTGCAGCAGTTCAAGAAGGCAACTCACCACCACCTTCTCAAGGGCAGTTAGGGATGGGCAATAAATGCTGGCCTAGCCAGCAAAGCCCATATCCCATGAATGAATAAAAATCATAAGGAGGGGGGAGTAAGAGATTGAGAGGTTAGAATGTGGAATCTAAGAAATGGTAGAAGGGGAAGGTTTTGAATGGGTTTTTGAAAGCAGGGATGGTGATGACAGGGCAAAGCAGGCTGAGTAGGCATTTCCAAAAAGCTGAAGCACAGTACAAACCATTGATGAGGCAGAGCAGAAAGGGTGAAGAGGAATCCAATGCTCGAGGAGAAGTGGATATATAAGGAACTGACAGAAAGGAGAAAATCACTGATGGAGGATGACACAAGGCCATGAAGAGATTTGAAAACAGGCATGAAAATGTTGAAATTGACACGTTTGGGTATGGGAAAGCAATGGAGTTTAGAAAGAAAAGGGGTGCTATGTGTAGAGCAGTACACAGCACAGGCTGAGGCATTTGGAGTGGTTACAGCTTATTGGGGGTTGTACAGGAAAAACAATGAACAGGATATTGGACTAATGATTCACTTAACAGAAGGGAGGTGGAAGGGGGAACACTATTGCAAAGGTTGAAGAAGGCACTTTTGATGATTAGTAGATGTGGGTGAGAAGGGAACTTCCTGTCAAAACTTAATTTAGTAACATTGATGGATGTAAAACCAATGGTTTTGAGGTTCTGATGAGAGCTGTGAAGGTTGGTCGTCACCAACTCAAACTGTTAAGGGTTTGACTGCAGAGTTGGTTATTTCCCAAGGATTGTGCATTCGGAAGGCTGTAAAGTGCCTAGTCGGAAGATGAGGTGCTGTTCCTTCAGTGTGCGTTGAGCTTCACTGGACTGAATATTGAGTTCAACAACTTTAGATCTTGAACTCCCTCCTCCATCCCCACCCCCTTTCCGTTTCTTCCCCCTCCCTTTTGTTTTTTCCAATAATTTATATAGGTTTTTCTTTTCCCATCTATTTCAATTATTTTTAAATCTATACCTTTTATGCCCTTTTAGTCCTATTTCACCCCACCCCCACTAGAGCTATCTGTACCTTGCGTGTCCTGCTATCCATTCTTAATTAGCACATTCTTTTAGATAATATCACCACCTTCAACACCTCTTTGTTCTTTTGTCTGTGACATCTTTTGGTTATCTGCTCCTATCACTGCTTGCTTGTCCCAACAACGCCCCTCCCCCTTCTCTCCCCCGCCCCACCCTTAAACCAGCTTATATTTCACTCCTTTCCTATTTTTACTTAGTTCTGTTGAAGGGTCATGAGGATTCGAAACGTCAACTTTGTTCTTTCTTCTCCGCCGATGCTGCCAGACCTGCTGAGTTTTTCCAGGTATTTCTGTTTTTGTTTTGTGTATCCAGCATCTGCAGTTTTTTTGTTTTTATCTCTGTGTATTATCAGGCTGCTTTAGGGTTACGATTGAGAGGCTAACAACTGTGCATGTGAAGTCATCTTGAGGGAGATAGGACAAAATTCTGTCTTTTCCAACCTGCCCCTTCTGCCAACCTCTGTTGCAGGCACTAGACTAGCATTGTAGATTAAAATATTGCAAATGGTGGATACTAATTCTCCCTTTGAGCTACCTCTTCCTGTGAACCAGTCCATTAAAGCCTTTTATTGCAGTTGGCTCAATATCCATGAGAGAATCTAAGGCTAGCAACAAGGCCTCAGCTGTCAAATGTTGTACAGCAGATAGCCCTGGAACTGCCACCATCCCAAGAATACCTGCATGCATTCAGTTATGGCTTTAGAGACTATGGTTTACCTAAGGTGTCATCCTATCACCAAGATTACTCCACAAATCTCCACCTTACAATCAATCTGTTTCCTATCATCACACTATCCTCTTGGTCAAAAGCCTGAATTAAAAGTCCCAAACAAAAACCTTTCGATAACATCCTTATCCAACAACACATTCAATGATAAAAACAAAACTGAACTATTTGCCCTTGTGTATTACTCTAGTGACTGTTTTTGCTCCTATACAGAGCTATTCCAGTATCTGTAGCATGGATGGTGGAAGGCTGTTGACTAGGAGAGACAGCAGATGACCTCGAACAATGATTTTGAGCAGCTCTGAGCCTTCAGGGCCCAGCTTGGAACTGCACCAGCTCGGCATAGTCAGTCTGGGCCGGCTGACTGTGAGGCACTGGCAAAGTGCCAGTGGTGGAAATAGGAGGACAGCAGATTCATGCTGTACAGAACCAGTGGCCTTCCCCAGTGGCCTTCCTCAGCAATCCTCGTAATCTGCTGACTCCTGTTAGAGCCTGCATACCCCTTTAAGCACTGGCATCCACAGCCATGATGGCAGCAGGTCTGAGTCTGCATGGCATTAAGCATGGATCCCATGATCTCATTCCGAGCTTCAGCACTGAGACGTTGGGTGAATGCCACATAAACTGCAATGGAAGCTGAGGCATCAGATGCTGCATCACGGGTGGACCTGCAAGTGCTATCACAGAGCTGGCCACTACTTCCACACTGAAAAGTATCGGCTCTAAGTTCTGTGTGATGCTCTATGCCATGTTAGAAGCATACTTGGCAAGACTCCTTGGCAGCAACAGTAGGTTGTCTGGCAGGCCAGCCAATAATTTCAGTGTGGATGCTCTTCAGTGCTCTCCTGTATGCCATCCCATTGAAATCCCAAGCCGAGTCCCCTGAAACAGAACTTATTTGTGACCTCGGCTTCTGGGAAGGTGACACACAAACTGTCCTTTTCCATTGCACTGCCGATAGCCCACTCATGCTCACTGACTCGCATTGTGTGGATTCTAACTAATCTGAGCTGGTGGCTACAAGTATCAATTCAAGTGATAAAAGGTTAGCAAATGGGATAGAAGGGGGGATAACAAAAGGGGATAAAATAATGGATAAATGAATAAAAATAAAAATAAGTGGATAAAAAATAAAAATGAATGTAGAAAAAAAAGGATAAAAATGGAGGGAGGATAGAGGAGAGAGTTCATGCTCTGAAGTTGTTGAACTAAATGTTAAGTCCGAAAAAGTCTCTTCAGCTCTGAAGAAGGGTAATACTGTTCACTCTCCACAGATGCTGCTGGACCTGCTGAGTTTTTCCAGCATTTTCTGTTTTTGTTTCAGGTTTCCAGCATCCGCAGCATTTCGATTTTATTTTAGTGTATAATGAGTGCAATTCCCTTTCAAGAGGAGCAGGTTGTCTTTCAAAGGTGCAGGCTAGCTGAAATTGGTGCTTGGCCCCTTGTTGCCAGTGCAGCCACCCTGCAGAAAATCAGCATGGGCTTCACTCTAAGATCACTGGAGGCAACATATGCTTCCATGGAACGGGGTATGGGATAATCCCAAATCATGATCCCTGCACCTGAAAATAGGAGAACTTGAATGTATCCCCCTTTATCTCTTAACCTAAATTTTAATGATCATTGGCTCACAGCCTAAACCTGATCTTCATTTATCATGAACTGACACTTCCATGGTGTAAAAACTGGAATAAGGATACAATGGTAGTTCTTTCCTTAGGCTGAGATGGAAATAGAAAAAATGAACTTGCAACAATACAGAACCTTTCATCAGATTTAAAAATTTTTTTTATTCATTCATGGGATATGGGCTTCGCTGGCTGGGCCAGCATTGATTGCGCATCCCTAGTTGCCCTTGAGAAGGTGGTGGTGAGCTGACTTATTGAACTACTGCAGTCCGTATGGTTTGGTATACCCACAGTGCTGTTAGGAAGGGAGTTCCAGGATTTTGACCCAGCAACAGTGAAGGAATGGCGATATATTTCCAAAAAACAAAAAACTGCGGATGCTGGAAATACAAAACAAAAACAGAATTACCTGGAAAAACTCAGCAGGTCTGGCAGCATCGGCGGAGAAGAAAAGAGTTGATGTTTCGAGTCCTCATGACCCTTCGACAGAACTAGGCAAATCCCAAGAAGGGGTGAAATATAAGCTGGTTTAAGATGGTGGGGTGGTGGTGGGGTTGGGTGGGGGGAGAGAAGTGGAGGGGGGTGGTGTGGTTGTAGGCAAAAGCAGTGATAGAAGCAGATCATCAAAAGATGTCACAGACAGCAGAACAAAAGAACACATAGGTGTTGAAGTTGATATTATCTTAATGAATGTGCTAATTCAGAATGGATGGTAGGGCACTGAAGGTATAGCTCTAGTGGGGGTGGGGGGAGCATAAAAGATTTAAAAATATTTTAAAATAATGGAAATAGGTGGGAAAAAGAAAAATCTATATAATTTATTGGAAAAAAACAAAAGGAAGGGGGAAGAAACAGAAAGGTGGGGTGGGGATGGAGGGGGGAGGTCAAGACCTAAAGTTGTTGAATTCAATATTCAGTCCGGAAGGCTGTAAAGTGCCTAGTTGGAAGATGAGGTGTTGTTCCTCCAGTTTGCGTTGGGCTTCACTGGAACAATGCAGCAAGCCAAGGACAGACATGTGGGCAAGAGAGCAGGGTGGAGTGTTGAAATGGCAAGCGACAGGGAGGTTTGGGTCATTCTTGCGGACAGACCGCAGGTGTTCTGCAAAGCGGTCGCCCAGTTTACGTTTGGTTTCTCCAATGTAGAGGAGACCGCATTGGGAGCAACGAATGCAGTAGACTAAGTTGGGGGAAATGCAAGTGAAATGTTGCTTCACTTGAAAGGAGTGTTTGGGCCCTTGGACAGTGAGGAGAGTGGAAGTGAAGGGGCAGGTGTTACATCTTTTGCGTGGGCATGGAGTGGTGCCATAGGTGGGGGTTGGGGAGTAGGGGGTGATGGAGGAGTGGACCAGGGTGTCCCGAAGGGAACGATCCCTACGGAATGCCGACAGTGGGGGTGAAGGGAAGATGTGTTTGGTAGTGGCATCATGCTGGAGTTGGCGGAAATGGCGGAGGATGATCCTTTGAATGCGGAGGCTGGTGGGGTGATAAGTGAGGACAAGGGGGACCCTATCATGTTTCTGGGAGGGAGAAGAAGGTGTGAGGGCGGATGCGCGGGAGATGGGCCGGACACGGTTAAGGGCCCTGTCAACAACCGTGGGTGGAAAACCTCGGTTAAGGAAGAAGGAGGACATGTCAGAGGAACTGTTTTTGAAGGTAGCATCATCAGAACAGATGCGACGGAGGCGAAGGAACTGAGAGAATGGGATGGAGTCCTTACAGGAAGCGGGGTGTGAGGAGCTGTAGTCAAGGTAGCTGTGGGAGTCGGTAGGCTTGTAATGGATATTGGTGGACAGTCTATCACCAGAGATTGAGACAGCGAGGTCAAGGAAGGGAAGGGAAGTGTCAGAGATGGACCACGTGAAAGCAGGACGAGCAAGGTACAGATAGCCCTAGTGGGGGTGGGGCGGGGGGAAGGGATCGAAATAGGCTAAAAGGTAGAGATAAAACAATGGATGGATATACATTTAAAAATAATGGAAATAGGTGGGAAAAGAAAAATAATAAATATAAATTATTGGAAAAAAAGGGGATCGGAAAGGGGGTGGGGATGGAGGAGAGAGTTCATGATCTAAAATTGTTGAACTCAATATTCAGCCCGGAAGGCTGTAAAGTGCCTAGTCGGAAGATGAGGTACTGTTCCTCATTTGCGTTGAGCTTCACTGGAACATTGCAGCAGGCTAAGGACGGACATGTGGGCATGAGAACAGGGTGGAGTGTTTAAATGGCAAGCGACATGGAGGTCTGGGTCTTGCTGGGAACCTCGGTGTCCCTTCAGGTGCTCATTTTCTTCAAAGAGTTAGGCCGGGGCCCTCGGGCACTTGAAGTGAGGAGCAGCAGCTGGACACCCCTGTGTCATCCTCTCAGGAATCTCAGAGGCTCTCTGTTCTCTCTGAGTCCCCTTTGCCTGTGACCCCCCTTCAACCTTGTCCTCTGACTCTGCAGAGGAAGCAGCTGGTCCACAGGAGAACAGCCAAAGCAAGCCATGCCCTCAAGTCCTTGGCTCTCCAGAGGACGCACATTGAAGTGATCAGAGGCAACAGGGCCAACTATTACAAAGGTCGTCTCCACCCCTGCTGCATATGTCAGGGAAGCACCTAGAAGAAGTGGGAGGCAAAGAAAAGTTACGAAATTCTGATCACAAGTGGTTGCATGGGTAAACACATTTTGTCATTTTTAATCTGAAAGTATATTCACTTTCACTGAATAATGTGTAATGTTGTCTTTCAGCTTCATTTACAGGCTTTGCAAGTCCTACCCCTGCATCTCCCCCACCTCCCCAGCAGTTCAGCTGCATGCAGCCAGACCAGGAGTGAACCTGGAGGGAGAAGTGTGTGTGCAACGGGACCCTTTGGAGCCTCATGCAAGCACTCTCCGATGCACGCAGAGCCTTCATCCATCATGCTCATCTCACTGTCCCGTGCATTTTCAGTGCTGCCTGCTGGGATTCTCTTTAAGTTGTCCATCTGAGCTGACCCACCCACTGATCACACTCCCATGCTGCACCTGTCCAACATGAGGCTCCTCTCACTTTTGATTTCTGTGAAATGGTTATTGTCAAGTTTGAGATAACCTCCCCCATCTTTTCCCCTCCCCCAGTCACTCTGACTTCTTGAATCGCTGCAGCCCATGTAGTTACACCCGCAGTGCTGTTTGTTATGACCGATGCATTTGGTAAAGATGAGTTATTTAAAAGTCCCGGGGGGAAACTTAAAATTATTGATTATGACAGTTGTTTAAAGTGTTATGTTTGAGATGCAACTCTAATCTCAGGAATCAAACCACTAGTTCTCGAGGCTTTACATTAAACTAAATGAAACATTTTAAGATATATACACACGGCTACAAATTACTACTATCATAACTTTTAACAAATTCCCAAACTAATCTTCATTAAGGGAACAGCAATCCATAGACTTAACCAAAAGACCAGGCAAAGAATTTTCACCTTACAAATTCAAAATGAGGTTATTTCCACTCTAGAGCCAGTTGGACCAATTGGAGGCTTGCAGCTGCCTTTTGATCTTACATTGCCTCTACCTGCATGCCTGAAAACTACTGAAGTTATACCTACCACCACTGATTGAATTCAAATTCTCACTGTATCACCAATCTCTTTGAACTTTACCATTTAACAATGAAACCCCTTTCATAGTACCAATTTTATTAGCCGTATAAACATATGGCTTGGTATCTGTTAGAACAGTGTCAAGTTTTTAAGCCAATTCTTGAATGCTCTATTCAAAAATGCAAATGCACGCTATCTCTCTGTTTACATCTCAAACTAATACATCAAAGCACCCAGACTTTAATCCAATCGCAAACTAAGCCTCTACTTTAAAAGAAAAATATTTTCCAAAATATTATGTACATTAATAGCTGCATGACATGTTAGGGAGGGAGATCTAGGATTTTGACGCAGTGACAGTGAAGGAACGGCGATATATTTCCAAGTCAGGATGGTGAGTGACTTGGAGGGGAACTCGCAGGTGGTGGTGCTCCCATGTATCTGCTGCCCTTGTCCTTCTAAATGGTAGTGGTCAGGGGATTGGAAAGTGCTGCCTAGGGAGCAGGTCATAATACTATCATTACTACTCCCCTTATCTTGCTTTCCATGACATATTTGTTACTTAATCTCTCTTGCCCTCTATCCTATCCCTGACCTTCTATTTTGCTCCACCTGCCCCCACCTGCCCCCACCTGCCTCCCTCCCTCCACCCCCACCCCCAAGCATAAAATTCAGTACATTTCTATTTCTCTGAAGAAAGGTCATACAGACTTGCTGCTGTCAGACCTGATGAGTTTTTCCGGCATTTTCTGTTTTTATTTCAGATTTCCAGCATCCGCAGTATTTTATTTATAGTTTAGTGAAAACAAAGTGCGATTTCCAGCCTGTCAATCACTCCAGTTAACCAATCAGAATAACGCGACCAATGGACCAATCAGAATGAAGCAAGGAAATTAAAATGTTGAAAAAAATAAAAAAAATAAAACCACACAAAATTGAAATCTGTCATAAAAAGAGAAAAACTAGAAATACAGACAGTTTTCCTAAAGCAATTAAGAGGAAAAAATAAATTTCAGCAGGTTTGTGAGCAGAAAGGAAGAAACTACTTTTCAATGTAGGGAGGAGCAAAATATCAGTTGAGGGATGGAAACGACTTTATATCGAATATACAGACACAAAATAGTTTAAACTGTAAAGAAACATAATGTAATATTTTACAGCTACATTTACTTACGGTATTTTATAGGTGGTTCATTTATCTTCTTTCTGCCCTCACTATCACCCCCCCCCCCTTTTTCCTAAGGTAGGTGGTATGGTCTGGCCTGGCCTGGTCGGGCGGGCGCGGGGTTTAAGCTCGGAGCCGGAGTGGGAGCGGCTTTAATTGTGTGGGAGAGGAGAGTGGGGGGGGGGAAAAAAAATGGCTCATCATAGTCCAGTGTCAGCCTGTCAGGGGAACGAGCGCTTTAGGTACATTTTTTTCCATATTATTTATTGAAGAAAAAGAAAAGGGTTAAGAGTAATCTGCAGCAGCGTAAGAGAGTCTCTTACAATAGAGATAAGAAGCGGAGTCTCTGACCCTGTCGGCCGGCCGCCCGCCCGCAACTGAGCGAGAGCGCGAGGAGGCGGCGGTTACCCTGGGCGGGTTTGAATGTGTCGCTCGGAGTGGCTGTGGCGGGAAAAGGAGCAGCGGCCCCGAGTTTCCCCGCTCCCCATCCCCACCCCCACCCCCCACTTCTCCTTTAAACCTGACCCCCGAGTTTCCCCTCCCTCCCTCATCCCTCCCTCCCTATCCCCTCCCTCATCCCTCAATCCCGGCCCCGAGTCGCCCCCCTTTCCCCCATCCCGCGGCTGGTGTTAACTCCCCTGCTGCATATTTCTCAAACTGCACTTTATAAAATTTCCCTCAGTCGAAGTTACATATGTTTGTATTGTTATATGAAACAAAAACAGTAAAGATGTATATTTGTATGCATGTCTTTATTTTTGTGTGTGTGTAAATAAATATCGATCACTATCTGATTTAAATCCCCCCCCCCCCCCCATTGCTCGGGGAGGGAGGGAAAGCGAATCCGGAGCCTTTAGCGGATGGAGGCATTGGGACTGCCGCTTTCTCCCTCGCTGCTGCTGGTGTGTTTTTTTTCTCTCTCTCTCTCTGCCGTGGTGTCTGTTTCCCTGACGCTGAGGTTTCGTTTTCTTTTTTCATTGTATTTCCCCTCCCCGGCAGGAGGAAGCCGCCGCCATGTCGCTGGTCCATGGGCAGGAAGCGAGGAGCCGATGGCAAACTGAGGCGGATGGGCGATTCGGACTCCACCGTGTTCGAGGATGAGATCAAGGATTGGGATGAAGCTCCTTCTTGGTCAGATGGCAGGGTCTCCAGGTTAGCGGGCATGAGATTTAATCCTCTCGGCGCATGGGAGCGGAGCGGGGCGGGGGTGACTGTTTAATTGCCCTGAGGAATTGGCTTCTTGAAGCGTATATCCCCAAAAGGGCTTATGTAAAAAAAAAAAATACCCTTGTACCTTGCATCGAAACGTCAACAAACTTGGGTGCACATCCCCTTGGATACCCCTGGATCCGATTTCTACTTCCAGTCTGTCTTGTAAAGCTTGAAGCCATTCGCATTATTTTTTGCCTCTTGATAGAGTTTGCAGTGTGCAAAATGACTGATGTAGTTGCCAATATAAGTCAAATTGCTTGGCATGTTTTGAGTGCGATGGGCCTCTCGTCTTTTGAGACCTCTTCAGGAATGTCAGGCTGCGATGTACTCAGTGACTTCATTGATTTCAAGGTGAGCTTTCTCCTTCAACTCAAGTGTGGGGAAGGATACTGAGCTACTAATCAATCCAATAAGGAAACTTCACTTTAGTGGTGAGAATATGGAACTTGTTTCCGGGGAAGTGTAGTGGTATTGTCACTGGACGAATAATCCAGAGACCCAGGTAATGCTCTGGGAACCTGGGTTGAAATCCACCATGGCAGATGTTCAATAAAAATCTGGAATTAAAAGTCCAATGGGGATCATGAAACCATTGTCGATTTAGTTGACTTTTAACTGACCTCTGAAATGGCCCAGCAAGCCACTTGGTTGTATCAATCCACTAAAAAGCCTAAAAGGAATGAAACCATATAGATCATCCAGCATCGACCTATGCCCTGGAACCTTCTGTCGCTGGGTCAAAATCCTAGAATTCCTTCCCTAATAGTACTGTGGGTGTACCTACACAACATGGACTACATCGGTTCAGGAAGGCAGTTCACCACCACCTTCAAGGGCAATTAGTGATGGTCAATAAATGTTGACCTAGCCAGCGATGCCCACATCTCATGAATGAATCGCCTTTTTTTAAATTCAGCGATGCATTTAAAGTGAAGCTACATATGATAGGGGGAAAGGAATAGCAAGATATTTTGATATGTGAGACATAATCACATAGGAGTGTGCTTGGCTGGTCTGTTTCTGTGCAGTAAAGTCCTATGTAAAGAAGGGGCTGAGGCTGGCTTAAAGTACTGCCATGTGTGAAGCCACAGGGGAGTTGCACAGAAGTATGAGAATTTTGTTTGGGAGATGAGGGTGGTAACAATGGTATGAAGGGGATAAGCAGCAGATCCCCTGAGGTGGGGTTGGAAGTAGGCAACCTCTGATATAGGGAACCATTTGTTTCATAGGATGTGGGTGCTGCTGACAAGGCTAGCGTTTGTTGCCCATTCCTAATTGTCCTTGAACTGAATGACTTGCTAGGACATTTCAGAGGACAATTAAGAGTCATCCACATTGATGTGGATCTGCAGGCACATGTAGGCTAGACCAGGTAAGGGTGGCAGATTTCTTTTCCAGAATCTGAAGCTCAACTTGGGACAAATAGGATGCCAATGTTGTGAACCATCTGTTTTGGCCTGAGAAGTTGGAAGGAGTTTGTGACCAAGAGTGACTATGTTGACTTTTGTCTTGCTGTTGGGATTTGTGGCTTTTTCATGATGATCGTTCACCCATTGGTTAATTAAGAATCTATCTGGCTCTGCCTTAAAAATATTCAAATATTCTCTGCTTCCACTGCTTTTTGAGGAAGACTCACGACCCTCTTAAGAGAGAGAATTTTTCCTCATCTGTCTTATATGAGCGATCCCTGATTTTTAGACAGTGACCCCTAGTTCTGGATTCTTCCACAAGAGGAAACATTCTCTCCATATCCACCCTGCCAAGACCCCTCAGGATCTCAACAAGCTTTCAGTTAAGTTGCCTCTTACTCTTCTAAACTCCAGTGGATACAAGCCTAACCTGTCTAGCCTTTCCTCATAAGACAACTCGCCCATTTCTGGTATTAATCTAGTAAACCTTCTCTGACCTAATAGATTTCTTTAAATGAGGAGACCAGTGCTGTACACAGTACTCCAGTTGTGGTCTCATCAATGCCCTTACAGCTGAAGCATAACCTCCCTTCTTTTGTAATCATTTCCCCTCACAAATGATTGCATTCTATTAGCTTTCCTAATTACCTGCTGTACCTTGATAATAAGCTTTTATATTCTTCCTGCCAAAATGAACGATTTCACATTTGCCCACATTATACTCCATTTGCCAGATCTTTGCCCACTCACTTAACCTAACTAAGATTTTGTAGCCTGCATACTTCCTGTTCACAATTTACTACCTATCTTTGTGTCGTCAGTAAGTTTAGCAGCCATTCCCTTAGTCCTTTCATCCAAGTCATTTATATAAATTGTAAAAAGTTGAGGCCCCAGCACTGATCCCTGTGGCACCCCACTCATCACATCCTGCCAACGAGAAAAAGACCCATTTATGCCAACTCTGCTTCCTGATAGCTTGCCAATCTTCTATCCATGCCAATGTTACCCCCTACACCATGAGCTTTTATTTTCTGCAATAACCTTTGATGTGGCACTTTTATCAAATGCCTTCTGGGAATCTTAAGTACAGGACATCCACTGGTTCCCGTTTATCCACAGCACATGTGACTCCTTCGAAAAACTCCAATGAATTGGTTAAACAGGATTTCCCTTTTACAAAACCATGTTGACTCTGCCTGATTGCATTGAATTTTTTGAAGTGTCCTGATATAACATCTCTAATAATAGCTTCTAACATTTTCCTTATGACAGACAGACTAACTGGCCTATAGTTTCTTGCTTTCTGTCTCCCTTTTGGAATAAAGGGGTAACATTTGCTATTTTCCAATCTAATGGAACCTTCCCCAAATCTAGGGAATTTTGGAAGATTAAAACCAGTGCATCAACTATCTCACTAGCGACTTATTTCAAGACCTTAGGGTGAAGCCCAGCCAGACCTGGGGATTTGTCAGCAAGCAGCCCCAACAAGTTTGATACTGTCTTTTAACTTTTTTTAGTCAACAAAATCACAGAATCTTAACAGCACAGAAGGAGGCCATTCGGCCCATCGTGCCTGCACTGGCTCTCCAAATGAACATTGACCTAGTGCCATTGCCCTGCCTTTCCCCATGCCCTTGCTCATTATTCAAATAGAAACAATCATTTAATGCTTTATTGAATGCCTCGATTGAGCCTGCCTCCTCCACACTTCCAGGCAGTGCATTCCAGACCTGAACCACTCGTTGTGTGAAAAAGTTTTTTCATGTCACGCTTTTCTATAAATCTGTGCCCTCTCGTTCTTGATCCTTTTACGAGTGGGAACAGCTTCTCCCTATCTATTCTGTCCAGCTCCCTCATGATTTTGAACGTCTCTACCAAATCTCTTCTCAGTCGCCTTCTCTTCAAGGAGAACAGTCCCAACCTTTCCAATCTATCCTGATAGTTGAAGTTTCTCATCCCTGCAACCATTCTTGTAAACCTCTTCTCCATTCTCTCCAAGGTGTTCACATCCTTCCTATAATATGGTGCCCAGAACTGTGTACACTATTCCAGCTGAGATCTAATGAGTGTCTTATATAAATTCAGCATAACCTTTTTGCTTTTGTACTCTATGCCCAGAATACTATATGCTTTAAAATACAGCCCAGAATACTATGTGCTTTAAAAGCTGCTCTCTGCCTGTCCTGCTACCTTCAATGATCTATGCACATATACGCCCAAGTCCTTCTGTTCCTGCACCCCCTTCAAAATTTCACCCTTTATTTTATATTGTCTATGTTCTTCCTACCAAGATGCGTTACCTCACACTCCTCTGCATTGAACTTCATCTGTCCCCTATCTGCCCACTCCACCAACTTGTCTGTGTCCTCGAAGTTCCACACCATCCTCCTTGCAGTTCATGATACTCTAAAGCTTCGTATCATCCTCAAACTTTGAAATCGTCCCCTGCACACCAAGATATTGATCATTAATATATATCAGGAACAACAAGGGTCCCAGTGCTGACCCCTGGGTTACTCCACTACAAACCTTGCTCCAGCCTGAAAAATATCCATCGACCATTACTCTCTGCTACCTATTTTTCGGCCAATCTTGTATCCACGTTGCTACCATCCCTTTTATCCCATGAGAAATAACTTTCCTGGCAAGTCTGTTGTGTGGCACTGTGAAAAAAGCCTTTTCAAAGTCCATGTACACCACATCAACAGCATTACTCTCATCGACCTTTTCTGTTACTGCTTCAAAAAAACTCAAGTTAGTTAAACATGATTTCCCCTTTAGAAACCCATGCTGGCTCTTCCTTATCAACCCATAGAAAAATATGTGACTAATTCTATCCTGAATAATTGTTTCAAGAATCTTGCCCACAATTAAGTTAAACTGACTGGTCTGTAATTGCTGGACTTATCCTTAGAACCTTTTTTGAACAAGGGCATAATGTTTGCAATTGGCACCACCCCTGAGTCGAGGGAAGACTGAAAGATTATGGTCAGTGCCCCTGAGATTTCTACTCACTTCCTTCAATTGGATTCCTTGGATGTATCTCATCCAGTCCCGGTGCCTTGTCAACTTTAAGTACAGTTCAGGTGTAGACCGTCCCAACGGTACAGATGCCACTTTCCGCAATACTGGTGCCAGTGCCCCACAAACCGGAACCCACTTCTCCCACACTAGTCTTTGAGCCACGCATTCATTCCTCTAATCTTATTTGTCCTATGTCAATTTGCATGTGGCTCAGGTGATAATCCAGAAATTACCTTTGAGGTTCTGTTGCTTAGTTTGGTGCCTTGCTTGTCATACTGACTTTGCAGAGCCCCCTTCCTCGTTGCGCCTATGTCATTGGTACCTACATGGACCACAACCATTAGATCCTCCCCCTCCTGCTGCAAACTCCTCTCCAGCCCTGAGCTGATGTCCCAAACCCTGGCACCAGGCAGGCAACAAAGCTGTTTGGACTCTCACTCTTTGCCATAGAGAACACTGTCAATCCCCCTCACAATATTGTCCCCTACTACCACTACATTCCTTTTTGCTCCCCCCCCCCGCCACTTGGATGGCTTCCTGTACCACAGTTCCATGATCAGTTTGCTCATCCACGCTGCAGCCCCCACTCTCATCCAAACAGGTGAAGAGAACCTTAAACCTATTGCACAATTGCAGAGGCTCACACTCCCGCCTTCTGGGTTCCCTTGCCTGCCTCACTTGTGGTCACACCCTCCTCTCCCTGACCACTGATCAAATCAGAAGACCCTATCCTAAATGGTGTGATTGCCTCCTGGTATAAAGCATCCATGTAACTTTCCCCCTCCCTGATGTGTCGTGGAGTCTGCAGCTCAGCCTCCAGCTCAATGATTGAGCCAAAGCTCCTCAAGTTGTGCAAACTTACTGCTGACATGTTTGCCCTGGATCACAATGTTATCCAGGAGCTCCCAAATGCTGCAGTCTTGACACATCACCTGTCCTGCCACTCTTAATTATATTAATCACTTATTTAATGTTGTATTAACTTTACCACTAAATTATGTACTATTTTAAACTTAGAGACAGAAACAGCTAGCTCCTTTCCCTGTGTTAGAGCAAGAACCAATTTCTATGGGGTGAGAAAGATAGAAAGAGGAATCAACCAACCCCTAACCCCCCTCTCGCCAAACTCCAAGTCTTCAATCAGTTAGTCAGCTGCACTAAAGAACCCTAAATTTATAATAAACTGAACTGGGGCTACAATAACCAGGTTCAACCAGTTAGCTAATTAACTACTTGGCTCCTACACTGAGTGAGTTTACCCTGTCTAAACTGTAAGAAAGAAAGAACTTAGCCTGCTTACACATTATTTTCCAGTTACTGTTAATTACAGACTAGAATGTGCTCAGGGTGGTGGGGAGCTTCAATGTCCATCACCAAGAGTGGTTCGGTAGTCACACTACTGACCGAACTGGCCGTTTCCTAAAGAATATAGTTGCTTGACTGGGTCTGCGGCAGGTGGTGAGGGAACCAACAAGAGAAAAACCTACTCAACCTCATCCTCACCAATCTTGCTTGTCACAGATGCATCTGTCCATGGCAGTATTGGTAGGAGTGACCACCCCACAGTGCTTGTGGAGACGAAGTCCCACCTTCACATTGAGGATACCCTCCATCATGTTGTGTGGCACTACCACTGTGTTAAATGGGATAGATTTCGAACAGATCTAATAACTCAGGGCTGAGCATCCATGAGGTGCTTTGGGCCATCAGCCACAATCTGTAACCTCATGGCCTGGCACATCCCCCATTCTACCATTACCACCAACCTGGTTCAATGATGAGTGCAGGAGGGCATGCCAGGAGCAACAGCAAATATACCTAAAAATGAGGCATCAACCTGGTATAGCTACAACACACGATTAGCTGCATTCCAAACAAAGGAAGCAGTATGCAATAGACAGCTACACAGTGCTGCCACATCCAGTTGTAAATGGTGGCGGAAAAATTAAGCAACGATCAGTAGGAGGAGGCTCCACAAATGGAGTGCAGCACGCCAGTGCAAAAGATAAGGTTGAAACATTTGCAGCTATCATCAGCCAGAAGTGTCGAGTGGGTGATCTATTTCTGCTTCCTGTGGAAGTCCCCAGCATCACAGGTGCCAGTCTTCAGCCAATCAGATTCATTCCACATGATATCAGGAAACGGCTGAAGGCACTAGATACTGCAAAGGCTATGGGCCCTAACAATCCATCAACAGTATTAAAGGCTTGTGCTACATAACTAGCAGCACCCCTATTGAAACTGTTCCAGTAGAGCTACAACACTGATATCTACCAGCTATGTGGAAAATTGCCACGGTCTGTCCTGTCCACAGAAAGCAGGACAAATCCAACTGGACCAATAACCACCCCATCCATCTACTCTTGATCATCAGCGAAGTGACTAATGTGTCGTTGACAGTGCTGTCAAGCAGCATTTGCTTAGCAATAACCTGCTCACAGACACTCATTTTGGGTTCTGCCAAGGCCACTCAGCTCCTGCCATTACAGTCCTGGTTCAAACATGGACAAAAGAGCTGAACTCCAGAGGTGTGGTGAGAGTGATATTGAATGTCATGGAGAGATAAAAACAAAAAACTGTGAATGCTGGACCTGCTAAATTTTTCCAGGTAATTCTGTTTTTGTCATGGGGAGATAGTTGGATTCTTTCTTGTTGAAGATGGTCATTTCCTGACACTTAAGTGGCAAGTAACATTCACGCCACGCATCAGCCCAAGACTGAATATTATCCAGGTCTTGCTGCATGTGGGCATGGACTGCTTCAGTATCTGAGGAGTTGCGAATGAAGCTGTGACTTGAAGCAGCAGAAGATGGTTGGGCCTAGGACACAACCCTGAAGAATGCCTGCAGCATTGTTGTTGGGCTGAGATGATTAGCCTCTACAACCTTCGCCATTTTCCTTTGTGCTCAGTATTACTTCATTGAGTGGAGGATTTTCCTCCTGATTCCCATTGACTTCAGTTTGCTAGGGCTTCTTGATACCAAACACTGTCAAATGCTGCCTTGATATTAAGGACAGTTACTCTTACCACACCTCGAGTTCAGCTCTTTTGTTCATGTTTGGAACAAAGCTGTAAGGAGGTCAGAAGCTGAGGGGTTCCGACGGCCGAAAATGAACATTGGTGAGCAGGCTGTTGCTTTGTAAGTTCTGCTTGATAGCACTGTCACCCATACCTTCCATCACTTTGCTGATAATCGAGAGTAAACTGGTGGGGTGAAATTGGATTTTTTTGCATGACTTAACTGGGCAATTTTCTACATTGGTAGATGCTAGCATTCACTGTACTGGAACAATGTGACTTAACCTGTGGCTAGTGGAGCACAAGTTTTAGTATTTATAGCCAGGATGATGTTGGGGCCCGTAGCCCTTTCTTCTGTATCCCATGCATTCAGCCTTTTCTTGATTTGTCATCTTCAGTGAAGTGGGGAGGGGCGGTGCTCATGGGAGCATAAACACTAGCAGAGCCAGTTACACTGGCCTATTTCTGTGCTATAGATTCAGTATAAATGGGGCAGGTAGTTTCATATGCCATGGTCTGATGGGCAGTAAATGAGAAGTGTTTTTGAGGTTAGAGACAGAAATGTTGGCCAGGATGCTCCTGTTCTTAGTGCCATCAGGAAAAAAAGGCCTTGGTTTGATACCCCACCTGAAAGATGATACCTTTAGTAATATAGTACATGTTACTGTACTGTTAACATCAACCTAAATTCTTTGCTTCATATCATGGAATGGGGCGTGAATCCACAGCACTCTGCCTTGACCAATGGTGCTACCAGTGGGCAAATCTGATTCTTAAATTATCACAATGAAGCCAAGCAGAGTTTAGAAAATGTAATGGAGATTGTGTGCAAGCAGGATTGGCAGTTCGGATGCAGTACAGTGAAACCTGTACAGACACTTGCTAACTGTCCCAAATAACTTGAATAATAGACACAAACTGTCCCTGGATACCAGACATTCTCAAATTAAAAAGCAGAGCCTTCAACGTACTGTTTACAATATAAAAACACTGGCAGATGAGTTGGCATTGGGTGGAAAGAAACTTTTTGTGTAATGAAGATTTTTTCCAGTGTGCCTAGTAGCAGAAAAAAACCCTCTGTCTACACAGCTCTACCACAAGGAAGGAGGGGTTCTCTCCAGTTATGGGTGCTGGGTATAAAAGATCTCCAATACACAGCTGTGAAGGTCCTTAAAATTGATTGGCTGAGTATAGTGTCAAGGCTTACAGATGGGTGGGGAGGAAGACTGTAGAATGGGTGCAGGGGGACAGATATGGAAGAAAAGCTTCCCTTTCACCTGCAGTGAAGTGGGTTTCAGGTTCTTGGAATTTTGCAACAGATGCTGGTGCAAAACTACAAAACAATTCTCGAAAACAGGCACCACAACCTTTATGGTAAACCTCATAACATTTGGGGAAGCTATTTGGCCTACCATCATTTGTTCGAACCTGAAATATCTTCAGAGTTTGGCAGCCCCACCCTAACAGTGAGCTACTAACAGATCCATACCACCCTTCTGACACTTCAAAATAGTAGCAGCAGCACATTATTGCCTGTCAGTTTGGGATTTTCAGGCACTGACCCTCTTCCTAATTTCCCCTGTGTAGGTTTCGAACATATTAGATGTCAAGATCAAGTCATCACTCCCTCAATAAAAAATGACTGAGATGGCAGTGTACTCAAACTGATCACATCTTTCTGGTAGAGCTCCAGAATGAGAAGTGATCTGGAATGATAGTAAAAATGAACAATGCTACAGGAGATGCATGCAACCTCAGAATATTTGGCTTATCTGGTTTACTGTAAATTAACTACTATGAAAATAAGGACGTCTACCTGATGCATGTCCCTTACGCGTCAATGTTAGATGAAAGTTTACAGCTTTCACCTAACATTGTAGAAGGAGGAGGTGGTTGGAAAGAATACACCTTCAAATGGAAGTAGAGGAACAGAGGATCTGCATAAATCATTTAAAGAGCAGAACAAGTATGTACCATAAAGGCAAACTGAATACCTATTTTATAAAGCAAGGAGTAATGTTGCACTCGTCAAAGGCCTTGGAGGATTGCTGTTACAGATACAACCTAAATGGAAGGATATAAAAACACTAATGGTGCACTTTGGATTTGAAAATGTTGGAGGAGATAGGATCATAATTATGAAGATTTGAGAAATTGGGGCTTTGTTAGAGCTGATATGTATAAGGACTAACTCAGGGTATGAGGTGAAGAGTGATTATTTAACTGAAACAACTTGTACATTAAAAGGACATGAGTTGAATACAAAAATATCCAAAGTAATGTGAAATGGGTTGAAATGTAACATCACCACGAATTAAAGGGAGGTTGGAAAATAAAATGGGCATTCTTCTGCAGAACAAAACTTGTTTTTTTTGTTTTGAAATTATAATTGTTTGAAATAGAAGAATATTACAGGAAAGTGGGATTTAAGTGGCTTGTGCGGGTGAAAAACAGTGAAATGGACTCGTCGGATTGTTTCTGTGCTATAACGCTAAGTCCCACTTGGTTTGGATGTTTTGCTATGTGAAAATTGGTTGTAAATCAGTAAGGATTGAGGTGAAAGTGACAAAAATATCAATTTTCTGTCTTTTATATGGATTTGTTTTCATGGTTGTCCCTTGAGGTGCAACTGCAAGTGTTTTAAGGCAGTTGCAGTTCTTTTCATACAATAAAAGCACAAATAACCCACTTGACTTGGGTTGCAATGCCATAGCGAATGGCATACGCAATGAAAGGGAATACGTGTAGCTGGATCTGTTTAAGCTGCTTTCGAAGATAGTTGAAATGGTTGGAATTTTGCTGAAAAAAGATAGACTAGCAAAGTTTCACTGTCTGAAAAGAATTAGATAGGAAATTAATGACTCTAGATGTTTTGAGAGCAACGCTATGTGTACCTGTGCTGGATCTGTTAGAATGATCAAAACTAACCCAACTGTTGCCTCCTCCCCATCCCCACAACCCTGTATCCTGTTTCAGAAAAAATCCAAATTTGCTGTAAAAGATGCCATGGTGTGTCTTAACCACTCCCTTCTGCAAAATATTTTGTGCTGCAAGAAATGTCCCTTGCCCTCATAGTAATTTTAAGTTGATACTTGCTATTGACTCTCAAGGCTAGAGGAAATAGGCTTTCCATATTCACTAAAATTTGGCATTTGAGATTCAAAAGAAATAACTTTAGTGTCCTCTGCTTCCATGGCATCAATAACATTATCTCCCGTCTCCTTTATAATTAAAGAGCCAATCTGGTATCATTCTGGTGAATCTGAAGTGTAATACGTTTTTTGCTTTAATGTGCTTTTGAGATTTGCACATGGTACTATGATCTAACTGTTTTGTACAACTGTTGTCGTGTGTAATGACCTTTCTGCAGTGAATATATTGAGATTATTTACTTCAGTTAAACTAATTTTTAAAAATTTTAAATGTGAAGCTGTACTGCTTTTGCAACTGAAGCAAGATCATATGGAGATGCAAAGTAAATATCAGTGTCTTTAAAAACAGTGCGTAACCGGATTTCCTAATGAGTGCTTGCTATTCGCTATCTCTGGCGTACCTTAACTTGATCTTCAATTTGGGATAAATGCTTGAATCTATAGGGAGTTGGAACTTGCAGATGTGTAATCTAAGATCACCTTTAGATTATTTTGGCAGCACTCATGAGCGTAAAGAATAAATTACTGTGCTGTAGTGATGAGGTCAAGTGTGCCTATTGTATTCATTCATAACGTTTACTGCTATAAATTAGCCACTAATTTTATTTACAGACAAAGTTGTATACAGTAAAATCCTGATTGTTGAATCCCAGGGGATCTGCCCACAAGTTCATGTTAAGCGGAGCTTTGACAGATGAGGCCCCCATTCCCACGTGAACGCATCTCCATGGAACACGATATGCCTGCAAATGTGGTTTATGTCAAAAACGACCATAGCTGTACTCTAGTTTAGCCATACTTTCAGGCTTCGCATGTCCTTTTGCAGGGAGATCTCTCTGCTAAATGATGGCTTGTCTTGCATGCCAGGATTTCGGCTCTTGTGTGGTCTAACTCCACTCTGGTCATATGATAAGTTTAAGCAAGTTTGGCAATTCCACAGTTACCATTGTGGCTTGGGCTTATCATTGGCATTGTTCTATGGGATTTGCTATTTTGACAGTGGGATTGGTTAACGACTTCAACATAAACATCATGTCATCTGAGTTTGACGTGATTTCACTGGTTACTTCAAACTTTTGTAATTGTTTGCTATGCTTGCACATGCTCTGCATAAACAGGTTGAAGTAATTTTGTCTTCGAATTTATTTTTGTGATGGGGAAATGGAACATCTTCCATCTTAAAAATCTTGACATTGCTGGATCAGATATAGCATAGTTAGATGCAGAGGCAATATTTTTCTGTCTAAATGCCATCCTTTATCAGCTCATTCTTTTATTGATCTATTACCCTCTAAAATTGGCAATTGCTACTAAATTGGAGATTGGCCCATGTCCTAGAGGAATGGGATTAGCGGCGCATATCAACTTGGAATTAAGTATACTATTGGCAAAGTATGATCAATTTCCTCAACTTGGAAAGTGTCCCATATTAATGTTGGGTGTAAAGTCCATTCTTGGCATAAAATGTATTTCTTAGGCCAATTTGAAATTGAACTGATGATCAGTAGTTTTCGAACTCAAATTTTCCCTGTTTTCCCCAGTTGCTGCAATTGGATATTGTCCTGGATTATTAATTTGCAGCCAGGTCAATGTTTAAAAAAATAGGGTTGGTTAAGTTTAAATGACGATGTTAAAATGAATCTCTTCCAGTTTCACAACACCAGAAAGTGATGGAGTGGTCCCCAGACATGGTTCTGCAGACTGGGGCACTGCAGTAGAAGATGAAGAAACAAGACAGATTGTTTATCGAGATTTGAAGAGGTTTGTACGCTTCGGCTTTGCAGATTGCATTTTTGTCAGGAATATCAAATACTGCAATCAACTTTATAAAGTGAGGTTCTATGCTTTATTAATCTTTGCTATTGTGAAACCTTGTATGGCAATTGTGCACTTGCATGTATACAACAGCCAAAAATGTTAAATTATGCATTTTTTGTGAAGGGGGGGTTGTATCTCTCTCTCTCTCTTGCATTCCATTATTGCTTGGAGGGATTCCATTGTTGTTCAATCTGCACTGTTTATATAATGGAGCAGATTCAGCAACAAAAGGTATCGTGGCCTAAGAGTTCACCTGACCTTGGTGCAGCTAGTGGCTGGCATTTAAGGAATTTTTGAGATATCTTTTCTCCGATAGTATTGGCATCATTGTTTTCTTTGCCAGACTGCTTCTAGATTTAACCTGCAGGAGTAAATGGGTGTTTGAAATATTCAATGGAATCTTGTGTGTTTTGTTGAATTCTTGATGAAATTGTCCTTTTTTATAAAGGCTATATCTTTTCAGTGAACTTGCACTAATTAATGTTGCTGGGGAGAAGGAGAACAAGTTCTCAAGGAAGCAAATTTTGATAGAAATGTTACATAGATATTGGTTTGTGAGAAATATGCAGCTAAGGGATCTCTGACTTTTTGGTTAGATTTTGCTTCTCACAGTAATGGAGGCCCCATGGCATGTCCTCGTCCATAGACGCATTTCTTCTCGGATCCTGTATCTTAAAATATAAACTTCTTAAATGTTTCATTCATTTCAAGGATTTTCATAGCCTGAAAGTCCATTATAAAATGCTTCTGCAATAATGGTCTGGCATCCTGGGTTGCTATAGTGAGAAAATGCATAATCTGTGTTTTAATCTGGTTCTTACAATCTTTAGATAAGCGTGGAGAAAAGAGCTGAACTCTAGGTGAGTCGAGAGTGACTGCCCTTTACATCAAGGCAGCATTTGTCAGAGTGTGGCATCAAGGAACTCTCGCAAAACTGGAATCAGGGGGGAAACTCTCTGCTGGTTGGAGTCATAACTAGCACAAAAGAAGGTGGTTGTGGTTGTTGGGGTCAATCATCTCAGTTCCAGGACATCACTGCAGGGCTTTGTCAAGGTAGTGTCCTAGGTCCAACCATTTTCAGCTGCTTCATCAGTAATCTTCCCTCCATCATAAGATCAGAAGTGGGGATTTTTGCTGATGATTGCACAATGTTCACCATTCGTAACTCCTCAGATACTGAAACAATCCGTGTCCATACGCAGCAAGACTGGGAGCAGTGGCATGTAACGTTTGCCAGGAAATGACCATCTCCAATGAGAGAGAATCCAACCATCTCCCCTTTGGCATTCATAGGCATTATCATTGCTGAATCCCCTACTATCAATATCCTGGGGGGTTACCATTCACCAGAAACTGAACTGAACTAGCCATATAAATATTGTGGCTAAAAGAGCAGGTCAGAGGCTAGGAGTCCTGTGGCAAGTATTTCCCCTCCTGACTCCCCAAAGACACTCCGCCATCTACAAGGAGTGTGATGGAATTTTCTCCACTTGCCTGAATGAGTGCAGCTCCAACAACACTCAAGAAGCTTGACACTATCCAGGCAAAGCAATCTACTTGACTGGCACACCATCCACCACCTTCAACATTCCCTCCACCATTGACACACAATGGCAGCAATGTGTACCATCTACAAGAAGCACTGCAGCAACTCACCAAGGATCCTTTGATAGCACCTCCCAAACCAGTGACCTCTACTACCTAGAAGGACAAGGGGAACAGATGCATGGGAATGCCATCACGTTCAAGTCCCCCTCTAAGCCCCCAACATCCTGACTTGGAACTATATCACTGTTCCTTCACTGTGGTTGGGTCAAAATCTTGGAACTCTATCCCTAACAGCACTGTGAATACAATACATGGACTGACTTTAGTGGCTCAAGAAGGTGGTTCAGTGGCTCATCACTTCTGTAGGGCAATTAGGAACAGGCAATAAATGCTGGTCTAGCCAGTGATGTCTGCATCTCATGAATAAATAAAAGTAAGTGCAATTACACAGATTGTATTCCATGTTTCACTAGCTATAGATTGGTCCGTAGGTTTTCATAGGAAAAATGAGAAACTTGTGAAAAATAACCTAAAATTTTGGAAAAGTCTCACAACTAACTAAGTTGGACTGATCGTTATGATAAGGCAATAGTTGTGCTCATAGGCAATGCAGGGCAAAAACTAATAGTTCACGATTTACAAAATTACTGATCGCAACATAAGGAGGTCATGTCCATGTTGGCTCTTTGCAATAATAACTCAGTTAGTTCCATTCTCCCTCATTTTCCCTGTAGCCCTGCAATTTTTTACCTTCAGGTGCTTATCCAATTTCCTTTTGAAAACCACGATTGAATCTGCTTCAACCACACTCGGTGTATTTTTGTTCGTAACCACTTAGTTTGTTTATCTAAAAGAAAAATGCTTTCCTCACATTGTCGTTTTTTGTCATTCACCTTAAATTGGTGTCCTCTGGTTCTTGATGTTCCCTCAAAGGGAGTAGTTTCTATCTATTCTGTCTCGATCACTCATGGTTTTGAATGCATTATCAAATCTCTCCTCAACCTTCTCTGCTGAAACAACACCAGCTTCTCCAGTCTATCCCAGTAATTGAAGTCGCTCATCACTGGAACAGTGCTCCTAAATCTTTCCTGCACCCTCTGTAATGCCTTCACAATCTTCCTAAAATGTGGTGCCCAGAATTTGACACTATCCAGTTGAGGCTGAATCAATGTTTTATAAAAATTCACTATAATTTCCTTGCTTTTGTACTCTATGCCCTATTCATCAGGAAGGATCTGACATAGTTTTTTAGCCACTCTCTCAACCTGCTCTGCCACTGTCAACATTTGGCATTTGCTCTTCCTACCAAAATGTATCACTTTCACTTCTCTCTGTATTAAGTTTTATCTGCCATGTGCCCACCCATTCCAGCAGCCTGTGTCCTCTTGAAACCTTTCAATAGCCTCATCCATTCAATATTTCCAGGTCCTGTTTTCTTTAAATTTTGAAACTGTGCCCTGTACAAACAAGTCATTACTTTATATATCCAGAAAAGTAGTGCATCTCTGGGGAAATCATATTGGCTAGTTGTTTTTTGTCTGGATTAAGGTTAACAATATTCTGTTTCCTGTCACTTGGCCAACTTTGTATCTATGCTGCCACTGTGTCCCTTTATTCCATGGGCTTCAAATTTTTGGGAAAGTTTATGTGCTACTTTACCAAACACCTTTTGGAAGTCCATGTATGCCATTACCAAGTGCATTAACCTAATCAACCCTCCTGCCTCATCAAAAAACTCTAATGCAAGTTAAACATGATTTGCCTTTAACAAATCTATACTAGTTTTCCTTAATCCATGAGTTACTGTTAATTTTTGTCTCAGGTTGTTGTTTCTAAAAGTTTATATTTGCATCCTTTTTTGTTCGAACAGGTGTGTACCACCCACCTCTAAGAAAGATTGGAAAATTATGGCCAGTGCCTCTGCAATTTCCACCTTTACTCCCCTCAGTACCCCCTGAGTACATCAATTTTGTACAGCCAACCTTTCCAATACCTCCTAACCAGTTTTAGCCCATCCAGTCTTGACTGCCTCCTGCCTTCTCTTTCACTATGACTTGGGCAATATCATCATCCTTGGCAAAGACAGATGGAAAGTACTCATTTAATACCTCCAGCCATACCCTTTGACTCCATGCGTAGATCTCCTTTTGGTCCCTAATCGGCTCCACTCCTCATACTAGCCTTTGCTATTTATATACCGGTTAAAGACTTAGATTCCCTCTTAGGTTAGCTGCAAGGCTCTAGGCTTTGTTTGTACTGCTTTCTTTTCTCCACCCCACTTTTAGAAATGCACCTCAACTGCATCTGAATTATTTCTTCTTTAAAGGCTGCCCATTGTTCCATTACAGTTTTGCCTACCAATCATTCTGATTTACCTGGGTCAGTTCTTTGTTTATACCACTAAAATTGTCCTTCCTTCAATTGAGTATTGTTACTGTGTTTCTCTTAATCTTTCTCCATAGCTAATCTAAACATTGTACTATGGTCACTTGGCTAAAATGTTTCCCTTCTTTTCCAGAAGCAGATCTAACGCGCCTCCTTCCTCATTGGGCTGAAAACATACTGATGTAGAAATTTTTCCTGAACATGCCTCAGACACACTCTGCCTCTCTGTCTGTATGTTATGTCTGTCCAATCTGTTAGGATAATTACATACTCTCCCCATCATTGCACCTCTCTAATTTTCCTGAAATTCTGCTGCTCACTTCTGACTAGTTGGTAACCTATTAGAATACACCCAACAATATAATGGTATCTCTATTGTTTTGTAGCTCTAAACAAATGGATTCTGTCCCTAACCCCTCTAGGGCTCTCATGCGCTCTGACTGTAATACTCCCCTTACTCAAGACTACCACCCCTGTGTTTCCTTCCTTCCTTAAGCACTATAAACCTAATTTGGACCTTATTGCTTACCCTCTT
This sequence comes from Carcharodon carcharias, assembly GCF_017639515.1. Taxonomy (NCBI): domain Eukaryota; kingdom Metazoa; phylum Chordata; class Chondrichthyes; order Lamniformes; family Lamnidae; genus Carcharodon; species Carcharodon carcharias. The sequence goes on from NC_054467.1 coordinate 229,522,099, forward strand.
ACTCCTATACCATCTGTTATCTTACTATTTTTTATTCTAGTGCTGTCTGTTATCCTTTTTTGTGCCTTGTTACTCCTTTCTAACGCTACAACTTTGTTCCCATCCCCTGCTGTTTGAACCCTCCCCAGCAGTTTTGGCAATTCGCCCTACCAGAATGTTGGTTTTGACTCTGTGTTACCTGTCCAACTTTACATGTCACACTTTTCCCAAGTCCCAATGTCCCTGGAATCTTAATGCCTCACCACGTCTCCAGCCAAGCAATCAGCTGCTATATCCCTCATTAGTCTAAGTGCCACGTTTTATTTTTATTCTTTCATGGGATGTGGGCTTTGTTGGCTAGGCCAGCATTTATTGCCAATTCTAGGTGCCCTTGAGAAGATGGTGGTGAGCTGCTGCCTTGAACCGCTGCACTCCATGTGCTGCAGGTACACCTATAGTGCTGTTAGGGAGGGAGTTCCAGGATTTTGACCCAGCGACAGTGAAGGAATGGTGATATATTTCCGGGTCATAATGGTGAATGGCTTGGAGGGGAACTTCTAGGTGGCAGTTTTCCCTTCCATCTGCAGCCCTTGTCCTTCTTGATGGTAAAAAGCAAAATACTGCGGATGCTGGAAATCTGAAACAAAAACAGAAAATGCTGGAAAAATTCAGCAGGTCTGGCAGCATCTGTGGAGAGAGAAACAGAGTTAATTTTTCGATTCTGTATGACCCTTCAGAGCTGAAGAGAAGTGGAAATGTAATAAAATTTATACTGTTTAAGGGAGTGGAGCTGGATAGAAGGCCAGCGATAGGTGGGGACAAAGAAGGGTTTGACAAAGATGTCATGAACTAAAGGACAAAGGGAGTGTTAACGGTAGTGGTTAGTGCTAAAAAAGGTGCTGATAATGGCATGAAGATAAGTAAGCAGAATGTGACAATAGCAGAACAAGGGTAGCATTGTGCGAAAGAACATCATGGAACAAGTAACATGGCCTGGTGGGGGGAGGGGGTGGTGGTGGGGAAAAAAGTGGATAGAAAATGGATAGCAGCGGGGAATAAAACCCTGGACAAATGAATAAAAGAAGTGGATAAAACATAAAAAATAAACATTTAATGTAGAAAAAAGGGGATAAGGACGGAGGAGAGAGTTCATGGCCTGATGTTGTTGAAATCAATGTTAAGTCCAGAAGGCTGTAAAGTGCCTAATCGGAAGATGAGGTGCTGTTCCTCCAGTTTGCGTTGGCATTCACTAGAACGTTGCAGCAGGCCCAGACGGACATGTGGGTATGAGAACAGGATGGTGTGTTGAAATGGCAAGCAACCGAAAGGTCTGGGTCATGCTTGCGGACAGACTGGAGGTGTTCTGCAAAGCAGTCATCCAGTCTGCATTTGGCCTTCCCGATGTAGAGGAGACCACATTGGGAGCAGCGGATGTAGTAGACTAAATTGAAGGAGGTGTAAGTGAAGCACTGCTTCACCTGAAAGCAGTATTTGAGCCCTTGGATGGAGAGGAGGGAGGAGGTAAAGGGACAGGTATTGCACCTTCTGTAATTGCATGGGAAGGGGATGAGGTGTTGGGGGTGATGGAGGAGTGGGCCAGGGTGTCCTGGAGGGAACAGTCCCTACAGAATGCTGACAGATGGGGTGAGGGGAAGATGTGTTTGGTGGTGGCATCATGCTGAAGTTGGTAGAAATGGTGGAGGATGATCCTTTAGAATGCGGAGCCTGGTGGGGTGAAAAGTGAGGACAATGTGGACCCTATCATGGTTCAGTGAGGGAGGGGAAGGGAAGGTGTGAGGGCAGAGGTGCAGGAGAAGGGTTGGACCCAGCTGAGGGCCTTGTCAATCACAGTTGAGGGTCGGGGGAGGAACTTCAGTTAAGGAAGAAAGAAGACATGTCAGAATTGCCGTTTTGGAAAGTGGCATCATCGGGACAGAGGTGAAGGAACTGAGAGAATGGGATGGAGTCCTTATAGGAAGCAGAGTGTGAGGAGCTGTAGTCGAGGTTGCTGTGGGAGTTGCTGAGCTTGTAATGAATATTGGTGGACAGCATCACCGGAAATGGAGACAGAGGTGAAGGAAGGGAAGGGAACTGTTGGAGATGGACCATGTGAAGGTGATAGAGGGGTGGAAATTGGAAGCAAAATTCATCATTTTTTCCAGGTCTAAACGAGAGCATGAAGCAGCACCAAAACAATCATCGATGTACAGAAAGATCTGTGGGAGGGGGCCTGAGTAGGAGTAGAAAACCGAGTCCCCCCCACCCCCCTCCAAACTGTGGATGAAAGGGCCCTCAGCTCCAGTGCCACTGCCCTCATACCTTCCTCTCCCTCCCTGAACCATGATATGGTCCCCTTTGTCCTCACTTTTCACCCCACCAGCCTCCGCATTCAAAGGATCATCCTCTGCCTATTTCGCCAACTTCAGCATGATGCCACCACCAAACAGATCTTATACCCACCCCCGTACTCTATAGGGACCGTTCCCTCTGGGAAACCATGGTCCCCTCATCCTCTTCCCACAGCACCTTCCATTGCAATTGTAGAAGGTGCAACACCTGCCCCTTTACCTCCTCCTTCCTCACCGTCCAAGGGCCCAAACACTCCTTTCAGGTGATGCAGCGCTTCACTTGCACCTCCTTCAATTGCCCTTGAAGGCAGTTTGCTAGTGCCCTATTTCAGAGGGCAGTTAAGTGTCACCACATTGCTGTGGATCTGGAGTCACATGTAGGCCAGACAAGGATGGCAGATTTCCTTCCCTAAAGGGCATTAGTGAGCCAGATGGGTTTTTAACAATCAATGATAGCAACGGTGACCATAAAACTGAGACTAGCTTTCCATTGCAGATGCGTTAATTAATTGAATTTAAATTCCCTCAGCTGTGGGAGGATTTGAATTCAGGGCCTCAGAGAAATAACCTGGATCTCTTGATAACAAGTCCAGTGACATTACTGCTACACCATCTCCTCTCCAGAGTAGTACTTCTGTTTAAAATCCTTCAAGTTTTCACACTCAATTTTTTTTTCTTTCAGATACAAAAGACGACTTTTGCTAAATGACTTTAATGAACATGAAAAGGATTACTCTTCTGAAAGGTATAGCTAAAGTGTTTACATAAATCATGAATAAATGTTTGCTAACAGAGCATTGCACAGTTAACCTCTGCATTTTGCAAAGCCTTTCCTTTATATAGTCAAACATTTACATCAGATTATTCCAAAGGTCTTCATGAGAATGTGTGATGGTGGGAAGAGATGAGGACGGTAGTTTGAGACTGACTTGGGTAGTCATCAACTATTCTGGTTCTTTTTTGGCACAGATCCCTCACTTTAACTCGTCGTAACCTCTGACTGCAGGCAAGACTGGTGGACATCTGGGACCACCCAGCTGGGGCAGAGGGCTTACAGGGTAGCTTGATAACTTTTCTTTGGTTACTACCATTTCTCCTGCAATGCAGTTGGGGTTGGGATTTATACACTAAGGGTTTATATCTGTTCATTCGTACAATGTCGTGCTATGGCACTTGCAAATGGTGGATACTTTATTCTGGTGGGAGCTTGAATCTGCAACAGTCCCTCAAAGCATATTGTAGCATATTGATGTACTAAAGAATGTGTAGTTTGTGTCTAATTCTTTCCTCATCCCTAAACTAATAAGTTTCTGATGATTAGAGAAATCTTTTAAGCACCTAATTATTAAATTTCAGTTCGAGTGGCTCCAGAGAATCATTAGCACCCTCAGAACTTGAAACTGATGAAGTGGTATTGATGAGAAGACAGAAGCAGATCAACTATGGAAAGAATACCATTGCGTATGATCGATTCATTCAGGAAGTTCCCAAGTAAGACCACGATACACTTTATTCTTGCCCTGATACCCTTGGGGCTTTTTGCCAGGTTTATTGTGGGGATGATTGTCTATGTTGGATAACATGACATTCGTCATACTTGAAAGCAGAAAATATTTTTGGCATTGTGCATGAAAACTTTTTACTTTCAGGAGGTGGCTGGGTTATGCTCTGACTGAGATCACCAAACAAACAAATCTGTCTGTCCTTGTATCCTGAAGAATATTGTCCTTGCTCAAGTTATAATTTGTTAAAATTGATTCAGTTCAAAATATGGTACTTGATATTTGGATAATATTCCTCACTCTTCCCCTTCCTTTTAGTTTATTTATGAGATGACGTGTTAGGAACGAGAGAGTTTTGAGTAATTTATATTTTGTATTTGTGGGTGTTAGGAACAAGATGCAGCTTAAGTTTAACTTTTTATTTGTGTTAAGAAATACCTGGGTATGGTTTCATTTTACAGGTTCTGTGTAATGGAGCCAAGAGGCCTAAGCCCTCTTTGTATTTTTGCATTTTCCATGAAGTTTTATGAATCTTGAAGTGAAGAGCTGTTACCAATGCTTAGGGAAGCTGGAATATTGTCAGGGTCCATAACCTTTGCACTATCCATCTTATGCAGTTGAAGGCACAATGGTTAAACAAGGGAGTAGTGAGGGAGAGAATCCATGAGGTTCCAATCCAAAGAATAGAGTTTGGAGAGGGCTTGTATATCTGAAAAGCCTGCAGATGCAGAGGATGTTATGACCACGTGAGGAAGGGTAAAAAATGACACACTCATTCCCCCCCTTCAGGTCTGACCGTAACAGGGCTCTTCTGAATTTAGAGGATGTGCTTTGCCAATGTTGCAGGAGTCCCACTATCTATGATTTCAGATTGCGAAGAATTAGTCAAGACGGGTTTTCTTGGGTTAAACCAAGATGATTAGTTTATTGAAACTATTTCCTGAATTAAAAAATAAGACTAAGTAGATTGCAACCACTAGTCATATGTCACACACTCGACTGGGCCCATACACGCCAGTACAGATGACAGAACAGGAGGATAGACTTGAGGCTTTTTTTATAACAGCTTGTGTAGAAATAAAACAAGGAGTATACAGTTAACAACTTTGGCTGGTCTCGATTGCATATTGCGGTGTGTGTGTGGATAATCTTCTCAGGATGATTACTTTGCAAATCAGAGAGAGAGAGGTTTTTTTTTAAGTTCCTTGTAACAAGGAATACAGCCCTGCTGGTAGGCAATAGTGGGTAAGTGGAACCTGATGCAAATTCAGGTATTGACCTGCCTCCATTTTGGATGAGCTGAAGTTTAAAGTACAGAGGATGGGAGATCAGCCAGCATGGATTGGAATAGTCAAGATTGGAGGTGATAAAATACAAAATGATTTTCAGTGTTACTAGCTGCGATGGGAGGGTACACAGTTAATTTCCGCCCCATTTCTCCACAGTTTGTAACAGTAGATTAAATAAAATTTACCCACAAAACTGGCCAATTATGTACCTTCTGATACTGTTATTCCCAGCATAAAAAGGCTCTAGCCAGGCTTCTTTCAGTAAACATTTTTAAAAAATGATAAAACAAACTTCCTTTTTAAAACAAGTTATAAAACTGGTTAACATGCAAGTTGTAGTTTAGAAATGCAACTATTTTTTTCCCTTTTTTTTGGGGAAAAAAAGATATTTGAAACCCCATACACAGGACAAAACAGAGACAGTCCCCTGCAGAGGTTGGAAGATGGGAACATTTCATCAGAAGGATAAAATTTGAAGAGATCTCAACTCTGTTGATCTAACAACATGTTGGTCATAATAGGCCTGGATGTTCTTTCAGATGGGTTTGTTGGTGAAACTATCCTTGACTCTTTCTTATCATAACTTTGCAGACTTTCAAAAAAAGTGATTTACTCTGATGAGATATTTCTGAGGCAGGTTTAACACGAAGCTGGGGCAGAGAAGAGGAAAAGAGTCTTTTCCTTGCAGCTTGCTTCTAAGGCACCCACACACTGAGTTTGAAAGACTAAGATGTTCAAAGAATACTTCCCTTAGGCTAGGTGTCTTTAACTAATCAGCAAGAGTCTTTAGCCTGGCAGCAACAGTTCTTTGTTACCTTTGGTATACTTCTCTAGGTGCTCCCTGCTGAACATATATCTTCAGCGTGGTTTATTGGTTTCATACGCACATCCTGAATTAATATTGCAAACTTTTTTGAAACTCAAAATTTTGGACATTCCTTCAGATTTTTCCAAAAACTGGTTCCCCACGTCAGCTACAGATGGACTGATCTGGGTGATAGAATCATAGCATAGTTATAGTACAGAAGGAGGCAATTTGATCTGTTGTGAGATGTAATTCAGCGGCCTCTGTGATGAAGAGAACATGAGGTAGAAACTATGTTGGAATTAAACCCGACACTGTGGCCAGAGAAGAGGAAATCTGTGGCAAGGGTACAGAGTTTTTAGTGGGAGCTGAAGATGATGGGCTTCAGTCTTGGGCCAAATATGTTACTAATGGAAATTTTTCTTTGTCCAAGACAGTATGTTGAGCAAGTAGTCTTGACTGCGCGTAATGCAAGGGTTGAGAGAGATGATGTAGCTGGGTGTGTCCTCAGCAAGCATATGAAATGAAGTTTTCTGCCAAGGGGCAGCATTTAAGTAAGCAAGAGGGTCAAGAACTTAACCCACAATTTTCCGATATGACGAGATTGCTACTAAATATGTGGAGCTGGACAAAAGGATGTAAAATCACTTCTGTATATAAACAGTTTGAAGTTAAGTTGTGTACTATTTATTGAGTACCATGAACAATTTACAAAGCATTGTTCTGCTTTGTTGTTTGACTTTGATTAATTTCAGCTGGATAGGTGCAGAACATGTCATTGATACTAGATGATATACTTTAAAGCAAATTAACTCTGTGCTCACATGCATTGAATTCTTTCTTTCAGACATCTTCGGAAGCCAGGCGTTCATCCAAGGACTCCAAACAAGTTCAAGAAGTTTAGTCGTAGATCCTGGGACCAGCAGATTAGATTGTGGAGAATTGCACTGCATGCTTGGGATCCACCAGCAGAAGAAGGAAGTGATTTACAGGCAGTGTATGTTCAAATTAACTGGGTTATCAGTGTGATGAGAGTGGAAAACAATTGGGGTGAGGGAAATTGTGCGGTTCTGAGTTGAATTCCAGTTAGTGTGGATGGTATGAATTATTTTGTGTGAAATAAGGAATAAAATTTTATCTCAGTAGTTGTCTGCCTTTTGTTAGAATGGTGATTGAGCATTAAAGGAATGTTCCAGTCCAGTTCTGTACTACCAAATGACTTAGTTCAACTGGTTGTAAACAAATACTTCCATAGCAAGTCTTGAAGTTTTTTTGTTATGTTTTTCAGCACGGAGTTTGATTTTGATATGGAAACAGAATCTGTGAACAGCTCAAGTGGAAGTCGAACAAGTCTTCATGATGAGAGAGGATGCACTCCCAGCAACACACGTGCACCATCTCCTCAGGTATACAACTTGAACTTTAAAAATATGGATTATATAATGAACAGTTCATTTCCCAGGGATATACAATTGAAAAAGCTCTCTGGCAAATATGGAATAGATTAATTCCTCTTCTGTAAGCTGTAAATGGAATGATTGATTGACTTCTCTGCATTTTTGTTGATTACTTGATGAATTTGTATTATGTGCTCCTTTGCAAGCACTACTGATCAAATATCCAGAAAACTGGTTCCAGAATTAATTTTTCTGCTGTCTTTCAGCATTGTAGCCAAACCAGTGTTCCTAACTGGATTGTCAGAGGCTGCTCCCCAAAACTGCCCAGGAGAAAGGCCCAGGAGTTGGCTCTTTTTTTAAAAAAATTAGGCATATTGTTCGCCCATTCGAGTCTTCCTGGTACCATTGACATGATCTGCCAGCTGGCCTTGTGTAGGAACTGAGATTTCTGACCTTTCTACAACTGGTGAGCTGCAGTAGCCTAAGGCCCTAATACCCTTGTTTGGTTTGAGCCTCGTTCCAGTGAAAACTGGCAGGCAGCAGTTACGCCGATGACTTGCATCCATTTGAAGAGAAGTCAAATTCTTGGCCACAGACTAGCTGTGGTAATGTGTGTTTACTAATCTGATATATCCATCTTGAATAATCCCTTTTTTAAAAAGGTATGGGAGATAGGGTGTGCAACATTGGTTATCTGGAATTTGGTTCTTTGTGATATTAGTGAGAAATGCTGTTTTTGTCCTATGAAGTTACTATAACAGAATTTACAATTTCATCTAATGTCTTAATATTTCAATTCTCTTTAGATATCTTGCTCCACTCCAACCAGAGAATTTGTCTACCCTCATGTGGGCAAGGAGTTCGATTTGCAAGCTTGTTTGGCTGAAACCAATGAAGTTAGCTCTTGGTTAAACTAAAGGAGGCTGCTTGGTGTTGAGAATCTTGCATTGAGGAAACAGGTCTACAGTTGCTGTGGTGATCTCATGAACCTAAAGGGGCTTAGTGTTTTTGTTTTTTTTTACATTGTATGCCATGTTGTGTAGATTTGTCTGTAATGTGCAGTGCAGCAAATCCATTAATGTAATTGCTTTTTGGTTACCTCTGAAATACACTTTTTCAACTAATTATAGTGGATAAGAGTGTCCAAATTCCAATGTTAAACCTTGTCCCTACGTAGGGTTGGGTTGACTTACCCCCCCACCCCCACCCGCTTCAACAATTTTTTAAGATAAGGATAGCACATATCTTTGGGGAAATTATGGCACCAGAATGTCATGAATCCCACTTTCAAACATTGATGTTTCTTTGGCTTTAATGATGCTTTGCAACAAAACTTGGTTTCTTTCTGAACACCGCTGGGGCCTGGGGGAGAATTTGAGCCTTTTCGTCATTGGGTTGGGTCAGTATGCAGGTGGGAGTGTCAGAATTAACATGGACTATTTCTATCCTGTAGTTGCTAGATTACTCTTGTTATGTTTTCAGTGTTTTATTCTTGGAGGAGTGTCAATTATCTTGTTCAAAATCAGATGCAATATCTGTTGTTAAAGCAATGCTAATTGCTGCTGTCTCCCATTTGAGATTGAATAAAGTTAACACTTTTTGTATCTTGGTAATGTTTGACCTGTGAATTTTAGAAATGCTGTCATGTGTTTTTGATTTAACAGATCTGCATAAATGTAATCCATTGGTGTAAAGTTTAATTTCCTAATGGAAAACTGTAATAAATTCAATTTTGTAATGTTTTTATTTTGTATTTAAAGCAACTTGTCTTGCATGTGGCCAGACTCCAGTTTGATATTGTAGACATCTGAAATTATTTGCTATTGAAATATAAATTGTTGAACTCAGCATTTTTAATATTTCTAGTTTTTTTGTAAATCTGCAGCTGTACAATAAAACTTGGATTGCCTATTTATTGGCCTGTGGCTGTCTAATTACATTTTGAAAGGCTTCAAATTGCATACATATTTATCATGATTTCACCGGGCAATCATGTATATATAAAATCTGATCAGTTTGAAATGGAGAAACATCCAGTAAAACAAGCTGAATATGTAATATGAATGTAGAGGTAATACTAGAAAAATCTCTCATTGACCATGTCTGATTTGATTTGATGCATCTGTTTCTGGCTGAGGTAGGACACAGAAAAGTTGTAAATTGCTTTACTTAATGAAACTCTTAATTGGATAACTTCAGATTATTGTACCACGGTCAATATTCAGCATACAAATATACTATAGAGAAATGTGTAGGGTATTAAATATATTGAAACATTTTCTAGAAATCTTGCATATAGGTGGTTATTCATATCCATTGTACATGAAGCACCAAGAAACAATTCATTACTTTATAGGTAAATACAAAATCGGGTGTACAGAAAAATTCCATCCATGGTGTATCTTGACACATGATGGACAAGAGGAAGTCATTGACAGAACTTTCATTATGGATGGTACTGTGTTTCTTTTAATGCCCACTGGAATAGGTCGAATATTAATTCATGACTCATGAAGAACATCTTCAATGCAGTTTCAAAGGAAGTTCTGTATTGGGGTATAAACATGGCTATTTGCTCCAGTGCTGAAAAGGGCCTGTGGCACAAGATGCAGAACTGATGAAAAGGCCATTTGGCCCAAGTAAGTTGTCTATCCTGCCTTCCATCAATATTTTCAGGTGTTTTTATTTCAGCGCTCTTGCCTAGTCACTGTCCAGCTTGCCCTCTGTACTCTTGCATTAATTAGAAAATTCAAGTAGTTTTTCAATATATCCTACTTTTCAAAAACATTGGCTCAATTTGCATTAATTTTGGTTTGAGAGTACAAATGTTCGCACTTCTACAATATCTGATCCTTGTGGTATCCCACTAGTAATAGCCTGCCAATGCGTGAATTCCTATTCTCTGTTTTCTACCCGTTAGCCAATCCTTAATTCATGCCAGAATATTGCCACCTATCCCACGTGCTTTTATTTTGTTAATCAGCCTCCTGTGGGGAACTTTATCAAAAGCCTTCTGAAAATCCAAGTATACTATGTTCGTCAACTCTCTTTTAGTAATTTTGTTCATAGTATTCTCAAAAAAACTCCCAACTATTTGGTCAAACATGATTTCCCATTCGCAAATCCATGCTGACTAGGCCCAATTAGATCATGATTATCCAAGTATCCATTTATCACATCCTTTATAATGGATTCTAGCATTTCCCTTACTACTGATGTAAGGCTAACAGGTTTGTTGTTCCCTGTTTTCTCTCTCCATCCCTTCTTAAATAGCCATCAAAAGCCTTCTTAAAAATTCAAGTATACTACGTCCATTGACTCTCCTTTATCAATTTGTTAGTGACATCCTCAAGAAACTCCAACAAGTTGTAAGGTTAACAGGTCTGTAGTTCCCTGTTTTCTCTCTCCCTCCCTTCCTAAATAGTGGGGTGACATTTGCTATTTTCCAAGCTTTAGGAACCATTCCAGAATCTACAGAATTTTCAGTGAAAACACACAGAAATCGTTTAGCTTCTCTGCCATTTCTCTATTCCCCATTATGAGTTCTCCTGACACTGCCTGCAATGGACCCACACTTGTCTTGGCCAAATGCTTCCTTTTTACATACCTATAGAAGCTTTTACAGTCTATTTTTAAGTTTTTTGCTTGATTGCATACATATTCTATTCTCCCTTTATCAGTTTCTTGGTCTTCCTTTGCTGTATTCTAAAATCTTCCCAATCCTCAGGTTACTAGTATTTCTGACAACTACCTGCATTTATATGGTGCCTTTAATATGCCAATGTGTTTCCCCACAGTATTTTTGAATTTAACATGTAGCCACAAGGAGATAAGAGGACAGATGACCAAAAGCTTGGTCAAAGGGATAGGTTTGAGGAGTGGGAAGTAGAGGGGTTTATGGTGGGATTTCCAGAACATGGGGGCTTGGTGGCTCAAGGCACAACCACTGATAGTGGTGCAAAAAAATGGTGTGAGATGACTTATACTTTTATTTTCCTCCTGTGAAATATCCCCTTAATTCCAAAGTGAAACTGGGGAATATTTTGAAAAGGGTGTAATTGGACTTCCTAGCAAACATTTGGACAAGCAGTGTGACAAATCAGAGGAAGTGGAGCAATTCATTATGGAAAAAGGAAGAAATAGGTGTAAACGGGAAGGTTTTCAGTGAGGGAGAGGAAAGATTTAAACCATATTGTGCCTTATGCTGACATTACATATTGACTGAACAATAAAAGTTATAGAGGAAGGAATAAATTTACTTGCCACTGTGGACAGGTTCAAAAGATTGAATGGCCTACTTATTTTCCTAGATTCTTAGACAAGTATTGTAAATTGGTGTAGAATCAGAATGATAGACCCTGTGTTGTATCAGCCCATAATGCTTGTGAGATGGCTCTTAGGTACAGCTATCAAATTTGTCCCACTCTACTGCTTTCCCCAGAGACATGTAAATTTTCTCCCTTTAAGTATTTGTCAAATTCAATTTTAAAATTTACTCTTCAATCTATTTCCCCTATTCTGTTAAGACAGTGCATTCCAGTTCACCACAACTCACGGCCGAATTTTCTGCCCATCGGGCGGGCACTGTGGGAGCGGACGCAGATCTGATCGCTGCTCGAGGTCGGGTCCGCGCCGCCATTTTACACAAGCGGGCCAATTAAGGCCTACCCAGCATGAATCGCAGCTCCTGAGGACAGCGGGCAGTGGCGGGGCTGCAATGACCGCTGGGTCCAAAGGCGACTCGGTGGCCTGTTTTAAAATTTTGCTGCAGCCTTTCAAAGGCTGAGAATCATGGCCAGTGAAAGGGCTCCCCAGAGTGCTGCTGGTAAGCAAGCCAGGCAGGAGGGTAGGGCATGGGGGCACTGTGCCTGTCGCTTTTCTGATGATTGCCTTGCTGCCCTCCTGGAGGAGGTGGAAGCACGGCGGGAGGTCCTCGTACCCCAGGGCGGGAGGAGGAGGCCCCCCCCACATGACCAAATGGGTCTGGGAAGGGGTGGCGGAGGCAGTGAGCTCCCACAACGTGGTGCGGCGCACCTGGATCCAGTGTTGCAAGGGCTTCAACGACCTGTTGTGTGGTCGTCTAGGCAACTGCAGAGAGCCCATTTGGTGCTGGAAGGGTTAATGAGAAGTTGAATTGTATGCCTAGGCCTAAGAGAAAAATACTACAGCCTTGAGAAGAATACAATCCTGTCTGACCACAGTTGTAGGATGAGCCCTGAGATATTCCATTTTGTTCTTTCTCAGGCCGAATGTAATCAGGGTTGCGAGAAGCAACTGTGTAACCAAACATCTGTTGTGAGGGAAATGGAAATTTACTGGAACATGGATGGGTCAGTTAACTTATGCAAATAAACGGATAGGTTTGTTGCAAAACTTACTGATTGGCTGTAAAAATGTTTTTATTCTGCGTGTATTCTGCTACATGACCGTACAGTAGCTCTCATTGTGCTGTCTCCCTTGTGCACAAGTAATAATGGGGTTTCTACTACGAAATGATTCCCTGGTGTGATTAATCTCCAACAGTTGCATTCAGGAAGGGTTAGTACCATGTTGGCATTGGTCACTTAACCCAGCAGGTAGGCTTTCTCCCCTGGCAACGAACCCCCCCCCCGCCCCCCATGGCATTGCAAGTGCACATCCAAATACTTCTTAAATGTTATGAGGGTTTCTGCCTCTACCACCCTTTCAGGCAGTGAGTTCCAGATTCCCACCACCCTCTGGGTGGAAAAGTTCTTCCACACATCCCCTCTAAATCTCCTGCCTCTTACCATAAATCTATGCCCTCTGGTTATTGATCCCTCCACCAAGGGGAAAAGTTCCTTCCTATCTATGCCCCTCATAATTTTATACACCAAAATCATGTCCCCCCCCCTCAATCTGCTCTGCTCCAGGGAAAATAACCCCAGTCTATCCAATCTCTCCTCATAACTAAAACTCTCCAGCCCAGGCAACATCCTGGTAAATCTGGTTACTATTCTCATTGTTTATGCCATTATGCCCTGTATATCCAAGTATGTCAAAGGTCATTAACATATATCAAAAATAGAAGTGGTCTTCATTCTGACAACTGGGAAAACCACTGAAAACTTCCCTCCAGTCTGAAAAACTGGTGGGTAACTTCAGTTATGTAGATCGATTGGAAAAGCTGGGACTGTTTCCTTGGAGACGAGAAGTAGGAGAGGAGATTTAATAGAAGCATTCAAAATCATGAGGGGTCTGGAACAGAGTAGATAGGGAGAGCCAGAGGGCACCGATTTAAGTTAATTGGTAAAAGAAGCAATGGTGACATGAGGAAAAGCTTTTCCCACACAACGAGTGGTTAGGAACTGGAATGTACTGTTCAATCGAAGCATTCAAGAGGGAATTAGATCATTATCTTGGGAGAAAAAGGTAGGGGGAGTGGCATTAGGTGAATTGCTCCTTCAGAAGACCAGCACAGACACGAAAGGCCGAATGGCCTCCTTCTGTGTTGTAACCATTCTCTGATTCCATACTTAGACAAGGTGGGTTCAAAGATCACCCAGGGCAGTTTGTGAATTTAGTCTTTGCCTAGTTAGGTTGGCATTGACGAATCTACTGACCAAACCAGTGTGATTTCCAATCGAAAGCAGCACCAACATCGCCACCCGGGTAGCCCAGCCAGTGACTGCGCCCCGCAGCCTGAGCGGCGGCTCCTCCCACCAAGCCCTTACCCTTCCGCCGCTGCTGTCCAATCGCAGCCTCGCTCTGGCCGAGCGGCGACGCTTCGGTTGCTATGGTCCGCTCTGGCCAATGGGATTTCGCTTTGCTGCGCCGTGCGGCCTATGGGGGGTTCCGCCAGCCGTTGGTGGCTGGCGCGCGGCTGTGCGGGCGGTTTGAAGAGAATCTGGGAGGCGGCCGGATGGCGGTGGCCGGTTACTAACTAACTGACTGATTGCACATGGGGTCGGCACCAGGACCCGGGGCCCAGGCCTCTCGTGTTTATCCGTAGGTAAGCGATGTCTGCCCTGGCCCTTGGCAATTGAAAGGAAGTCGGTGAGTCATGTGATGTAAACACAGGCTGTGATCCCGGGGTGGCTGGTTTGGGGCTATGTGAGCTTGGCCACGCCCACCAACCTCTGACCTGGATCGCGGGGCTGCGGTCACCCTCGGATGTCTGGGGTGCTCCTGTCTGTTCCCCCACCCCCTTCCTATTCGACTGTGAAATAGGGGGTCTCCAATAGGCCTCGAAACAACGAGAGCTTGAGGAGCAAATCTACAGGGAAATTACAAAGATGCGCAGGAACTATAAAGTGCGATATCGGGGGTCTTTAAGTACCCCAGTCAAGTATCAATTTAGATAACGTTAGAGCAGAGGGAAGGAAGGGGGAGGAATTTCTGTAAAGTGTTCAGGAAAACTGCCTGGACCAGTATGTTCTTTGTCCAAGTAGAAGGAGGCATTGCTGGATCTGATGCAGGGGAATGAAGTGGTCCAAGTGGAGTGTCTGTGAAGGAACAGTTGTGTAAGATTGACCAAAGCTGTGTGCAATACTCCAGGTGTGGTCTCAACAACGCCCTACATAGTTGTAACAAGAACCCCCCCCCACCCCTTTTGTACTCCATTCCCCTTGCAACCTGCCTTCACAATCTGTCTTCGGAACCTTTTGTCTTGTGAGATGATTGTTTGTGCCACGGTGGTCAACTGTGTGTTGAACATCGCTTTGTGTGGCTCAGGAGCCCCACTTTGGCATGATAGTGTGGAAAACTGAAATTTGCTGTCTACAAAAAAAAAACAAAACTCCAATCTGGCCAATTACTACCCCAAATAAAAACAGAAAACGCTGGAAAAACTCAGCAAGTTTGACAGCATCTATGGAGAGAGGAACAGAATTAATGTTTTGAGTCCGTATGACCCTTCTTCAGAGCTGCAGAGAAGTAGAAATTTGATAAAGTTTATACTGTTTAAGAAGGCTGGAACGAGTGAAGCTGGATGGAAGGCCAGTCATAGGTGGGGACTAAGGAGAGTGACAAAAATGTGATGGACCCCATCTATCTACTCAGAATCATTAACAAAGTAATAAGTGTTACTAACAGTGCTATCAAGCAGCACTTACGCAGTAATACCTTAATCTCTGCTCAGTTTGGGTTCTGCGAAGTAACTCAGCCGCTGACCTCATTAGTCTTGGTCCAAACATGGATAAAAGAGCAACCTCTAGAGGGGAGCTGAGTGACTGCCTTTGACATCAAGGCAGCATGTGACTTGAATGTGGCATCAAGGAAACCAAACAAAACTGAACTCACTAGGAATCAGGGAGGAAAACTCTCCATTGGTTGGAGCCATACTTAGCGCAAAGGAAGATGATTGTGTTTGCGCAAAGGAAGATGATTGTGGTTGTTGGAGGTTATCTCAATCTCAGGACATCACTGCAGGAGTTCCTCAAAGTAGTACCCTAGATCCAGCCATCTTCAGCTGCTTCATCAATTTCCTTCCCTCCAACACAAGAACAGAAGTAGGGATGTTTGCTGACAATTGTGCAGTGTTTAGTACCCTTTGGAATTCCTCAGTTACTGAAGCAATAAGTGCCTGCATGCAGTAGATGTGGGCAACATTCTGACATGGGCTGGTAAATGGCAAGTAACTGTCATGCCTCAGGTACCAGGCAATGAACAGTGGAGAATCTAATCATCTCCCCTTGACATTGAACGGCATTACTGTCACTGAATCCCCCACCATCAACATCCTGAGGATTAGTGTTGAACAGTGTCCATTAGTGTGATGTAAACCACCTGTAATTTTTAAAAATAATATCTATATACTAGTAAAGACCATCAAAACATTTGCAGTAAAATTAAAATACTGTTGCAATAAAGATATTGTTAAATCCCCATCCCGTTCCATTTCCATCCTTCACATGGCATCCACTCTTGTGCCATACCCATCCTATTCCTTTTCACATCATTCCTATTCCATCTCCCAAACTTCTCCTTCCTATGCTATTCCCATCCCTCCATGTCATTGCATCTCATCACCCATTCTGTAATCTCCATGCTATCCCTCCCATGCCATTCCCCCCATGCAACACCACCGTCACTCCTATGCTGTCCAACTGCCCCCTGCCATTCACATCCTTCCTGCCAAGGTAACTATTACTGGGCTTCTCTTATCTTCCCACTAACCCCCCTCCCCCTGCCACCTCCACCCCACCCTGCTGCTGCAGCTACCCATAGATCTCAGATTTCCCGCTTAAAATTAGTGAATTTTATTCCTCCCTCATTGGAGCAAAGTGATATGCTTTAGATCAAAGCTTCAGCCCTGATGTGAACTTTATCACTAATTGGATATGGATTACAGACACAATGTCCTACAGTTGGTCCATCCAATTAAATCTGTTTATAAATAGCCTATAAGTATTTCTGCTAGTTTACACTGGCAGTTTGTGGTGCATCATGGCAGGAATAAACATTCTGCATAGGACTGAGGGAAAACAGAGCACAGGGGTAAGAGACCAATAAGTTAAATTCAGTGTCTGAATTTAGAAAGGAGTATATGTAAAAATAATTAAATATAGATCTTCTGTTTGTGTTGACTCTGTGTCATTTCTTGCTACTTACTTACTGCTCTGGAAATTGGGCTGCTTCAACGAAGTTTAATCATGTATTTTTCAAATGCTTAGCAATTTGAGGAACCATAGAATCACAGAATTGTTAAAGCACAGAAAAAGGCCATTTGGCCCATTGTGCCTGCACCAGCTCTCCAAATGAGCAATTCACCTAGTGCCATTCTCCTGCCTTCTCCTCGTAACCCTGCACATTGTTTCTTTTCAAATAATCACTTAATTCCCTCTTGAATGCCTCGATTGAACTGCCTCCATGGTGGAGTGTGGTACTCTCGGGCAGTGCATTCTAAACCCTAATCATTCACTGTGAAAAGTTTTCTCTCATATCGCTTTTGCTTCTCTTGCCAAGTACTTTAAATCTGTGCCCTCTCATTCTTGATCTTTTCACGAATGGTAACAGTTTCTCCCTATCTGCTCTGTCCAGACCCCTCATGATTCTGTCAAATCTTCTCTCAACCTTCTTTTCTCCAAGGAAAACAGTCCTAACTTCTCCTTTCTATTTTCATAACTGAAGTTCCTCATCCCTGGAACCATTCCTGTAGACCTTGTCTGCACTGCCTTCATATCCTTCCTAAAATGCAACGCCCAGAACTATACGCAATACCGCAGCTGAGGTCTAACTAGTGAGCTCAGCATAACCTCCTGGTCCATGTACCCTATGCCCTATTAATAAAGCCCAATATGCTGTATGCTTTGTTAACTGCTCTCTCAACCTGTCCTGCCGTTTTTATGCACATGTACACCCAAGTCCTAAAGGGACTGCTGCATCCCTTTAGAATAGTACCCTTTATTTTATACTGTCTGACCACGTTCTTTCTACCAAAATGTATCACCTCACATTTCTCCACATTGAACTACATCTGCCACCTATCCTCCCATTTCACCAACTTGTCTGTGTCCTTTTGAAGTTCTATACTGTCTGCCTCACAGTTTACAATGCTTCCAAGTTCTGTATCAAATACAAATTTTGAAGTTGTTCCCTGTACACCAAGGCCTAGATTATTAATATATATCAGGCAAAGCAAGGGCCCCAAACCAACTCCTGGGGAACTCCACTACAAACCTTCCTCCAGCATGAAGAACATCCTTGAACCATTACTCTCTTGTTTCCTGTCACTCACCCAATTTTGTACCCATGTTGCTAGTATCACTTTTATTCTGTGAGCTACAATCTTTGTTCAAAGGTCTTGTGTGGCACTGCATCAAATGCCTTTTGCAAGTCCATCAACAGCATTGCCCTCATCAACCCTCTGTTACCTCTTCAAAAAACTCCAGAAAGTTAAACATGGTTTCCCTTAAGGGAAATTTGTCCATGTGACTATTAATTCTGTCCTGAATTTTAGTTTCTAGAAATTTCCCTACCACCTAAACTAAACTGATTGGTCAATACCAATTAGTATTGCAGACATTAACGAATGAACTTTTGATGGATTTAAATGACCTTTCTGTACAAATCCAATGTAATATTCTATTTGAAATGAGCATATTAACACTTGAATTTAAATGTTGGACAAAGGAATATTATATGAATACATAAATGGCTGTCAATTAAATTCAGTAACAATTTCTAGGTTTGAAATGATTACTATAGTAAGAAACCATAAATCGTGGTGTATAAGTCGACCTTTGAAGCCTTGAAAAATCCTTCAAAAATAAAGGTCGACTTACACGCCCAGTATAAAATGTGAACCACTGCTGTTGGTGTAGGTGGTTGCCATTTTAAAATGCGAAAAAAAACCCCACTGGTAATTCAGATTAAATCAATGCGATAGGTTTTATTGAATAAATTAATTCTACAAGCATTTCAAATTTTTGCGTCAAAGTCTTTTGGTAGTCCCTGAGAAATCTGTCTTCTGCCTCAGCACTACACACTTTCAGCAGTAGACAACTAGCTGTTGCTTGAAATCTTTGCTGGACTTGGGGGTTTGACTTGGCCCACTTACGTATATATGCATTGCAATTCTGGTGACCATGTAACCCATTCTGATGATTTGAGGACCCATTCGGATACAGCCTTAAGATCAGACCAGTGGCTGGTCTTTGTTCTCATGGCGCATTTGGTTTTGGGTATCATCTTCAGGGCAGATTCCTCTTTCTATTCCCACACCCATTTTTCACTAACACTGAATTTCCCCTCTGCAGCATAGTTATTTGATGAGTTAGCAAATGTTACAACTTTTAGCTTGAAACTAGCTTTTCACTTCATTCTTTTTGCCGGAGGATCAATTTCTGTTCGTTGTTCGCTGTGCGTGGTCTGTTCTGTATGGGAATGTCTTAAGCTTGCGCGCATCACCTTGGCAACAGGGCCCATATCGCCTTCTTGATCCCATTGCTGAATTATATAGTGAGTAAACATGCATTTTTGAGGTGAAACATTGAGGCCAGCTCCTAATGCGAGTATAGCATTTCTTAGCAGAAAAGTGAGGGTTAACTTCTATGCTGAATGTAGGCCTAAACATGTTTTATATGTTGCAATCTATGGCATGCTGTGAACTTAATTATTGACAGGGTTAGGAAGCATGCAGTGTTACCAAATTGGGAAGAGAATTATTCCACATTCCAGCTAGTAGAAAGCCCCTTCTACCCACCTATCCATTGGATAGCCTTGGGGCATTTCGAATCCCAATTATGGAGATTAAGCAAATTCTTTTTTGAAACACATTGGGGTTCATTTCAGTACATAATTTGCATAGCATGATGAGAAGAATAATTTTGGGCAGGAGAAGTCTGAGATTTATAAATTTTTGTTAACGGAAGATATTAAAGGATATAGGACAAATGTGAGTATATAGAATTAGATCGCAGATCAGCAATGATCTCTCTGGTTGGAACAGGCTTGAGGGACTAAATGTTCCTGTGTTCATAAACTGCCAAGGCTTACTCTCTGGGCTTATCTCTGTGAGCCTCTTTCCCTTTCTACCTCTTTTCTTTAAGATGCTTCTTACAATCTACATATGCTTTGGCATGTTTTACTACATTAGAGCTACAATAACAAGTTACTGTTGCTGAATATGTTGGTTTGGTAGAAAATAAGGCAGCTTCATGATTCATAGCAAGTTTTGACTTGCCAAGTGTTTGTTCGGTGCTGCTTCAGAGAGAGATTGAAGAAATAAATATTCAGAAGATGTGTGTATCTGGTCTAGACTGTAAAGGGATGCAAACAGTACAAGTAGATATAGAGCATTGAGTCAAAAGGAGTGATGATGTCACTGAACCCAGCAAGGCAACTACAGCAGTTCTGAATTTGTAATGCAAAGAGTTGTGACAATTTATAGAAAGTGGCTGCAGGCAGAGGGAGGCAAAAATTACTCTAGACTTTAGAAATATGGAAAATGGATTTTTACCTGTCCAAAAGCTTTGTAGTGAACAGCCTTGGGGCTTTTCGGGAGTAGGCTCCTTAAGCCTGTTCTGCCTCCTCAGTTAGATCATGGTGGATCTGTAACTCAACTCTAGTTACCTGCCGATAAAAGCAAAAAACTGCGGATGCTGGAAATCCAAAACAAAAACAAAAATACCTGGAAAAACTCAGCAGGTCTGGCAGCATCTGTGGAGAGGAACACAGTTAATGTTTCAAGTCCGAATGACCCTTCAACAGAACTAAGTAAAAATAGAAGAGAGGTGAAATATAAGCTGGTTTAAGGGGGGTTGGGGCAAGTAGAGCTGGATAGAGGGCCACAAGGAGTTGATTTGAAACTGCCCAAACTCATTTATACATAGCCCTGTTAGAGCCAGCACAGAGTAGAGTATTTTGCTTTGTCAGTTCCTGCTGCATTTTGGCTAAATGGATAATGTGCTAGCCTGTATTACCCAAAAAAGAGAGATTTGTATCTCTATATAGCAACTTTCACAAGTTTGTGATGTCCTAAAGTGTCTTACAGGCAATAAAGTACTTCTTGAAATGTTTCACTGATATAATGTAGGAAATATGGCAGTCAATTTGCACACAGCAAAATTCTATGGACAGTAATGCAATAAATGACCTTATCATAAGCTTGTTATGGACAAAGAAATAGATAAGATGCAAAAAATGGTTTTGGATTGGGGGAGAGCGGATTTTAATAAAATAAGGCAGGGTCTGGCCAAGGTAGATTGGGAACTGCTATTTGTGGGGAAATCTACAGAGGAGCAGTGGTGGGCTTTCAAAAAGGAAATGGGGAGGGTACAGGCTCAACATGTTCCCTCTAGGGTGATAGGAAAGAGTAACAAGCCCAGAGAACCATGGATGACCAGAGATATTCAGGATACGATGAGAAGGAAAAGAGGCTTTTAGCAGGTACAAGGGAAGCAAATCAGCGGAGGCATTGGTGGAGTCCAGAAAGTGCAGGGTGGAGCTTAAGAAAGCAGTTAGGAGAGCAAAGAGGGGATCACAGAATCACAATGCAGAGGAGGCCCTTCGGCCCATCGAGTCTGCACCGACACGTGAGAAACACCTGACCTACCTACCTAATCCCATTAACCAGCATTTGGCCCATCGCCTTGAATGTTATGATGTGCCAAGTGCTCATCCAGGTACTTTTTAAAGGATGTGAGGCAACCCGCCCCCACCACCCTCCCAGGCAATGCATTCCAGACCGTCACCACCCTCTGGGTAAAAAAGGTTTCCCTCACATTCCCCCCCTAAACCTCCTGCCCCTCACCTTGAATTTATGCCCCCTTGTGACTGACCCTTCAACTAAGGGGAACAGCTGCTCTCTCCCCGAGTTCCATACCTTCATCCTCATTCTCTTGGGTGAAGATGGACGTGAAGTATTTGTTCAACAATCTACCGATGTCCTCTGGCTCCACCCATAGATTGCCCCCTTGATCCCTAATGGGGCCCCACTTTTTCCCTGGTTATCCTCTTCCCATTGACATACTTATAGAATATCTTGGGATTTTCCCTACTTTTACCAGCCAGAGCTTTTTCAAATCCTCATAGGGCAATTTCTCATATCTCATAGGGTAATTTGATAAGGTGGATTCAAAATTGGCTTAGTTGTAGGAAGCAGTGGGTGATGACAGCAGGATGCTTTTGTGACTGGAAGCCAGTGTCCAGTGGTGTACCACAGGGATCTGTGCTCAGTCCCCTATTATTTGTCATTTATATAAATGACATAGATGACTATGTGGGCGGTAGGATTAGTAAGTTTGCAGATGACACAAAGATTGGCCGGGTGGTCAACAGCGAGGTTGAGTGTCTTGGGCTACAGGAAGATATACACAGGATGATCAAATGGGCAGATAAGTGGCAGATGGAATTTAACCCTGAAAAGTGTGAGGTGATACACTTTGGAAGGAGTAGTTTGACAAGGAAGTATTCAATGAACAGCATGGCACTAGGATGTTGTGAGGAACAAAGGGACCTTGGCGTGTGTGTCCATAGATCTCTGAAGGTGGAGGGGCATGTTAGCAGGGTGGTGTAAAAAGCATATGGGACACTTGCCTTTATCAATCAAGGCATAGATTACAAAAGTAGGGAGGTCATGTTGGAGTTATATAGAACCTTGGTGAGGCCACAGCTGGAGAACTGTGTGCAGTTCTGGTTGCCACATTATAGGAAGGATGTGATTGCACTGGAAGGGGTGCAGAGGAGATTCACCAGGATGTTACCTGGGATGAAACTTTTAAGTTATGAAGAGAGGTTGGATAGACTTGGGTTGTTTTCGTTGGAGCAGAGAAGACTGAGGGGTGATCTGATCGAGGTGTACAAGAGTATGAGGGGCATGGACAGCTTGGATAGGGAGCAGCTGTTCCCCTTAGTTGAAGGGTCAGTCACGAGGGGTTATAAGTTCAAGGTGGAGGGGCAGGAAGTTTGGGGGGATGCGAGGAAAACCTTTTTTACCCAGAGGGTGATGACGGTCTGGAATGCACTGCCTGGTAGGGTGGTGGAGGCATGTTTGCCTCACATCCTTTAAAAAGTACCTGGATGAGCACTTGGCACGTCATAACATTCAAGGCTATGGGCCAAATGTTGGTGAATGGGATTAGGTAGGTAGGTCAGGTGTTTCTCAAGTGCCTGTGCAGACTCGATGGGCCAAAGGGCCTCTCTGCCCTGTGTGATTCTGTGATCGTGCAGTTTAATGGTGTTGAGGGATGAATATTGGCAAGGGGAAGAGCTCCCTTGCTCTTATTTGAATTTTGTTTGGGATATTCTAGTACATTAATGGAATTGCAAATGGAATGTTGATGTTTATTCCAAGATGAATGGAATATAAAAGTAGGGAATTTATACTGCAGCTGTACTGGGTGTTGGTGAGGCCACACCAAGAGTTTGTTGCCTTATTTGAAAAAGGATATAATTGCGTTGGAAACATTCAAAGAAGGTTCACTTGACTCATTCCTGTGATGAATGGCTTATCCTGTATAGAAAGGTTGAACAGGTTTAGGTTAATCGTGGAAAAGGACAGACAACAATCCAGAGCAGGGGTAATTAATTGGGGGAAAGCCAACTTCGATGGGATGCGAATGCATCTGAGTTGAGTGAGTTGGAATCAAATGTTGGCAACAAAGATGGTAGCTGAACAATGGGCCACCTTCAAAGAAAAAGTATTGCAGGCAATGTCAAGGTAGGAGAAATAAATCCAGAGCACCCTGGATGATGAAAGAGATAGAGGTAAAGATGAAAAGGTTAATGCGCATATACACCCTTGTTCAATAAGGGGTGCAAGGATAAAGCTGACAACTACAGGCCAGTCAGTTTGACCTCAGGTGGTGGGGAAACTTCTGGAAACTATAGTTTGGGACAAAATCAATAGTCACTTAGACAAGTGCAGCATAATTAAGAAAAGCCAGCATGGATTCATCAACAGAAAATCATATTTAACTAAGCTGCTGGAGTTTTTTGAGGAGGTAAGAAAGTTGATAAGGGAAATGCTGTTAATGTGGTGTATATGGATTTTCAAAAGGCATTTGATACAGTGCCACACAACAGACTTGTGAGCAAAATTCTAGGTTATGGAATGAAAAGGAAAGTAGGCACTCGAATAAGAAATTGGCTGAGTAACAGGAAGTGGAATACTGATAAATGCTTGTTTCTCAGATTGGAGGAAGGTTTGTAGTGGAGTTCCTCAGGGGACAGTGTTGGGACCCTTGCTCTTCCTGATATATATTAATGACCTAGACTATGGTGTTCAGGGCATGATTTCAAAATTTGCAGATGACTCAGATTGAAAATGTTGGGGATGGCCTTGAACTTCAAAAGGACATAGACATGATGGTGGATTGGGCAGACAGCTGGCAGATGAAGTTCAATGCAGAGAAGTGTGAGGTGATTTATTTTGGCAGAAAAGAGATGGCGAGAGAGTACAAAATAAAGAGAGCCTCTAAAGGATGGCAGGAACAGAGGGACCTCAGTGTATATGTATAGGTCATTGAAGATGGCATGGCATGTTGAGAGAGCAGTTACTAAAGCACTTAGTATGTTAGACTTTATTAATAGGGGTGTTGAGTACAAGAGTAAGGAGGTCATGTTGAACTCGTATAAGACTAGTTAGGCTTCATCTGGAATACTGCGTCCAGTTCTGGGCACCATACTTGAGGAAGGATGTGAAGGCATTGGAGAGAGTAATTCCCAGGATGAAGAACTGTAGCTATGTGGATAGATTGGAGAGGTTGGGACTATTTTCCTTGGAGAAAAGAAGGCTGGGAGGAGACTTGATAGAGGCATTCAAGATCCTGAGGGGTTTTGACATGGTAAATAGTGATAAACTGTTTATAAAGAACAAAGAACAAGAACAAAGAAAAGTATAGCACAGGAACAGGCCCTTTGGCCCTCCACACCTGCGCCGATCATATTGCCCGTTGACTAAAACATTTTGCACTTCTGGGACCCGTATCCCTCTATTCCCATCCTATTCATGTATTTGTCAAGCTGCCTCTTAAACACCACTATCGTACCTGCTTCCACCACCTCTGGCAGCGAATTCCAGACACTCACTACCCTCTGTATAAAAAAACTTGCCCTGCACATCTCCTCTATAGTTTTCTCCTCTCACCTTAAATCTATGACCCCAAGTAATTGACTCTTCCATCCTGGGAAAAAGCTTCTGACTATTACGCTCAAGAGAACATCAGGAACTAGAGGGTAAAAAGAGTAAATGTGATGTGAGGAAAGTTATTTCATATAGGGGGTGGTTGGATTCTGGAACAAACTTCCTGAGAGGGTGGTGGAGGCAGGCTTGATCAAGGTAGTCAAAAGGGAATTGGATTGCTACCTGAAAAAAGGAAATGTGGAAGGTTACAGAGATAATACAGGGGAGTGGGAATAGGTGGATTGCTTCTTCAGAGAGCCAGTGCATACTTGATGGGCTGAAAGGCCTCTTGCACTGTAAAGATACTGTGACACTACTGTGAGTTGGGTCTTTACCCATCGGAGTTTAGAAGAATGAGAGGTAATTGCATTGAAACATGTAAGATCCTGAGGGGACTTGATAGGGTGGACACCGTGAGGATGTTTCCTCTTGTGGGGACACAGTTTAAAAATAAAAGGTCTCCCTTTTAAGATGGAGATGAGAATTTTTATTTCCCTCAGTGGTTGTTAGTCTGTGGAATTCTCTTCCCCAGCAAACAGTGGAGGCTGGGCCACTGGCTGAGTTAGATAGATTATTGATAAACGAGGGAGTTGAGGATTGTGGTGGACAGATAAGAAAATGGAGCCGAGACCACAATCATATCAACCATGACCTTGTTGAATGGCAGACAAGCTCAAAGGGCCAAATGGCCTATTCCTATTACTAAGTACTATGTAAATTAGGTTTTTGTTGAATAGTGCCATGTGATCTTTTACATCTATCTGAAAGGGCAGATGGGACATTGGTTTAATGTCCCGTCTGAAGATGCACCTTCAACAGTGTACTACATTACTACACTTCCCCTGTGACCTTGATGGCATTAAGGTATTGATTTCCTTTCTCTGTACTACTATGATACAGGAGGTTTAACAATTATGGTGTTACTGACGGCCTGCAAACCTAATTTGAAACTTTACGTGCAACATATAAAATTTTCAACATACCAAAAAATGCAATTGTCAGATCTAACCTATTTACTTGTACCTTAAACTTAACAACTCTATCTTTTTCATGTTTTAAATCCCTCAGACAACCTGACTCCTATTAAACGCTGCCTGGCTTAATTAAATTGCACGTGCGCACATGCATGCACACACACACACACACGGACACTCAGTCTTCTTTACACAATATCACAATATTCCCCAAAAATATTTTTTTAAAAATCCATTCTCACATTTTTAGACTTAGCTTTTTTTTACCTTACCATGCAGTGAAAACTGATACAACGGTAAAACACTTCTCTTTGCTGGCTCTAGCAGGTTGATGTGAAATGAGTTTGAGTATTCTCAACTCGGTTAAGTGAAGCCCTTGGATGTTTTACTACATTAAAGGCACTAATATACATTCAAGTTGTTGTTATTTTATTTGTAATGTTGAAATATCCTCCATTTTCTTTCTATTTTGCATTTTCAGGGAGCTGATAAAGAACGTTTATGGTTGAATTCTGGCATCTTCACAATTGGGAGAATGTCACAAGCTTCTGGAGGTTTCCTGCTTCCATTGGGCCCTTTGATGGGACAAAAAAGGGTTTCTCCAGCTGAAATAGAGAGCAAAGAAATCAGAGGCTTCTCAGAGTCAAGTAAGGAACCACAATACAAAGTTTTTGCCTTATTGATTGCCCTTCAGAAGAGCTTGAGAATTTTGATTGAATTTCTCAAAAGTCATTTATACTGTTTTTATTTTTTATTTATTCTTCCATGGGATGTGGGCATCGCTAGCAAAGCCAGCATTTGTTCCCCATCCCTAATTGCCCTTGAGCTGAGTGGCTTGCTCGGCTATTTTCGGAAGGTAGTTAAGAGTCAACCAAAGCGCTGTCAGTCTGGTGTCGTAGGCCAGCCCAGTTAAGGATGGCAGATTTCCTAACCTAAAGGATGTTAGTGAACCAGTTGGGTTTTTATAACATTCAACAATGGTTTCATGGTCACTATTATTGGGACTATCTTTTAATTACAGATTTATTAATTGAATTTAAATTCCACCAACTGCTGTGGAGGGATTTGAACCCCTGTCCCCAGAGCATTAGCTTGGACCTCTGGATCACTAGCCTAGTGACACTAGCACCATGCCACCACCTCCCCAATTCAGTTTACTCACCTAGCTAATGTTTTCTCTCTCTCAAAATTTCACACACCGCTACAGGTCGAGAACCTTTTATCCGAAACCCACAGGGCTGATTGCGCTTTGGATTTCAGGTAATTTTGGTTTTCGGATACCGCATATAAACTTGCGTTGCAATACCTAAGCTTAGGCTAGCTATATTATAAAGTAAATTAAATGGCTGGAAAATTAAGATATAATAAATACAGAGTACCTGTAATTTTCTTTTTAACATGTTCACAAGAATCGCAAGGTAAACAGTGCAGACAAACAACTAGATTTCCGATGCTGAAAGTTGATGAGGTTCAAAAAAAGTGCGATTTTTGGATGTTTTCATTTTTCGGATTTACAGATAAAGGATACTCTACTTGTAGAAGTAAACCGAGGCAGAAATTATACAGTGCGCTATGCAGGTTCCAACTCAAGCACTCTGTTCACTTCTGGTTTTTAACATACTAAGCAAGTAGAAAAACTTTGTACCCCAGCTGAGTATCGTTATGCCCTTTTAGATCATGCCTTCATCAACTTGCCTTTAAAAATCCATCTAACTGGCTGAGTCTCCTCAATCAGCTCACATTCCTCCTCGCGTTCAGTAATTTCATCCAATACTTACACACTCAAGCAGTTTACAAATAACTGAAGTAAGGCATTCAGCCCTATAATTTGCTGCTTTATTGCTGTCTCTTTTTCTTTTTGAAGATGATCTCACATTTGCCACCCTCTAATCCTCTACAATTTTCCTTGCCAAGAATTTTAGAAAATTATAGCCAGGCTTCTTCTTCTTCTTCTTCTTCCCTTAACATAATCAAGACTTGATGGCATTCATCTGATTATCTTAAGTTTCAATAGACTTCACTTTCTGTTCTACACCTATTTCTGATATGTAAAAATTGAAAGTACATAGTTTGTATTCTATCATGCTTTATTCTGCCATGCTTTCGCCTCAATTCAATGGCAACTCTCACACAAATGCAACCTTGCAACGTGCATCTTTCGGATGAGATGTTAAACCCAGGGTCTATTTCTATCCCACAACAAATCCCACAACACTATTTCAGGAAGACCAGGAGTGTTCTTCCTGGTGTCCTGGCTAATATGTTTTCCTGAACCAATACCGATAAAACAATGAGATGGTAATTTATTAGGGGGATGGTGATAAGGCAGAGGTCATGGTACATGTTGGTACCAATGACATAGGCAGAAAGAGGGATGAGGTCTTGCATCAAGAATTCAGGGAGTTAGGCAGTAGACTAAAAAGCAAGACCTCTTGGGTTGTAATCAATGGATTACTCCCAGTGCCACGTGCTAGCGAGCTCAGAAATAGGAGAATAGCATAGATGAATATGTGGCTTAAGAGTTGGTGCAGGAGGGAGAGTTTTAGATTCCTGGATCAATGGGACTGTTTCTGGGGAAGGTGGGACCTGTACAAGCAGGACGGTCTACATCTGAACGAGAGCGGGACTAACAGCCTTGCGGGCAGGTTTGCTAGTGCTGTTGGGAGGAGTTTAAACTAAT
Source organism: Carcharodon carcharias (assembly GCF_017639515.1). Lineage (NCBI taxonomy): Eukaryota > Metazoa > Chordata > Chondrichthyes > Lamniformes > Lamnidae > Carcharodon > Carcharodon carcharias. The sequence goes on from NC_054467.1 coordinate 229,550,657, forward strand.
TCGGCAGGGGGAGGGGACACAGAATGTTAGCAGAATAGGGGCACGTCATAATACAGTAAAACAATCAAGTCAGAGGGAGGACAGCTGCAATAAGCTTCAACGGAGTAAGGCAAGGCTGTATGGCCTCTACCTTAATGCCAGGAGTATTACAGGTAAAACGGATGAGTTAAGCATGAAGATTGACATGTGGAATTGTGATATAGTAGCCATCACTGAGACGTGGTTGAAGGAAGGGCAGGATTGGCAGCTCAACATTCCGGGATATAGAATCTTCAGGCGAGGCAGGGGAGGGGGTAAAAGAGGAGGAGACATTGCATTATTAGTTAAGGAGTCCGTTACTATAGTAAGGAGAGATGATATCTTGGAGGGGGCATCGAATAAAGCTTTGTGGGTAGAGTTTAGGAATAAAAAAGGAACAACCACATTATTAGGTGTTTATTATAGACCCCCAGATAGTCAGTGGGAAATTGAGGAGCAAATATGTGCACAATTTGTGGAGGTGTGTAAAAACAATAATAATAGGGTAATTATATTAGGTGATTTCAACTTTCCCAACATTAATTGGGATAGACATAGTGTTAAGGGCTTGGATGGAGTGGATTTCTTGAAATGTGTACAGGAGAACTTTTTAGGTCAATATGTAGAGGGTCCAATAAGGGACAGTGCATTGCTGGACCTAATTCTGGGGAATGAAGCTGGACAGGTGGCTGAGGTGGTGGTGGGCGAGCATTTTAGTGATAGCGACCACAACATGGTATAGTTAAAGTTTGTTATGGACAAAGAAATCGACAAGTTGCAAAAAATTTGTGGGGGAGAGTGGATTTTAGTAAAATAAGGCAGGATCTGGCCAAGGTAGACTGGGAACAGTTACTTGTGGGGAAATCTACAGAGGAACAGTGGGGGTGTTTGAAAAGGAAGTGGGGAGGGTACAGACTCAACATGTTCCCTCTAGGGTGATAGGAGCAGAGAAGACTGAGGGTGGCCTGATCGAGGTGTACAAGATTATGAGGGTCATGGACAGGGTGGATAGTGAGCAGCTATTCCCCTTAGTTGAAGGGTCAGTCACAAGGCGGCATAAGTTCAAGGTGAGGGGCAGGAGGTTTAGGGGGGATGTGAGGAAAACCTTTTTTACCCAGAGGGTGGTGACGCTCTGGAATGCACTGCCCGGGAGGTTGGTGGAGGCGGGTTGCCTCACATCCTTTAAAAAGTACCTGGATGAGCACTTGGCACGTCATAACATTCAAGGCTATGGGCCAAATGCTGGTAAATGGGATTAGGTAGGTAGGTCAGGTGTTTCTCATGTGTTGGTGCAGACTCGATGGGCCAAAGGGCCTCTTCTGCATTGTGATTCTGTGATCTCACAGATGTTTATGCAGCGTTGTTTTCCTGTACATTACAGCAGTAACTCCGCTTCGTAAAGCACTCAACTGGCTGTAAAACACTTTGCAGTGGCCTATGGTCATGAAAGGCACTACCTAAATGCAAGTTCTTTCTTTCATTCTTATTCAACAGGATGCAGACAAGGAGCTTTCTGGTATTTACTGAAGTAAAGGATAAAGATAATTTTAAGTTTCTTTTTCCTTAGGTAAGGAAGAATCATTTCAAAAGACACTTGAATTGGCGGTGACTTCCTCAGCTGGAGATAAAGTAAGCTTGATGAAAAGAATTTAATTTAAACAATGTGTTGAAGGTGAGCACTTTGCTTGCCTCCATTGCACGTAAGGGCATGTTTTGGGAGACCCTGTTCCATCGGTGGAGGAGTGCCTTACAAAATTTGCTCCACTAAGCAATGCTCTATTCAGTTACTTTAGTAGTTTCCTTCCCCTTTTCCTCTTCTGGTCACTTTTGTTTGTCAGTATTGTGTAGGTGAGTCGTTTGGCAACTTTTGCCCATGGTACTTGACTCACTCTTATTTCTTATTTAAATGCTGTTCTTTTGCAGCATCATCCGAAAATGCAATGTCAGGTTCCACATGTACCCTCTCGACCACAAACTTTACTTCATCACCATCTCTCTTGATTTCTCCATTGCCTCTGATTTTATTGCTGCGTGTCCAACATTCAGTACTGAAAATTTCCTCCAGCTAAATATTAAGAAGACCAAAACCATTTTCTTCAGGCTCCACTATAAACTCTATTCCCTAGCCACAACTCCATCCCTCTCTCTCAGCAGTTTCTGAGGCTGAACCTCATTGTTTGCAACATTGGTATCCTTTTTGAACCTTATATGCGCTCTCATCACCAAGACTGCCTCTTTCATCTCTGCAACATCACCCACCTCTACACCTGCCTCAGCCCATCTGCTGCTGAAACCCTCAGCTATGCCTTTTTTACCATGAGTATTCCAATGCTCTCCTGTCCAGCCTCCCATCTTTCATCTTCCACAAACATGAGCTGATCCTTTTTTTCAAATCCCTCCATAGCCTTGCCCCTCCTTATATCTGTCACCTCCTCAAGCTCTACAACCTCTGCGATTTCTGTGCTCCCCCAATTCTAGTCTCTTCACCAATTTTAATTGTTCTACCAGTGGCATCATGCCTTCAGCTGCTTAGGTTCTAAGATCTGGAGTTCCCTCCCTAAACCTTTCTGCCTCTCCACCTCTCTTTTCTCCTTCAAGATGCTCTTTAAAATCTATCTCTTTGACAAAGCTTTTGGTGATATCTCCTATTATGGTCCAAATATCTCCTTATGTTGTTTGATAAATTTAGTTTCATAGTGTAACACCTTGAGACATTTTACTATAAATGCAAGTTATTGTTCACGAAGTGCCAAACAGGAGGTGTAAAGCAGGCTTATGGACCCATGGCTCTAACAATGAAAAAGTTATTGCATGGGTGTGTGTATATAACATTTTGTGTCTGGGAACAATTTTTCCCCTTCTGTTTGATGAAGTGTTGGCTAATCACATTTCTATTACTTATTTTTATTGATCTAGTCCGGACTGACTGTACTTGCCCCTATTCCTAACATTGGCTACAAAAAACAGAACATTCTATTTATGACTCTGCTAAGATTGTAAAGGAGGTTTGCTGCTGGGACTTTAAAGGCCAACTTCAAAGCTGGCTATTCCAAGACTCACCATGAGCAATGGCCTAGGTGATTGGTAGTATAATATAGTATTACATAGGTTTCAAGTATTGTGTAGTGATATTCCACAGAGTTCCATTTCTTGTCCCTTTTCTAGTAATGTTCCTGGATTTGCTAAATTAGGTAAAACTGAATTAAGTAGCATTGAGCAAGTTATTCAACATATTGATATACTAATGTACTGCATTGTGGAATGCTGATGCATAGGTTCAGCACTGCGATTTTTCCTCATGTGCTGAGTTCCTGATCTCAACAGTTTCAGTGGAGACATGCTGAGCAAAAGCTAGGAGTTGAAAGATCAGTTGCTTGTTCAGAAATGCAATGAATACCTGAGCTGTGCAGCATAGTTTTGATCATTGGACAAGGTTAGGTGTACTCCACAGGGAATAGAGATGCTACTGTTGATTTAAGTGCTTCTGTACTAAGCAGGAAAAGCAGACAGGGTTCTCACCCTGATAATCATGTAGCTATCCCGACTAGAAGCATGTAAATTGGACATTGCTTGAGGATAGGATCAGGATTCAGCTCTCCTTGTAGAGTGCCTCCTGGGCAGAAGTAGTTTTCTGACACTCAACAACTAGATTCAAATATGAATAATGTCTACCTGGCCTGTATTGGAATAAGACACCGATAACATCATACAAATTATTGAATTCATGAAAGTAGATGGAAAGGGAAGAAAACTGAAGGTGACTTGACAATCCTGTTTTCCTGTGCCTTCCAGTTACTCAAACAGGCATTATCTGTGGCTTGGGAACAGAAAATGGAGTGCATCTTAAAGGTGCATGGAATGAAATCATACAAACTGCTTGTTTAAAAATTCTCCTGTAAACCTCTGATCAGTTTCAGTATTTTAACTAGGTTTCAAAATTATTTCAGTGTGTTTTTCAACATGGGGCTTCAATTTTTACAATCCCTGCTTTCAGTTCTGTAACCCATCAAAAGCAATAATGTGCATGCTCTGTTGGATCTTGTATATGCTTTGCTGAGCTCAATTCTGTCTTTAAAAGTAGATTTGAGTATTGGCATGCGTCATTAGAACTGAGAAGGCTAAGAGAAGATTTGGCAGGGGTGATTAAAATCATGAAGAGTTTACATGGAGTAAATAGAGATGAACTGTTTCCAGTAAATGAATAGTTGATCTCCAGAGGCACTGATTTAAGGTGATTATAAAGGAAGTAGAGATGACATGAGGATAAGCTTTTTTATGCTGTGAGTGGTTCGGATTTGAAATGTACTGCCTTATTGTGTCATGGAACCAGATTCGTTAGTAGCTTTCAAACAGACTTGGGTAAAAATTGCAGAGATATGGGGAAAGCCAGGGAATAGGGCTATTTGGATTGCTCATCGAAATAACCAGTGCAGACTTAATGGGCGAATAATAATAAAAGCAAAATACTATGCATACTGGAGATCTGAAATAAAAACAGAAGGTGCTGGAAAACCTCAACAGTTCTGGCAGCATCTGTGGGAGAGAAGTAGAGTTAACATTTCAAGTCTAATATGACTTCTTTAGAACCCAGGAATATGGCTGTCTTCTATGTTCTGAACTGTACTATTCTGTTATTCACCCAACATCCACCTTTGGCACCCTTTTGGGTATAAGAACCTTGAGCAATTTTTCCCTGCTCGATCCAGGAACCCAGAAACCAATGCTAGCACTCCAATTGCCTCAGCACCAGTTAAGATCAACTAACTGTGAGAAGACAGGAGAGTTGAATCTGGGACTTCCCAATTTCATATGGCTTAGCACCTTAGAGGTTCTCAATTGTATCAGTTGCTATCAGCCTGTTACTTGGCCGCAAACTGATGCAAGAATCTTGCAGTCAAAAGAGTTGAAAGGCCCCGAAGGGGACAAATGGCTTTTGCAAGAAGGAAATATTTTTGACATTCTCCTCTTTCCCCCTTCTTTGTAATTGTATTTTTTCTGAAAGTTATACCCTATCTTGTACATTAACCATTTAATCTTTCTTCTAGAATGCTGCAGACATAGAGGACAACAGATCACAGACGTCGTTTAACCCTGTAACATCCATACCATCAAAGGAATCTATGCAAAAAGAAAAACTTGATTCTTTAACTGGATCAGGTAACTTAGCTGAGTGAAAAATATTCGCTTTAATGGGATATTGAGAAATATGAGCACATTTTCTTGAAGTAAATCAGCATAACTTATCTCAAACTTTAAAAAGAACTGAGAAAGATCTACAAAATGTATCTTCTATTTTCGTGATAAATTTTTGTTGCTGCCTTTCCCATTGATTGCCCAGTTGACTTAATTTGCTTAATCTGAACCCAGTTTGCATGAAGTGCAATTTCGGCAGATAAAAATATTCCCATACCTGTATTCTAAATTGTCTCACTAAGACCACAAAGATGACTTTTGTCAGAAACAAAAATGTTATGTTAATGTTGTAGAGGAAAGGTGTATTACTGGGGAGGTTGGGGGCAGGCGTGGGAACTCTTATTTTGAAATTAACCAATGCTGTATCCAGTATGTGACTTGAGTGTTTGATGTTACTAAGTTTTTTTTTTAAAAAGGTCATATTACCCAACTAGTTCTAACTTTATTAGTACAACAGGAAAGAAAATGTGTGCCGTTTGTTTAAAATCTTCTTCAGTACAGGTCCTCAGTGATTGTCAGCAGTTTTAATAAGTCTTTTACACCTCCAACTACTTAAATTCCACTTTTTAAAATGACCCCTCATTTAAAAGCAGTTTTACATGCAAACTTCTCTGCTATTAGAATCCTATGTATGATTGGGCAGTGATTCTGTACAGCGCTATTTTCTATTGTACTGGTTTCAGATATCAGTCTGTATAGATAACTCTTTTTTTGTATCCATTATCAACTTTAAGAACACTTGGGTACAGTCCTGGTTAGATTCAAAATAAAGGTCAATTTACATGGTGATATTAGTTAAAAGTGAATTGAAAATAGTACAAATTTATTTTGGATATTAAAAACTGTAATCTATTAAATACCGTCCTAGATTTTTGATTGTTTTTCTGTTTTCCAAAACAAACTTCTGTGAACTGGATATCAGAATTCTTTGATCATTGTGTTTGCTTATGGTTTGATTTGTAAATGCAGCTTAATGGTTTTTCTGGCTTATATATTAATGACTTGGATGTACAGGCATAATTTCAAAGTTTGTGAATGTTGCAAAGCTCAGAAGTGTAGTAAACAGTGAGGAGGGTAGTGACAAACTTCAGGAGGGCATACAGACACACACAGTCAAAGAATAGTTACAGCACAGAGGAAGGCCATTTGATCCACTGTGTTAGTGTCAGTTCTCTGCAAGAGCAACCTGGAAGATAAAATTTAACACAGAAGTGTGAAGTGATCAATTTTAGTGCAGGAAGAATGAGGAGAGGCATTGAGCAGGCTGTTAGAAAGGCATCCAAGATATTTGGTTTAATAAATCAAGTCATAGAGCACAAAAATTAAATTATGCTAAACATTTATATTCACAATATATATCAATGATTTGGATGAGGGAACCAAATGTAATATTTCTGTGAACTGGATAATGTTGGCCTTCATTGCGGGAGGACTTGAGTACAGGAGCAAGGATGAATATTGCAGCTATACAGGGCCTTGGTGAGATCACACCTGGTATATTGTGTGCAATTTTGGTCTCTTTACCTAAGAAAGGATATACTTGCTATAGATTGAGTGCAGCGAAGGTTCACCAGACTAATTGCTGGGAGGGCAGGATTGTTGTATGAGGAGAGATGGGGCCAACTAGGCCTGTATTCACTGGAAGTTAGAAGAAGGAGGGGATCTCATTGAAATGTATAAAATTCTGACAGGGCTGGACAGACTGGATGCAGGGATGATGTTTCCTCTGGCTGGGGGAGTCTAGAACAAGGACTCAGTCTCAGGTTATGGAGTAGACCATTTAGGACTGAAATGAGGAGAAACTTCTTCACTCAGAGGGTGAATTCTCTACCACAGAAGACTGTGGAGGCCAAGCCACTGAATATATTTAAGAAGGAAATAGATAGATTTCTGGACTCTAAAAGCGTCAAGGGATATGGGGAGAGTGCAGGAATATGGCATTGAGATAGAAGATCATCCAAAATCATATTGAATGTCAGAAGAAGCTCCTATTTTCTATATTTCTGTAAAACACAAGTTAGGCCCTTACTGCAGATCAATTCTAATGATCTACATTTTAGGAAGACATAGAGAGGATGCAGAAGAGATTTACTAGAATGGTATCAGTGATGATAGACTTCAGTTATGTGCAGAGAGTGGATAAGCTGGGATTGTTCTTAGAGTAGAAAGTTGAGAGAGGTGTTCAAAATTCTGAAGGATTTTGGCAGAATGAATCAGGAAAAATTATTTCCAGTGACAGAAGGGCCAGTAACCAAAGAACACAGATTGAAGGCAATTAGCAAATGAATCTCATGAGTAGCCACAACATGGGGTTCGTATTACTCAGAGCACTATAGGATTGGCTTATCAACAATCTTGTAAATAGAGCCCTAGCCATTTGCTCCCTTTGCAAGCTTGTTGCAGAAATAAATAGAAACTAGGAGCAAGAGTAGGCTATTTGGCCCATCGAGCCTGCTCCATCATTCAATATGATTATGGCTGATCCTCCATCTCCACGCCATATTCCTGCTTTCTCTCCATACCCCTTGATGCCCCTAATATCCAAAAACATATCAATTTTTTTCTTGATTATACTCAGTGACCTGGCCTCCACAACCTTCTGTGGTAGAGAATTCCACAGGTTGACCACCCACTGAGTGAAGAAACCATTTCTCATCTCAGACCTAAATGGCCAGGCCGGATTCTGATACTATGGTCCTTGGTTCTAATCTCCCCAACCAGGGGAAACATCCTCCCTGCACCCAATCTGTCCAGCCCTGTTAGAATTTTATGTTTCAATCAGATCCCCTCTCATTCTTCTAAACTCCAGTAAATAAGGCCCAGTCGAACTAATCTCTCCTCACAACACTCCTGCCATCCCCGATATCAGCCTAGTGAACCTTTGCTGCACTCCCTCTATAGCAAGTATATCCTTTCTTAGGCAGGGTGTCAAAATCTGCACACAACTCCAGATGTGGTCTCACGTCGTGTATAACTGTAGTAAGACATCCCTACTCCTGAACTCAAATCCTCTTGCAATGAAGGCCAATGTACATTTGCCTTCCTAATTGCTTGCTGCACCTGCCTTTTTACTGCCATTGGTGTACAAGGACACCCAGGTCCCTTTGTACATCCACATTTCCCAATATATCACTATTGTATAATACTCTGCCTTTCACAACAAAGCGTATAACTTCACATTTATCCATGTTATACTGCATCTGCCATGTGTTTGCCTACACACACAACTTGTCTAAGTCACCCTTTGCATCCTCCTCTCAGCTCACAACCCTGCCCAGTTTTGTGTCGTCAGCAGGCTTGGAAATATTGCATTTGGTTCCCTCATCTAAGTCATTTATATATACTGTGAATAGCTGGGGCCAAAGCACTGATCCCTGCGATACGCCACTAGTCACCGCCTGCCACCCAGAAAAAGATCCATTTATTCCCACTCTGTTTCCAGTCTGTCAATCAATTCTCAATCCATGCCAGTATATTACCCCCAATCCCATGTGCTTTAATTTTGCCCAATAGCCTCTTATGTGGGACCTTATCAAAAGCCTTCTTGAAATCCAAATACACCAAATCCACCAGTTCTCCCTTATCTATTCTACTAGTTAGTTGCTCAAAAAACTCCAGTAGATTAGTCAAGCATGATTTTCCCTTTATAAACCCATGTTGACTTTGTCTAATCCCGTCAATGCTTTGCAAGTGCTCTGTTACCATGTCTTTTATAATAGACTCTAGCATTTTCCCCACGACTGATGTTAGGTGAACTGGTCTGTAATTCTCGGTTTTTTTCTGCCCCTCCTTTTTCAAATAGTGGGGCTACATTTTCCACCCTCCAATCTGTAGGAATTGTACCAGAGTCTATAGAATTTTGGAAGATGACCACCAATGCATCCAGTATTTCCAGGGCCAGTTCCTTTAGTACTCTGGGGTGTAGATTATCAGGCCCTGGGGATTTTTCAGCCTTTAACCCCGATAATTTCTCTAGCACTTTTTTTTAACTAATACTGATTTTCTTCAATTCCTCCCTCTCATTAGACTTTTGGTTCCCTAACATTTCTAGGAAATTATTTGTGTCTTCTTTTGTGAAGACAGAACCAAAATGTGTGTTCAATTCTTCTGCCATTTCTTTGTTCCCCATTATAATTTCCCCCGTTTCTGACTCTAAGGGACCTACATTTGTCTTTGTTAATCTTCTCTCTTCACATATTTATAGAACCTTTTATAGTCAGTTTTTATGCTCCCTGCAAGTTTACTCTCATACTCGATTTTCCCCTTCTTGATCAATCTTTTTATCCACTTCTTCTGAATTCTACACTCTTCCCAATCCTCAGGCCTGCTGCTTTTTCTGGCAATTTTATATGCCTCCTCTTTGGATCTAATACTATCCCTAATTTCTTTTGTAAGCCGTGGTTGAGCCACCTTTCCTGTTTTACTTTTGTGCTGGACAGGAATGAATAATTGTTGTAATTCATGCATACGTTCCTCAAATATTAGCCATTACCTATCCACCATCAACCCTTTTAGCAAAGTTCCCCAATCCATCATTGCCAACTTGCACCTCATACCCCCATAGTTCCCTTTAGTTAGATTCAGGACCCTAGTTTCGGATTCAACTTTTTCAATCTCCACCTTAATGAACAACTCTGTCATTTTATGGTCGCTCTTCCCAAAGGGACCCCGCACAATAAGATTGTTAATGAATCCTTTCTCATTGCACAATATCCAGTCTAGGATAGCCTGCTCTCTGGTTGGTCCGTCAACATTTTGGTCTAAAATACAATCATATACACACTCCAGGAAATCCTCCTCCACAGTATTATTGCTAGTTTCTCCTTCACAGTATTATTATTAGTTTGGTTTGTCTGATCTATATGTAGATTAAAGTTTTCCATGATTACAATTGTACCCTTACTGCATTCGTCTCTAATTTCCTGTTTAATGCCTTCCTTTGCATCTCCATTACTGTTTGGGGGCCCATAGACAACCCCCACCAACGTTTTCTGGCCTTTGGTGTTTCTTATCTCCACCCAAACAGATTCCACATCTTGATTTTCCGAGTCAATATCCTTCCTCACTATTGCATTGATCTCCTCCTTTACTAACAGTACTAATAAAGCACATCAAAGCTATCCAGTGACAATTCTGATCTGATCAATGTTTGCAGTTTATCGTGCAAACACACAAATGAGCCAAGACAGCCACTTTCGGACCTGAAAAGTGCCCAGACTATCTCAAATTACCCGGGAAAGTATCCCAAAAATTTGAACAACAGGTTAAGCAAACAAGTTTCACGCTGCTACTCAGTAGTTATACAAGTGGCATTTTCCACTAACAGAATGTTGCCTTCAGTCCAAAGAGATGTTCTACCTTCATGGGGAGATGATTGTGTAGTGATTATTTGTCACTAGACTAGTAATCTAGAGGCCCAGGCTAATGTTCTGATGACACAGGTGGCTGGTAGAATTTAAATTCAATTAATAAAATCTGGAATTGAAACATAGTATCAGTAGTGATGACCGTGTAACTATCATTGATTGTTGTAAAAACACACCCAGTTCACTAATGTCCTTTAGGGAAGGAAATCTGCCGTCCTTATCTGGTCTGGCCTATATGTGACTCCAGATCCACATCAATGTGGTTGACTCTTAATTACCCTCTGAAATGACCTAGCCAGCCACTAGTTCAAGGGTAATTAGGGATGGGCAACAAATGCTGGCCCTGCCGCTACACACTCATCCCATGAAAGAATAAAGAAAAAAAACCACACAATTGAGAAATCCAATGTATGAATTTCAGTGCCCATTGTGATGTAGGCTGTACGTCTCAACGTTTGGCTGATCGAATCAAACAATGTGTTCCTTTGTTTGTAAGAGACAGAGTACAGACCGTACACAACCGCACTTGCAAAACCCAAACCAAAATTTTTCCTGTTAGATTGGGCAACACTTGCTGAACAACCCTGAGTGTGCTAATAGCTACACTAACAACTAATTTAATGTACTCAGTAGAGTTTGCAAGGTGGCTCAATTATGCTCGCTAGAAGCGATATACCTTCAAATACAGGGACCCACTCTCTGCAAACAAAAGGAATATGTTCAAGCCTTGTGCATTTTTTGAATTATCTAGGAGCATGGGAAGCCAATAGTTCCCCATTGCTTTCACCATGGCAATGCCTTAGCCAATAAGAGTTGACTTGCCAACCAACAGCAACCTTTTCTCCTGCAGTATAAATTGTTGTGATCATTTGAAATTTGGCATTCTTGAGTTTGTCCTGACAAGTGCAAGACAAAAAGCTTCAGCAACATGTCTCTCTTTTCAGCAATATTGAAAAAAAATTTTCCACCCATCTAATCCTTGTTTTCCCTTTGTCCACTTGCATGCCAGCATTCTACCCCCCCCCCCCCCCACCCCACCCCCACCCCCACCCCACCCCCAGCCTCATCTCTGAAACGACAACCCTTTTTTCAGGATGTGATGTTAAACTTGAGATCCCAGTCAACCCTATCAGATAGATATAAAAGATCCCATGGCCACTTTTGGAAGAAGTGCGAAGGGGGGAGGGTGGGGCAGTGCTGAGTTTTCTGGATCCAGCATTTATGTCTCGACCAAACTGAGCCCCACACTTCCCATTACCACTGTCTCGATATATTTATTAAAACATTGCTATTTGTATTGGTATCCCTTGCAGCTTATTTTTCTATTCCTTTTTTGCCCCTCATTCCTTCCTTTTTATTTTTTTCATAGCTCTTATAGATTATTGAATTTGCACATTTGCTGGGAAAGGTCAATTTTATAGTTGAGTTGGCCTCATCATAAAGTGGACAAATTCATTTTTAAATGATTTTTCAGTGCAAATCAAAAGTACTACTGCTGGATGGATTCTCTCGACATTCTTTCATCAGAGAACTGTGCTGCAGGTTAGTTGTGTACAGGTTCATTTTAATTTTTTAAAATTCATTCATGGGATGTGGGTGTCGCTGGCTAGGCCAGCATTTGTTGCTCATCCCTAATTGCCCTTGCTCAGAGGGCACTTAAGAGTCAACCACATTGCTGAGGGTCTGGAGTCACATGTAGGCCAGACCAGGTAAGGTAAGATTTCCTTCCCTAAAGGGCATAAGTGAACCAGATGAGTTTTTACAACAATTGGCAATGGATTTGTTGTCACCATCAGAGTATTAATTCCAGATTTTTATTGAATTCAAATTTTACCATCTGTCATGGTGGGATTTGAACCCAGGTCCCCAGAATATTACCATGGGCCTTGGAAATACTGGTCCAGTGACAATACCACTATGCCACAACCTCCCATTTTATCTACACTGTGCATCCAATGTTATCTTACTAAAAATATGTCTGCCACTTGTCTTATATGATATGAATTATTCTTTATTTCCATGTTTAGGACCACCAAACAGTTTTGCAAAATCTCTGCAGCATGCTGAAACTCTACTGTGGAATCAGCTTCAACCTGGGTGGAGATGGCTAATGACTAAGCACCAAATTGAAGACAGTTGTTCGGACACAGATAGTGATGATTCATTGCTGTGCCCTGATCTGGATACTCCTTCAGGAAGACTGGCTGAGGCTGAACGGATTGCCTTTGACCTAAGTAAATGTTGCCAGCTGCAACGAAGTCTAAAAGGAGGTTTATTTCATGGTCATGTAAAATCATTGCCCTCAGATAAACTGGGCACCACTGATTTCCATTATCATCGGACCATATCAAGTTTAGCAAACAATTATGCAAAGCTTCAGATACTGTTGGAACGTAGATCTTGTATTCTTCTAAATAAAGCATATGCCATGAGTGTAAGTGGAGCATCTAAATTTGTAAGAAAACTGACAGAATTGCTGACTCAAGAGCAAGAAATGTCCAAAAAAGTAAACTTGGGCATGGACCATTCAAGTGGCATATCTGTTAAGAGACTTGGACGTCTGTGTGAAGAACTGAGATACCATACAAGCCACTGGAAATGCCTTAGTGAAAAAATTAAGAATGATCCTTGGTTAAATTGTCAGCTGATACATATGAAGGAAACCTTTAACCATATGAAGCAGGCTTTGACATTGTTGGGCATATATGCTGTTTTTTTCATGGAGCAATATATTTTCACAGTACTTTGTACCTTAGCATATGCTAAACCTTATATTCTTCCTTCAGAATCGCTTTGGGAATTTTTTCATGGTCTGGAAATATTCAATAGCATTGTATCAGAATCTAATATGCATCAGTCATACCTTGAACTGAAGAAAGGTATTGAAGAAATTAATATAAATGAATCTGATTTACTGTCTCAAAGGTTGAAAATAACTTTGTGTGGAAAGAGTTGGACCTCAAAAATTGAACCATTCCTAGTAGAAAGAGTTTTGGGCGTTTTGGCCAATGAAAGAGGAAGAATAGCATCCCAATGTTTCTATGAAGTCATTATGACAAACAAAACATTTCTTTCAACTGTGAATAATAATAACCTCACAGCTTTGGATTGGGAAAATATAAAAATGTCTTTTTTTCAGAGTTTTACAAATAGTCATAATATATTTTGTGGTGAAGGTATAAGAATTAGCCTGTGTCAACCAAAATTAGAGGACGATAAGCAAGAATTAGAACCTTGTACCTGTAAGGCATTTATTCAAGAATTCTGCATGGAAGATGACGTGCTTCTGAACCGTATTGTTGATGGTCTTGCTACATCCAACATGCTGTGGCAACATGTTATGAATAGACCCAAGTCTGATAAACCACAGGAACCTAAAGCTCAAGATTTGCAATTGCAGCAAACCATCTTCTCAACAGAAAATAACCCTCAACAAGATTTAGATGCCAAACAAGGCGTTGAAATGAGTAGACATTCTTTAGTCCCCCCTTTTAGGAGAAAGTCTGTACACTGGCAGGACTCATCGCATTGTGAAGGAAAAGTTGTTCTATATTGTAAATACAAAACCATGATGTGGAAAGCCTTTGCAACTCACCTGAGTGATCGATTCTACTTCCAACCATGGCTTTCTTATGGAACCTCTAAACATTCTCTTGGAAAGCTGGATCAGTGCAAAGCTCAAATTACTGCACTACTTATTCAAGTACTGCAAGAAGCATGTTACAAAGGTAAGCTTGTCTGCAGGATGTTGAAAAAAAGAAAGACTTGGATTTAATATAGTGCCTTTCGTAAGTACCTTACACCCCAAAGCTCTTTACAGCCAGTGAAGTATTTTTGAAGTATATTCACTGTTTTAATGCAGGAAATGGCAACGACATCTGGAATATTAACAACGGCAGCTCATAGAATCATTGAATGGTAACAGCACAGATGGAGGCCATTTTGTCTGTGCCTGTCTGTCAGAGGAGTCAGAGGGCCATACAGCACAGAAACAGGCTCTTCGGCCCATTGTGTCTGTGCCAGCCATCAAGCACCTATCTATCCTAATCCCATTCTCCCATGTGGGACCTTGTCAAAAGCCTTACTGAAGTCCATGTAGACTACATCAACTGCACTACCCTCATCTACACAACTAGTCACCTCCTTGAAGAATTCAATCAAATTTGTTAGACATGATCTCCCCCTGACAAAGCCATACTGACTATCCCTGATTAATCTCTGCCTCTCCAAGTGGAGATTAATCCTGTCCCTCAGAATTTTTTTCCAATAGTTTCCCTACCACTGATGTTAGACTCACTGGCCTGTAATTACCTGGTTTATCCCTACGACCCTTCTTGAATAATGGTACCTCATTCACTGTCCTCCAGTCCTCTGGCACCTCCTGTGGCCAGAGAGGATTTGAAAATTAGTGTCAGAGCCCCTGCAATCTCCTCCCTTGCCTGATATAGCCTGGGATACATCTCATCTGGGCCTGGGGATTTATTCACTTTTAAGCCTGCTAAAACCACTAATACCTCCTCCATTTCAATGCTAATTTGTTCAAGTATGTCACAGTCCCCTTCCCTGATCTCTATGCCTACATTGTCCTTCTGCATAGTGAACACAATGAAAAGTAATCATTCAAAACCTCACCTATGTTCTCCGGCTCCACGCACAGATTACCACTTTGGTCCCTAATGGGCCCTACTCTTTCCCTGGTTATCCCCTTGCCCTTAGTATATTTACAAAATGCCTTGGGGTTTTCCTTTATCTTGCCCACCTGTGTTTTTTCATGCCCCCTCTTCGCGCTCCTAATTACTTTTATAAGTACCCCGCTACACCTTCTATACTCCTTTAGGGTTTCCGCAGTTCTCAGCACTCTGTATCTGCCATAAGCCTTTTTACCCCTTATCCAATCCTCCATATCCCTTGATATCCAGGGTTTCCTGAACTTGTTTCTTTCTTTCGCTCTTTCTACCTATGTCATTGGTACCAATATGAACCAGGATCTCTGACTGTTTGCCCTCCCCTTCAGAACGCCCTGCAGCTTTGACCCTAGCACTAGGGAGGCAACGCACCATTCTGGAGCAACACCTCCGACCTCAGAAGCGCCTGTCTGCACCCTTCACTATTGAGTCCTACCACTATTGCTCTTGAACTCTTACTCCTCCTTCCTTGTGCAGCTGAGCCAACCACAGTGCCGTGAACTTGGCTCTGGCTGCACTCTCCAGAGGAACCTTCACCCTTATCATTTTCCAATACAGAAAAATAGTTCTTGAGTGAGATGTACTCTGGAGCTTACCTGACTACCTGCCTGCCTCCCTTCTTTTGACTGGTGCTCAGCCATTCACTTTCTGACTGCACTTTCTTAAGCTGCAGAATGACCACATCTAAAAATGTGCGATCCAAGTAACCCTCAGTCTCGCAGATGCTCCGCTGTGTCTCCAGCCAACGCTTAATTTCTGAAACCCGTTGCTCAAGCTGGTCAAGCCGGTGGCACTTCCTGCACATGTGGTCATCCAGACTGCAAGGAGTGTCTAAAAATTCCCACATGCTGCAGGCCATACAACACACGGGACTGAGCTCTCTTGCCATACTTTGTTTGTTTTTAATTAAAAGACTATTTCCTTAAATTTAAACCAAGTAGAAAGCTGTTTGGTTTTTCTTTTAAATAAACAAACAAATGCTGAGACTCTTAACTTCTGTACTGTCTGTAGTGGATAAAAACACTTACCCACTACCTACCAATCAACTCTCTCCCTTGCCCTGACACCACTCCTTTCAAATTCCAGTGCTGCCCAGTATCTGGGTGAGAACCGGCTCACCCACAGGTAAACTCAGCTCCGCTCTGTCGACAGCCGCTCCGCTCCCTCACAGGTAAACTCCCGATCTTTATACAGCCGCACTGCTCTCCCTCCCACTCAGGTAAACTCCTGCTCTTTATACAGCCACTCCGCTCCCCTTCCCACTCTGGTAAACTCTCGCTCTGTCATATCTGCCTGCACCATATTCTCAGGTAGTACATTGCAAATCCGAACCACATGCCACATAAAGATATTTTTCATCGTGTCACCTTTGGTTGCTTTGCCATTGACTTGAAATCCACATCCTCTGGTTCTCAGCCTTTTTGCCAATGGGAATAGTTTCTCCCCATTTACTATGCCTAGACTCTTCATGGTATTGAACGCTCAACCTTTTCTTCTCTAAGGAGAATAGCCCTACCTTCTCTAATCTATCCTGTAAAACCATGCTTAGAACCATTCTCCCACTCTGTCTCCACCCCTCCCCCGACCCCTGACTCCAACTCCTCTCCCCCCCCCCCCCCCCCCCCCCCCCCCACCCCCCCACCTCGGACTCCACACAACCCCGGCCTTGGTCTCCTCCACCTCCCCCCCACCCACACCTCTCGGTCTCCACAGCGCCCCCCCACCCCCCCCCCCCCCCCCCCCCACCCCGCACCTCCTCTGTGCCCCCACCCCATGGAGCTATGAGCCAGAGTTTTCCCCTTAAAAGGGGATTCATAAGTCAGGCCTTTCCTGAATTTGGGGTCCCACCTCCTGAGTGCCCACCCACCATTTTAATGTTTTAATTAATGGGCTCCATATCACATGCCACCAGACTCCTTTGTCCCATGCCCCCATGTCCACTCACCCAGTATCCGCTATGTACAGAACTGTTGAGCACTACCTTGACATTGAGAAGTTATCGAGATGGTCATTAAGTGTCGAAATAAATAGTCATTCAGGCACCACTTAAATTTAATTTTAACCTATTATGTGGTTATAAAACTGTCAAATAAACTCAATCTCTTTGACAGCTGTGTCAACAGCTTCATGCTGAGCTGGACCCATTGGTGGGGTTTGGCGCTCAGCCAAGTATGCATAATGCGCTTCCATTGCACAGCTATGTAAATATAGCCTTCAGAACTAGGCTCAACCACAAGAGGAAACACCCTTCCGACGTGCAACTTGTCAAGGCTGTTCAGGATCTAGTATACTTCAATCAAATCACTCTCCTTCACTCTTCTAAACTCCAGTGGAAATAAGCCTAGTCTGTCCAACCTTTCCTAATAAGACAACCCACTCATTCCAGGCATCAATCTAGTAAAGCTCCTATGAACCACCTACAACACATTTACATCCTTCCCTAAATAAGGAGACCAAAACTGCACATAGTATTTGAGGTGTGGTCTTACCAAAGCCCTGTATAGGCATAACATCCTTACTTTTATGTTCGATCCCTCTCGTAATAAAGGATAGCATTCCATTAGCCTTAATTACTTGCTGCATCTGCATACTTTTTGTGACTCATATACTAGAACATCTAGATCTCTCAGATTTATGCAGCTGTTCTCCATTTATGTCGTACTCTCCTTTTTTATTCTTCCTGCCAAAGTGAACAACTTCACATTTTCCCACATTAAACTCCATTTGCCAGATCTTTGCCCACTCACTCAACCTATCTTATTCGACAATCAGTCTGAGGCTATTGCTTATCAAAACTCTGAGGGTGTGTCCATTTGAGCAAAGTTTCAGAGAGTTGACTTTGTAGATGAAACTGAACTCAACACTAGTCATTGCCTTCAAGAGGAGCAGGGTGGGCAGAGGGGACGATTATGTATTTTGAATAATTGTTATAGCCTAAAATACTTTAAAGGAGCCATTGAACTTGACCCTGGTTGACCAAAAAAAAAGGACGCTTGAGATTTATTTTAAAAACCTTGCCCTTTATTAATAAGAGAAGGGCATTTGTGTGGATTAATAGTTGTAATCATTCATCTGGTTCTGTAGTAAATTCTAGGCCTTGTTTAACAGATTCCACTATTTTCCACATGTTTTTTTTTTAAATTTTGTTTGAGTAGGAGGAGAAATTGGGAGCATTCTGAGGTTTTAGTGCTGCTGTATGGCCAAAAACTGTATCCCACAGAGTAATGCAGAGAACATGTTTTATTTTCGATGTGAAATTTGAGAGTTTTTTTAAATACTTTTTTTTGAGGGGAAGGGCATGTGCTCATGTTCTTATTTGAGAACTTTTCTCTCCATATATCTGTGAAAACATCCGTCATACCTAACAACAAAATGACAAAGGAAAGCTGCCCTTTGGTAGGAAGAGAATTTAATTATGTGGACTGATAGCTACAATCATCCATCTGACTCTAGTAAATTCCGGTCTTTGTTTAATGAATGGCTTTCTCTTGGAGCCTTAAATTGGCTTCAGTAATCCGCAAGGTTTTAGTGATGTGAATTATTCTCCCTTGTCTCTTAATCTTCTGACTGAAATCCCCTCAGAAATATGCACTTTTTTTTCTCTCGGTGTGTATAATTTTTTTTTTAGAGGTTTGTTTTAATATTCAAGAACATTGTTAAACTAAATTAAAGCAGGACTGCAGAAAAAATGACAGCAAATTTTCAATTTGAAAGGAAGGCTTGCAATTTATATAGTACCTTTCACAACCTTAGGACATTCCAAAGTGCTTTGCAGCCAACAAAGTACTTTTGAAGTGTAGTGGTCACTGTTATAACGTCGGGAATGTGACAGTCAATTTGCACACAGCCAGTTTCCACAAACAACAATATAGTACAGACCAGATAATCTGTTTTTTGTAATGTTGGTTGAGGTATAAGCAAGCATTGACCAGCACATGTGGCAAAATTCTCGTGCTAATCTTCAAATTTCTGCATGGCCTTATTCCACAAGACCTCAGCAACTTCTTTCAGACTTTCTTTCCCTTTGCACCCTTTGGTCTTACATATCTGGTCTATTGTTTACTTTCCCAACCCTTTCTTTGCCCCACCCCACCATTTGTGGTAGAACTTGAACTTGTCTACATATTGAGCTCTCTGAAATTACATTGACTCCTCGGCCTCTTCCCCTTTTCTCCTCCTCAAAACCCAGCTTTTCACCCACGTCTTAAGCCACTTTTCATAAACTCTCTCCAATGGCTTGGCAATTTTTCCCCCTCACTTCTAATGCTTTTTGACCTTATTTTCAATGTGCTGTATAAGATTTAGTCATTTGGCAATAAGAACTTGTAGTGCTGAAAAAGAGACGTGCAGTCGAAGCTTTCGTTTTGCACTCAAGGCAGAATTGCAAGAACAACACTTGCAAAGGGAACAACAATTTATACTGCATGAAAAGAAGTGCAGATTGGTTCGCAAGTGGACGCTGATTGGTAGAGATGTTACCATAGATAATTTACCAGGGAGGCGATTGCGTAGTGGTAGTGTTGCTGCACTAGTAATCCAGAGACACAGGGTAATACTCTGGGGACTTGGCACAGCAGATGGTGGAATTTGAATTCAATAAAAAATCTGGAATTAAAAGTTTAATGATGACCATGAAACCAATGTCGATTATTGTAAAAACCCATTTGGTTCACTAATGTCCTTTAGAGAAAGAAATCTGATGTCCTTATCTGGCCAGGCCTACATGTGACTGCAGACCCACAGCAATGTGGTTGACTCTTAAATGCCCTCTGAAATGGCCTAGCAAACCGCTCAGTTGTATCAAACCGCTACAAGTCACTAAAAAGGATGGTACACCCAGCATTGACCTAGGCACCGGAAACGACAACGACAATCTCAGCCCCATCCACCTTGCAAAGTCTTCCTTACTAACATCTGGGGGCTAGTGCCAAAATTGGGAGAGCTGCCCCTTAGATTAGTCAAACAACAGCGTGACATATTCATCCTCACACAATCATATCTTATAGATAATGTCCCAGACTCCACCATCAGCATCCCTGGGTATGTCCTGTCCCACTGGCAGGACAGACCCAGCAGAGGAGCTGGCACAGTGGCATAAAGTGGGGAGGGAGTTGCCCCGGGAGTCCTCAATACCGACTGTGGGCCCATGAGGTCTCATGGCATTAGGTCAAACAGAGGCAAGGAAGTCTTCTGAAGATTACCATATCCACCCTCCCTCAGCCGATGAATCAGTTCTCCATGTTGAACACCACTTGGAGGAAGCACAGAGGGTGGCAAGGGCGCAGAATGCACTCTGGGTGAGGGACTTCAATATCCATCACCAGGAGTAGCTTGGTAACACCATTACTGACCAAACTGGCCGAGTCCTAAATGACATAGCTGCTAGGTCTACGGCAGGTGGTGAGGAAACCAACAAGAGGGAAAAACAGACTTAACCTCATCCTCACCAACCTGCCTGCCACAGATGTATCTGTCCATGATAGTATTGGTCGGAGTGACCACTGCACAGTTGTTGTGGAGACGAAGCTTTGCCTGTACATTTAGGATACCCTCCACTGAGTGGAATGGCACTACCACCATGCTAAATAGGATAGATTTCAAATAGATCTAGCAACTCGAGACTGGGCATCCACGAGGCACTGTGGGCCATCAGCAGCAGCAGAATTGTACTCGAACATAGTCTGTAACCTCATGGCCTGTCATGTCCCCCATTCTACCGTTATCATCAAGCCAGGGGATCAACCCTGGTTCAATGAAGAGCGCAGAAGGGCATGCCAGGAGCAGCACCAGCCAAACCTAAAAATGAGGTGTCAACCTGGTGAAGCTAAAACACAGGACTACTTGCATGCCAAACAGCATAAGCAACTAGTGATAAAGTGATCCCACAACCAATCTCTGCAACATCCAGTCGTGAATGGTGGTGGACAATTAAACAACTCACTGGAGGAGGAGTCTCCACAAATATCCCCATCCTCAATGATGGAGGAGCCGAGCACATCAGTACAATAGATGAGGCTACTAAAAAAGCATTTGCTACTATCTTCAGCCAGAAGATCTGTCTCTGTCTCCTGCAGAGGTTCCCCGCATCACAGATGCCAGTCTTCAGCCAATTCAATTCACTCCACTTGATATCAAGAAACAGCTGGAAGTAAGGATACTGCAAAGGCTATGGCCCCGACAACATTCCGGCAATAGTACTGAAGACATGTTCTCTAGAACTTGCCACGCCCCTAGCCAAGCTGTTTCAGTACAGCTACAACATCTGCTCGGCTATGTGAAAAATTGCCCAGGTATGTCCTGTGCACAAAAAGCAGGACAAATCCAACACGGCAAATTATCAACACATCAGTCTACTCTCAATCATCAGTAAAGAAATGGAAGGGGTCGTCATCAGTGCTATCAAGCAGCACTTGCTTAGCAATAACCTGCTTACTGATGCCAAATTTGGGTTCTGCCAGTGCCACTCAGCTCCTGACCTCATATCAAACATGGACAAAAGAGCTGAGCTCCCGAGGTGAGGTGAGAGTGACTGCCCTTGACATCAAGGCCACATTTGACCGAGTGTGGCATCAAGGAGCCCTAGCAAAACTGGAGTCAATGGGAATCAGGGAAAACTCTTTGCTGGTTGGAGTCATACTTAGCACAAAGGAAGATGGTTGTGGTTGTTGGAAGTCAGTCATCTCAGCTCCAGGACATCACTCAGGAGTTCCGCAGGGTATCATCCTTGGCCCAGTCTTCAGCTGCTTCATCAATGACCTTCCTTCCATCATAAGGTCAGAAGTGGGGGTGTTTGCTGATGATTGCACAATGTTCAGCACTATTCTTGACTCCTCAGACACAGAAGCAGTCCATGTCCAAATGCAGCAAGACCTGGACAATGTCTAGGCTTGGGCTGACAAGTGGCAAGTAACATTCATACCACACAAGTGTCAGGCAATGACCATCTCCAACGAGAGAGAATCCAACCATCACACCTTGACGTTCAATGGTATTACCATTGCTGAATCCTCCACTATCAATATCCTGGGGGTTACCAGAAACTGAACAGGACTAGCCATATAAATACTGTGGCTACAAGAGCAGGGTAGAAGCTAGGAATCCTGTGAATAGTAACTCACCTCCTGACTCCCCAAAGCCTGTTCATCATCTATAAGGCACAATTCAGGAGTGTGATGGAATACTCCCCACTTGCCTGGATGAGTGCAGCTCCCACAACACTCAAGAAGCTTGACACCGTCCAGGACAAAGCAGTCCGCTTGATTGGCACCACATCCATGAACATTCACTCCCTCCACCACCGACGCTCAGTAGCAGTAGTGTGTACCATCTACTCGATGAACTGCAGGAATTCACCAAGGTTCCTTCGAGAGCACCTTTCATACTCACGACCACTCCCATCTAGAAGGACAAGGGCAGCAGATAGATGGGAACACCACCACCTAGAAGGTCCCCTCCAATCCACTCACTATCCTGACTTGGAAGTATATTGCCGTTCATTCATTGTCGCTGGGTGAAAATCCTGCAACTCCCTAATAGCACTGTGGGTATACCTACACCACATGTACTGCAGCGGTTCAATAAGACAGCTCACCACCACCTTCTCAAGGGCAGCTAGGGATGGGCAATAAATGCTTGCACAGCCAGCGAAGCCCAAACCCTGTGAATGAATAAAAATAAAACAGTTAACTGCCAAGCTGTTGTTCAAATTCAAACCAGGCAGGTCGACTCTGGTCAAGGCATAAACCAGGGAATGGCTGTCCCCAAGCTTTTGTTTAGTTGAAAAAGTGCAATGCGTGGACGTGGTCCTCCTGTCTGCAAAGGACAGGGCCCCGTCACACATTGAAAATAAGCAGAGCTGTATGCTGATTTGATACCAGTGTTGCCATTTTGAAACTCAATGTTCCAGCTAATGCCCTGTCTTAACCTTGCATATGTAAGCATATGTTCAGCAGCAGGAAGACTCCGGCCATGCCCCTGCCCCCACTCTCATCCACCAAAGCTCTTTAAAGGATTCATCACCTAATTGCTGGATGATTCTTTTTTCTGGCTGTTGCTATGACTTTACAAGTGTTTGGTGCTTTCCATATTTGCTTCATTTGCAAATGTCAGCAGGAATGATGTGCAGATGCTGAACGAGTTTTTGCTGCCTTCGAGGCTTCTGCACAACCCACTTATTCCCAGTCATAGGTTTACCAGTAGGCATTTCCCTTGGAATACAGCATAACTTGGAGAATGAACAAAGGTCACACTTAGCATGACCAGCAGCTGGAAGAGGGAGGATGACGAGGGGGGAAGAAGATCTCTCAGTAGAGGGCCATATGTGCTTAAGGTGCCCTGAGAGCAGTTCTCCTATCTATCTGATGGTTAGCGAGGAGCAATGTGTGAGACATTTGTGCTTAAGTGAGTCCCCACTTAATTCTGCCATTTTCTGCAACCACAGCTGCACAAGATCCACAAGGCTGTGAAAGTAACCATGGCGATGAACCTTTATACAACTGGCTACGTCTTGGCAGGAACTTGAGATATTTGCAGCATCTTGAACTTTGCCTCCACTTTTTTAAGGAAGTTCACTGAGATTCTGTCTTCATTGAGAACTATCTATATTACCTTTTCTCTTAGAGTCATAGAGGTCTACAGCACAGAAAAAGACTCTTCAGCCCATTGTGTCTACGCTGGTCAAACAAGTACCTAAATTTCTAAGATAAAAGCAAAAAACTGCGGATGCTGGAAATCCAAAACAAAAACAAAAATAAAAATACCTGGAAAAACTCAGCAGGTCTGACAGCTTCTGCAGAAAGGAACACTGTGTTCCTCTTAACTATTCTAATCCCATTTTCCAGCACCAGGCCAGTAGCCTTGCATGCCATGGCAGAATGAACAATCAAATGGTTTCGATAGGATTGCAGGCTTTTCCATGATGCAGGGTGCCATTAATTGCACCTGCATTGTTTTGTGAGCTTCTCATGCCAACCCTGCTTATAATGGAATTGAAAGGGCTTCCACCCCTGAAATGCCTCTAAGCAGCGAATCATGTATGTCAAAACCTGGTATCTTCACAGCAATCATGATCTGTGTCTGCTGCATTTGAGCCACCACAACAAACCAAAGGGTGGTTACTGGGCAGGACTGGCTGTCCACTGAAGACATGGGTGATGACTATAGTGTGCAACCTGCACTCACTCACGTGTAGCAGCATGCATACAATGAAATTTATGTCGTCACACAAAATGTGATAGAACCCGACCATTGGCGTCAATTGCCACTCTGGAGGGACCCTACATTATTCACATGGCAGAGCGGGTATCAAGATTTGTGGTGGACTGTACAATTTTGTCATTATGAGGGAACAGCCCTTACCAACATTTATAGTGAACAGAAAGGAAGAAGTAGCCCCTTTCTGTCTGTTGCTGCCTGCAAAGAACTCTTCCGAGTTCAGCAAGTTGCCTTTTACCAACACTCTAACTTTCCCTCCATCACTGACTATCGCAACGTCTGCTTACAGGCAATGCAAAAATAAAAGCCACTATTAAATGAAATCCCTTGTATAAATTAATCATGCTATGTTGCATTCATTGCCCTTGTGTATTCCTTTAGTGCCTGTTTTTTGCATGCCTTTGCCTGAACCCACTGCTACCCTAATAGTCGCAGCCTGACTGGCGGAAATTTTCTGACTTGCAATTGAGGAGATTGCAGGTGGCCTTGGAGGACATCTAATGCAGCTCTGGGCCTTGACGTCCCAGCTGCAGATTGTGCCATCTAGGTTGGTTGGCTCACAGGCAGCAGCAAGGACATTGAGAAAGTAGCAAAGCACAAATGTTGTCTTCCTGAGAGAGAAAAGTAGGTTTGTGCTCCATGGATCTACTGTGGCTCCCCCAATAGAGGGCAGGGGGTGCCTCAGATTGGGTGGCGGACAGACTACTGGACTGTTTTGGTTCCATGGAAGCTCTTATGCATACACTAATCCACAGTCATGATGGCAGCAATCGGCTTGCATGGCAGTAAGTTGATGTTGCACGGTAGTATTCTAAGCATCCACCGCAGCAATTGGACTTGGACTTTTGGTGGAAACTGCTTATGCTGCAGTGGGGTTCACAAGTTTGCAAGCAGAGTTGGCCACCACTTTCTCAGTGGAAAGGATGGGCTTCAACCTCTGTGCAGAGATTTGGGCCAAATTGATGCCGGATTTCTCCATGCTACCTGACATTGACCACAGACTTCCCAATGCACCAAGCATTTTGTTGAGCAGATCCACCAGTGTTCTTCTGTAGGCTGCTCTATCAAAGTGCTCACGTGTCCTCTGCAGTGGAACCCATGTGCAACCTTTTCCTCTGGCCCTTGCACCCTTCCCTGACTGCAAGGCACTCATGCTTGATATCAAGTGATGGTGCTGGACCTTAATTACCACATTCTTGTTGGTGTTTCTGCACTCCACTTCAGGTCCAACTTGGCCTGGTTTTTTTATTGGCATTGCTGGCTAGGCCAGCAAGTATTACCCATCCCTAACTGCCCTTGTTCAGAGGGCATTTAAGAGCCAATTACATTGCTGTGGGTCTGGAGTCACACGTAGGCCAGACCAGGTAAGGGCAGCAGATTTCCTTCCCTAAAGAGGCATTAGTGAGCCAGATGGGTTTTTAGAACAATTGACATTGGTTTCATGGTCATCATTAGACTGTTAATTCCAGATTTTTTTTATTGAATTCAAATTCCACCATCTGCCATGGTGGGATTCAAACCCAGGACTCCAGAGCATTACCAGGGTCTCTGGATTACTAATCCAGCAACAATACCACTATGCCATCATTTCCCTGGGTAATGAAAAATGGATAAGGGTAGGGTTGTGGTACAGGGAGGGGAAAAAAGAGTATTGCCACCTATAGCCATTAAAATAGAAGAGAGAGTAGAATGAAGGGGAAATGGAATGTGAGAAAGAGGATTAGATATGAGGACACCCCATCTTTGATGGTTTCAACTCTGCTACTGGCCATTGCCTCAGCAATGGGTATCCCCAATAATGGCCAGTGCCATCACCTCCATATGTGTCAATTATGATTCCTGATTGAGAGAAATTGTTGATAGATGAGTGAGGTGATATCAGCAGTGTCTGAGGCTAGTGGTGCAGTTGGTAGGAAATTATAGAATAAGAACATAAGAAATAGGAGCAAGAGTATGCCGTTCAGCCCTTTGAGCCCATTCCAGTATTGAATGAGATCATGGCTGACCTTCTACTTTGAACATACAAACTTACGAATTAGAAGAAGGAGTAGGCCACTCGAGCCTGCTTTGCCATTCAGAAAGATCATGGCTGATCTGAATGTAATCTCAACCCCACATTCCTACTCCTGATAACCTTTCACCCCCTTGTTAATCAAGAATCTATCTAGCTCTGCCTTAAAAATATTCAAAGACTCTGGTTCCACTGCCTTTTGAGGAAGAGAGTTCCAAAGACTCTCAACCCTCTGAGAGAAAAAAATTCTCCTCATTTCTGTCTTATGAGTGACCTCTTACTTTTAAACAGTGACCCCTAGTTCTACATTCTCCCTCAAGGAAACATCTTCTCCACATCCACCCTGTCAAGACCCTTCAGGATCTTAAAGGTTTCAATTAAGTCACTTCTTACTCTTTTAAAAAACAGTGGATACAAGCCTAACCTGCCCAGCCTTTCCTCATAAGACAACCTATCGATTGCTTTCATTAGCCTAATAAATCTTCTCGGAGCTGCTTCTAACACATTTACACCTTTCTTTAAATAAAGAGACCAGTACTGTACACAATACTCCAGACGTGGTTTCACCAATACCCTGTACAACTGAAACATAACCTCCCTACTTTTGTAACCAATTCCCCTCACAATAAATGACCACATCCTTTAAGCTTTCCTAATTACCTGCTGTTCCTGCATATTAACCTTTTGTGATCCATGAACTAGGACATCTAGAGCCCTCTGCACCTCAGAGCTCCTCAATATCTCACCATTTAGACAATAGGCTGCTTTTTTATTGTTCCTGCCAAAATGAACGATTTCACATTTGCCCACGTTATACTCCATTTGCCAGATCTTAGCCCACACACTTAACCTATCTGTGTCACTTTGTCGCCTCCTTATGTCCTCTTCACAATTTATTTTCCGACCTACCTTTGTTTCGTCAGCAAACTTAGCTTCCATTCCTTTGGTCCCTTCATCCAAGTCATTTATATAAATTGTAAAAAGTTGAAGCTCCAGCACTGATCCCTGTGACACACCACTCGTCACATCCTGCCAACCAAAAAAAGACCTATTTATGCCAATGCTCTGCTTCCTGTTAGCTAGCCAATCTTCTATCCATGCCAATATGTTACCCCCTAAACCATGATTTTTTATTTTCTGCAGTAACCTTTGATGTGGCACTTTGGATACCTTCTGGAAATCTAAGTACAGTTCATCCCCTTTATCCACAGCACATGTGACTCCTTCAAAGAACTCCAATAAATTGGTTAAACCAGATTTCTCTTTTACATGTTGACTCTGCCTGATTGCCTTTATTTTTCCTAAGGAACTGCTATAACATCTTTAATAATAGCTTCTAACATTTTCTCTATGACAGACGTTAGGCTTTCTGGCCTATAGTTTCCTGCTTTCTGTCTCCCTCAGTTTTTGAGTAGTTATATTTGCTATTCCAATCTAATGGAACCTTCCCCGAATTAATAGAATTTTGGAAAATTAAAATCAGTGCATCAAATATCTCACTAGCCACTTCTTTCAAGACCTTAATGTGAAGTCCATCTGGACCTGGAGATTTGTCAGCCAGCGGCCCCCAACAATTTGCTCAGTACCACTTCCCATGTTCCTACCTCCCTTCCATTTCCTGATTTACACCTGTTTCTGGGATGTTATTGGTGCCCTGTATGGTGAAGACTGAAGCAAAATACCTGTTTAATTCACCCGTCATCTCCCTACTTTCCACTATCAATTCCCCAGTTGCACTCTCTGTAGGACCAATGCTCACTTTGTGAACTCTTTTCTTATTCTTACTATCCATCTTTATATTACTAGCTAGCTTTCTCTCATACTTTAATTTTTCTTTGCCTATTAATCTTTGTCATTCCATGCAGTTCTTTATATTCTTTCCAATCTTCTGACCTCTCACCTGTCTTTGTATATTCATATGCTTTTTCTTTAAGTTTGGTATTGTCTTTAACTTTTTTATTTAACCATGGATGGTGGGCCCTCCACTTGGGATTTTGCTTTCTCATTGGAATGTATATATTCGGTGTATTCTGAAATATCCCTTTAAATGCCTGTCACTGAACTTCTATTGACATATCCTTTAACCTCATTTGCCAGTTCTGCTTTCATGCCCTCATAATTGCCCTTATTAAAGTTTAAAATACTAGTCTTGGACACACATGTTTCTCCCTCAAAATGAATGTAAAATTCAATCATATTATGATTGCTGCCACCTTGGGGTACCTTCACTAGGAGGTTGTCAATTAACCATATCTTGTTGCTCAATACCAAGTCTAGTACAAACTGTTCTCTGGTTGGCTCCAGAACGTGCTGTTCTAAGAAACTATCCTGAAAACATTCTATGAACTCCTCATCTATGCTACCTTTGCCCGTCTGATTTTTCCAGTCTATATGTAGATAAAAATCTTCCATGATTATTGCTGTACCTTTCTGACAAGCTTCCATTCTCTCTTCTTTTATACTTATCCCACTGTATAGTTCCAATTAGGGGGCCTGTACACCAGTCCCTCATGTGATTTCTCTCCTTTATCATTCCTCATCTCAACTCAAACCACTTCTACATCTTGGTTTCCTGAACTTAGGTCATTCCTCTCTAATGTGCTAATACCATCATTAATTAACAGAGCCGTTCCTCCACCTTTTCCTAACTTGCTGTTCTTTCTAAATATCACATACCCTTCAATATTCAGGTCCCAACTTATGTCATCCTGTAGCCATTTCTCTGCATTTGCTATCAGTTTGTACTTATTTATTTCTATTTGCGCTATCAGTTCATCTCTTTAGTTTACAATGCCATGTACATTTAAATAGAGCCTTTAGTTTTGCCCTTTTATTGTTTTTGTAGCGTTTAGCCTTATCTGCTGATTTACTCTTAGATTTGTACTCTACGTCCCTTCCTGTCACAGTCTGTTTATCATTTTCCACATTAATACCTGTCTCTTTTGCCTTGTCTCTACTTTTTGGTTTACCACATCTTCCCCAATTTGATCCTTTGCCCCCATTATTCAGTTTAAAACCTTCTCTACTTCCCTAGTTAGGTGGCTCGTGAGGACACCAGCCTCAGCACGGTTCATGGTGTAGACCATCCCAATGGTACAGATGCCACTTTCTGCAATACTGGTGCCAGTGCCCCACAAACTGGAACCAATTTCTTTCCACACTAGTCTTTCAGCCACGCATTAATTTCTCTATTCTTATTTACATGGAAACATAGAAAATAGGAGCAGGAGTAGGCCATTCAGCCTTTCGAGCCTGCTCCGCCATTCATTATGATCATGGCTGATCATCCAACTCAATAGCCTGCTCCTGCTTTCTCCCCATGTCCTTTGATCCCTTTCGCCCCCAAGAGCTATATCTAACTTCTTCTTGAAAACTACAACAATCAACAATGGTTTCATGGTCATCATCAGACTTTTAATTCCAGATTTTATTGAATTAAAATTCTACCATCTGCTATGACAGGATTCGAGCCCAGCCCTCAGAGCATTACCCTGGGTCTCTTGATTACTGGTCCAGTGACAATACCACTATGCCATTGCTTTCCCAATTTGTCCTATGTCAATTTGCATGTGGCTCAGGTAATAATCCAGAAATTATCTTTGAGTTTCTGCCTCTTAATTTGGTGCCTTGCTTGTCATACTGATTATGCAGCCCCTCTTCCTCATTGCGCCTATGTCATTGGTGACATTGGATCCTCCCGCTCCCACTGCAAGTTCCTCTCCAGCCTTGAACAGATGCCCCGAACCCTGGCATCAGGCAGGCAACACAGCCGTCTGGACTCTCATTCTTTGCTACAGAGAGCAGTGTCAATCCCCCTCACTATACTGTCCCCTACCACCACTACATTCCTTTTTGCTGCCCCCCACTTGGATGGCTTCCTGTACCATGGTGCCACGGTCAGTTTGCTCATCCACACTACAGCCCCCACTCTCATCCAAACAAGCTGAGAGAACTTCAAACCTATTGGACAATTGCAGAGGCTTACACTCCTGCGCTCCTGCCCTCTGGGTCCCCTTACCTGCCTCACTCGCAGTCACACCCTCCTTTCCCTCGCCACTGACCACTAAGTGGTGTGATTGCCTCCTGGTATAAAGCATTCAGGTAACTTTCCCCCTCCCTGATGTGTCGCAGAGTCTGCAGCTAAGCCTCCAGCTCAGTGACTCTGAACCGAAGTTCCTCAAGCCACAAACATTTACTGCAGACGTGTTTGCCCTGGATCACAATGTTACCCAGGAGCATCCACATGCTGCAGCCTTGACACATCACCTGTCCTGCCATCCTTAATGTGTTTTAAATGATTATTTAATTATATTAATCACTTATTTATGTTGCTTTCTTATATATTTTATTAACTTTACTACCAAATTATCCACTATTTTAAACCTTAGGGATAGAGTAGAACTTACCAACTTGCTAGATACTCACCAAACAGCTAGCTCCCTTCCCTGTAGTAGAGCAAGTGCCAATTTCTATGAGGTGAGAAAGATAAAGAGGAAACGAACAAGTCCTTCTTCCCTTCATTGAACTCCCAACTCACCAAACTCCAAGTCTTCACTCAGTTGGTTGGTTGCACTGAACACCTTTTTCCTGCAAGATCCCCGTATCCCTTGATGTGTTTAATATGTAGAAATCTATCGATATCAGTGTTTAATACGCTCAATGACTGAGCCTCCAAAGCCCTCTGGGGCATAGAATTCCAAAGATTCACCAGTGAAGAAATCCCTCCTCATCTCAGTCCTAAATGGCCTGCCCCTGGTTCTGAGACTGTCCATGGCTCTGGACACCCCTTCTTGCATCTACCTGTTGAGCCCTGTAAGCATTTTGTATGTTTGAATGAAATCACCTCTCATTCTTCTAAAATCCAGAGCATAAAGGCCCAGTCTATTTAATTCTTCCTCATAAGACAAGCCCCTCATCCCAGGGATTAGTTTGGTGAACCTTCATTGCACTCCCTCTATGGCAAGTCTGTCTTTCCTTGGGTAAGGAGACCAAACCTGCACACAAACTCCAGGTACGCTGTAACCGATGCCCTATATAATTGCGGTAAGACATCTTTACTCCTATACTCAAACCCTCTTGTAATAAAGGCCAATATGCCATTTGCTGTCGTAATTGCTTGCTGCACCTGCATGTTGGCTTTCAGTGACTCATGAACAAGGACACCCAAGCCCCTTTGAAGTTCAACACTTCCCAGCCTCTCACCATTTAAGAAATACTCTGTATTTCTGTTTTTCTTACCAAAGTGGATAACCTCACATTTCTCCACATTGTATTCCACCTGCCAATTTTTTGCTCACTCCCTTAGCCTCTCCAAATCCCCTTGAGATAACTTTGCATCCTCCTCACAATTGACATTTCCACCAAGTTTTGTGTCATCCACAAACTTGGAAATATTACATTTAATCCCCACATCCAAATCATTGATATAGATTGTGAATTGCTGGGGCCCAAGCCTTGCGGTACCCCAATAGTCACAGCCTGCCAACCTGAAAATGACCCATTTATTCTTACTGTCTGTTTTCTATCTGTTAACCGGTTCTCAATCCATGCCAGCATACTTCCCCCAATCCCATGTGCTCTGATTTTGTTTATTAACCTCTTGTGTGGGACCTTTTCAAAAGCTTTCTAAAAATCTGAATATATCACATCCCCTTATCTAAACTGTTAGTTACATCCTCGAAGAACTCCAACAGGTTTGCTAAACATATTTTCCCTTTCATAAATCTATGCTGATTCTGCCGAATCCTATCATTATTTTCTAAATGTCCTGTTATCACATCCTTTATTATAAATTATAGCATTTTCCTACTATGATATCTGGCTAACAGGCCTGTGGTTCCCTATTTTCTCTGCTCCTCCTTTCTTAAATAGTGGGGTGATATTTGCCACTGTCCAACCTGCACGAACATTCCAGAGTCCCATCTATTGTCTTTGTAGCTACCTCTTTCAACACTCCGACATGTAGATGAATGGTTACAGCAGAGAAAGAGGCCATTCAGCCTGTTGTGTCCATGCTAGCTCTTTGCAAGGGCAACTCTGCCAGTCCCAGCCACCTGCCCTTTTCCCCATAGCTCATGGCATTTGCAGATGCATTCAATGAATGACCGTGATCCTTGAAGGAAGGCATTGAGCTTCTTGTTGGGCTGCATCAAAGCTCAAAGCTTAACCCTTGGCATTGACCTCCATGGGAATCTGTTCCCACTGCCTTTTGGACAAGAATCTGGAGGGCCCCTCATCTATACAGGACATAGCTTCTGCTTTCCATCTCCTGCACCAAGAACTCCAGCATAGCATCCAAAAGCCTTGGAACCCACTCTTTCCCATGTTGTGCTATTCTTCACTGTTTCCCAATTCAGATTCACAGCTTACATGACTGCCAGCACCTTCTCTAGTCACAGTGCACCTCCTGTTTAAGTGGTGCAGACGAGCTTTAAGCATTGCAGGTTAGCTTTAAGAGGTTCTAGGATGTTATGATTTTGTCCCTCTGGTGCATGCAGCCCCTGAACAGTGTGCTTAGCACTGGTTACACACAGCAGTATTCAAATGCCCAGGAGTTGGTGCTATGCCTATATTACATTAAATGGACATGGTTAATTATGTATCACAATCCTTGCAGCCATTTTTGGAGCTATATAACTTGGCCCCCTTGATCTCTTCTTTTTTTGTTGTTCCCCTTTGTGTTTCTGTTTCAATTTTATCATTTCTCCAATCCAGAAGGCAAGAGTGTTTTCTATACCCGTAATTCATTGTGAGCCACAATTGTGTTCTATTTGGTGGTGGGAGGTGGTTAGAGGCTTCACCCAAAAGTCTGACTCTCTGTTCTCTTATGGTCTGATATCTTGTATTTTCCACCAGGGGTCACTAGATTCCACAGTGTTCAATGGCATAAACAAATCCTTTAGTAATTAACACCAGTCGTCTATAGCAGGACATTGATAATATGCTTGGGCTGATAAGCAGCAAGTAACATTCACCCCAACTGGCAAGTAGTGTCTATCTTAAAATACCTGGCCACCTTCGAATGATGTGTCAACCTTAGCTCAATGGTTATGCTCAATGAATGCAGCAAATGCAAAACATCAAGCCAATTTTAACTTGTAATTCGAACTGTGGGTCCCATTTTAGAGATTTGACCATATAAAATTAGCTGACATTCACTGAGGGAGTACTGCACTGTCAGAGGTGCTGACTTTCATTGAAATGTTAAACAGAGGCTCTTTTCACACACTCAGGTAAAAGATCCAATGGCAACTTTTCAAGGGAGTTTTCCCAATGTTCTAGCAACATTTATCCATCAATGAACACCTGAAAACAGATAATTTGTTCATTTATTGCATTACTATTTGTCTGTACATAAGTTGGCTGCCATCTTTTTGACATTACTCACAGTGACACGACTTCAAGAACTTCATTGGCTGTAAAGCACTTTAGGACATTCTGAGATCAAAAAAGATGCTATGTAGCTGCAAGTCATTCATTTCTTTCTTTGAAGCTCTATTACACCATCATTGCTTAGTCTTCCACTGCCAACATTCTGGGGGCCACAAATGCCCAGAAGCTTCAATAGTCTCGCTATGTTAATGCTGTGGCTACAAGAGCAGGGTGGAAATTGCGAACTCTGCAATAATCTCTTGTGTTTTGATCCTTCAAAGCTTATCCACCATTTAGAGGAATCAAGTCAGGAGGATGTGCAATGTCTCATGGTACAGTTTGAAGAAGAGTAGGGGAATTTTTCTGATGCCCTGGCCAATATTTTTCCATCAACCAACATTACCCCAAATGAATTTTCTGGTTATTGCTGTTTGCGGGATTTGCTAGTCACAGATTGGCTACTGCATTACCATACATTATAGTGGTGATGACACTTGAAAAGACTTCACTAGCTTGTAAGGTGCTTTGGGACATTCTTTCAAGTCCTTTCCTTTCCAAAAACTTTTTTAAGTGCAGTGGAGATCCCTTAATGTGTTCAATATGTGTAATGTTTTTGAATTAATATACAAACAATGATATTGACAAAGGTTGGACTTGCAGTTTCAGGTATTCATTCTGCAGCTCTTTAATTTAGACTAATATTGAATTTCAGTGAATTGCCTTGAATTAATTGGCATATTCATAGAGTTTTTTCAGCTATGTAGTCATAGTTCCAAGACATTTTATAGATTTCTGTACACGATTAACGGTGAGATGCTATACAACTCCTTCCAGGAACAGAAAATCACATG
Organism: Carcharodon carcharias; assembly: GCF_017639515.1. Classification (NCBI taxonomy): domain Eukaryota; kingdom Metazoa; phylum Chordata; class Chondrichthyes; order Lamniformes; family Lamnidae; genus Carcharodon; species Carcharodon carcharias. The sequence continues at coordinate 229,585,365 of NC_054467.1, forward strand.
CTGTGCCTGCTTACCATCTAGCAGCTAACTCAGGAGTGATACTAGGGGGGACCTGTTTACCATCTTAATTTGGATATGGTGCATTACAGAAAGGGAAGTACATTAAAGAATAGGAGGATATTGATTGATGAAATTCAAATATACAGAGCTCTCTGAAACTGTTTGCATGATTTCACCATTGGGCGCTAAAATATTTCATGTGAAATAGTAATTAGGTGCTGCAAGGATGAGTGCTTGGGCCTCAGCTACACAGTCTTCATCAATGACTTATATGAGGGGACTGGCTTTACTGTGCTCAGGTTTGCTGACAGTACAAAGTTAGGTGGGAAAGTATGCTGTGAGGAGGATGCAAAGAGGTTGTGAAAGCATTTAGACAGTTTAGGTGATCAGACAAGTAGGTGACAGATGGAATATACTGTGAAGGAGTGTGAAGTTACGCAGTTTGGTAGGAAAATAGCAAAGCAGAAAGTGAGAGACTGGGAAATGTTGGTATATGGAGGGATCTGTCCTTGTACAGGAATCATGGAATGATTGGACAGCAAGCAATTGGGACAAAAGCAAAATACTGCCGTTGCTGGAAATCTGAAACAAAAACAATAATTGTTGGAAAAACTCAGCAGGTCTGACAGCATCTGTGGAGAGGAAGACAGAGTTAACGTTTCGAGCCCGTATGACTCTTCATCAGAATTAAAGAGAAATAGAAATGTGGTGAAATATAAGCTGTTTAAGGGGGGTGGGTCAGGTGGAGCTGGATAGAGGGCCAGTGATAGCTGGAGGCAAAGGAGAGATTGCCAAAGATGTCATAGACAAAAGGACAAAGGGGTGTTGATGGTGGTGATATTAGCTAATGGATGTGCTAATGGTGACATTAAGGGTAGAAAGCAGGATGAGCAAGTGACAGATGGCCCTAGTGGGGATGGGGTAGGGGGAAGGGATTGAAATAGGCTAAAAGGTGGGGTTAAAACAATGGATGTAAATAATTTTTTTAAATAATAATGGAAATAGGTGGGAAAAGAAAAAAATATATAAAATATAATAATTATTAGAATTGGGACATGCAGGTACATCAAGCAATTGGGAAAGCAAAAGGTATGTTAATCTTTATTACAACGGGATTAGAATAAATAAAAAAAAATCTTTACTGCAGTTATCTAGGGCCTTTGTGAGACCACATCTGAAATACTGTGTACAGAATTGGTGGCCTTACCTAAGGAATGATATTCGTGCCTTAGAGAGAATGCAACATAAGTTTATTAGACTGTTTCCTTGAATGAGAGAATTGTCCCATGAGGAGATTGAATAGACCAGGCTAGAAAAACTCAGCAGGTCTGGCAGCATCTGTGGAGAGAGAAACAGAATTAATATTTCGAGCCCAATATGACTGTTCTTCAGAACTCGGTTTCTCTCTCCACAGATGCTGCCAGACCTGCTGAGCTATTCCAGCAGCTTTTGTTTTTATTTCAGATCTCCAGCATCTACTTTTATATTAGATTAAGGTTATATTCTCTGGTTTATAGAAAAATGAAAGGTAATCTCAGTGAAACATGTTAAGTTCTTTTGGGGATGCTGTGAACATGGGCAGCTTAGACCTGGGGGTCACAGTCTCAGAATAAGGGGCTGGCCACTTAGGACTGAAATGAGGAGACATTTCTGAATCTTCAGAATTCTTTACCCAGAGTGCTGTGGATGCTCGTCATTAAGCAAATCCAAGAGAGAGGTTAATATATTTTTGAATATGGGGAATTCATGGGATATCAGGATAATGCTGAAAGGTGGAGTTGAGGTTGGAAATCAACCATGAGCTTATCGAATGGCAGGGAAGGCTAGCTGCCCCTATTTCTTTGAATTTTGCATCGATCTTTTTTCCTGCATCTAAATGTTTTTGATTTTTTTTTCTTTTCAGGATTACTGCCAAATGATTCTGAGCCATTTGTAAAGGATGTTTGCCTTTTCATGTTGTCACGGATTGCTCTCGTTTATTGGGATCAAGGTATCTAACTAAAAAAGGACAAATCATCTATTAACAAAGTTTGTCAGCAGAGGGCAGCAGTTCAACAACAGCTTTTTGGCATTCTGAAATGATGACAGTTCAGTGAAACTGTTGGTTAGAATACAGTATTTCAAGGGCTTGTTTTTAACCAAAGCTACAGACTTTATGTGAACCCATAGCCTGAAAGGTTTCACCCAAAAGAGCAGGAAAGCCAACATTTTGTTTTGTTTTAACACTAGGAATAATAATTCAGAGCACTGCAATGTAACTGGGCTTAAGTGTGTAAATTAAGTCTTTTTAGGATCCTTGTTTCTTTTTCAGTATTTTTTTTTGTTTGCTATTACACAATTGGTCTTAACAATGGGGGACTGTTATGGGAAATTTGAAGCAGTTATTGCTGCATTGATTTACTTAATCTTTTCCTGTAGTTAAATTGTCAATGCCTTTTATTTCTATTCTTAGCTTGAATGAGATTATGGTGCGCAGTTAGATTTTTTTCCAGGTTTTGTTCCCTCTTGTCATTCCCTCAGTCTCTTCCAAAGGCAGTGACCCAATTTAAGGTATGGTTCCACAGGTGTCGAAAGCCCTCTCTATCTCTCCTAACTGGCCATTTTACATACGTGAGTTAGTTAAGAAACATTGGATGGTCTTTTGGCTGTTGGCCTTATCCTGTTGTCACTTGACACATGTAAGGCCATGGGCAGAGATCAGGAACTTCTTTTTCCTTTCCCTTATGCGGAGACACTGAGGTAAATTGTAGCATTTCCACTGTTATCGTGGCCGAGATTAGGTAATTTAATATGCATCAAAAGTTAAACATGAGGTCTATATTCCTTTCATTTATGACAGTAGAATGCAGCACTTTCACTCCTGAAGCATTGGGGAAGCTGAACTAATAACAAAATAAAAAGCATTGAATATCATAATGACCATGTAAGTAGGTGATTTCCACATATTTTAAGAATATATATATTTCATTTTCTGGCAATTTTCACATGAAATGTGACAAATTAGGAAATTATATTTGTTATGTTACACAGCTTCAAATAGCTTGTATATTTTTCTACTTCAATATGGAGAGAAGAAAGAGAAGAGAACTGTGTGTGTTGGGAGTTGGGTGTAGAGAAGTGTAGTAGGAGAAAAGCAAAAAGCAGGTTGCTGACATGACCTATCTGTAATTTGAGCAGGTGAAAAAGAGATCAAAACTTACAACTCTAATTTATACAAACTGAAGAAAGATTTTTTAGAAGCCCACTAAAATAGCTCAAATAGCTCTTGCTTGTAAGCCAATAAGACATGAAAGTTGTTCTCAAATCTGTAGTGGTGGTGGTAGCAGAGGTGGAATATAGCTTGTGAATGTTTCTAGTTTTTGTATTTTTGTTCTATTAAATTAATCCTTATTTTGTGACCCTTAGATTTCCCTGTGGTGTTCTTTGACAAATTTATTTTTTGAACAGATTGCTTCCAAATCATGCAGTACTTTTTTTAAGTTCTTCCTCTCTGACCAAGCCTTCAGTCACCTCCTAATATCTTTTTCTTTGAGACAGCGTTCATTTCTGTCTGATTGTGGTTCTCTGCAGCACCTTTGGACATTTTTCAATGTTGAAGACATTATAAAAATGCAAGTTGCTATTGTTTTTTGCCCTTCTTTAGAAAGTCTTTTCCCCACAAACTGACTCTGACACTGTCTGAATAATAGAACATGTTGCTTTATTCATGTCATGTTAAAAATACCTGATGTAATTCTTTCAAGAAATATAATTTGCAAATAATTGAAACAAAAAAACTAAGAGTTCATCAGATGAAAAGAAATGAAAGAAACCACAAAATTGCCATTACATTTTTTTTATGCTTGCTTTAGTTTTCTGCAGTGCCTTGGGATCAATGTTGAAGGATAAATGTTTTCCTGATCCTGAGAGGAAGGGAGGTACAGTGAGAAGCAGGACAACTGGGCTTTTCCTGGAGCTCTTTCACCCACTCTGTGTGATGCTGACCTGGTTGAACACGGATGAAGCTCAAAATGACGGTCAGCAAATAAATTTTGAATTGAAGAGTTGCTATCTCTTATAAGACCTTGTTAATGTTTTAATGAAATTTCTATGTTCTAGCTTGAAATATATTTTTAGATGTGTACGTGTTACAAAACTTTTAAGTCTGGATCTTTTCAGCCAGGAAATTCTGTATTACAACTTATCAATGACTGAAACCATTAGAATGAAAGTCAGACAGAATCTGCTCCATCAGATTACTTCCCAGATGGTGAAAATGAAAATTTACCACACTGCCTGTCCAGCAAATATATACCAAGAAAGTAGGTGCTGCAAGTTAACATTGTTATATTTAATGTTTCTCCCTTGTAAGAAATTACCAAGGTGAACCATGGGAGCACCCCCAAGTATTTAAACTGAATATTGCTGAAAAGAGAGGCATGTTGTCGAAGCTTTTTGACTTGCACTCATCAGGACAAACTCAAGAGTGCCAAATTTCAAATGAGCACAGCAATTTATACCACAGGAGAACATTCTGGAGATTGATTAGCAAGTTGGCTGGCTGAGGTGTTGCCATGGAGAAAGTAACAAGGAACTATAGGCTCCCCATGTTTCCTGATATTTCAAAAACGGGTGCAAGGGAATGGGTTCCTGTGTATGAAAGTATGTTGCTTCCAACAAGCTTAAGTGAGCCACAATATGAGCTTTACTGAAAAAAATTAACAACATGTTAATCCAGCTGTTTCACCTTGCTACTATGCAGTGGCGATGTGAGTAGTATTTTCCAGTTAAAGGATGCTATCAGCCAATGTCTCAGCTAATCAGAGTCAATTTGCCAATCAATCAGCACTCTTTTTCTCCTGTGGTATAAATAGTTGTGATTGTTTGAAATTTGGCATACTTGTCCTGATGAGTGCATGATGAAAAGCTTCAATAACATGTTTCTCTTTTCAGCAATACTCAAGTTCTGTCGTAGCAACTGACAAAACAGGAGTGTGATATAGCAGCACCAGAGAGTCAGGAGAGCAAGCAGAGCCATGAGACCAATCCTGAGGATCAGAAAAGAAGCAGCACAACTGTAGAACATCGGGAATGCAAGGAACACTGCCAGAGCAGCCCCAAGGATGTAAACAGAAGCACAGCAAACTAGCAACAGAGAGAGAGAGATAAACAGCTCAGAAGGAAACAAATCACAGTGTTGTCACACCCCAAGGATGAACGGAAAAGGTAAGTGTAGAGGGAAACATTTAAGTTAACCTACCTATAACTTAATCTTGGTCAAGTAATTAGCTTAAAACAGCTTTTTTAAGTTGAATTGGACGTCTGGAGGTAAGGGAGCCCAAGTGTTAGTGAGATGGGTGAAAAAACACAGGTAAATTGATATCAGCAGAAAGGAAGAAGCTCATTGGCAAGTAGCTGGTGAGATTTTTGTCCAGACCAGGCACAAGTCCTATAATTCTTTATGGTAAATTTAGATAGTAGCCTAACAAATAGTGGGGAGGCAGTCTTCTCAGTTCTGTCAAATGCAAATTCTGTGCCATGTGGAAACTCCAGGTGCCTCTCGAGTTCTGGACAAGCACAAGTGTAGGAACTGTCATCAGCTGGAAGAGCTTGAGCTTTGGGTTTTGGAGCTTGAACAGCAGCTGGTGTCACTTCAGTCCATCCATGAGGCTGAGAGCTACATGGGTAAGCTGTTTCTGGAGATGGTCACTCTGCAGCTTAAGAATTTCCAGGCAGAATGGTGACCGTCCGTCTGTGGCGCATTATAATTCTAGTCCCTTTTTGTGGCAACCCTAGATCAGGCATGCCCCTCTCAGATGATTCCTTTCAATTTTAGGTTTGGAAAGACCGATCCTAAAGATACTAAATGGGTCTGAAAAACTGATTTATTTCTCTCCAAAGGAAAAGAGCTTGTTGAGAGTATCACTGTCCTTCAGGTAACCTCTTTAACAAGCTTCAGCCAGATTATAATATCAAGGATTGCATTAGTGTCTAGGTATAACTCGTCAGTAATGTACCCCCCACCAAAGAGGGTATGAGGTTGGGTTCGCGAGGGGCGCGCGAGGTGACTGCGCCTGAGTGAGACGGGGGCTGAGTAGGTAGTGAATTAGGTTCATGTGGTAGGTTCTGCTGAGTCCTTTTCTGGCTTAACTATAGATTAAGAATCAAGATCAGACATACCACCAACCTTCAAGTAAGTTAGGCTAGCCTGTTAAGTAGAGAACTGCCTGGAGTGGCAGTTTTTTTTTTACTTATTCATTTATGGGATGTGGGCATTTATTGCCCATCCCTGATTGCCCTTGAGAAGGTAGTGGTGAGCTGCCTTCTTGAACCGCTGCAGTCTCTGTGGTGTATGCACACCGCAGTGCTGTTAGGGAGGGAGTTCCAGGATTTTGACCCAGTGACAGTGAAGGAACGGCAATATATTTCGAAGTCAAGATGGTGAGTGGCTTGGAGGGGAACTTCCAGGTGGTGATGTTCCCATGTATCTGCTGCCCTGTCCTTCTAGATAGTAGCAGTCGTGGGTTTGGAAAGTGCTGCCTAAAGAGCCTTGGTGAGTTTCTGCAGTGCATCTTGTAGATGGTACTAACCGATGCTACTGTGCGTCGGTGATGGAGGGAGTGAATGTTTGTGGATGTGGTGCCAATCAAGTGGGCTGCTTTGTCCTGGATGGTGTCAAGCTTCCTGAGTGTTGTGGGAGCTGCACTCATCCAGGCAAATGGGGAGCATTCCATCACAGCCCTGACTTGTGTCTTGTAGATGGAAGACAGGCTTTGGGGAGTCAGGAGGTGAGTTACTTGTCGCAGGATTCCTGGCCTCTGACCTGATCTTGTAGCCATAGTATTTATATGGCTAATCCAATTCAGTTTCTGGTCAATGGTAACCCCCAGAATGTTGATAGTGGGGGATTCAGCGATAGTAATGCCATTGAGCTTTAAGTGGTAATGGTTAGATTCTCTCTTGTTGGAGATGGTCATTGTCTGGCACTTGTGTGGCATGAATGTTACTTGGCACTTGTCAGAGCAAGCTTGGATATTGTTTAGGCTTTGCTGCATTTTGACGTGGACTATTTCAGTATTTGAGGAGTTGCAAATGATGCTGAACATTGTGCAATTGTCAGCGAACATCCCAACTTCTGACCTTATGGAACATCATTGATGAAGCAGCCGAAGATGATTGTACCTAGAACACTCCTGCAGTGATGTCCTGGAACTGAGGCGATTGACCTCCAACAACCACAACCATCTTCCTTTGTGCTTCCTTTATGACCAACCAGTGGAGAATTTTCCCCCAATTCCCATTGACTCCAGCTGATGTCAAGGGCAGTCACTCTCACCAAACCTCTGGAGTTCAGCTCTTTTCTCCATGTTTGAACCAAGGCTGTAATAAGGTCAAAAGCTGAGTGACCCTGGCGGAACCCAAACTGAGTGTCTGTGAACAGGTTATTGCTAAGCAAGTGCCACTTGATAGCACTGTTGATGAACCCTTCCATTACTTTACTGATGATTGAGAGTAGACTGATGGGGCGGTAATTGGCTGGCTTGGATCTGCCCTGCTTTTAGTGTACAGGACATACCTGGCAATTTCCCCACTCTGCCGGGTAGATGCCAGTGTTGTAGCTGTACTGGAACAGCTTGGTTAGGGGTATGGCAAGTTCCGGAGCATAAGTCTTCAGTACTATTGCCGGAATATTGTCAGGGCCATATCCAGTGCCTTCAGCCGTTTCTGGCTATCATGTGAAGTGAATCGCATTGACGAAAGACTGGCATCAGTGATGTTGGGGACCTCTGGAGGAGGCCGAGATGGAGCATCCACCCGGCACTTCTGTCTGAAGATTGTTGCGAATGCTTCAGCCTTATCTTTTGTGCTGATGTGCTGGGTTCCTCCATCATTGAGGATGGTGATATTTGTGGAGCCTTCTCCAGTGAGTTGTTTAATTGTCCACCACCATTCGCGGCTAAATGTGGCAGGACCGCAGAGCTTAGATCTGAACTGTTGGTTGTGGGATCGCTTAGCTCTTGTATCACTTGTTGCTTATGCTGTTTGGCAAGCAAGTTGTCCTGTGTTGTAGCTTTACCACTTTGAATTCTGATTTTTAGGTATGCCTGGTGCTGCTCCTGGCATGCCCTCCTGCACTCTTCATTGAACCCGGGTTGATCTTCTTGGCTTGATGTAGAGTGGGGGATCTGCCAGGCCATGAGGTTATACATTGTGTTTGGGTACAATTCTGCTGCTGCTGATGGCCCACAGTGCCTCATGGATGTCCAGTCTTGAGTTGCTAGATCTGTTTGAAATCTGTCCCATTTAGCACAGTGGTAGTGCCACACAACACGATGGAGGGCATCCTCAATGTGAAGGTGGGACTTTTGTCTCCACAAGGACTGTACGGTGATCACTCCTGCTGATACTTTCATGATGCAGCTGTGGCAGGCAGGTTGTGAGGATGAGGGCAAGTATGTTTTTCCTTCTTGTTCGTTCCCTTACCACCTGCCACAGACCCAGTCTAGCAGCAATGTCATTTAAGGCTCGGCCAGCTCGGTGAGTGGTGGTACTACCGAGCTACTCTTGGTGATGGACATTGAAGTGCCCCACCCAGAGTACATTCTGCACCCTTGCCACCCTCAGTGCTTCCTCCAAGTGGTGTTCAACATGGAGGAGCACTGATTCATCAGCTGAGGGAGGGCGGTATGTGCTAATCAGCAGGAGGTTTCCTTGCCCAAGTTTGACCTGATGCCATGAGACTTCATGGGATCCAGAATCGATGTTGAGGACTCCCAGGGCAACTCCCTCCCGACTGTATACTGCTGTGCTGCCATCTCTGCTGGGTCTGTGGGGCAGGACATACCGAGGGATGGTGATGGTAGTGTCTGGGACATGATCTGTAAGGCAAGTTCCATGAGTATGGCTAGGTCAGGCTGTTGCTTCACTAGTCTGTGAAATAGCTCTCCCAATTTTGGCACTAGCCCCCAGTTGTGAGTAAGGAGGACTTTGCAGTGTCGACAGGGCTGAATTTGCCGTAGTTGTTTCCGTTGCCTAGGTCGATGCTGGGTGGTCCATCTGGTCCTTTTTTGAGACTTTGTAGCATTTTGATAAAACTGAGTGGCTTGCTAGGCCATTTCGGAAGGCATTTAAGAGTCAATCACGTTGGGTGGGTCTCGATTCACACGTAGGCCAGACCAGGTAAGGATGGCAGATTTCCTTCCCTAAAGTGCACTAGTGAACCGGATGGGATTTCACGCCAATCGACAATGGTTTCATGTCCATCGTTAGACTTTATTGAATTCAAATTCCACCATCTGCTGTGGCGGGATTCAAACCTGGGCCCCGGAGCATTACCCTGGGTCTCTGGATTACTAGTCGAGCCACAATACTACTAACCCATGCTGCAGGACGTACCCAAGATGTTGATGGTGACGTTTGGGACATGATCTGTAAGATACGATTCCCTGAGTATGACTATGTCAGGCTGTCCCTTGACTATTCTGTGAAATAGCTCTCCTAATTTTGGCACAAGCGCCCAGATGTTAGTCAATTACCTGAAAGCAGTTGGTTCAAGTGGTATTCATTACTCTAGCGGGAAGGTCACCTAACTAGTGACTCATCAGAGGGTCAATGTAAGAGACAGGTTTTTCAAACTAAGCGATCAGTAAAGGGCATGTGAGGAGACAGGGAACTACGCTGGAGTGAGATGGAGACTGAGTGAGTAGAGAATTTGGTTCACGTGGGAATTCAGTGCATTGGGGGAAGAGGTGTAGTGTACTTAGGAAGTATTCTAAGTTAATTAAGTGAGTAATTAAATTAATTAAATAGCATAAGTAACAGAGACAGAACAGGTGTTATGTTGCAGCTGTGGAATGTGGGAGCTTTCGGATGCCAAGGCAATCCATGACAAACACGTCTGCAGAAAGTGGAAGTAGCTAGAGGAATTCCAGATCGGGAATATTGATCCGGAAGCTTAACTGCAGACACCGCACAACGTAAGGGAGGGGGAGAAATACCGGGACACTTTGTTCCAGAAGATGGCCGCACCTCTTAGAATAGGGTCGTCTGTTTTGATCAACAGTGACGGACAGGAGGATGTGACCATGAGTGAGGCAGATAAAGGGACCAAGCAGACAGTAGAGGAGGAGCCTCAGACTTTGCAATTGTCACACAGGTTTGAGATGGTCACAGCCTTTGTGGACGAAAGTGAGGTCTGCAAGATGGATGAGCATACTGGCCGTGGCACCATGCTACAGGAAGCCATTCAAGCTGGGGGAGCAAACAGGAATGTGGTGGTAGTGGGGGACAGTATAGTGAGGGAGATTGATACTGTTCTCTGCAGCAAAGAGGGAGAGTCCAGAAGGTTGTGTTGCCTGCCCAGTGCCAGGGTCCGGGACATCTATCTATGACTGGAGAGGAGCTTTGCAGTGGGAGAAGTTAAGGAAAGCATCAAACTTAAGGAAAAAACATATAACTGTGCAAAGGTGAGTGGCAGGTCCGATGATTGGTCAGAATACAAATAATGGCAGAGAATGATGAAAAATTAATCAGGAGAGAAAAATTAGAGTGTGAGAGGAAGCCAGCTAGAAATGTAAACACGGATTGCAAGAATTTCGGAAGGTATTTAGAAAGGAAAAGAATAAGTAAAATGAGTGTTGGTCCTCCAGAGAGTGAGAAATGGGGAGTTAATAATAGGTATAAAGGAATTGGTGGATATACTCTATAGCACTAGAACACCTAGGACATGAGATTGCAGACAGAGGTTGAGTAAGTGGACAAAAATCTGGCAGATAGAGTATAATGTGGGTAAATGTGAAGTTGTTCACTTTGGCAGAAAGATTAAAAAAGCGGAGTTTCACTTAAATGTAGATTGCCTGGAGAATTCCGAGGTGCAAAGGGATCTAGGTGTTCTAGTGCATGAATCACACAAAGTTAGTATGCAGGTACAGCAAGTAATTAAGAAGATTAATGGAATGCTGTCCTTTATTATGAGAGGAATTGAACATAAAAATAAAGATGTTACGCTTCAGTTATACAGGGCATTGGTGAGACCACATCCCAAATATTACGTGCATTTTTGGTTTCCTTATTTAAGGAAGGATGTAACTGCATTGGAGGCGGTTTAGAGGAGGCTTGCTAGATTGATACCTGGAATAAGCGGGTTGTCTTATGAGGAAAGGTTGGACAGACTGGGCTTGTTTCTACTGGAGTTTAGAAGAGTGAAGGGTGACTTGATTGATGTACATAAGATCCTGAACTGTATTGACAGGGTGGACATGGAAAGGATGTTTCCTCTTGTGGGTGAGTCCAGAATTAGGGGACACTGTTTTAAAATTAGGGATTGCCCTTTTAGGACAGAGGTGAGGAAAAATGTTTTCTCCCAGAGGGTTGCACGATTTTGAAACACTCTCTTTTAGAAGGCGGTGGAGATGGGGCCATTGAATTTTTCTAAGGCGGAAGTAGATAGATTCTTGTTAGGCAAGGGAATCAAAGATGATCAGGGGTAGATGGGAATGTGGAATTCGAAACATAAGCAGATCAGCCATGATCTTATTGAATGGTGCAGTGGGCTTGAGGGGCCAAATGGTCTACTTCTGCTGTTTTGTATTTTCATATTTGCAATACAGAAGACTATGTGAGGCAATATGAATTCTAAACTGTATGGATGTTTATCAAAGAACTGAACATGAAATTCACAGTCATGAAAATAGTGAATTGCAATGTTAAATAGATTTCTAATAGAGAATCCAGTTTTTAAATTCAATTATTGTTACAGCAAGATATTTTAAGTTGGATATCCATCACTTATTAAAGTAGCATTACTTTAATTCCCTGAGTGAAGACTACAAGGTTAGTGAGATGACTCTGTCCCAGTTAAGCAAGGAATTATTTTCGCTGAGCTCTAGCAACTGTACCTTTACCATGAGAGATGCTGGAATGAATTTAGCGAAGCCGAAAATCCAGTGTATGCTCTCAATACTTATAGTGTGTCTTGGGCTGCATAACTAATTTCTTATATATAGGGGTGATATCTTAATTGTAATTAGTGCCAGCCTTTTTATGTTCCAAATATGGCTTTGATCCCCGCTAATTTCTGAGTAGGCCTGGCCCCTCCTTGATTCTGAGATACTTTATGTAATTATTAAATTCCACTTAAGGCCAAGCCCTTATTCATTCCAGGGAAGCAAACTTGGCAGATGGTCAATTTGTTCATTAGTCATGAGTCTGTTTTAAAGTTATAATGTAGCTCAAGGGTTGCAAAATTCTAGTTGATTGGTCTAGGGTTATCAGAATAAACTCAATTTATCAAATCCTACCTGGTTTTTCTGACAGTTTGTGACTTAAATGTGTTACCCTGCAATTTTTGGTGTTTGTCTTATTATGGATTTTTCTGACTGCTGTAAGAAGACACAAGTCTCTGCATGCAGAGTGCTGTGGTCAGGCATTGTGAACTTTATTTACCCTTTTTTTAAAAATGAATTCTTTTAAGTTGTTATCTATAGGAACATAACTCTTTTAACCGTAACCCCTTATTATGACCTGATTTCTTTACAGAGATTGCTTCACAAGACAGGCACGAAGCAGGTAATGCAGGAGGGCACCCTCCCTAAGTCCATCTTGCTCTTGATAACCAGTATTTAGTCTGAAATACTGGTGAGGACAATGAACCAATCCATGGCACCATGAATGGATCAACTGTACGAGGTTGGGGGGATGGGGAGAAGGAGGTCAGAAAAACAATAACGATCGGAGATTCAATAGCTCGGGCAAGGGTCAGTAATCTTAATAATATGAGCTATTTAGTTAAAAATATCATAGCTTAAGAGCTGCAATGCTGTTACTCAAATACCAACAATAATGTAAAACAAGGCAGAGACACATTTCAACAAATTTTAAAGGTTGTTACAAAAAAGCGGTTAATTGAATGATACTTCCTCACAAGCATAAAGTTAATAAGTTTTAAAAAAAGCAAACAATTTGATTACTGTCAAAATGGGTTTGATCAATCAAGGTCAGGGGTTTGTACAGGAGCCCTTATTGAGCCACATCTGGCTCCGGAAATGTAGGTTGTAGACCCTGAGCTATGGGAACATACTGGTATTTTTGCAGCTGCATACATGACTTCAGGATGGTATGTTGCTTCCCTCATGCCAAGGCGAAGGATGTCACTGAGCGACTTCAGGGCATTCTGAATTTGAAGGGGGGGTGGGGAGATGGGCAGAAGGGGGTGGTGATGGTTGGTGAACTGCCAGAAATCGTGGCTCATATCCTAATGACATAGCAAGAAAGAGGGATTGAAGTCCTGCAGGCAAATTTTATGGAGATAGGAAATCATAGAATCACAGAATTTTAACGGCATAGAAGGAGGCCATTTAGCCCATCGTGTCTGCACCGGCTCTCCAACTTAGCATTATGACCTACTGCCATTATCCTGTCTTTTCCCCATATCCCTGCACATTGTTTCTATTCAAATAATCAATGAATGCCTTCTTGAATGCCTTGATTGAACCTGCCTCCACCACCCTTCCAGACAGTGCATTCCAGACCCGAACCACTTGTGCAAAAAAGTTTTTTCTCACATTGCATTTGCTTCTTTTGCAGATCACATTAAGTCTGTGCCCTCTCATTCTTGGTCCTTTTATGAGCGGGAACAGCTTCTCCCTATCTGCTCTGTCCAGCCCCCTCATGATTTTGAACATCTCTATCAAGTCTCCTCTTAGCCTTGTTCTCTCCAAGTAGAACTGTCCCAACCTCTCCAATCTACCTTCGCAACTGAACTTTCTCATCCCTGGAACCATTCCTGTAAACATCTTCTGCACCCTCTCCAAAGTGTTCACATCATTTCTATAAAGTGGCACCCAGAACTGTACACAATACAATACACAATGAGGTGTAATGAGTGTCATATATAAATTCAGCATAGCCTCCTTGCTCTTGTACTCTATGCCCCTATTAATAAAGCCCAGGATACTTTATGCTTTATTAACTGCTCTCTCCACCTGCCCTGCCACCTTCAATGATCTATGCACATATTCACCCAGGTCTTTCTGCTCCTGCACCTCCTTCAAAATTTCACCCCTTATTTTATATTGCCTGTCCATGTTCTTCCTACCAAAATGCATCATCTCACCCTTCTCCACACTGAACTTCATCTGCCACCTATCTGCCTAATCCACCAACTTGTCTCTGTCCTTTTGAAGTTCTGCACTGTCCTCCTTGCAGTTTACAACATTCCCAAGCTTCGAAATAAATTAGCTAGTGGGATTCTCAAGACTATAAGAACATAGATCATAAGAAATAGGAACAGGAATATGTCATATGTGCTCCTAAGCCTGCTCCACCATTTAGTAAGATCAAGGCAGAACTGATCGTGACCTCAACTCCACTTCCGTGCCTTCCCCCCATAACTCTTGACTCCCTTCAAGAGAGATCAAAATCTCTCTAACTCAGCCTTGAATATATTAAACACCACCAGGTACAAGTTCCCCTCCAAGCCACTCATCATCCTGACTTGGAAATATAACTCTGTTCCTTCATTGTTGCTGGGTCAAAATCCTGAAACTCCCTCCCTAACAGCACTTTGGGTGCACCTACACCACATGCAGCGGTTCAGGAAGGCAGCTCACCAGCACCTTCTTGAGGGCAATTAGGGATGGGCAATAAATGCTGGCCTAGCCAGTGATGCTCACATCCCATCAAGAAATTTAAAAAATGACCCAGCCTCCGCTGCTCTCTAAGGTAGAGAATTCCAAAGATTGGCGACTCTCTAAGAGAAGAAATGCCTCTTCCTAAATGCCATCTTAAAAGCAAGAACCCCTTATGAAACTGTGCCCCTTAGTTTTAGAGTTCCCTATAAGGAGAAACGTTCTCTCAGCATCTACCCTTCAGAACCTCATATGTTTCAATAAGATTACCAATCATTCTTTTAAACTCCAATGAGTGTAGGCCCAACCTGCTCAACCTTTCCTCATAAGGAATCAACCTAGTGAACCTTCTCTGAATTGCCTCCAATACAAGTATATTCCTTCTTAAGTAATGGGACCAAACCTGTACGCAGAACTCTAGGTATGGCCTCATCAATGGCCTATGCAGTTGTAGCAAGGTTTCCTAGCTAGTAATCTCTGGATTGCTCCCAGTGCCAAGCATAGATGATTACAGAATAGATGAATACTGCAGATGAATGCGTGGCTGGAGAGAGAGTGCAAGAAGGTAGATTTTAGATTCCTGGACATCATGATTGGTTCTAGAGGAGATGGAACCTGTACAGGCCAGGTGGTTGCATACCTCAAAAGGACCGATATTGTGGCAGGGAGGTTTGCTGACGCCATTGAGGAGGTTTGAATGAGCTTGCCGGGTGGATGGGAATCTGAATATAGATTCAGATGGGACAAAAGCAATGCTGGAAATGGAACGCAGGAAATTAGTGAGTATTGAAGACAGAGAAACCAAAGGCTGGATAATAATGTCAAAGGAGTCGTACTGTGTTTAGGGGTATATATTTCAATACAAGGAGTTTAGTGAATAAGGCAGATGAGCTGAGGGCACACATAGTCACTTGGAAGTATGATATCATAACTATTTCTGAAACATGTCTTAAAGGGCAGGCATGGCAACTTAACATTCCTGATGACGTTGGTTAAAGGATAGATATTGTACATGGAAGTGCACCTAAAAGAGAAAATGGGGCCTCACTTTAATATCTCATTTGAAAGACAACAGTTTTTACAGTACCACCTGAAGTGTCAGCCTAGAACATGTCCGTAAATTGCTGTTCCCTGACATTGATGTGGCATTACATGGGAACAACAGCCTAGGTCCATACCTCACTCAGTTGTGAAGACTTGCTGTCTTTTGCCATCATCAATCAACCCTCACATAAGATCACTATTAAAGACACCATACACCCAAAGACTACAGTGGTTAAAGGAGGAGGCCCACCCACCCCTTCTTGGCTACTTGGCAATTAGGTTTGAGTACTATTGCACTGCAGAGATCAGAAAATACATGAGATAGATGCCAGTATAAATCATTAATACATTTTTAATGCTTAAAGCTAGCCCTATTGTTTGTATCTCTTCACAAAGGCTCATTCTGGACTTCTCTTCCTTGGCACCCTGTAACATTTCTTTTGGTACTTCTTTGCAGGTAACAGCTTTGATACTTCACATGTTTATGTCAGCATATTAAAGGTTTTTAAGCTGAAGCAATGTCATACAAAATTTACTCCCTTGTCCCAAACCTGGTCAACCTCATTTCTGTATGAACCAGATGGCAATGTGCTGTATTCTACAAGATCAAGTACATTTACATATACTATTCTTTGTTGATAAAAATTTCTGTCTTTTTCTAAATTTAGTTAAAAAATTTTGATACTCTAAAACATGTTATTTTCACAGTAAAAAATGCTATTTTTGCAGCCTCTAAGTATATTTTTGTTGTGATACTTATTTACCCAATGTAAAGACAAAGAACACTAGCTGACCTTTAAAATGCGTGGCTTAAAAAATGAAATACATACAATAAAATTAAAATACACAATTAACAAAGTGCTAGTTTGGCAGTCTGATTCACAAGTGCTCCAAACAGTGTCTTTTGGACTTTCAAAATCTTGATGAATTTCAAAAATTAGCAGGAATAATTTCTGCGATTCTCATACTGAAAATTATGCTGGACAGAACTTTTATAAAATTCAGATTCAGTTTAAATAACATTTATAACATTTGTTTTATTTACTAAATAATAATCCGGAGTAAGCGGTCATCAAAACTCTGTAATTAGGAGTCAAACAATAATGCTTAATAATTTTTACACCCAATGTTATCCTGGTTTTTCCTTATTTTTTGACAAAAGTAAAATGGAAAGCACCACTAAAACCCTGAATTAATACAAATAAAAAGGATGTTAAAATAACCTCCTGTAGTCTGGAATATCAGCATAGGTTTGTTATTTTCAATTTTAAATTGCAGTCTCTATAGCTCATTAAATGAGAAAATCTTTTCAAAAATACTTGATTAAACTGGACAGTTGCTCAATGAACCATGCATAGCTAACATCGTCCTGTAAATACTGATGCCCAAAGAATGATTATTTAAATAATTAAATAGCCAATAAACATTATAAATATTTAATAATCCATGAACATTTGGGAGATTAAGAATTATATTGCTTCAAATTAAAGTGTTAGAAACATGAAGTTTAATTTTTTTTTATTTGTTCAAGTGGATGTAGGCCAGCATTCATTGCCCACCCCCTAATTGCCCTTGAGAAGGTGGTGGTGAGCTGCCTGTTGAACTCCTGCAGTCCATGTGGTGTAGGTACACCCACAGTGCTGTTAGGAAGGGAGTTCCAGGATTTTGCCCAGTGACAGTGAAGGAACGGTGATATATTTCCAAGTCAGGATGGTGTGTGACTTGGAGGGGAACTTCCAGGGGGTGGTGTCCCCATGTGTCTGCTGCCCTTTTCCTTCTAGATGGTAGTGGTTGTGAGTTTGGAAGTTGCTGTCTAAGGAGCCTTGGTGAGTTCCTGCAATGTATGTTGTAGATGGTACACTCTGCTGCCACTGTGCATCCAACCACAAACAATGAAGCGAACTACTTTGCCCTGGATGGTGTCAAGCTTCTTGAGCGTTGTGGGAGCTGCAGTCATCCAGGCAAGTGGAGAGTATTCCATCACACTCCTGACTTGTGCCTTGTAGTTGGTGGACAGGCTTTGGGGAGTCAGGAGGTAAGTTACTCGCTGCAGGATTCCTAGTCTCTGATCTGCTCTTGTAGCCACACTATTTATATGGCTAGCCCAGTTCAGTTTCTGGTCAATGGTAACCCCTAGGATATTGATGGTGGGAGATTCCGTGATGGTAATACTATTTAATGTCAAGAGAGGATGGTTAAATTCTCTCTTGTTGAAGATGGTCATTGCCTGACACTTGTGTGGCGCGAATGTTACTTGCCACTTGTCAGGCCAAGCCTGGATATTGTCCAAGTCTTGCTGCATTTGAACATGGGCTGCTTCAGTATCTGAGGAGTTGTGAATGGTGCTGAATGTTGTGTTTCATCAGTGAACATCCTCAATTCTGACCTTGTGATGGAAGGAAGGTCATTGATGAAGCAGCTGAAGATGGTTGGGCCTAGGACACTACCCTGAGGAGCTCCTGCAGTGATGTCCTGGAACCGAGATGATTGACCTCCAGTATTGGAATTAAAAGTACAATGATGACCATGAAACCATTGTCAATTGTTGTAAAAACCCATCTGGTTCACTAATGTCCTTTAGGGAAAGAAACCTGCCATCCCGTTTGGCCTACATGTGACTCCAGACCCACAGCAATGTGGTTGACTCTTAAATGCCCTCTGAACTAGGGCAATGAGGGATGGGTAATAAATGCTGGCCTGGCCAGTGACACCCACATCCTATGAACGAATTTTAAAATAAACCACAACCATCTTTCTTTGTACTAGTTATGACTCCAACCAGCAGAGTTTTACCCTCTGATTCCCATTGACTCCAGTTTTGCTAAGGTTCCTTGAAACCACACTCTGTCAAATGCGACCTTGATGTCAATGGTAGTCATTCTCACCTTGCCTCTGGAGTTCAGCTCTTTTGTCCATGTTTGAACCAAGGCTGTAATGAAGTCAGGAGCTGAGTGGCCCTGACAGATGCTAAACTGAGGTCAGTAAGCAGGTTATTGCTAAGCAAGTGTCGCTTGATAGCACTTTTGATGATCCCTTCCATCAGTTTTTATTGATCTAGAGTAAACTGATCGGGTGGTAATTGGCTGGGTTGGATTTGTCCTGCTTTTTGTGGACAGGACATACCTGGCAATTTTCCACATAGCCGGGTGGATGCCAGTGTTGCAGCTGTACAGGAACAGCTTGTCTAGGGGTGCAACAAGTCCTGGAGCACAAGTCTTCAGTACTATAATTATCACTCATCTGGTGAAATGACAGTAGCTTATAGGCATTTTTAATATCAAAAATATGGTATGGTTTATTCTCAAAAATAGTAATTCATAGAATCATTGAATGGTTACAGCACAGAAGGAGGCCATTCAGCCCATTGTGTCCTTGCTGGCCCTCTAAAGGAGCAATTTTCTCCCTTTTGTGCCTTTTTAGTGCCTTTTTCTCCCCAGCCTAACCCTGCAAATCTTTCCTTTTCAGATAAAGATTCTTTTAAAAGCCTCAATTGACCCTGCCTCCACCACACTCTGAGGCAATGCATTCCAGATCCTAACCATTCACTGCATAAACAAGTTTTTCCTCATGTCGCCGTTGCTTCATGTCGCTATTGCTTCTTTTGCCAGTCACCTTATATCTGTGCTCTCTGGTTCTTGATCCTTCCACCAATGGGAACAGTCTCTGCCTATCTACTCTTTCTAGACCCCCTCATGACTTTGAATACCTCTATCAAATCTGCTGAATCTCCTCTCATCCAAGGAGAACTATCCCAAGCTTTCCAATCTTTCTATGTAACTGAAGTTCTAACCTCTGGAACGATTCTCGTGGACCTTTTCTGCAGCCTCTCTAATGCCTTCACATTTTTCCTAAAGTGTAATGCCCAGATCTAGACGCAATATTCCAGTTGAGGCTGAACCAGTGCAACATACGAACATACAAACTAGGAGCAGGAGTAGGCCACTTGGTGCTTCAAGCCTGCTCTGCCATTTAATAAGATCATGACTAATCTGATTGTAACTTTCCGATAGCCTTTCGCCCCCTTGTTAATCAAGAATCTATCAAGCTCTGCCTTAAAATATTCAAAGACCCTGCTTCCTTTACACAGGTTTAACATGACTTCCTTTCTTTTGTCCTCTTTGCTCCTGTTTATAAAGCCCAGGATGCTGTATGCTTTATTAAATGTTCTCTCAACCTGTCCTGCCACCTTAAATGATTTATGCACATATACGCCCAGGTCCCTCTGCTCCTGCACTCCTTTTAGAATTGTACCCTTTATTTTATATTGTCACTCTGCATTCCTTCTGGCAAAATGAATCACTTCACACTTCTCTGCATTAAATTTCATTTGTCACTTGTCTGCCCATTCTACAACCTGTCTATATCCTTTTGAAATTCTACACTATCCTCATGGTTCACAATATCTGCAAATTTTGAAACTATGTCTTATACACCGAGGCCTAGGCCATTAATATATATCAGCAAGAACAGGGGCCCTAACACCAATCCCTGGAGAACTCCACGATAAAACCTTCCACGGGTCCGAAAAATAACTGTTTGGCGCTACTCTTTGGCCTTGATTTTCGCCAGTCGAGTTGATTTGGGAGTCCTTTAAAAATGGCAGACTGGTCCCGATTCCGGGATTCCCAACCCGCTCTGTGATTTTTTTGGGAGTACCTTTAAAAGGTGCAGCTGCTTTCGGTCAAAACCTGCATTCGGCACTCCTGACCTGGCCGGCGCCGTTGCGGACATAGGCATGTCCTACTCCTTGTCAATTTTCATGCAGTTGGGCCAGGTTTTCATGGCTCCTTAGAGTCGTGAACCCTAGTTTGCGTGAGGGTATCTTTTAAAAGATAAGTTCAAAAGGTCTGCAGAGATCACACAGCCTGAGCTGTCAATGAAACAATCTTTCCCCTGAGGAGCAGGTATTCTGGTATTCTAATAGATATTTGGCCCTCGGTCAAGTGTACAGAATGAGGCATGGCCTCTCAGATCTCTGTGGTCTGTGGTCAAATTCACAATGTTTGTTGATGTAAGTAAATGGTTTCAAGAGTTTGTGGTTTCTGGTTTTTGAAACTTCAAAGGACCTGAATGATTGACATTTTTATTAGCTTGCCATCCAGAACTTTTTTCACAGGAGAAAGTGATCAATGGATTACATTTTCTTCAGAGCTTTTTTTTTAAGACATCTCACTTTTTACACAATGTTGTAGGAAGTGTAGAGTGGGCATGGAAGTACCAGAGCCTGGCATAGTGGTCATGAGAGGACATATGGAGTGGGTGGAAGGGCAGAGCCTGGCAGTGGGGGCATGAGGGGCCTGAAGGGGTGGGTGGGGGCATGGATGGGGCAGTGTTTGAATGTTGAAGGGGGAATGAAAGGTGAGGGATGAAGAGCCTTTGTGTTTTTTTCCCACTGGGACAATTTCCTACTGTACTGGGGCATGCCTTTTAAACAGCCTGCCTTGGCATCCAGCAGCCCCTGTGGTTGCCTCCTCACTTCTACCCAGGTCGACTGGCCCAACTCCAGCTTGCACTTAACCCCAGCAATGATGAACCCATCTTGGTGGGCACTTTCTCCCAAGGCAGGTGGGCTGAGCTGGAATTTTCCCAACTCCCCCTACCCGCCTCGAGGATGAAAATCAATGTTTCCTGTCACTCAGCCAGTTTTGTATCCATTTTGCTACTGCCCCTTTAATTCCATGACTTCTCGCTTTACTTGCAAGTCTGTTATGTGGCACTTTATCAAATGCCTTTTGGAAGCCCATGTACTTCAAATCAACAGCATTACTACAACCCTCTCTGTTAACTCATCAAAAAATTCAGGCAAGTTAAATACTATTTGCCCTTAAGAAATCCATGCTGGCACCAATTTTCCTTAATTAACCTGCCCTTCCCCAAGTGACTGTTAAGTTTGTCCTGAATTATCATTTCTAAGCGTTTCCCCACCATGGAGGTTAAACTGACTGACCTGTAGTTGCTGGGCTTGTCTTTGCACCTTATCTTAAACAAGGGTATAACATTTGCAGTTCTCCAGTCCTCTGGTACCACCCCTGCATCTAAGGAAAGTTCAAAAATTATGGCCAGTGCCATTGCAATTTCCATTCTCAGTATCCGGTCCTGGTGCCTTATCAACTTTAAGCACAGATAGCTTATTCAATACCTCCTCCTTATCAATTTTAAACCCTGCAAGTGTCTGATGCCTGGTCAGTACCTTCTTCCTTGGTGAAGACAATTGCAAAATGTTCATTTAATACCTTAGCCATGCCCTAGGCCTCCATCTGTAAATCCCCTTTTTGGTCCTTAATCAGCCCCACTCCTCCTGTTACCAACATTTTACTATTTACATGCCTGTGGAAGACCTTTGCCTTCTCTGTTGACTGCCAGTCTCTTTTCATAATCCTTCTTTGCTTCTCTTATTTGCTTTTACAGTCCCCCTCTGAACCTTCCATATTCAGCCTGCTTCTTAATTGTATTATCCACCTGACATCTATCGTAAGCACACTTTTTCTGCTTCATCTTAATCTCTATCTCTTTTGTCATCAAGGGAGCTCTGGATTTGTTTGCCCAACCTTTCCCCTCGTGGGAATATACCTCGCTTGTACTTGAACTATCTTTTTTTTAAAGGCAGTCCAATGTTCAGCTACAGTTTTGCCTGTTAATCTTTGATTGCAATTTATCTGGACAAGATCCATTCTTACCCCATTGAAGTTGACTTTCCCCCAGTTAATTATTCTTACTCTAGATTATTATTTGCTCTTTCCAAAGCCAACATAAACCTTATGATACAATGAACACTGTCCCCTAAATGTTCCCCTCCTGAATGCTTCAGTGCAGAGGTGTCCTTGTGCATGAATCACTGAAAGTTAGTATGCAGGTATAGCAGGTAATATGGAAGGCAAATGGAATTTTGGCATTTATTGCTAAAAGAATAGAGTATAAAAATAGGGACGTGTTGTTGCAACTGTACAAAGCATTAGTGAGACCGCACCTGGAGTACTGTGCACAGTTTTGGTCCCCTTACTTGAGGAAGGATGTAGTTGTATTGGAGGAGGTTCAGAGGAGGTTCACTAGATTGATTCTAGAGATGCAGGGCTTGTCTTAAGAGGAGATATTGAGCAGTTTTGGCCTATACTCGCTAGAGTTTAGAAGGATGAGAAGAGATCTAATTGAGGTATATAAGATGCTAAAGGGGACAGACAAAGTAGACGTGGAGCAGATGTTTCCCCTTGTAGGGCATTCTAGAACGAGAGGCCATCATTTTAGGCTAAGGGGCAGTAGATTTAAATCAGAGATGAGGAGGAATTACTTTTCTCAAAGGGTCGTGAATTTGTGGAAGTCATTACCTCAGAGTGTAGTGGATGCTGGGTCGCTGAATAAATTTAAGGAGGAGACAGATTTTTAATTAGTAACGGGTTGAAAGGTTATGGGGAGAGGGTGAGAAATTGGAGTTGAGGCCGAAATTAGATCAGCCATGATCGTATTGAATGGCGGGGTAGGCTTGAGGGGCTGAATTGCCTACTCCTGCTCCTAGTTCTTATGTTCTTATGACACTTGATCCACTTGACCCATGTCATTCCCAAGAACCAGGTCCAGCGATGCTTCCTTTCTTGTTGGATTGGAAACATACTGCTGTAGAAAATTCTCCTTAAAACACTTTAGGAATTCTTGTCCTCTCTGCCCTTTACGCTACTGCTATCCCAGTCTATATTTAGAAAATTAAAATCCCCCATTAGAAATACTCTATAATCCATGCACTCCCTGTAATTTTCTTGCAAATTTGTTCTAAGTTGCTACTGGTTGCAATAAATCAATAACTTCTTGTACTCCAAATTTAGTCATATCCATTGTTGCAAACCTTGCTACTCTAAATCCTCATACTTTCTTCAGATTGCATGCCTTAAAATTCTCACCTTTGTTTACAACTCCCTCCAACACCTCGTAATTCCTTACCTCTGAAACTTCTTCCAGCCCCACAGCCTTCTGAGATCTCTATGCTCCTCCAGTTCAGGCTCATGCGCATCTCCTATTTTCTTTGCCGTGGCATTAATAGCTGTGCTTTCAACCCACCTGGGCCTAAATGCTGTAATCCTCACTAACTGCCACTCCGCCCAAGACTCTCCTCATCTCAACACTCTCCTCTAAGCTTTTTCTCAAAATTTACTTCTTTGTTAAGCAATTTTGACAATTGAGAAGGAGGAGATTTTAGAAAGGCTATTTTTCCTTAAAATTGATAATGTACCAGGACCAGATGAGATGCATCCAAGGGTACTGGGGAAGTGAGAGTGGAGATTTCAGAGGCACTAATAATAATCTTCCAGTCTTCTTTAGACACAGGGGTGGTGCCAGAGGACTGGAGAATTGCGAATGTTACACTCTTGTTCAAAAAGCGGTGCAGGAATAAAACAGGCAACTGTAGACCAAAACAAAAACAGAATTACCTGGAAAAACTCAGCAGGTCTGGCAGCATCGGCGGAGAAGAAAAGACGTTTCGAGTCCTTATGACCCTTCAACAGAACTAGGTGAATCCAAGGAAAGGGGTGAAATAATAACTGTAGACCAGTCAGTTTGACTTAAGTAGAAGGTAAACTTCTAGAATCTATAGTTTGGGATGAAATCAATAGTCACTTAGACAAGTGCAAGATAATTAAGGAAAGCCAGCATGGATTCATTAAGGGAAAATTATGCTTAACTGACTTGCTGGAGCTTTTTGAGGAAGCAACAGAGAAGGTTGATAAAGGAAACACTGTTGATGTGGTGTATATGGATTTTCGAAAGGCATTTGATACAGTGGCACACAACACAATTGTGAGCAAAATCCTAGCTCATGGGTAAGAAATTGGCTGAGTGACAGGAGACAGAGTAGGTGGTTAATGGATGTTTTTCAGATTGGAGGAAGGTTTGTAGTGGAGTTCCCCAGGAGTCAGTGTTGGGATCCTTACTCTTCCTGATATATATTAGCGACCTAGACTGTAGTGTTCAGGGCATGATTTCAAAATTTGATACAAACATTGGAAACGTTAACTGTGATAAGGATGGTCTTGTACTTCAAAAGGACATAGATGTGTTGTTGGATTGGGCAGATAAGGCAGATGAAGTTCAGTGCAAAGAAGTGTGAGGTGATTCATTTGGCAGAAAGAATATGGAGAGAAGGGGGAGACGGTGGAGTAGCGGTAATGCCGCTGGACTAGTAATGCAGAGACCTAGTCTAATGCTCTGGGGACATGGATTCAAATTCCACCACGTCAACTGGTAGAATTTGAAGTCAGTTAATAAATCTGGAATATGAAGCTGGTCTCAGTAATGGTGACCATGAAATTATCTTCGACTGTCCTAGAAACCCATCTGGTTTACTAATGTCCTTTTAGGGAAGGAAATCTGCTTTCATTACCCGGTCTAGCCCACATGTAACTCCAGACCCCTGACAATGTGATTGACTCTTAAGTGCCCTCTGAAATGGCCTGGCAAGCTACTTAGTTCAAGGACAATTAGGGATGGGAAACAAATGCTGGCCTTGTTGGTGACGCCCACATCCTATGGAAGAATAAAGAGAAAAACATACAGTATAAAATAAAGGGAGAAATGCTAAAGGAGGTGCATGAACAGTGGGACCTCAGTGTATATGTACATAAGTCTTTGAAAATGGCAGGGCATGTTGAGAGAGCCGTTAATAAAGCAGCAGCATCAAGTTCAAGAGTAAGGAGTTCATGTTGAACTTGTATAAGTCACTAGTTAGGCATCATCTGGAGTACTGCGTCAAATTCTGGGCACCATACTTGAGGAAGGATGTGAAGGCATTGAAGAGAGTAAAGGAGTGATTCTCAAGAATGATCCCAGTGATGAAGAACTGTAGCTATGAGAATAGATTGGAAAGGTTGGGACCGTTTTCCTTGGAGAAGAGAAGGCCGAGAGGAGACTTGAAAGAGATATTCAAGATCCTGAGGGGTATGGACAGAGTAACTAGTGAGAAACTGTTCACCACTCAAGGGAGCATCAAAAACTAGAGGGCACAGATTCAAAATAATCGGTAAAAGGAGTAACAGTGAAGTGAGGAAAAAAATTTTCACCTGGAGGGTGATTGGAGTCTGCAACAAACCTCCTAAGAGGGTGGTGGAGGCATTCAAAAGGGAATTGGATTGCTATCTAGAAAGAATGAATGTACAAGATTACTGGGATAAGGCAGAGGAATGGGACGAGGTAGAATGCTCCTTTAGAGAACCAGTGTAGACTTGATGGGCCGAATGGCCTCCTGCACTGTAAAGATTCCGTGATGCTTTTGGTTATCGATGGTAGTATTCTCTTGTGTGGCTCACTCAAAATTTTGTTTGCTAACACTCTTACGAAATCCCTTGGGATAGTTCTTTATGTTATAGGCACTGTATAAATGCAAGTTGTCATTGATTTGAAAACACAAACTTCATTGTTCTTACGGTGTAGTGGCCGAATCAAAATATCTTGACTTCCGTGACTCTAGGTAAGGCGATGGACATTTATAAGGGGAATTTAATCCAGCCTGTTGTGGCGGGACACATGGTAACTGGTAAATCTTGCAAGAGACCATGCACGTCAGTTTGCTGGCAATGGAAAAATCTCCCATAATTAAGTCAGAGGCAAGAAGGGGCTCAACTCGCTTGCTTGTAACTCTTTCGAGTACAAACCCGTTTCCATCTGTTTCAGATGAAGTTACATTGTTTCATAGTTTGCCATTGTGAGATTTGAACTCTTGATCTTGGGGTTATAAGCCCAGTACCATAACCACTTGGCTATTTAGGCCAAGCAATAATGATTTTCTGATCCGAGCCAGTGTGGAAGATGTTACAAGCTGCTTTCTTATGTAACTCTTTTGAGTGCAAACACGTTTCCATCTGTTTTCAGATGAAGTTACATTGTTTCATAGTTTGCCATTGTGAGATTTGAACTCTTGATCTTGGGGGTTACAAACCCAGTACCATAACCACTGGGCTATTTAGGCCAAGCCCTCGCTTGCTTGTAACTCTTTCGAGTACAAACCCGTTCCTATTCAGATGAAGTGACATTATTTCATAGTTTGCCATTGTGAGATTTAAACTCTTGATCTTGGGGTTACAAACCCAGTACCATAACCACTTGGCTATTTAGGCCAAGCCTGCTTTCTTATGTACCTCTTTCGAGTACAAACACGTTTCCATCTGTTCCTATTCAGATGAAATTACATTGTTTGCTATTGTGAGATTTGAACTCTTGATCTTGGGGTTACAAACCCAGTACCATAACCACTTGGCTATTTAGGCCAAGCCCTCGCTTGCTTGTAACTCTTTCGAGTACAAACCCGTTTCCATCTGTTTCAGATGAAGTTACATTGTTTCATAGTTTGCCATTGTGAGATTTGAACTCTTGATCTTGGGGTTACAAACCCAGTACCATAACCACTTGGCTATTTAGGCCAAGCTTTCATAGTTTGCCATTGTGAGATTTGAACTCTTGATACTCTTTTGAGTAAACCTGTTTTCATCTGTTTCAGATGAAGTTACATTGTTTCATAGTTTGCCATTGTGAGATTTTTGAACTCTTGATCTTGGGGTTGCAAACCCAGTACCATAACCACTTAGCTATTTAGGCCAAGCTAAAGCTTGAGCATTGCTGCTATAACTGTATCGAGTACAAACATGTTTCTATCTGTTCCTATTCAGATGAAGTTACATTGTTTCATAGTTTGCCATTGTGAGATTTGAACTCTTGATACTCTTTTGAGTAAACCTGTTTCCATCTGTTTCAGATGAAGTTACATTGTTTCATAGTTTGCCATTGTGAGATTTGAACTCTTGATCTTGGGGTTACAAACCCAGTACCATAACCACTTGGCTATTTACGCCAAGCCTCGCTTGCTTGTAACTCTTTCGAGTACAAACCTGTTTCCATCTGTTTCAGATGAAGTTACATTGTTTCATAGTTTGCCATTGTGAGATTTGAACACTTGATACTCTTTTGAGTAAACCTGTTTCCATCTGTTTCAGATGAAGTTACATTGTTTGCCATTGTGAGATTTGAACTCTTGATCTTGGGGTTACAAACCCAGTACCATAACCACTTGGCTATTTAGGCCAAGCTCTCGCTTGCTTGTAGTAGGATGTCAATTCAGCTTATTAATAAACCACTTCATGCTAATTATCCCTGAGCCTACCAGAATTCAATGGTAGTTTAGGGATTAAATGGGAGTCGCCTGGTTCTCCCGTGCCTTCCAAAGGTCCCTAGCAAACCCTGTAAGCTTTGGTCACTCGTTGTCAGACAGTCAGTGCCCAATTGAGGGACCTGTTATCGGAGAGGGGGCTCCAAACCCCCATCTCCCTCTCCGGTGATCCCCTCCCTGAAACCCCAAATTCACCCCACCCACCTGTGTTCAGAGATCCTGTGGCAATCCTTGGTGAAGTCCTTGGAGCACTACTGGCAGCAGGCACTGCTCCCGTTGATGCTGTTGGCAATGATTGGCTGGCAAACTAGAAAGTGGGGGGGGAGGAAGGGAAGGGTAAAACTCCAAGAAGTATGACTAATGGGAAACAAAGCAGCAGGTTAGCATGTGGGGGGGTGGATTCAACTTCATGGAAAATTATGAAAAAACTGAAAAGAAAGGAGAGCCCAGGAGAGGCTATTAAAGTCTCCAGAACACAAAATAGGACAGAGTGTTTGGAAAGGGCTAGGAATATAACTTCAAGCACATCAGATAAAGGGATGAAAATGAAAAGGAGGACGGGAAATACAGGATTGAAGGTGTATCTGAATGCATACACACAGTATACGAAATAAGGTAAATGAGCTGTAGTGCAGATTGAAATTGGCAGGTATGATGTGATGGGCATCACGGAGACATGGCTGTAGGGGGATCAGGACTGGGAGCTAAATATCCAAGGATATACATCCTATTGAAAAGATAAGCAGGTTGGCAGAGGGGGTGGGGTTGCTTTGTTAGTAAGAAATTAAATTAAATCGATAGCAAGAAACGACGTAGGGTCAGATGATGTAGAATCTGTGTGGGTAGAGTTGAGGAACCGCAAAAGTAAAAAAACCAAAATGGGAGTTATGTACAGGCCTCCGAACAGTAGTCAGGATGTGGGGCACAAGATACACCAGGAGTTAGAAAAGGCGTGTAAGAAAGGCAAGGTTACAGTGATCATGGGGGATTTAATATGCAGGAAGACTGGGAAAATCAGGTTGGTAGTGGATCCCAAGAAAAGGAATTTGTGGAATGTCTGCGAGACGGCTTTTTGGAGCAGTTTGTGGTGGAGCCCACTAGGGAACAGGCAATTCTAGATTTAGTGATGGTAATGAGGCAGATTTGATAAGGGAGCTTGAGGTGAAGGAACCCTTAGGAGGAAGTGACCATAATTTGATAGAATTTACCCTGCAATTTGAGAGGAAAAAGCTGGAATCAGATGTAACGGTATTACAGTTGAATAAAGGAAACTACAGAGGCATGAGGGAGTTGAGCCTAGCAGGAAAGACAATGGAACAGCAATGGCAGGAGTTTCTGGGAGTAATTTGGGAGACACAGCAAAAATTCATCCCTAGGAAGAAAAAGCATACTAAAGGGAGGACGAGGCAACCATGCTGACAATGGAAGTCAGGGACAGCATAAAAGCTAAAGAGAAAGCATACAATGCGGCGAAGAGCAGTGGGAAGCCAGGGGATTGGGAAGCTACAAAGACCAACAGAGGACAACTAAAAAAGAAATAAGGAGGGAGAAGATTAAATATGAGGGTAAACTAGCCAGTAATATTAAAGAAGATTGCAAGAGTTTTTTTTTAGATATATAGAGGGTAAGAGAGAGGCAAAAGTGGACATTGGGCCGCTGGAAAATGACGCTGGAGAAGTAGTAGTGGGGAACAAAGAAATGGTGGAGGAACTGAATAGGTACTTTGCGTCAGTCTTCACGGTGGAAGACACGAGTAACATCCCCAAAGTTCAAGAGAGTCGGGGGGCAGAGGTGAGTATGGTGGCCATTACCAAAGAGAAGGTGCTAGGAAAACTGAAAGGTCTGAAGGTGGATAAATCACCTGGACCAGATGGATTACACCCCAGAGTTCTGAAGGAGATAGCTGAAGAGATAGTGGAGGTGATAGTGGTGATCTTTCAGGAATCACTGAAGTCAGGGAGGATCCCAGAGGACTGGAAAATTGCTAATGTAACCCCCCTGTTTAAGAAGGGAGTGAGGCAAAGGATGGGAAATTACAGGCCGATTAGCCTGACCTCGGTCGTTGGTAAGGTTTTAGAGTCCATTATTAAGGATGAGATTTAGCCAAAGTCAGCAAGGTTTCATGAAGGGGAGGTCATGCCTGACAAATCTGTTAGAATTATTTGAGGAGGTAACGAGCAGGTTAGACAAAGGAGAGCCAATGGATGTTATCTATTTGGACTTACAGAAGACCTTTGAGGTGCCGCACAGGAGGCTGCTCAGTAAGATAAGAGCCCATGGTGTTAGAGGCAAGGTACTAGCATGGATAGAAGATTGGCTGTCTGGCAGGAGGCAGAGAGTGGGAATAACGGGGTCCTTCTTAGGATGGCAGCCGGTGACTAGTGGAGTTCCGCAAGGGTCAGTGTTGGGACCACAACTTTTCACTTTATACATTAATGATCTAGATGAAGGAACTGAGGGTATTCTGGCTAAGTTTGCAGATGATACAAAGATAGGTGGAGGGACAGGTAGTATTGAGGAGGTGGGGAGGCTGCAGAAGGATTTAGACAGGTTAGGAGAATGGGCAAAGAAGTGACATGGAATACAACGTGGGGAAGTATGTGGTCATGCACTTTGGTAAGAAGAATAGAGGCATAGACTATTTTCTAAATGGGGAGAGAATTCAGAAATCTGGAGTGCAAAGGGACTTGGGAGTCCTAGTCCAGGATTCTCTTAAGGTTAACTTGCAGGTTGAGTCGGTAGTTAGGAAGGCAAATGCACTGTTGGCATTTATTTCGAGAGGACTAGAATATAAAAGCAGGGACGTGCTGCTGAGGCTTTATAAGGCTCTGGTCAGACCACATTTAGAATATTGTGAGCAATTTTGGGCCCCATATCTCAGGAAGGATGTGCTGGCCCTGGAGAGGGTCCAGAGGAGGTTCACGAGAATGATCCCAGGAATGAAAGGCTTAACATATGAGGAACGTTTGTGGACTCTGGGTCTACACTCGATGGAATTTAGAAGGATGAGGGGGGATCTGATTGAAACTTACAGAATACTGAAAGGCCTGGATAGAGTGGACGTGGGGAAGATGTTTCCATTAGTAGGAGAGACTAGGACCTGAGGGCACAGCCTCAGAGTAAAGGGAAGACCTTTTAGAACAGAGATGAGGAGAAACTTCTTTAGCCAGAGAGTGGTGAATCTATGGAATTCGTTGCCACAGAAGGCTGTGGAGGCCAGGTCATTGAGTGTATTTAAGACCAAGATAGATAGGTTCTTGATTGCTAAGGGGATCAAAGGTTACGGGGAGAAGGCTGAAGAATGGGGTTGAGAAACTTATCAGCCATGATTGAATGGCGGAGCAGACCCGATGGGCCGAATGGCCTAATTTCTGTTCCTATGTCTTATGGTCTTATGGCAGCTCTCGAATTGCAAGATTTCTCTCCCTGGTGTCCTAAATCTCTGGAAAGGCTTGCGGTGGCCAGTTAAGCGTATAATGGGCGCAATTTTATCAGGCCTCCCAACAGAAAGAGGTGGGGTTCCCATCAGTTCTCCAACCGGTGGGCAAGACCCCTTCGTCCACAATAAATCCCAGCCACATTTCTTTCAGTTCTTCAAACATACATATTTTTACACCTCTAGTAACTCTAGTCAGCAGCTACTACCTGTTACTTTTCAGCACTTCACCCTTCATCTATTGACATTCTTTGCCATGGTATCTTCTCTAATCTTAAATTGAACTGCTTTATCTCCCTGTTAGCAAAGCTGCCTACAAAACTCTCTACGAAGTTCTCTTTCTTGCCATGCATTTATTTTCTGCTTTAACATTTTTTAACTGTTTCTATAAAGCTGAAGCTTGCCCAAGGCTTTTCTTGCACCTCTTTTAAAGAATATGAGGAAATCTTGTTACCTTATAGGCCATCTGTTTGTTACAGACTTATTTCAAGGTTGAGCATTGGAGCCTTGTCACTATTTTACGAGTATTACTGTCATCATTGTTGCTTTGAACTTCAGTGCTGAACTTTATTCTGCCATTGACACCTACTCTGTGCCAAAGCTTTAGCCTTTAATGCTGTAATTATCACTCTTTGTTTTGTGTTCCATGACATCTTTGTCATTTAACTTTTCCTGCCTCTAACCTATCCCTGACCTATTTTGTTCCACTAGCCCCTCCCCACTTTTTCAACAGCAAAAAACTCATCACATTTCTACTTCTCTCCAGTTCTGAAGAAGAGTCATATTGGACTTGAAATGTTAAATCTGTTTCTCTCTCCATATGCTGCCAGACCTGCTGAGTTTTTCCAGCATTTTCTGTTTTTGTTTGCTCTGAACTTGGTCCCCCTCAGTGCAACTACACCATTTCACATATTATTATTTTTATTTGCTAATCATCATATTATTCTCTGCTTTTACTTAATTTATTTCCAAGACTTTAAAAGTATAGAACGACTTATCTTCCTGTCTTTTCTTCATTCTACAATAACTAGGCTTTTAGAATACAATCTCTGATCACGACTGAATTTGCCTAATTTTTTTGAAAACCTTTGTGTTGACCATATAATGACCTTGGTCTTTCACCTTGGATTCTCCATAAAGGTTTACGTAGTTTAAGATGAAATGTTATTGTCCACACAGTAATTGGATTTCAGTCGTATTTTTATTGAATTAATTTGGGCTACGAGTTGTACATGTAACATGATACATGACAATGAAATCCAAGTGAACTATTGTGCAGTAAGATTGTACTTCGTATCCATTTGCTATTGCTATGTAATAAGCTTTTGTAACTTCCATTGTCCATTAAGGATATGGAGTATAAAGAAATAGTACAACAAAGATACTGGAGAGTGGATTGCATACATATATTCTAACCTAGTAAAGGGGAATGCAATAGTTTTGAGAAAAATCCCTTTTTTTCTTTAGTGAATGATATTTTAGCCTTGGGCTAACATTCTCATTTTCTAAAACATAATCTAATATTTTGTAATTTAAAGATACAGCAAAAAACTTGCTAACTGTAATGGTAATGTTAAGGGAAAATTTGCACTCCCAATAGAAGAAGCAAATTTTTTAAGAGAAGAAATGACTTGCTTAGATGGGTATGATAGTGTAGTGGTTATGTTACTGGACTAGTAATCCAGAGGCATGGACTAATGATTCAGAGAACATAAATTGAAATTCCACCTTGGCAGCTTGGGATGTTGAATTCAGTTTAAAAAAGAAATCTGGAAATGAAAACACAATAGTTACAGCAGAAGTGGCCGTCATGAAGCTGTTCGAAAGTCATAAAAAATCGCAAGTGATTCATTATTGCACTTGGAGGAGGAGAGCCTGTTGCCCTTTTGTCATCTGGCCTCAATGTGAAGAGAGTCTCACATCAACATGGTTAATTCTTGATTGCCCCCTGAAGTAGCCTAGCAAGCCTTAGCTGATACTCAGCTGTATGAAAACACTACAAATAATTGCAATGGTTCGAAAAGCCACCCACTGCCTTTTCAGGGCAACTGAAGGTGGCCAATAAATGCTGGGGTTGTTCATGACACTGATATCTCGTGAATAAATATAATTTTACATTGGGTCTTTCAGAGCATCAGAACAGCCAAAAAGCTTCACAGTTATTGAAGTACTCTTTGAAGTATAGTTAATGTTGTAGTTTAAGGAAAAGTGGCAAACACATTGCAAGCAGCAAATTTCACAGGCAGCTGAGTTAAATAACAGGATTATGTGTTTTCATGTGGTTGATTGAGTAATTAATGCTGTCCATAGTGGGAGAACTCCTCTGCTCATCGTTGAATACTGCTACTGGATCCTTTATGTCACTTGAGAGGGCACAAGGGACCTCAGTTTAATGCCTCATTTGAAAAACAGCACTTTCAACAGTGCAACATTCTCTCAGTACCACAATGAAGTGTCAGCCTGTGTTCATATGTTATATGTGTTCACTCTGTTTAGAGTTAGGCTTGAATGCAAGACCTTCCAGCACAGGACAATAATGCTACCATTAACCCGCAAGTCACCTAAAAGAAGACCTTATAGTGGTTTCTTCTGAATTTTTCCGAGCTTTAATTTAATCATGACTGTTTTGGAGAATACCCTACTAATATTCACTCCTCCTACACTCACTAAAGAAGACTACTCAGACGAGGTACTGTATAAATTGGCACTGTATCATTGCAAGCGAGTTCTGCTTTCAAAAGCAGAATATTGGATAGAAGATATCTGTAACCTACTATTAGTGGGTTGTAATGCACCTGATTGTAACAACCAGGTACCATCCCAAACTCTAAAGGTGATACCTTATAACCCACTTCAGATCTGCTGGTATTTTTTCACATAATCTAATCATGGAATGAAACATAGAAACATAGAAAATAGAAGGAGTGGGTCATTTGGCCCTTTGAACCTGCTCCGCCATTCAATATGATCATTGCTGATCCTCTACCTCAATGCCATACTCCTCATTCTCCTTACCCCTTGTTGCCTTCAGAGTCTAGAAAACTATCTATTTCCTTCTTAAATATATTCAGGGACTTGGCCTCCACAGCCTTCTGTGGTAGAGAATTCCACAGGTTCACCACGCTATTAGTGAAGAAATTTCTCCTCATCTAAGTTCTAAATGGCCTAACCTGTATCCTGAGACTGTAACCCCTTGTTCTGGACCCTCCAGCCAGAGGAAACATCGTCCCTACATCCCGACTGTCCTGCTCTGTCAAAATTTTATATATTTCAATGAGATACCCTCTCATTTTTCTAAACTCCAGTTGGGCCTAGTCGACCCAATCTCTCTTCACATGACAATCTTGCCATCCCAGGAATCAGTCTGGTGAACCTTCGCCGCATTTCCTGTATGGCAAGTATATCCTTTTGTCAGGAGACCAAAACTGCGTACAATAATCCAGGTGTGGTCTCACCAAGGCCCTGCACAGCTGCAGGAAGACATCCTTGCTCCTGTACTCAAGTCCTCTCGCAATGAAGGCCAACATACCATTTGCCTTCTTAACAGCTTGCTGCACCTACATGTTTGCGTTCAGTGATTGGCGTATAAGGACACCCAGGTCCCTTTGTATGTCAACATTTCCCAATCTATCACCATTTAAATAATACTCTGCCATTCTGTTTTTCTTACCGAAGTAGATAATTTCACACTTATCTATGTTATACTGCATCTACCATGTATTTGCCCACTCACTCAACTTGTCTAACTCTCCTTGAAGTCTTGTAAAACCCTCCTTACCACTTACATTATCACCAAGCTTTATGACGTCAGCACCAAGCTTCGTGTTGTCTGCATGCAAATAGTTGTTATAAGCTGGTCAAATTTTATTATCTTAATTTTACAGTTTATTGCTGCCTTGTGTTTGATGTCAGATATCTATTGCTGTCTGTCTATTCTGGTCTCAATAATGGTTTCTATCTGCTATATATCTATCTGCAATGGGCCCTGACAATATTCCGGCAATAGTACTGAAGACTTGTGCTTCAGAACTTGCCGTGCACCTAGCCAAGCTGTTCCAGTACAGCTACAACACCGGCATCTAGCCGGCTGTGTGGAAAATTGCCAGGTGTGTCCTGTGCACAAAGAGCAGGACAAACCCAACTCTGCCAATTACCACCCCATCAATCTACTCTCAACCATTAGTAAAGTAATGGAAGGGGTCATCAACAGTGCTATCAAGCAGCACTTGCTTAATAATAACCTGCTCACTGACGCCCAGTTTGGGTTCTGCCAGGGCCACTCAGCTCCTGAACTCATTACAACCTTGGTTCAAACATGGACAAAAGAGCTGAACTCCCGAGGTGAGAGAGGTGCCCTTGAAATCAAGGCTGCATTTGACCGAGTGTGGCATCAAGGAGCCCTAACAAAACTGGAGTCAATGGGAATCGGGGAAAACTCTCTACTGGTTGGCATTATACCTAACATAAGGGTTGTTTTAGGTCAGTTATCTTGGCTCCAGGACATCACTGCAGGAATTCCTTAGGGTAATATCCTTGGCCCAATGATCTTCAGCTGCTTCATCAATGACCTTCCTTCTGTCATAAGGTCAGAAGTGGAGATGTTCGCTGATATTTGCACAATGTTCACCATTCGCTAATCCTCAGATACTGAAGTAGTCCATGTCCAAATACAGCAATCCCCCACTATCAACATCCTGAGGTTAACATTGACCAGAAACTGAACTGGACTAGCCATATGAATACTGTGGCTACAAGAGCAGATCAGAGGCTTGGAATCCTGCAACAAGTAACTCATTTCCTGACTCCCCAAAGCCTGTTCACCATCTACAAGGCACAAGCCAGGAATGTGATGGAATACTCCCTACTTGCCTGGATGAGTGCAACTCCCACAACACTCAAGAAGCTTGACACCATCCAGGACAAAGCAGCCCGTTCGATTGGTACCACATCCAGAGCTATTTACTCCCTCCACCGCCAATGCACAGAAGCAGCAATGTGTACCATCTACAAGATGTTCTGCAGAGATTCACCAAGGCTCCTTAGACAGCACCTTCCAAACCCATGCACTGCCATCTAGAAGGACAAGGGCAGCAGATACATGGGAACACCATTACCTGGAAGTTCCCTCCAAGTCACTCACCATCCTGACTTGGAAATATATCACCTTTCCTTCATTGTCGCTGGGTCAAAATCCTGGAACTCCGTCCCTAGCAGCACTGTGGGTGTGCCTACACCACATGGACTCCAGTGGTTCAAGAAGGCAGCTCACCACCACCTTCTCAAGGGCACTTAGGGATGGGCAATATATTTCACGAATGAATATTTAGAAAATATATAATGTCTCATATTTTTAATGCGAAGCAGATCACCCTGTTCTTTGATAATGACAGCTAATTGGCCTTCAAGCTTTAGTTGATAAAGTTTTTGAATACTTTTATTTGTAGATCTATGTTGTGTTTTCTTTAGACTGCAATAAATTACAGATAGGGAATTAGTACTGGAAATCTTGGAGACTACTGTTGTCTTTAGAAAAAAAGAAGTCTGGAAACCTCCTATTACTGCTGAGATGCCAAATTTACAACACCAAAGGAATTGGCTGCCATCCTATACTAATTAAGGATTATCTTGTATCAAGATAATTTGTTACATCCACTTCATGTTCTAATGTTGGGTAGCTGTTGGCAGAGTGGGAGATGTTTTGTCACTTTGTAATGTCCTGGAGTGCTTTACACAATTAATTATTTTTGAAGTTTAGGAACTTTAAGCCGAAAATATGCCTGTACCACTGATATCCCATAAACAGCAAGGAGAATGATTGATTGGTTTTTGGTTGAAGAAAAATATATTGGTTAAGATTTGGGAGGTTGGTGATGGAGGTTGGTAGTGGAGCAAGCATCAATCAATCAGTATTTTTTAAATGGTAAGAGATTGGGAAGTGTTGATGCCCAAAGGGACCTGGGTGTCCTTGTTCATAAGTCACTGAAAGCGAACATGTAGGTACAGTAAGCAATTAGGAAGGCAAATGGAATTTAGGCTTTTACTGCAAGAGGATTTGAGTGCAGGAGTAAGGATGTCTTTCTGCAATTGTATAAAGGTGTGAGATCACACCTGGAGTATTGTATATAGTTTTGGTCTCCTTACTTAAGAAAGGATATACATGCCATAGAGGGAGTGCAGTGAAGGTTCACCATTCTGACTCCTGGGTTGGCGGGATTGTCCTGAGAGGAGAGATTGAGGAGACCGGGCCTGTATCCGCTAGCGTTTAGAAGAATGAGAGGTGATCTCATTGAAAAAAATAAAATTCTTACAGGGCTTGACAAGACAGATGTAGGAAGAATGTTTCCCATGACTGGGGCGGTCCACAAACGTACACTCTCTCCACCACCGAAGCACAGTGGCAGCAGTGTGTACTATTTACAAGATGCAATGCAGGACCTCACCAAGCCTCCTTTGACAACAAGGTCCAAACACACCACCACTACCATCTAGAAGGACAAAGGCAGCAGACAGATGGGAACACCTCCATCTGGAGGTTCCCCTCCAAGCCACTCACTATCCTGACTTGGAACTATAGGCAGAATTGTCCGAGCCCACTGGTGGTAGGCATGATAGGTCGCATGCACGGAAAATATGGCGTGACCGGTGTCCAGGAGTAAGTGCTTGGGAGGCGACCGTTGTCGGTTGGGAAGGGGTGGTCAAGTGCTGCCCTGGTGCTGCATCCTGCACACAGGCAATCGAGGTGGGGGGCAGGGTAAGTAAGGGAAGTGGCCATGCATTAGGGACACCTGTATAAACTGACCATGCCTCTCCAACTGAGACAGATCAGGTGCAGCCACAGTGATATGATTGGAGTTAGGCTCCTAGCCTGCCCACCCACGCAAGCAATGCGGAGGCACCAAGAGGCCACCAAGCACTCCATACCTTACCCCACCCGACCAACCTCCTTGGCATAGACTTTGAGTCTGCCACCACTTTATTCGAGCAGTTGGACTGCACGCATTGTACAATCTCCTCGCTAGCCCTGGCCATGTAGCAGTCACTGCTGGAGGTGCTCATAGCTCCTTGGAATCTCAGCATCCTGGTTTGGACCAGAGTCACCCATGTCGCAGGTTGACAGGGCAGCAATGCAGCACACTCATCTCTGACCATCTGAGGGTTGACTAGCACTCTCTGGGAAACGTTAAGGGGCTGTCACAGGGCCAGGAAAGGTGTTAAGTACAGCCATGATAACCACGTCTGTGTCTCATTCATGCTGCAGGAGGACCACATCAGGATCATAGATCCTGGTGGCCTAGCTGTATGCCTGATGGCCTGCAGAGACTGTAGAAGTTGGGGGAGAGAGTCACTGAAGCTCCTTGCTGCGCAAAGACAGGAGCAGCAACCTCATGAAGAAGGGACAGCAGGGGCTCCGGCACACGCTGCCCAGGAGTGACAGTGAGCCACGGCTGGTCGGCGCTTAGTGACACCCAGGGTCTACAGATACCTCCTGCCATTCCTGCAGATGACTGAGGAACAGTGTCACCGACAGCTGCACATGTCCAGAGACCTGGTGGCTCACATCTGTCACTTACTGCAGGACTTGGCGCCAAGGGGACATGGAGGGCATCCAATGCTAGTGGCTGTGAAAGTCACCGCAGCGCTCAATTTCTATGCCAGTGGCTCCTTTCAGGGCTCCACAAGTGACCTCTGTGTGATTTCACAATCCACCCACAAATGCATCCATGAGGTCACAGATGCCATCTTCTCCATGGCACACAACTTTGTACATTTTGCCCAGGACCGGGACAGCCAGGATGCAAGGGCCATTGGATTCGCCCAGATCTTGGGATTCCCACAGGTGCAGGGTACAATTGACTCCACTTGTGGCGCTCAGGTCTCCGTCACTACACTTGGTGGACTTCATCAACCACACGGGCTTCCACTATTTGAACGTGCAGCTGGTATGCGACCACCAGAAACGCATCCTGCAAGTGTGCACACGATTTCCAGGGAGTGTGCATGATGCCTGCATCCTTGCAGATCCCTGCAGTCTTTCAGGCTGCAGTGTTGACTCCTTGGGGACAGGGGCTACCCTCAGAGGCCATGGCTGATGACACCCATGCGGCGGCCTCAGACTGCAGCAGAGCGATGCTATAATGAGGCTCATGTTGCAGCTCGCAACTTGGTGGAGCAGACCATCGGGCTGATGAAGGTGCAGTACCCGTGCCTGGACTGGCTTGGTGGAGCCCTGCGATACAGTCCACAGAGGATGTCATGCATCGTCGTTGTCTGCTGCGCTTGCTGCAACAGGCAGAGGAGCTGGCTGAGGTGGAGATGGAAGAGCCGCAAGTTTCCTCTAAGGAGGAGGAGGTGGTCCTCGGTGGTGATGATGATGGGCATGAGGCTCTCACATTGGCTAGACGAGGTAGGCGGGCTCAGGAGGCCCATCTAGCTGCCAGATTTGTGGAGGATGATGACAACATGCAGTGAGGTGTCCCCATAGATCCTCACATCGTAGTGGTGAACGTTTGACTCCAGTCTGGCTTATGGCAGCACCAATACCCTCTGAGAATGTTCCTGTCATGGAGATGCAGTGGAGACCCTAATAGTCACTTGTTTGCAGGACAACATGCAGTGAGGACACTCCACAGATTTTCACATAGCCTTTGAGAATGTCTGACTCCTGTCTGGCCAAGGGCAGCTCACTTGCGCTCCATGATCAGGGCCATCTCAGAGATGCAGCCATGAAACTTTAGATGCATCTGATGCTGTGCTCTTCAGGAGCTGGTGCACAGCATCACTGGTCGCAGATGCTGGTGTGATGGGGGCCAGACCCACCTTAGAGCACACAGAGAATGAGAGAACTCTGTGGTGCCTGCCCACTACATTCTAGCAGCAATGACCAGCACAGCTGAAGTGCGGGCATCAGTAATGTTTCCAGGGAGTGAGAGGCTGGACCATCACTGTGATCTGAAAGCTGCACAGAGTACAGGGAAGAGGCCCTGGACACCTGCCGTTTATCATGTGCAGAAAAGTTTCACATCTGAGTGACAAGAACACTGCTCATCAGAACAAGGAGCCACAGGTAGGGTGACATTCTTAGGAGTTTATTGACAGTAGTGAACAGTGTGTACAAGTGATCAACACCCATGCCCAGGCTGTGCAACTACTTTTACCTAACTTTCCTAACCCTGCAGCTACATCTTGGTGCTCCCTGGACATCCACAGGAGAGGTGGAGGCAGCCTGCTGACTATGACGCCCTGTCTTTGCTGACTTTGGCAGGTGTCCTCTGGATGGCCGAGACTTAGAGGGCCCCGGCCTGCTTTCGAGGTCCTGCTGTGTGGCAGTGGCACCCTCCTCTGCCTGTGAAGCTGGAGCTGTGAAGGTCACAGGAGGATGGGATTCGGATAGGCCGGTCACTTCCAGAGTCAACTGGGTAGATGGCCCTGGAGTGTGCATCTGCTAATCCTCCTCCCTATGGGTGTCCGAGGGCCCCTGGCCGACTCTGTGAGCGGAAGGGGTAACCGGAATGAAATCGAGCTACCCAGCACCCCTCTCGCTGTTGAAGGCCAACTATGGCATCAGCAGTGGCGTTAAGCACGTGCAGCAGTGCAGGAGTGACGTCCTGGACCAAGGTCTCCATGGCGGCCGCCGTCCAGTGTTGATCTTGGTGCATTGCAATGCCAGTGCTATCACCTCAGCCTGAAGACGGACGGACTCCTCCATCATGCCTTGCAATCTGAGGAGTGCAGCGGACATCCCTTCCTGATGTTCTTTAGCTTGCCTTTGCAGCTCCAGCAAATGTGGCATGACCAAGTCCAGAGGCTCATCATCTGACAGACTCAGCAACGTTCTGTCCTCCAGCAATCCTCCGAGTGCCATGAACCTGGGAAGTCCCTGCCTCCACCTGCTGTGGATCAGAAGGTGCGATGTGCTCACCAGATTGTGATCCCGAGGCTACTCTAAAGCTAGGTCCCATCGAGGTGTGTGTCTCTGCGGTGGTGGAGGGTGTGGGTGAGCGCTGTGACATAACTTCAGGGGGGGGGGCCTTCAGATTCCTCTTCAGAGGTTTCTTTGAAGCTTGATTGGAGGCCCTTAGTCATGGACTCTATCGGCTGTTTGGCAGATATGCCTGTGAAAGCAAGGGGAGATATTTAGTGCATGGCAGTGGCCTGTGAAAGAAGACACATCACTCATGGCGTGATTGATGGATGTTGCACTGCTGGATCCTCACTTCATAGAGCAGCACCGACCTCACCGTCAGCAGAGGACCAGTCCCGGTCATTGCCAGCCAGCTGGATAGCTTTGTTTTTGAATTCTGTCAGAACTTTGATCTCTGGCATCCCTCCACCTGCCTGTGAACTTTCCTTCCTGTTGTGTGGCAGTTTTCCCTGCATTGATAGAGATGGGGGGAATGTACCAGAACGCCTGCCAGGCCAGATGATAAGTATGCCTGGCCTGAGTAGGTGGTGAGGGGTCCCGTGGAGGGGATGAGGACAATGCCATATGTGTGTGAAAGAGTGAAAGGTGATGTCCCTTGTACTGGCAGTGAGTGAGGGCCATATGGATGTGTGATGAGTTTATGAGTGAGAGTTGGGAGTGATGAAAAGAGTGACTTACCCCGGCAGAATGGAGGAGATCATTCATCCTTTTGCAGCACTGGATGGCTGTCCTCTGCAGAGCA
This sequence comes from Carcharodon carcharias, assembly GCF_017639515.1. Taxonomy (NCBI): domain Eukaryota; kingdom Metazoa; phylum Chordata; class Chondrichthyes; order Lamniformes; family Lamnidae; genus Carcharodon; species Carcharodon carcharias. Next base: position 229,627,257 of record NC_054467.1, read on the forward strand.
TTTGCCCTGACCACTGCCTCCCAAACCGGGTAGGTGACTTTGCTGCCCATCCTGCGGCCAGAGCGGAGGTAAAGCACACCCTGGTGGGCCTCCATGGCATCCAGCAATCGCTCAAAGGAGCTGCAGTCTTTTTTTCTTTGCTGGCCATGTCTCCTGGGTAGCGGTGGAGAGCTGCTAATGATGAGCGCTTTGCTGGTGGCTGCCTTTTAAAAATGGCAGCCAGCGTGATGCAACAGCGGGGTGATGGGTGGGCGAATGAGTGCCCGCTCACCATGGAAACAGCGTGTTTAGCAGGAATGAATAAATGATGAGGTGGGCTCAAGACGATGTGGTGTGAAAACCCGCTATTTTCGTCGGTGGGTAGGGCTCCATTTTACCCGCCCGCTACTGCATTTAGTACAATTTTGGGCAAATTCCAGCCTATATCGCTGTTCCTTCACTGTTGCTGGATCAAGATCTTAGAATGCCTTCCCTAACAGCACTGTGGGTGTACTTACATTACAGGGATGCAGCAGTTCAAGAAGGTTGCTCACTACCACCTTGTCAAGGGCAATTAGGGATGGGCAATAAATGCTGGCCTCACCAGCAACGTCCACCTCCCATGAATGAACAACAAAAAACTGAGGGTGATAAATCTTTGGAATTCTCAACCCAGAGAACTGTGGAGGCTCAGTTTTTGAGTATGTTCAAGACAGGGATCAGTAGATTTCTAGATAAGTAAAGACATCAAGTGATAAGGAGACAGTGCTGGAAAATAGCGGTGAGGTAAAAGATCAGCCAGGATCTAATTGAAGGCTCGAAGGGCCAAATGGCTTACTCCTGCCGCTATTTACTGTGGATGGAATTTTACGGCCCCTTCCACTGGCAGGACCTTCCAGTCCCGCCGAAGTCAATGGACATTTCTTCAGCTCGCCATGTTTTCTGGCCCCACCCATACCACGATGGAGATGTAAGATTCCACCTTATGTCCCTATAATCTCACCCAGCATCGTCAGTTTGAAGCCTGGCCTGTTTTAATTCTCAGGCCTTATTTACATCACAGCAGCCAGCTGCCTACCTGGACTGAGTGGCCTCGGACTGGTCAAAATTAGTTACTTGCTGGCACCTCAGTAAGTCACTGGTGCAGGAATCGGGCAGTTTATTGGGACGGGGAAGAGGTGAAGGCTGGAAAGGCAGAGGCCTAAATTTTCCTTCTGTACTCGGGAGCACTCCTGATGACAATGTAACACACACTCTCTTGCTATTGACTTGCTATGTGCATTCAAACCCTGTTATTAGACTGATTTCTAATACAGAGGCAAGAATGTTACCAATTTACATAGAAAAATAGAAAATAGGGCAGGAATAGGTCATTTGGCTCTTTGAGCCTGCTCCGTCATTCAACATGATCATGGCTGATCCTGTATTTCAATGCCATAATCCTGCTCTCTCCCCATAATTAAGCTAGTGCACAGTATAGTGTGACAAAGGTTGTTGTGGGTACAAAGAAAAAAAACTTCCATTTTGATAATCTGTTGGTTGCATAAGAGATTATTTATGAAGTACAGTCATTGTTTTTATGGAGCAAAATAACCAACAATTATTTGAAGATTTCAAAAGAATTTATGGGAACGCCACCTCCTTCAAGTTCCCCTCCAAGCCTGACTTGGAACTATATTGCCATTCCTTCACTGTTGCTGGGTTAAAATCCTGGAACTCCTGTTCTAACAGCATTGTAGATGTCCCTACATGCTTCTCTTTAGAATAATCTTCTGGAATTGTAAAAATGGAAGAACCAATGGGACGTGGCATTCAATGCCAAAAAATGCTATGTCATGTGCATTACCAACAAAAGGGAACCACCAGCAGATCGCTTTAAATTCTGTAATCAAATTCTCTAATAGTTAAATACCTGGGGATTCATTTTGAAAACAATCTTCAATGGGAATTCCACATTCAGCAGTTAACTAAAGTGCTGTAAACTACAGGGCTATGGGCCGGGTGCAGGAAGGTGGGATTAGAAAGGGCACCTGGGTGTCCTCAGGCTGGCATGGACAAAATAGGCCAAATGGCTTCCTTCTTTGCTGTAACTTTTCTACGGTTCTAACATCTGAAGCAAACAGGGTTTTGGGTTTCTGAGGAGGAATCTTTGGTATTGCAACAAAAATATCAGTTATGGCTTACCAAACATTTGTTTGTCCAATCAGGCAGCATGCAAGTTGTGTGTGGGATCCTTATATGACGGGAAATATAAATCAGATTAAAACGATCCAAAGACATGCTGTACAATTCTGCATGAATTAGCATGGGAAATACACTAGTGTCACACCCTTGATCAAAGATTATGGCAAAGGAAGGTGAATATAGACTGATTATGTTCTATAAAATATGGAATGGACTGATGGGAATTGACAGAAAGAAGAACCTGGCACCCTCTGGCAATGGAAAATACGAGGTGGCCGTTCACACAAACTACAAAGACCATTTGTATCCAAGACAGTGTCCCAACAATCTTTCTTCCCAAGGACAATCACATGATGGAACAAGCCACCATCACTTGAAACCTTCAAGATCCATCTTTAGATTATTTCCATTTAAAAGTTTTCATCGTCAGGACTCCCATTTAAGCTTGTCATGCCCAAGTGCTACTCATTTAAAAGTTGGTAGAATACAGATATTATTTTGTGATGTAGACACAACTTAAGCAGAAGAAGCAAAAAAGCCAAATCAATATTTAAAGGGTTTTTTTTTAGAAATAGTTATCTAAATTCCTATTTGAATTTGTGGTACGCCTTGTGATTTATGTCCTGTACACCAAAAGCAGGACAAATCCAACCCAGCCAATTACCGCCCCATCAGTCTACTCTCAACCATCAGTAAAGTGAAAACAGCGCAAGAGGAGAGGCAGCTGGGAGTGCGAAAATAGCGCGAGAGGAGAGACAGTCAGGAGTGCGAAAACAACGCGAGAGGAGAGACAGTCGGGAGTGGGAAAATAGCACGAATCCTAAAACACATCCCTATGCAATTAAGAAACAGATAACTTTTAGTTGTATTTGTGGGTGGTACTAGCATTTAATAAGCACAGTAAATTGTAGTATACATAGGAATTATTCTTTATTAATTTAGAAAATATTTAATAAATTAGTAAATAAATACTGTTGTAAACACTTTTTATAAAGTTTAAGGTATGTCAGTGCAGTTCGGTCATGTAGAATGTGCATCCTGCAGGATATGGGAAGTAGTGCAGGCACAAAGTGCCCTCGATGACTATACCTGCTGTAGAAACTTGAACTCCGAGGTGCAGAGCTTGAGCCCTGGCTGGAGTCAGCCTGGTGTATCCACAAGGCTGAGGATTATGTGGATTGCACGTTTAGAGAGGTGGTCACACTGTGGCTAAGAAGTACACAGGCAGAGAGGGATTGCCAGAGTATCTAAGAGAAACAGGCAAGTGCAGGAATCCCCTGAGGCTATTTTGCTCTCTCACTGCTTTTCCATTTTGGACACTGGTGAATGAGATGGTTCCTCAGAGGACTTTAGCAAGAGCCAAGTTCGTGGCACCACAGGCTGCTCAGCTGCACAGGAGGGGAGGAGGAAGACTGGAAGTGCTATAGTAGAAGGGGATTCCATAGTTAGGGGACCAAACAGGCGTTTCTGTGGCCTTTAGACGTGACTCCAGGATAATATGTTGCCTCCCTGGTGCCAGGGTCAAGGGTGTCACAGAGCAATGCAGGACTTTCTTCTGGGGGAGGGTGAGCAGCCAGAGGTTGTGGTCCACATTGGGACCAATGACATAGGTAAGAAAAGGGATGCGGTCCTGAAAGCAGATTTTAGGGAGTTAGGAAGGGAATTAAAAAGCAGGACCTCGAGCAGTAATCTCAGAATTACCCCCAGTGCCACGTGCTCGTGAGCAAAGGAACTGGAAGATTGAACAGTTCAACACGTGGCTGGAGAAATGGAGTAGGAGGGAGAGCTTTAGTTTTCTGAGGCATTGGGACCAGTGCTGGGGCAGGTGGGACCTGCACAAGACAGATTGGCTACACTTTAACAGGACTGGGATTAATGTCCTTGTGGTGAGGGTTTAAACTAGATTGGCAGGGGAATGGGAACCTGAGGTGAAATTCAGAGTGGAGAGGAGAAAAACTGGCAGTGGGAAGTAGAGAAGTATCAACTGAAAACAAGGACATATCAGAGAGCAGTATCAAGGTAGATAGAATACTTGGAGAGTTTGATAGAATTTGAGTAAGCAATAGTAAGTCATTAGATGGGGTCAGAATAAGAGGGGAAGTAAAATTAAAAAGTTAAAGTAAAAAAGCCTAAATTAGGGCTAATATGTATATGAATGCACGGCGTGTGGTTAATAAGATTGGTGAACTGCAAGCACAGGTTGACAAATGGCAAGATGATATTATTGTTTTAACAAAGACCTGGCTCAAAGAAAGGCAAGACTGGGCATTAAACATTCCTGGGTACATGTGTTTTGGAGAGACATGAAAGGAAGAAAAGGGGGTGAGTGGCAATATTGATTAAAGATGACATTACAGTACTGGAGAGAGAGAATGTTCCAGAAGGGGTCAAGGATGGAATCTCTCGGGCTAGAGGTAAGGAATAAAAAAGGTGCAATAACATTGATTGGTGTAGTATAGAGACCACCAACGAGTGGAAGGGATGTGGAGAAACAAATTTGCAAAGGAATTACAAAGAGGTGCAAGAATTATAGAATAATCGTAATGGGGGACTTCAGTTATCCAAATATAGACTGGGATAGGAATAGTGCAAAAGGACAAGAGGGGCAAGAGTTCCTGGAATGTGTTCAAGATAATTTTCTGTAGCAGTGTTTTTCCCATCCAATGAGAGGACATGCACTTTTGGACCTGGTTTGGTGAATAAGTTGGCCCAAGTGGATCAAATATCAGTGGGAGAGCCTATAGGAGACAGTGATTATTGTATCATAAGGTTTAGGTTGGTCATGGAAAAAGAGGACAGGGCACAATCCAGAGCAGGGATAACTAATTGGAGGAAAGCCAACTTTGATGGAATAAGAATGCATCTAAGCCCAGTGAGTTGGAATCAAATGTTGGCAGAAAAGAGGTTGGCTGAACAATGGGCCACCTTCAAAGGAAAGGTATTGCGGGCAATGTCAAGGTATGTTCCCTTGAAGGGGAAAGGTAGGACAAATAAATCCAGAGCACCCTGGATAACGAGAGAGATAGAGGTGAAGATGAAAAGGAAAAACGCGTGTACGACAGATGTCAGGTAGAAAACACAATGGAGAATCAGGCTGAATATAGAAGGACCAGAGGGAAAGTGAAGAAACTAATAAGAAAAGCAGGAAGAGAGCTTGAGAAGGGGCTGAAGGCTAACATAAAAGAGAATCCCAAGGCCTTCTATAAGCATGTAAGTAATAAAAGGGTGGTAAAGAAAGAGTGGGGCCAATTAGGGACAAAAAAGCGGACTTGCATGTGGAGGCTGGAAAAATAGCAGTGGTATTGAACGAGTATCTGTCTTTACAAAGGAGAAGATGCTACCTAGGCCGAGGTGAGAGAAAAGTAACTGATATATGAGAAGAATTTACAATTGAGGAGTGGTGTTGCAAAGGCTATCTTTACTTAAAATAAGTAAGGTACCAGGACCAGGTGAGATGCATTGAAGGGTACTGAGGGAAATGAGGGTGCAAATTACAAGGCACTAGTGATAATCTTCCCATCTTCCTTCGATACAGGGGAGGTACCAGAGGACTGGAAAGTTGCAAATGTTGCACCCTTTTTCAAAAAGGAGTGCAAGGATAAAGCAGGCCAACTACAGGCCAATCAGTTTGACTTCAGTGGCAGGGAAACTTTTGGAAACTATAGTTCAGGATCAAATCAATAATCACTTAGACAAGTGCAGGATAATTAAGGAAAGCCACCATGGATTCATCAGTGGAAAATCATGTTTAACTAACTTGCTGGAGTTTTTTGAGGAGATAGCAGAGAAGGTTGATAAGGGAAATGCTGTTGATGCAATGTATATGGATTTTCAAAAGGCATTTGATACAGTGCCACACAACAGACTTGTGAGCAAAATTCTAGGTCATGGAATAAAAGGGAAAGTATGGACTTGGATAAGAAATTGGTTGAGTGACAGGAAACAGAGTAGTGATAAATGGTTATTTTTCAGATTGAAGGAAGGTTTGTAGTGGAGTTCCTCAGGGGTCAGTATTGGGACCCTTGCTCTTCCTGATGTATATTAATGACCTAAGCTGTCATGTGCTGGGCGATTTAAAAATTTGCAGATGACACACAGATTGGAAATGCTGTCAACTGTGAAGAGGATAGTCTTGAACTTCAAAGGACATAGACATGTTGGTGGATTGGGCAGACGAGTGCAGATGAAGCTCAATGCAATGAACTGTGAGGTGATCCATTTTGGCAGGAAGGATATGGAGAGATAGTATAAAATCAAGGGAGGTGCAGGAACAGAGGGACCTTGGTATATATGCACATAGGTCATTGAAGATGGCAGGGCATATTGAGAGAGCGCTTAATAAAGCATATAGTAACTTAGGCTTTACCAATAAGGGCATTGAGTACAAGAGTAAGGAAGTCATGTTGAACTTGTGTAAGACGCTAGTTAGGCTGCACCTGGAATACTGTATCCTGTTTTGGGCACCGTACTGGAGGAAGGATGTGAATGCATTAGACACAGTACAGAGGAGATTCACAAGAATGATTCTAGGACTAAAGAACTGTAGTTATGAGGATAGATTGGAGAGGCTGGGACCGTTTTCCTCAGAGGAAAGAAGGCTGAGAGGAGCCTTGATAGAGGTATTCAAGATCCTGAGGGGTGTGGGACAGGCTCAACAGTGAGAAGCTGTACCCACTCGAGAGCATCAAGAACTAGGGGGCACAGATTCAAAATAATTGGCAAAAGGAGTAAATGTGATGTGAAGAAAAATTTTTTCACCCAGAGGGTGGTTGGTGTTTGGAACAAAATTCCTGAAAGGGTGGTGGACACAGGTTCAGTTAAGGTATTGGAAAGGGAATTGGATTGCTACATGAAAAGAAATAATGTGCTACATTATGGGGATAAGCCAGGGGAGTGGGACTAGGTGGAATGTTCTTTCAGAGAGCCAGCGGAGACTTGATGGGCCGAATGGCAGCCTTCTGCATTGTAAATATTCTGTGATGGAAGGGGTTATCAACAGTGCTATCAAGTGGCACTTGCTTAATAAAAACCTCTTCTCTGACACTCAATTTGGATTCTGTCAGGTCCACTCATCTCCTGACCCCATTACAGCCTTGGTGCAAATATGAACAAAAGAGCTGAACTCCAGAGGTGAGGTGAGAGTGACTGCCCGTGACACCAAGGCAGCATTTGACCGAGTGTGGCATCAAGGAGCACTAACAAAACTGAGTCAATGGGAATCAAGGAAAACTCACTGCTGGTTGGAGTCATACCTAGCACAAAGGAAGATGGTTGAAGTTGTTGGGGACCAATCATCCCAGTTGTAGGACATCAGTGTCCAAATGCAGCAAGACTTGGACAATATTCAGACTTGGGCTGACGAGTGGCAAGTAATATTCATGTTGCGTTAGTGCCAGGCAATGACCATCTCCAACATGAGAGAATCTAACCATCTGCCCTTGACATTCAATGGCATTATCATCGCTGAATCTCTCAGTATAAACATCCTGGGGGTTACCATTGACCAGAAACTGAACTGGACTAGCCATATAAATACTGTGGCTACAAGAGCAGGTCAGAGGCTAGGAAACCTGCAGTGAGAAACTCCACAATGCCTGTCCACCATCTACAAGGCACAAGTCTTGATGGGTGATGGAATACTCTCCACCTGTCTGTATGAGTGCATCTCCAACAACAGTCAAGCTTGACAACATCCAGGACAAAGCAGCCTGCTTGATTAGCACCCCATCCACAAACATTCACTCCCTCCACCACCAACGCCGTGTGGTAGCAGTGTGTGCCATCTACAAGGTTCACTGCAGGAACTCACCGTGGCTTCTTAGCACCTTCCAAACCCATGACTGCTACCATCTAGAAGGACAATGGCAGCAGATACATGGGAACACCACCACCTGCAAGTTCCCCTACAAGCCATTCACTATTCTGGAAATGTATTGCCATTCCTTCACTGGCGCTGGGTCAAAATCCTGGAACTCCCTCCTTAACAGCATATGGGTGGAGCTACACCACCTGGACTGCAGTGGTTCAAGAAGGCAGCTCACTACTGCCTTCTCAAGGACAATTAGGGTTGGGCAACTAGCCGGTAACACACACATCCCATGAATGAATAAAAAGAAAATTAATATTGGTGTGTTTCATTGCAAAGTATTTGCTCTATTAGAAAGGAATATGGATTTCATACACAAAGACAGGAAATGCTGGAAAAACTCAGCAGATCTAGCAGCATCTGTGGAAAGGGTAACAGAGTTAATGTTTTGAGTCGGTATGACTGTTCTTCAGAGTCTTTTGTTCAAAGCCCTGTTGATAATTGATTGTGCTGTCTTGTAATTAATTTAGTTGTTCCTGGTGTAATGATGAAGCCCTTAACTATAATGGGTTTCCCTTAAATATTTTAACGGTAGAAATTACTGGCATTAATGTTATTTTATGAAAACTTTGAAAGTGTTTGTGTCAAAGACTTTCCTGCTATTTTAATGATGGCATTAACCCAGTAATACTCAATGGATTAGGAAAGGCACAAGAGGTAATTTGAGGCACTCAGATTTTCTCAAGATTTTCTGACAAGTTTTAGTCAGTAGGATTATCTGGTTTATTTGTACACTTCTGGGGCAGAACTTTGGTGGCCACATAGGATTGGGAACTGAGGCATGCTGGTGAATAATTTCCCAATGTCGTTCTCTTGGATTTTTGGGATGAGGGAGGACGGTGTCACCTGGCGACCTGCCTGATTCTGACAGTCGAGCTTGGAACTTGTTAAGGGCTAGTCTGCAATTTTTGTGGGAAGGCACAAGATCCACACTGGATCTGGAACTGGTCAAGCAGAAGATGATGGTAATGCAGCAGGAAGCCAGTCATGGCTGTGCCATTAATAAAGATGGGTTTCATAAAAGGGTGCATGGCCGAGGTGGGTGCTTATCTAGGGATGAACTAGGGAAGCTAGCTAGACATGTCAGAGATTCAGTGCTGCAGGAGACTGTGTCTATCTACACAGACGGTATCTGAGATTTGTGCCCTTATTGAGGGAGACCTTGCAAGATTGGTCATCATAATCTGCCAGTAGCCGTTAAGTCACTGCGGCCTTGAACTTCTTCATCTCTGGCTTGTTCCAATGATCAGCAATGGACCTTGGTGGTGTCCCTCAAGCGGCAGCATATTCAATTTCAAACAGATGGGGTCTTGCAGGCACAAAGGGCATTGAGATTCACCTCCATCACTGGATTCCCTCAGGTGCAGAATATTATCGATTGCACTTATGTAAGGCACAGAGTGAGCAGCCTGTGAGATCCCTCAACATGTAGAACATAAGAATTAGGAGCAGGAAAGGGCATTTGGCCCCTTGAACTTACTCCGCCATTCAATAAGGTCATGCTGACCTAATTGAGGCCTCAACTCCATTTTCCTGTCTGCCCTCACTAACCCTTGACTCCCTTATCAATCATAATTTTATCTAACACAGCCTTGAATATATTCAATGACCCAGCCTCCACTGCTCTCTGGGGAAAATAATTCCACCGATTAACAAACCTCTGAGAGGAATAATTGTTCCTCACATTTGTCGTCATTGGGAAACCCCTAATTTTTAAACTGTGACCCCTAGTTCTATATTGCTCTCATCATCCACCCTATCAAGTCCCCTCAGGATCTTGTATGTGCCAATAACTTCAATTTTCATTCTACTAAACTCTGATGGGTATATGCCCAACCTGCTCAACCTTTCCTCATATGCTCACCCTTTTAATCAGTCAAGTGAACCTTCTCTGAACAGCTAATGCAATTATATCCTTCCTTAAATAAGGAGACCTAGTTGCGGGTGTGACTGCTCTTCATATTACTATGGAAACTCAGTGGATAACTTTTAGGGGGCAAGGGATATACCTTAAAGAGAGGGCTACTCACACCTTTACATGACCCTGAGACAGATACACAGAGGCCCGACAACCAAAGCCATTTCCTTACAAAGACCATTATAGAGCATGCCATTGGACTTCTGCAGATGTGGCTCTGGTGCCTAGACCATTCGGATGGTGTGCCACTGTACACTCCTGCAAGGGTTTCACACATTGTGGTGATCTTCTGCACTGTCCATAACATGGCACTCCAGGGAGGTGTGAACCTTGAAGAGGCTGAAGTGCTGGATCAACACAGTTCATTGGAGGAGGAAGATGCAGAGCAGACCAGTGCCAATGGTGTGCAGGGAGGTGTCTGGAACTGCCTGAAGAGTCTCATCAGGATGGCATGAATGCTAGGGCAGATCTGAATCAGGCATGTTTCACCTGAGTACTACTCCTCCAGCAGGACAGCATGCTCTGGCACTGGCTTTGCTTTGATTGTGAGAATACATCCATTAAACACACAACTTTGAATACAGGGTGTATAGTGCAATTCTTACCGCATATGGTACACATCTCTCTAATGGTCTCAGTATCCTCATTCAAGCCCACACTTTAAGCCTCCCTCTTGTTTCCACATATGCAGCTCCTAATTGTCTGCCAAACTCACCCTCCAGCCAATTAGGGCCAATCTCTGGAAAAATTGTATCCCCTGACTGTTTCACCCTTGGAGCGGGTGAAATTGGAAATCTATTCCCTGGTGTCAGAGGATTCCTTTCAATTGACTGATGCCTTTGGTCATAGAGTTATGAATAATTATCAGTTTAAAGTCCAGAAGGATTTGTCACAGTTTTTACAGTCCAGAGCAATGAGATTTCACTGAGAAAAATGTTGTTAGCTATGTACAATACTTGTGGATGAACCTGTGACTGTCATTGATTGTTGTATGTAATAACAAGAGTATTAATATTAGGATAAAAGCAAAATACTGCAGATGCTGGAAATCTAGAACAAAAACAAAAATACCTGGAAAAACTCAGCAGGTCTGACAGCATCTGCGGAGAGGGATACACTTGATGTTTCGAGTTCGTATGATCCTTCATCAGAACTAAAAAATATAGAAATGAGATGAAGTATATTTATTTTTGTATTAAAATTAGGAATTCAGTGCAGAGAGAGATGGCGGTATTGCTTTTTGCCTCCAATACCTGTAATGGTTTGTGTTAAAGGCATATAATTCATTTATCCTACCTATAATTTAAACCAGAGCAAGTATAAATTAATTGGGGCCCATGGGACCTTTTTTATCTTGTGATCCAAGCCAATATTGGCCAAATTTGACCTGTTCCTAACAGGACAGTTAATTTGGACCAGGTGATTGCATTTTATTGAGAAAATGTTATGATATTTATTTAGCTTATTCTTTTAATTTGAGTATTGGTAACATCCAGTTGATCTCACTATACATCAACACAGCCTATATAGATTGGAAAATAGGGCAAAGCAATCAAGTCAAGTGAAAATGAACCAAATGCGCAAACACTGAATTATAATCATAGATACCTTTGGACAGGTATGCCTGGGTAAAACTCCCAATCCGTTTCTATCTAAATCCACTTTACATGCAACTATTATGAACAATGCTAGTTTAGCATGGTTTGATTTTTTTTTGGTTTTCATCCCTCTCCTTGTGGGAGTATGTGGAATGTCAGCACAATGTATTTGAAATGGTCATGCTGTTATAAGTAATTCACTAGATGGTAGATTATGAATGAAAACCCAATCTTGGTATGTTATTGTACTTTGTATTAAAACTAAATTAAGTGATTTTGATCAGAATTATCATGATGTGTGAAGTTAAGTCTTCATGACCTTGAATATTACTTTTTTTATATATCTAATTAGTTGGGTGTTTAATATTCTACATATATAATATCTAATTATTCACCTTTGGTCTGCTTTGTCTTAACACCTCCATTACTGACAGTGTATGGACAGTGCACTGCCAAACCAACACCACCTGTTAATGAAATTTGGGAAACACTAATTGTCCAGTGTGACACTCCCATTCAAAGAGTCTTTTGTGCCCACCTAGAGCCTCCTCAATTGACATGCTCAGATCAGGAATTGAATACAATGGAGAATGAAAACTGTTTAGTTTGTAACCTTGTTCACTAATATTTCCTATCATCTCCATCATACATGTAATTGTTTACCTGAGGTTCTGCATTAGACTGTAATGATCTTACACAAAAATACTAAATTGCCACAGAAACCAGAGAGAATCCTATTTCAGTCAGAGATCTTCACTTCAAAGGTACCACCTGGGGCAGCAGAGCCAAAAGCACACATTATTTCACTTGCCCTGATCTACCCAACAGCAGAGTATGGCTCCTCAGTCTAACTCAGGAGCTGTCACACAAATGTGGTAGATATCAACCTCCAGGAAGTGTTGAGAATTATTTCTGGGGCATTGAGACCAACACAACTCTAGTGGCTTCCTGTGCTAGCACACATTGAACCTCCTGATTTCCACAGGGAGAACATCCTCCTCAAAGAACATCACTGACTGACAGCCAAAAACACTCCTGTTGGCACAGGACCTCAAAAAAACCCACACACTCATCTGAAATCCCATATCTCCTACTGGAACATATTCCACACCCTACAAACTTGATAACAGCCCCACCACTCGATGGCACACCTCCTAGTTGACTGCAAACATCACCAACTGCAACCACAGAAAACATGGGCAACCCTCAATTGCTTGAGGATGGACCAGGGAAGTTGTGGCCAGTTGCTCCACAAGTGGAACATGAGGAACAGCTCAAATTATGACTGGCCATCCAATTCAGACCATTATCCACATACAGGACTTCTGTTCTGAGAGATCCATTCCTGGTGGCATCACAACAATTTACATTGTATCAGCTGAAGCTGCTCAATGGATTGTTAACCTCGACATTGGACTGTAAATGCTTCCCTAGCCAAACGACTTCAAAAACTTCAAAGGAAAGGCACCACAATGAATAGGTCAACAGTGTGAAGTTAGATTACCACAGTGTGGCACCACAAAGATTTCTGCTTTGACAACAGACAGTTTTGAAGTTTTCTCTTTGTATTCACCTTGTGTAGAAAAACTTGGAGCATATCTAAGGTCGTAATGCTGCAAGTAGCAATTTAGCAGATGGAAATTAACACTGTAAATTCTTCAGTTAGTACCAGGAATAAAAATTGTATGTGCATATGAATAAGATTGTTTAGTCATGAATAGTCATGAATTATTTGGGGTATACTCCATTTATATTCTAAAATATGCTATCACTATTGCAGAATTTTTAATTAATATTTGCGAAAATATAAATTGGCCTGTTAATTGTTCATAATAGCTGAATTTCCCATATAAAGATGGAATGTATTTCTTTCAGCTTAGTATCACTGAATCATTTCCTGATTGATTCCTCATCTTTTTTCCCGATATATTCCAACTTTGGTGAGACTTGCATTGTAGAATTTGGCCCTGCATCTTGGGTTCTCGGTAAATAGAAAAGGAAGGGAAATGCAAAAGTGAATTAATCCTAGTCAGTTACCTGCAGCCTAGTATATGTGGCAGGGTGGTGTTAACAGGACCTATCAGCTGTGGAATTAGTATCATACAGGAGAATTGAAATTGGTAGGTTTTTTTGGAAACTAATTTTTTTTGTAGATGCCTGTTTTTTTAAAATCTGTGATTTGACCTGTAATAGCATTTCCCATTTTCAGACATAAGTGGTGCATTTGGGTGTGGAGGAGGGATGCAATGCTCCACTAAGAGAATTTGGGAGGAGGTTTGTAAAATAATTCCTTAGTTCTTCAAACATATATAGGTTTCCTTACCTACTGCAGGTAGATTGTTACGTTATGTTACAAACTTTACTTCCATTAACAATTCTTTAGTTTAGTCAAACAGTAGTTGCTGATTTGAAAGGATTTAAAAATATCTTTAGAGCTATTTAATTGGTTCTGCTTCTCTTCTCTGTCACAGAATAACTAATTTTCACAGAATAATTACTGGAACTAGTTAAGATAATTTGTATTATTTTTGCGTAAAAGGAAAGAGTTTTACTGGCTCCTCAGATCATCACTTCAGCTCCCTGGTGTGCTCCTGTCACGAGCATTTTACTGACAGTGGCACCAGAAGTGGGCAGACTGCCTACACCAAGGAAGTGGGCAAATAATTTCCATACTTAAAGGCTCAATTAGGGTCTGTCCTGACAACGGATCGATAGTCTGCTGCCTGAGCAGGCTGCCAGCAGCAGCCCAGGTGTGAAGTGGGTAGTGGGCAGGGAAAGCAGTCCCTGCTGCTCCAACACTTTACCCAGAGGGGTTTTCCTCTCTAAACTGGACACTAGAATTACTTAAAATTTCTCCACCTACTTTTCTAGGCCTCCTGCCTGCCTGTACAGCAACCATCTGTCCCTCTGATGGAGCTGGCAGCTCTTGAGGGCAGGCCGCCATCCAAAACTGGACAGCAGTATCAGAGGCCACCACCTATAAAAGTGTGGCCCTGGATCTCACCAGCAGCTGAACCACTGTCGCCAGACCCCACTTTCTGTCCCAGCAGCGGAACCCTGGCCACCTCCAAAATCCAGGTCAAAGATTCAAAGCATAAATCCTTCAACTTAAGAGATAATTTGGAAAACGAAGATGGTGACTGTTGTGATAGTGTATTTGTTAGTATGTTGAATATAATCATTGAAATATATGTTTATGCTAATATGTATGTCATATGCAATATCACATGATTCCAAATACACTCAGCAAGTATAGTTTAAAAAAAAGCCAAGCATAAATGTAGCTGAGCCATATAAAGAAATTTGAGAAGAAGCAGGTCTTTACATTTTAGAAAGAAGCGAGTTTCATTTATATAAAACCTTATCACATCTCAGAAATGTTCCATAATATCAGTGCCTGCATTCCAAAGTCAAAATTTATATGAGAAGAAGCGATAAGATGAATGGCTAGTAAATCTGTTTTTTAATGGCAATAGTTAAAGGAAGGTTATTGGTCTGGACAGTGTGAGAACTGTCTGAACTTGTTTTCATGGAATCTAAATGAGGGGATGGGATTTTGCTTTAATGCCTCATTAGAAGGATGGCATTACCAACAGTTCAATACAAATGTGTTTGCCTTGGTTTTCTAAATTCACAGCTGACTTCATTTTTATTTTTACACTGAACTCAATAATTATGCAATTTCTTGAAGGATTATGCCATTATTCAAGTTTGGAATAACAGAAAAATTCTCTTGGAAATGCAGTATTTTTTAATTTACAGGAGAAAAACACATCTCTATATAATAGCAGTAGATGTTCTTGGTGATTCATGGAATAATTCAGTCTTCCAGTTCAGCTGAGTAGATTATGAAACGATCTTAACTCGTGCATGTGAGAGTTTTTAAGGTCATTTTCTCTTCCTAAAAATTTTAATGTTCTTAACTTCTCAATAGAATTATAGCTTTAGAATCATTAACAGCCATCCAATGTTTATACATAATTATAACCAGGAATTCAATATTCTCTCATCCATCATTGATTACCAGGGTATACAATAGTAACTGTACATAATTATCTTTTAATAACGAGTAAGGTTGACACTGTCTTCAATAAAGAAACTTTCTTTGTAACAGGATCTACTTCATTAGAATGAAAATGAAAATAAATTATTCTAGTGCCTACTATGCTTACATAATACCCGGCTGTGTGGAAAATTACCCAGGTATGTCCTGTGCACAAAAAAACAGGACAAACCCAACCCGGCCAATTACTGCCCCATCTGCCTACTTTCTATCAACAGTAAAATGATGGAAGGGGTCATCAATAGTGCTGTAAAACAGCACTTCCTTAGCAATAACCTGCTCACTTTGGGTCTGGCAAGGGCTACTCAGCTCCTGACCTCATTGCAGCCTATGTTTAAACCTGGACAAAAGAGCTGAACTCCAGAGGTGATGTGAGAGTGACTGCCCGTCAAGGCATTGACATTTGACTGAGTGTGGCATCAAAACTAGCAAAACTGGAGTCAATGGGAATCAGGAGGAAAACTCTCCACTGGTTGGAGTCATACCTAGCACAAAGAAAAATGGTTGTGATTGTTTGAGGTCAATTGTCTCAGTTCCAGGACATCACTGCAGGAGTTTGTTAGGGTAGTGTCCTAGGCCCAACCATCTTTAGTTGAAAACAAAAAACAAAAAACCGGATGCTGGAAATCCAAAACAAAAACAGAATTACCTGGAAAAACTCAGCAGGTCTGGCAGCATCGGCGGAGAAGAAAAGATTTGACGTTTTGAGTCCTCATGACCCTTCGACAGAACTCATCTTTAGTTGCTTCATCTGTGACCTTGCTTCCATCATAAGGTCAGAAGTGGGGATGTTCGCTGATGATTGCACAACGTTCAGCACCATTCACGACTCCTCAGATACTGAAGCAATCCACGTTCAAATGCAGCAAGACCTGGACAATATCCAGGCTTGGGCTGACAAGTGCAAAGTAACACTCGCACCACAGAAGTGGCAGGCAATGACCATTTCCAACAAGAGAGAATCTAATCATCGCCCCTTGACATTCAATGGTATTATGATCGCTGAATCCCCCACTATCAACATCCTGGTGTTTACCATTGACCAGAAATTGAATTGGACTAGCCATATAAATACTGTGGCTGCAAGAGCAGGTCAGAAGCTAAGAGTCCTGCAGCGAGTAACTCACCTCCTTTCTCCTGAAAGCCTGTCCATCATTTACAAGGCACAAGTCAGGAGTGTGAAGGAATACTCTCCACTTGCCTGGATAAGTGCACCATTCAGGACAAAGTAGTCCAGTTGATTGGCACCCCTTTCACAAACATTAACTTGCTCCACCACTGACAAACAGTGGCAGCGGTGTGTACCATTTACAAGATGCACTGCAGAATCTCTTCAGGACTCCTGAGGAAGCACCTTCCAAATGCATGACCGCTACCATCTAGAAGGATAAGGGCAGTAGACACAGGGAAACTTTCAGTGGTGGTGCTCCCTTCCAAGTCACTCACTATCCTAACTTAGAAATATATCGCCATTCCTTCATTGTCACTGGGTCAAAATCCTGGAAACCACTCCCTAACAGCACTGTGGGCGTACCTACACCACATGGACTGCAGTGGTTCAAGAAGGCAGCTCACCACCACCTTGTGAAGGGCAATTAGGGATGGGAAATAAATGCTGACCTAGCCAACGATGCCTACATCCCATAAGTGAATAAAAAAGAACCCAACAAAACAGAAGCCAGTTTTCGGCCAATTCGATTCACTTTGATATCAAGCAATGGCTGAAGGCACTGAATCCAGAAAAGGTTATGGACTTCAATAACATCCGAACTTTAATCCTGAAAAGTTGTGCTTCAGAGCTCGCCACATCCCTAGCTGAGCTGTTCCAGTACAGCCATTGGCACCCACCCGACAATGTGGAAAATTGCCCATTTATGTTCTGTCCACAAAAAACAGGACAAATCTAATCCAACCGATTTGCATCCAGTCACTTTAATCTCAATCATCAGCAAACTGGTGGAAGTATTGTTGATAGTAGTATCAATTAGCACTTACTTGGCAATAAACTGCTCACACCGTGGTGGTCAGTTTTGGTTCTGCCAAGACCATTTGGCTCCAAACCTCCTTACAGCCTTGGTCCAAACAGGAAAAAGAGCTGAATCCCAGAGATGAGGTGAGAGTGACTGCCCTTGACATCAAGGCAGTTTTTGATGACTGTGGCATCAAGGAATCCTATTAAAATTGAAGTCAATGGGAATCAGGGAGAAAACTCTCCACAGGCTGGAGTCATACCTAGTACAAAGGAAGGTGGTTGTGGTTATTGGAGGCCAATTGTCTTAACCTAGGACATTGCTGCAGGAGTTCCTCAGAGTGGTGTCCTAGGCCCAACTATCTTCATCTATTTCATCAGTGACCTTCCCTTCATAATAAGAACAAATGTGTAAATTTCACTGAATATTACTCATGGTTCATTACCATTTGTAACTCCTGAGGTAATGAAGCACTCTGAGCCCACATGTAGCACGACCTGGACAACATTCAGTCTTGGAGCTAATAAGTAGCATGTGACGACTAATATTCACACCGTAAGTGCCAAGCAGTGACTATCTCCAACAAAATGACCCACATGTATATAGATTTAGGTCGGGATTTTCTGGCTGCACCATGGCGGCACCCGCTACGGGGATGTGCCGAGCCGGTCAAAAGTCCATTGACTTTCGTTGGGACAGAAGATCCTGGCGGTGGGTGGAGCTGCAAAATCCAAGCCTTAGCTTCAAAAGGTCTAGTCCTATTTCTGAATAGCACTCTTTTTGTTTCATATTCTCATGAATATGCTGTTAAGATAATAAGGAAGACATTTTGGTTGGCATGTCAGCCTGCAGGACCTGCTCAATATGGTAGTTGGGAGACCCAAACAATTTTTAGATTTTGGGCCGAAGCGAGTTGCGGATGGCAAATAGGTACCCCGTCGCAGCTTGCTGGGCTTGTCAGGAAGAATATTGGCTACAACTGAACTCAGCTGGCCATCAGGTAAGGCCTGTCATAGGAGGGAACAGGTTGGTATCAGACCAAAAAATTTTTGTAGAACCTGGAAAAGCACTCCTCTTACAAATACTCCTAAAAACTCAACATTAGGAAAAAATTCTTGTGGCCTTTTAAGATCAACAGTTAGGCCTCTTAAAGTCTTCAGAAATGGGACTCGCAAGTACCATGTGTATACATCATCCATTTCTCCTGAACGTTGCAATCAGGGCCTAACGGTAGATTTAGGACCACGACTTGTATATCTAAACCGCTTTCTGCCTCTTTTGGGCAGGAATGCTGTCTGCACATTTAAAGGTCTGTCTGACCATTGATTCAAGCGGGCAAATGGGATCACAAAGGGCGGAATCATCCCAGATTTGCACTTCCCATGTCGTTTCATCCCAAACTCACTGCATTAATTATGCATTCCCGGGAAACACGCCGTTTGCATGGTGGGCAAGCTCCCGATTCGCCCACCATACCGTCACCTTGCCGCTTCATCACGTCAGTGGCCAAATTTAAAGCACAGCCATGCGCACACCTTTGTGCTTCCAGCCCAGGACTGCTGCAAATAAGACATGGCCTCGAAAGATAAGGAGACTGCAGTTCCCAGGTTTAGTGATGTGACCCTTGAGCACCATTTGGATGCTATGGAGGCCCGCCGTGATGTCCTCTACCCCCACTCTGGCCGCAAGAGGGGTAACAACATTACCACACTGGCTTGGTAGGTGATGGCAGTGGGGATCAGTGCCAATGCTGCACAGAAAAGATTGGCCATCCGATGCAGATTTGAGGATGAATGATCTCATCCATGCCACCAGGGTAAGGCAACCATTTCATCACACATTCACTGGCATCTCACTGCCAGCTCAAGGACATTACCACTCAGTCACTCACGTACGCCCCCACATCTCCATCTGGCTTCATCAGCTCTGGAGGCTGCCTCCTCAGTCCTCACCATCTTGAGGCCGCTTGCATAGATCAACATGTGCCCCCACACAAACCCTGGGATACCCCCCTTCCTCAGTACAGCCCTCACCCTGCAGCCTCTTCCCTTGCCTGAGGCCACTTCCCTCCCTTCCCCAAGCAAGCGCTAGCCCTGTAGCAATAGAAAGCGACCCCTGCCTTATGGCTGGTCTGGTAGGTAGAGACCTGCCCGTGAGCTCCCCTAAAAGTGATGTGGTGCTGTCTGTGAAACCTGGCGCTGATGACTGTGAGTGCTGCCCGAAGCAAGGTAGGCAAACAAACTTCAAAGTCCCGAGCGAAGTGCAGCTCGCCAGGTGAGCGTCACTTATGTGTAGCTGTGAAACACGTTGGTGTGATGTAGGTGGACGATCCAGCATGGGGCGGTCTGAGTCCAGTGGGCTAGCCTTATAACGCTATGCAGATATTTTACAAGGTTCCCAATGCCCGATGGCAGGCCGTGTTTCCCACCATCAACGGGCTGAGTGGACGATCGCAAACTGTTTTCACAACGTCATGAAACCGATTTTTGGCCTTCTTGTCATATTGTCCGCTTACGACACCAGTGGGCACTGCCGATTCTGCCCAAAGCCTTTACCAAACTTTCAATGCCCACTCACCCATTTTTCAGGGAAGCAATAGGCATCCAACAATTGAAAGACGATCCCAGATACCACTGGCAGAATAATGAGCCTACTGTCTGTTCTCACAACAGAAATTTTGTAGACGTCCAGATCTCTTACTAACTCCAACTTTTGAACAAAATTATGCATTGAAACCTTTATTTTTTAATCATACAAGATTTCCAAGATCACATGAAATAAATTGTATCTCATGAGACTTCCTGATTAACAGAAATTGCTTGTACTGTAGATTATTCCTGAACAAATCTTAATTAACTAGTTATACTACTCTATAATAATATGCAGAGATTTAATTGTTGGGATACAATTCAAAAAATGTAGATTGTACATTGGCTGTTGAAGGCAGAGGCTTGAAAGACTTGATTGTTTTTTTCTAATTATTTGCTCATATTAAACTTGGACTTGGTGTGTTCCTTGTTGCAGGTGCCAGGACTGGAATAGTTCGAAAGCTGGTAGTGCCATCAATCTTGGTGCGGACAATGAGTCATTGCATCACAACAGTGCAGACATCATCCCATTGGTTAATGACAAGAGGTTTCCAATTCCTTTCTTCTTGGTCCATGAATCAGTTTCTGCTAGTAATTCAAGCAGATCTAAAAGTGAGTGCTGTTTTGATTTTAATCAGTTATTTCACTTTTTCTGAGTTACAGTGAGTTCTGTTGAAAGCATTTTGTCCAGTCTTGTTCTAGAGCATGAACCAACTTGACCATATTCTCATTTCCTCTGCCAATGAGAGAAGCAGTTCATCTGCAATATTGCACAAAACTTTTTTTAAATGTGGCTGGTATATTTTATTGAATGAGCCACATACATTATCCAAGGTAGCCATTGCAAGCAATGTTTCTAAACTTCTAAAGGTATGAACAGTCTTTCTCTGAAAATGTAGGTTATCTGCTGTTCGTTACTGGGCAATATAACTAAATATTTATCCCTGCTAACAATGCTGTTTTTAAACCAATATAAATCTGAATATATGGTTTTTGGAACCCATGCACACCTTTTTCCATTTACGTGCATACGGATTTGTATTTTGTATGTTGGATCATGGTATTTATTTGTATTTTCATTGACATATTCTGATCTTATAAACTTCTTTACAGTATATTTAAAGTTGGTTATGAATGAAGCATGGAAAGTAAAAAGATTGCTGTCTTTTAACTTAATTACAATATTAGTTGTCATTTTCCTAAATTCAGAATGGAGGAGGCCATCATTCCAACGAGAAAAGTATACTTTTCTGCCACTGAGCAAAGCTTTTTTTATTCATTTATGGGATGTGGGTGTTGCTGGCAAGGCCAGCATTTATTGCCCATCCCTAATTGCCCTTGAGAAGGTGGTCATGAGCTGCTTTCTCGAACTGCTGCAGTCCGCATGGTGTAGGCATACCCAGAGTGCTGTTAGGAAAGGAGTTCCAGGATTTTGACCCAGCGACATTAAAGGAACTGTGATATATTTCCAAGTCAGGATGGTGAGTGACTTGGAGGGAAACTTCCAGCTGGTGGTGATCCCATATTTATGCTTCCCTTGTCCTTCTAGATGGTCGAGGTTGTGAGTTGGAAGGTGCTGCCTAGGCAACCTTGGTGAATTTCTGCATTGCATCTTGTAGATGGTACATACTGATGCCACTATGCACCATTGGCAGAGGAAGTGAATGGCACCCTATCCACAAACAATCAAGCAGGCTGCTTTGTCCTGGATGGCATCAAACTTCTTGAGTGTTGTTGGAGCTGTACTCATCCAGGCAAATGAAGAGTATTCCATCACACTTCTGACTTGTGCCTTGTAGATGTTGGACAGGCTTTGGATAGTCAGGAGGTGCTGTATTCCTAGTCTTCGACTTGTTCTTGTAGCCACAGTATTTATATGGCTAGTCCAGTTCAGTTTCTGGTCAATGGCAACCCCCCCAGGATGCTGATAATGGGGGGGGGGGGGGGTGGGGGATTCAGTGCTGGTCATGCCATTGAATTTCAGTGGGGGATAGTTAGATTCTCTCTTGTTGGAGATGGTCATTGCCTGGCATTTGTGTGGCGTGAATGTTACTTGCTAGTTGTTGGGCCAGATATATTGTTCAGGTCTTGCTGTATTTGGACATGGACTGCTTCAGTATCAGAGGAGTCGTGAGTAGTGCTGAACATTGTGCAATCAATAGCAAACATCCCCACCTCTGATCTTATGATGGAAGGAAGGTCATTGATGAAGCAACTGAAGATGGTTGGGCCTAGGACATTACCCTGAGGAACTCCTGCATTGATGTCCTGGAACTGAGGTGATTGACCTTCAACAACTACAACCGTCTTCCTTTGTGCTAGGTACGACTCCAACCAGCAGAGATTTTCCCCCTCGATTCCAATTGACTCCAGTTTTGCTAGGGCTCTTGATGCTACACTTGATCAAATGCTGCCTGGATGTTAAGGCGCAAGCTGGTTTCTACATTGAATATATTTGAATATAACAAATATATAATCAAGAATTAAGGGATTGAAACTCCTTGAGTGGGCTGGCCTGATAGATTGCTCATTTGTATATTTCTGATGAGTTAGAGTAGTGAAATAGAAGTCATAAGCCCACTGGTGATGCCAACCGTAACTCATTAACAGAACATGTGTTTGCATAATACATTCTGTTTGCACTGCTGAGTCAAATGCCATTTTTTATCCCTTATTTTTAGCTGTATAATAGTTGTGAAAATTAAATTAAATAATAAATAATTTGGATCTGCCACAAGGATCCAATCGCTGACTAGTTAATGAAACTCATTCCATTTCAGAGTCAAATGCCATTTTTTATCCCTTATTTTTAGCTGTATAATAGTTGTGAAAATTAAATTAAATAATAAATAATTTGGATCTGCCACAAGGATCCAATCGCTGACTAGTTAATGAAACTCATTCCATTTCAGAGTAATTGGAGCTGTCTGGATGCTGAGAATGTATTAGCATAGCCATAAAAATTGTTTGGTCAGGAGTGGCATATTTGAAGTTGTCATTTTGTCTGCTTTTTGCACATTCCTGAAACAAAATGTGACATGGACCTGAGAGCTAACCCATTTCATTGAAGTACGTTTTGCAGTTGAAGTGCATAGCGCAGTACATCACATCTTTCCCTGTAAAGGCATAAATACTATTTGTATAGGAAGAACAAAACTATTTTTATATCTTTTTGTGTTTTTACTCAAATGCTTGCTTTTAGGATTTTCTTTTTAATCTAAAGTGATACAATAATAATTATATATAATAAATAACAACAGTAAGTGCTGGAAATACTCAGCAAGTCAGGCAGCATCTGTGGAGAGAGAAGGAGTTCATGTTTCAGCTCAATGACCTTTGATCAGAATAATAATTATAACTTTATTTGCTCCTGTAGTTCCTCCCTTCCCAGATCTTGCTCACAGAATCATAAAATTTTACAGCACCGAAGAAATCTTATGTTTTTATATCTTTCTTAAATTTGTCCTCCCACTTCTACAGATTTTAGTTAGGTGATCAGTTCAGCAGAATTTGGTCAAGGAAGTAGGTGGTGGATCTCATGGATGAGGTAAATTCAGAGAAAGCCTGCGAGATGGGAGAGAAAGTAGAGAGAGAGAGATAGAGGCAGGGAAGAGCCTGGAAGATTGTTTCATTTGGAGGGAAAGATGAAAGGGGCGGAACAGCAGAGGCTGCTAAACAGATGGTCTCAATCTTGCTGATAAAGTAATCCATACATTATTTTATTGGAGGTGAGAATGGGATTAGTGGAAATGGGTTTAAGGAGATGGTTGGTACTGGAGAACTGATACTGGATTATTGTTGCAAGCAAGGAAGACACTGAAGTATGTGGTTATGGTAAATAAGAGTGTGGCCCAATAGCAGTTAATGTGGCTTAATCACATTTGATGATGGATAGCTTAACCAGCCATGTGCCAGATATGCTGCAGTCTGTGCCGCTTGGACTTGAGGGTGTGAGGAATCCTAGACCCAACCATCCTCGACTGCTTCATTAATGACCTTCCTTCCATCATAAGTTAGAAGGGGGGATGTTCACTGATGATCGTACAAGGTTCAACACCATTTGCAACTCCTCAGATATTGAAGCAGTCCACGTCCAAATGCAGCAAGACCTGGTTAAAATCCAGGCTTGGGCTGACAAGTGGCAAGTAACATTCACGCCACATTAGTGACAGGTGATGACCATCCCCAACAACGGAGAACCTAACCAACGCCCATTGATTTTCAATGGCATTACCATTGCTGAATCTCCCACTGTCAACATCCTGGGGGTTACCATTGACCAGGAATTGAACTAGACAAGCCATAAATACTTTGGCTACAAGGGCAGGTCAGAGGCTAGGAATCCTGTGACGGGTAACTCACCTCCTGACTCCTGAAAGCCTGACCACCATGTACAAGACACAAGTCAGGAGTGTGATGGAATGCTGTCCACTTGCCTGGATGAATGCAGCTCCAAAAACACTCAAGACGCTTGACGCCCTCTATGACAAAGCAGCCTGCTTGACTGGCACCAAAATGAATTTAACAAAAGCCTCTGACTTGCTCTTGCAGCTACAGTTTTTAAATGGCTATACCAGTTCAGTTTCTGGTCAATGCTCACCCCAGGATATTTATAGTGGGAGATTCAGCAATGGTAATGCCATTGAATGTGAAGGGGCGATCGTTGGATTCTCTCTTGATGGAGATGGTCATTGCTTGGCATTTGTGTGATGTGAATGTTACTTGCCACTTTTCAACCCAAGCCTGGATATTGTCCAGATCTTGCTGCATTTGGACATAGACTGCTTCAGTACCTGAGGAACTGCGAATGATGCTGAACATTGTGCAATCATCAGTGTACAGCCTCATTTCTGACCTTATGATGGAAAGAAATTTAGTGCTGAAGCAGCTGAAGATAGTTGGGCCTAGGACACTACCCTGAGGAATTCCTGCAGTGATGTCCAGGAACTGAGATGATTGACCTTCAACAGCCACCACCATTTTCCTTTGTGCTAGGTATGGCTCCAACCAGCAGAGAGTTTTGCCTTGTTTCCCATTGACTCCGGTTTTGCTAGAACTCCTTGGTGCCACACTCAGTCAAATGCTGTCTTGATGTCAAGGGCAGTCACTCTCACCTCACCTCTGGAGTTCAGTTCTTTTGTCCATGTTTGAATCAATGTTGTAATAACTTCCGGAACTGTGTGGCTCTTGCGGAACCCAAACTGAGCATCAGTGTACAGGTTATTGCTAAGCAAGTGCTGCTTGATAGCATTGTTAATGACCCCTTCCATCAATTTACTGATGACGGAGACTGATGTGGCAGTAGTTTGCCAGGTTGGATTTTTCCTGTGTTTTGTCTACAGGACATACCTGGGCAATTTTCTACATAGCCAGGTAGATGCCAGTGTTGTGGCTGTACTGGAATAGCTTTTCTAGGGGTGTGGCAAGTTCTGGAGCACAAGTCTTCAGTACTATTGCCAGAATATTGTCAGCCCATAGTCTTTGCAGTATCCAGTGCCTTCAGCTATTTCTTGAAATCACATGGACTGAATGGAATTAGCTGAAGACTGGCATCTGTGATGCTGGGGACCTCTGGAGGAGATCGAGATGGATCATCCACTCGACACCTCTGGTTGAAGATTGTTTCAAGTGCTTCAGCCTTATCCTTTGCACTGATGTGCTGGAGTCCCCCATCATTGAGGATGGTGATACTTGTGGAGCCTCCTCCTCCAGTGAGTTGTTCAATTGTCCACCACCATTCACGACTGGATGTAACAAGCCTGCAGAGCTTCGATCTGATCTGTTGGTTGTGGAATTGCTTAACTTTGTCTATGCTGTTTGGCATATAAGTAGTCTTGTGTTATAGCTTCATTGGGCTGATAGCTCATTTTTAAGTATTCTTGGTGCTCCTCCTGGCATGTCCTCCTGTACTCTTCATTGAACTAAAGTTGATGCCCTGGCTTGGCAGTAATGGTAGATTGGGGGATATGCCAAGCCATGAGGTTACAAATAATGGTTGATTACTAATTCTGCTGCAGTTGATAGTCCACAGAGCCTCATGGTTGCCCAGTCTTGAGTTGCCAGAACTGTTTGAAATCTATCCCAATTAGCATGGTGGTAGTGCCACACAATACAATGGACGGTATCGGCAATGTGAAGACAGGACTTTGTCTCCACAAGGACTGTGCGGTGGTCACTCCTACCGATACTGTCATGGACAGATGTACCTGCAACAGGCAGGTTGGTGAGGATGAGGTCAAGTATATTTTTCCCTCTTGTTGGTTCCCTCACCACCTGTCGCAAACCCAGTCTTGCAGCTATGTTCTTTAGGACTCGGCCAGCTTGGTCAGTCATGGTGCTACCCAGCCACTCTTAGTGATGGACATTGCAGTTTCCCGCCCAGAGTACATTCTGTGTCCTTGCCACCCTCAGTGCTTCCTCCAAGTGATGTTCAGCATGGAGGAGTACTGATTCATCAGCTGAGAGTGAGGTGGGTGGCAGTATGTGGGTAATCAACATGTTTCTTTCCCCATGCCTGAACTGATGCCATGAGACTTCACCGGGTCTGCAGTCAATCTTGAGCACTCCAAAGACTATATACCACTGTGCTGCTACCCCTGCTGGGTTTGACCTGTCGGTGAGAAAGGACATACCCAGGAAAAACGATGGTGGTGTCTGTCAGGTAGGATATTGTGTGTTTGACAGGCAGGCTGTTGCTTGACTAGTCTGTGAGACAGCTCTCCCAATTTTGGCACTAGTCCCCAGATGTTAGTAAGGAGCACTTTGCTGTTGTCGTTTCTGGTGCTTAGGTCGATGCCGGTCCATCCCCTTTAGGCTTTGTTGCAGTATGATACAACTGAATGGTTTGAAAGGCCACTTCAGAGGGCATTTAAGAGTTAACCACGTTGTTGTAGATCTGGAGTCACATGTAGGCCAGACCAGCCGAAGGAGATTAGTGAACTAGGTAGGTTTTTATGACAATGGCTTTATGGTCATCATGAAAGGCTGAAGGTAAGCATGCAGGTGCAGCAGACGGTAAAGAAGGCAAATAGTATGTTAGCCTTCATAGCGAGAGGATTCGAGTACAGGAACAGGGATGTCTTACTGCAATTGTACAAGGCCTTGGTGAGACCACGCCTGGAATATTGTGTGCAGTTTTAGTCTCCTTATCTGAGGAAGGATGTTCTTGCTATAGAGGGAATGCAGCGAAGGTTTACCAGACTGATTCCTGGGATGGCGGGACTGATATATGAGGAGAGATTGAGTCGATTAGGATTATTCGCTGGAGTTCAGAAGAATGAGGGGGTATCTCATAGAACCTATAAAATTCTAACAGGACTAGACAGGGTAGATGCAGGACGGATGTTCCCGATGGTGGGGGAGTCCAGAACCAGGGGTCACAGTCTGAGGATATGGGGTAGACCATTTAGGACTGAGATGAGGAGAAATTTCTTCATCCAGAGAGTGTTGAGCCTGTGGAATTCGTTACCACAGAAAGTAGTTGAGACCAAAACATTGTTTGTTTTCAAGAAGGAGTTAGATATAGCTCTTGAGACGAAAGGGATCAAAGGGTATGGGGAGAAAGTGGGAGCAGGCTATTGAGTTGGATGATCAGCCATGATCATAATGAATAACGGAGCAGGCTCAAGGGCTGAATGGCCTACTCCTGCTTCTGGTTTCTATTAGACTTTTAAATCCAGATTTTGATTGGATTCAAATTTCATCATCTGCTATGGTGGGATTTGAACCCAGGTCCCCAGAAGGTTACCCTGGGTCACTAGCCCAGCAACAATACCACTGAGCCACCGCCTCCCCTTAAGTGCCAGGCATTGACCATCTCCCTGGCTGGCTTTAGAATGTAGTACTCTGAGAAATTGTTTCGAATACAAAGATGAGTTTCTAGAATTTATTTGGGACAATCTCTTAGAGCAGTATGTTCTTGAGTCAACCAAAGATGCTATTTTTAACCTTGTAATGTGTAATGAGACACAATTAATTAAAGATCCTCATTGAAAAGGAGTCTAACAGTGATCATAACATGATAGAATTTCTCATGCAGCTTGAGGGTGAGAAACCTGGGTCTAAGACTAATGCCTTACGCTTAAATAATGGCAAGTACATGAGCCTGAAGGCAGAGTAGGCTAAAGTGGTCTGGAAAAATAGGTTATAAGGTAGGACATTAGAGAAGCAGTGGCGGACTTTTAGGGAGATATTTCATGACTCAAAAAAGATTTATTCCATTGAGAAAGAAACAATATGAGAAAGATGCACCATCCTTGGCTAAAAAAGGAAGATAAGCATAGTATCAAATTGAAAGAAAATGTGTACAGTGTTGTGAAGTTTAGTGATAGGAACAATTTTAGAAACCAGCAAAGAATGATTTAAAAAATACTGAGGACAAAATTAAGCTATGAAAGAAAGCTAGCTAAGATGAGGATAATTCCACAAACAAAAGTTTCTGCAAGTATGTAAAAAGGAAATGGGCAGCTGAAGTGAATGTTGGTCCCTCAGTGAGCGACCCATTGAGGGTGAGACTGGAGAATTAATAATGGGGAACAGGTAGATAGTCATTTGGCAATACAGAACATAGAAACATAGAAATAGGAGTGGGAGTAGATCATTCGGACCTTCGAGCCTGCTCTGCCATTCATTATGATCATGGCTGATCCTCTATTTTAGTGCCATACTCCCACTCTCAACCCATACCCCTTAACGCCTTTGGAGCCTTGAAATTTCCTTCTTAAATATATTCACTGACTTGGCCTCCATAGCTTTCTGTAGTAGAGAATTCCATAGATTCATCACGCTCTAAGTGAAAACGCTCCTCCTCATCTAATTCCTAAATGGCCGACCCCATATCCTAAGACTTGTGACCCCTTGTGCTAGACCCCCCCAGCAAGAAGAAACATCATCCCTGCATCCAGTCTGTCCAGCCCTGTCAGAATTTTATACGTTTCAATGAGATCTCTCATTCTTCTAAACTCCAGTGAATGCAAGGTGTAGTCTCCTCATACAACAATCATGCCATCCCAGGAATCAGTCTGGTAAACATTTGCTGTATGGCAAGTATATCCTTTCTTAGGTAAAGAAACCAAAACTGCACACAATACTCTGGGTGTGGTCTCACCAAGGCCTTGTATAGCTGCAGTAAGACATCACTGATCCTGTATTTAAAATCCTCTTGCAATGAAGGTCAACATACCCTTTGCCTTCTTAACTGCTTGCTTTCAGTGATTGGTGTACAAGGACACCCAGAACCCTTTGTACATCAACATTTCCCAATCTATCACCATTTAAATAATACTCTGCCATCTGTTTTTCCTACCGAAGTGGATAACTTCACATTTATCGACATTATACTGCATCTGTCATGTATTTGCCCACTCACTCAACCCGTCCAAATCACCTTGAAGACTCATAACATCCTCCTCACCACTCACATTCCCACCAAGTTTCGTGTCGTCAACAAACTATGATCGGCAGGTCCGGGAGCGGCTGGGGAACAGACCCCTGATTGCGATCACCACCGCCCCCCCACCCGACTGAGATTTCACCACCAATTAATGGCCAGTCAGCGTGAAAGGCGCGCTGAAAGGCTCAGCGCTGCCGGGGTTGGGGTAGGAGGAGGGCAAGCGCTGAAGTCAGTGCGGGCACGGGGGAATGTGCAAGGAAAGCTCCCTGAACGCTGGCTCAGGGAGCTGAAGAATTTAAATGCAAAAAATCAAGATTTTAAAAACTGAGAGAAAGTGCCCACGCATCAGAATCAGTCACCGGAACATATGGATGATAAAAATTCTGTCCAAACATTTTTATTTTTTAAAAATTAATGTCGGAAACCTTATCCTGCCCATGGAGGAGACTTCCTGAAAAATTCAAAGGCCGCCTGGCCGCTTTGCCCACCCGCCAACCTTAACATTGGACAGGGGAAGAAAAATCTCAGGTAATTACTACTTTAATGGCCTTAATAGACTTCTTATTTGTCATTGGGCACACTTCAGACACTCGCGCGTGTGCCCACCGACCGAAATATTGCATAATGATGTCAGGACGCTCACCCAACATCATCACGCAGTATTTCACACTTGAGCGGGTTGGGCACATGCCCGCACACCGAGCGAAAAATTCTGCCCATTGATATATATTGTGAATAGCTGGGGCCCAAGCACTATTACATTCCTAGCATTTTCCCCACTACTGATGTTAGGCTAACCGGTGTGTAATTCCATGTGGAATGTTGCTGAAAAAAGACACATGCTGTTGAAGCTTTTCATCTTGCAAGACAATTCGCAAGAATATCATGTTTTTCAACTAAGCAAAGCCGGCAACAGCCATTCTTTGGCTCATTCCCTAGGGCAATGCCTTGACCAATCTTCCTGGTTTGAATTTAAACAAAGTTTGGCAATTAACTGTCAGTGATCAGTTAACTGGTGCATTAACCATGGCAACTCTGCTACCAAACAGAATCCACTTGCCAACCAATCAGCACTCCCTCATGCAGAATTAATTGTTCCCTTTACATTTGGTATCCTTGAGAATTGCCCTGACGAGTGCAGGATGAAAAGCTTCCACAACATGTGTCTTTTTCTCAGCAATAAACAAGAAAATGGCAGAGGAATTGAACAGGTATTTTGCACCAGTCTTCACTATAGAAAAACCATCCCAAGAATGGTTGAAAATCTAGAGCAAAAAGGGAGGGAGGACTTAAAACAATCGTGATCACTTGAGGAAACATTACTGGGAAAACTAATGGGCCTAAAAGTTGACGAGTCCCCTAGATTTGATGGCTTGCATCCCAGAATCTTAAATGAAATGTTTGCAGAGTTAGTGGATGCATTGGATGTTATCTTCAAAAATTCCCTAGATTCTGGAAAGGTTCCAGCACATTCAAAAATGACAATGTACAACCAATGTGCAAGAAAGGAGGGAGGCAGAAAGCAGGAAGCTATAGGCCAGTTAGTCCTACATTTGCCATAGGAAAATGTTTGAATTCATTTTTAGGGAGGTAATAACAGGACATTTACAAGAGCACAAGAAATAGGAGCAGGAGTAGATCAAGCCTGCTCAATCCTGCTCTGCCATTCAGTACAAACTTGGCTGATCTTGGGCTTCAACTCCACTTTCCCTCTTGTTCCTTATATCTCTTTATTCTCTGAGAGAGACCAAAAATCCACTTATATCAGCCTTCAATGTATTCAACAATGGAGCATCCACAACCTCCTGGGTAGAGTATTCCTAAGAAGTAATTTCTCCTCATCTGAGTCTTAAATGAACAGCCTTTTATCCTGGGACTGTTGCCCCATGTTTTAGATTTCCCAACCAGTGGAAGTCATTTAAGATTCTTGAATGTTTCAGTTCTCATTTTTCTAAACTCCAGAGAATATAGGCCCAATGTATTCAGCTTCTCTTTATAAAATCATAATACATGCAGGCAGAATATCATGGTTTTCTGAAAGGGAAATTCTGTTTGACAAATTTATTAGCATTCTTTGAGGAAGTAGCAAGCAGAGTGGATAATGGGGAACCAGCAGCTGTGTAGTTGGATTTCCAGAAGGCATCAAGTAAGGTGCAACTTAAAAGATTACTACATAAGCCATATCCTCCAGGGCTTTGGGCCAAGCGCTGGAAAATGGGATTAGTGTTGACAGATCTTTGTTGACCGGCGCAGACACGATGGGCCGAATGGCCTCCTTCTGTGCTGTAAACGTCTGTGAGTATAAAGCAAGAACTCATGGTGTTGGGGGTAACATATTAGTATGGAGAGAGGATTGGTTAGCTTACATGAAGCAGTTCCTGAAGAAATGGGTTGTTTTCAGGTTGGAAAACTAACTAGTGAAGTGCCACAGGAATCAGTGCTGGGACCTCAACTATTTACAATCTATTTTCATAGCTTGAAAAAGGAATCAAGTATATTAGAGTGAAATTTTCTGACAATACAAAGATAGGTTGGAAACCAAGTTGTGAAGAGGACACACAGCCTGCAAAGGGATACAGATATGTTGAGTGAATGGGCAAAAATTTGACAGATTAGTATAATGTGAGAACCTGTGAGGTTGTCCACTTTGGCAGAAAGAATAGTAAAACAGAATCTTATTTATATAGAGAAAGTTTGCAGAAATCTGTGGTCCAGAAGGATCTGGGTGTCCTGGTACATGAATCACAAAAAGGTAGCATGCAGGAAGGTGGAGTTAAGGCCACAATCAGATCAGCCATGATTTTATGATTTTATCGAAGGGTGGAGCAGGCTTGAGGGGCCAAATGGCTGACTCCTGCTCCTATTCCTTATAAGACCATAAGACTTGGGAATAGAAGTAGGCCATTCGGCCCATCGAGTCTGCACCGCCATTCAATGAGATCATGGCTGATCTGATAATCCTCAACTCCACTTTCCAGCCTTTACCCCATAACCCTTGATTCCCAGACTGATTAAAAATCTGTCTATCTCAGCCTTGAATATACTTAACGACCCAGCCTCTCCAGCCCTCTGTGGTAAGGAATTCCACAGATTGGCTGTCCTCCGAGAGAAGAAATTCCCCCTCATCTCTGAGATTATGCCCTATGGTCCTAGACTCTCCCACAAGGGGAAACAACCTCTCAGCATCTACCCTGTCAAGCCCCCCAAGAATCATATATGTTTTAATAAAGTCGCCTCTCATTCTTCTAAACTCCAACGAGTACAGGCCCAACCTACTCAACCTCTCCTCATAAGAAAATCCCCCCATACCTAGGATCAACCTGGTGAAATTTCTCTGGATTGCCACCAATGTCAGTATATCTTTCCTTAGATAAGGGGACCAAAATTGTTCACAATATTCTAGGTGTGGTCTAACTAGTGCCTTGTATAGTTTTAGCAAAATTTCCCTTTTTAATCCTCCATTCCCTTTGAAATAAAGGCTAACGTTCCATTTGCCTTCCCTATTAGCTGTTGAGCTTGTATGTTAGCTTTTTGGGATTCATGCACAAGGACTCCCACATCCCTCTGTGCTGCAGCCTTCTGCAGTCTTTCTCCATCTAAATAATATTCAGCTCCTCTATTCTTCCTGCCAAATTGCATAACCTCACATTTTCGTACCTTATATTCCATCTGCCAAGTTTTTGCCCACTCACTTAAACTGTCTCTATCCCTCTGTAGACTCTTTGTGTCATCCTCACCACTTGCCTCCCCACCTATTTTTGTGTCATCTAAAAACCTGGCGATAGTACATTCACTTCCCTCATCTAAGTTATTAATATATATTGTAAATCATTGGATCTCCCATTATCAACCCCCTGGGGGTTACCATTGACCAGAAACTGAGCTGAATTAACCATATTAATAATGTGCTATGAGAGCAGGTCAGAGACTAGGAATTCTGAGGTTAGTAGCTCACTCCTGTCCTTACTCCAAAGCCTGTCCACCATCTACAAGGCACAAGCCAGGAGTGTGATGGAATACTCTGCACTTGCCTAGATGAGTGCAGCTCCAATAACACTCAAGAAGCTCCGTACCATCCAGGACAAAGCAGCCTGCTTGATCAGCACCCCATCTACTAACTTAAACATCCATTCCCTCCACCACTGATGCACAGTGGCTGCAGTGTGTAATGCCTGCAAAATGCACTGCAGCAACTCACCAAGACTCCTTCGACACCACCTTCCAAACTCTCAACCTCTACCACCTAAAAGGTCAAAGACAGCAGATGCATGCCACTTACAAGATCCCCCCAAGCCACATACCATCCCTGGAATTATGTTGCTATTCCTTCACTGGCCCTGGATAAAAATCCTACAACTCCCTTTCGAAAAGCACTGTAGGTATACCTGCACCAGATAGACTACAGAGGATCATGAGGATGGCTTAGCACCAGCTTCTCAAGGGCAATTAGGGTTGAACAACATACGTTGGCCAAGCCAGCGATGCCCACATCCCATGAAAGAATACAAAAAATTACCTGATAGCCCTACTTAGTGATATTCCAGGGGTGACTCAGTACTTGAGACCCAATTTCATGGAATGTGTTTTAAATTTAAAATGCCAAAGGTACTGTTTTGTTTATATTGCAGCAGTAATTTGCATAAAATAAATTAGGTCTCTGCTAATTGCTGTTCCACAAGTGTTTATGGACTTCAATTCTTAAGCATCTCTTCTGATCATTATAATAGGCGTGGTTGTGAACTTGATTTAATTTTAGTACTTCCATCGTCTAATTTTGTGAAGTATTGGAAAAATGATTATACAGTTTGGAACTTAAAATCAGAAGAGTGCATAAAGCAGCAACACAATACTCACTAACAGAATTAATGTATAAAAATGCAGAACCAAATTCAGACCAATAAAACTGTTAAAGAGGAATTCATTCAGCCATAGTGAGATGGAACACACAAAGGTTTTTCCTTTTATGGAGCAATACAGTTTTGAAGAACCAAAGAGAATGCACACTGCGTGCTTCTGAGTGCACTGAACAAGTTACCTCTTTTTATTTGTTCACAGGATGTGGGTGTCACTGGCAAGGCCAATACTTATGATAATCCCTAGTTGCCCTTGTACTACTACAGTCTGTGTGGTGAAGGTACTCCCACAGTGATTATACTTTGTCATGGCAGTTTGGTGGCAAGAGTGGCTTGCTGGACCATTTCAGGGGGCATTTAGCAGTCAGCCACATTGGAGTGGGCCTGGAGCCACATCTAAACCAAACTGGGTAAGGACGGCAGATTTCCTCCCATAAAGGGCATTAGTGAACCAGATGGATCTTTATGACAATCTAATCATTACATAGTCACCATTGCTGATACTAATTTTGCTAAAAGTGCATTTAATACATGTTCACAAATCGGTGTGAGTAAATGCCAAGAAAGTAAATAGAAAATTATAGCTAACTATTATTTTAAAAATGTACCAAAATGTTGAATGAAATGCACATGGTTTCTTGTATATATTTTAAACCCCAGCATGATTTTCAATATATTGCTCTTTCTTTTCCTGATGATGACTCTTGACAGACAGTATTGGTTAGAGAGTGAAATGTAAGCATATTGTTGACCACTCCTAGCCATAAAAAAGCTAGTAGCATTTTTGGTTTTATAAGTAGGAACTTAAGATACAGGAGAAAAGAAGTGAAGATAAATTAATACAAAGATAAAAACAAAAAAACTGCAGATGCTGGAAATCCAAAACAAAAACAGAATTACCTGGAAAAACTCAGCAGGTCTAGCAGCATCGGCGGAGAAGAAAAGAGTTGACGTTTCGAGTCCTCATGACCCTTCGACAGAACTTTAGTTCGAGTCCAAGAAAGAGTTGAAATATAAGCTGGTTTAAGGTGTGTGTGTGATGGTGGGTTGTGGGGGGGGGGGTGGTTGCAGAGAGAGAGAGAGAGAGAGAGAGAAGTTGGGGGGGGGTGTGGTTGTAGGGACAAACAAACAAACAAGCAGTGATAGAAGCAGATCATCAAAAGATGTCAACAACAATAGAACAAAGGAACACATAGGTGTTAAAGTTGGTGATATTATCGAAATGAATGTGCTAATTAAGAATGGATGGTAGGGCACTCAAGGTATAGCTCTAGTGGGGGTGGGGAGAGCATAAAATATTTTAAAATATTTAAAAATAATGGAAATAGGTGGGAAAAGAAAAATCTATATAATTTATTGGAAAAACAAGGAAGGGGGAAACAGAAAAGGGGTGGGGATGGGGGAGGGAGCTCAAGGCCTAAAGTTGTTGAATTCAATATTCAGTCCGGAAGGCTGTAAAGTGCCTAGTCGGAAGATGAGGTGTTGTTCCTCCAGTTTGCGTTGGGCTTCACTGGAACAATGCAGCAAGCCAAGGACAGACATGTGGGCAAGAGAGCAGGGTGGAGTGTTAAAATGGCAAGCGACAGGGAGGTTTGGGTCATTCTTGCGGACAGACCGCAGGTGTTCTGCAAAGCGGTCGCCCAGTTTACGTTTGGTCTCTCCAATGTAGAGGAGACCACATTGGGAGCAACGAATGCAGTGGACTAAGTTGGGGGAAATGCAAGTGAAATGCTGCTTCACTTGAAAGGAGTGTTTGATACAAAGCCTATCTAGTCGACATCTGTGCATAGTTTGTGATGCCCCATTGTAAAAAAGATATTCAACTTTTGGGACTTGTTCAGCTTGATTCAGCAAAGCGATGCCAGGGAAAGAAACATCAGGCTGGATTTTACCAGCCCTCTAGAGAAAGGCTGAGAGGCAGGAGGGCTGGTAAAATGGCAGCAGAAGGCATTGGGAGGGGAACGTGATGCCTTCGCACTTCCATGGTGCATTACCAGTGGCTGGAACCTCAGCAGCGCAACTAATTCTGCCAATTAAATGCCCAATTAATGGACAATTCCTGTCCCTACCAGCACCTTACCAGCATCAGGGGAGACCCCCTTCATGTGAGGAGACCATGAGGTAAACCTGATGGTCTCCCAGCAGGTCCCTGGGGTGGGGACCCTCCTTTATGGGAGCTTCATACAGGGGCCTTCTGTGGCTAAGGTGCACTGGCTGGAATGTGCACCCTCTCAATACTGCTTGGCCCCAGCAATGGAATAGAATGGTTACAGCGTAGAAGGAGAACATTCTGCCCATCGAGTCTGTGCCAGCTTTTACAAGCACAATTTTGCTTTCCCCATGCTTTCTCTGTAGCCCTGCAAATGTTCTCTCTTTAGGTTTTTTTTTATTCGTTCATGGAATGTGGGCTTTGCTGGCTAGGCCAGCATTTATTGCCCATCCCTAATTGCCCTTGTTCAGAGGGCATTTAAGAGTCAACCACATTGCTGAGGGTCCGAAGTCATATGTAGGCCAGACCAGGTAAGGACAGCAGATTTCCTTCCCTATTTGACATTACTGAACCTGAAGGGTTTTTACAATATTTGGCAATGGTTTCGTGGTAAAAGCTGAATATCTTTTCTACCATGGGGCATCACAAACTATGCACGGAACTGTAGTTTAGTTAGAGCTTTGTACTAATTTATCTTTACTTCTTTTCCTCTGTATCTTGAGTTCCTATTTATAAAACCAAACATGCTTTTGTCATCATCAGATTTTTAATTCCAGAATTTTTATTGAATTCAAGTTTCACCATCTGCTGTGGCAGGATTTGAACCTGGTTCCCAGAGCATTACCCTGGGTCTCTGGAATACTGGCCTAGTGACAATACAACTATGCCACTGCGTCCCCTAATTATTGGCCTCTGATGCAGCAATTCCTCAAATGTTTCCAAGCTGGATCGGGTGGGGTCAAGGTTCACTAAGCCACAGAGAATGGGAGAAAATGTCTGATTTTCAGACACCGGATTTGAGGTACCATATCTGTATTTTTGTGTATATAGACACTATTATGTAGACAGATGTGTCAATTTGTGCAGGATGATTGCAAAAAATATTTTACAATGAACTGTGGGTGCAACATGCACCAGTTATGGGGTGGAGTGGGTATGTCATCAGTTGGCTCCGATTTTGAGCTTGGCAGAGCCATTGAGGGGTTACTGATCCTGTTTGGGGGAGGGAAGGGTTGGGACCTTTTGGCAGTGTGCCTGAGGTTCTCTTGTGGACCCTGAAAGAACATTCAAACATGGTTATTTGGCGTTTCTTAAAGGATTATTGTTGTAGCTTACTGTGAAGTTGTATAAATATCGTGACCAGATTTTTCTTGTATATCACACATTATCTGTCTTTTCCTGTATATAGGAATGTAAGTATTTTATCCAAAGTCATAATTTCATTCTTTTTTTCTTACTCCCCAACCCTACTGTCGCAAAATGAAGCACTGCTTAAACAAAACAAAGTAATAGCCATGATTCTCACAGTGAACGTGTAAGATCAGGTATTTCTCAGAGCATCTCTTCCTTTTTTTTAGGTTCATTATAATTACAAACATAGAAACAGGAATTTGTGGGATCTTCTTTCAGTTAATATATTTGGTTCCAGATCCTATATTCATGGGAATATTGTAGTGACATGCTCTTTATCTAATCCATCCAAATATTCAATTAATAGGTCACTTTTTTTTATTCATTCACTTGGCCTGCATTTATTGCCCATACCTAGTTGCCTTTGAGAAGGTGGTGGTGAGCTGCCTTCTTGAACCACTGCAGTCTATGTGGTGTAGGTACACCCAAAATGCTGTTAGGAAGGGAGTTCCAGGACTTTGGCCCAGCGACAGTGAAGGAACAGCAATATATTTCCAAGTCAGGATGGTGAGTGACTTGGAGGGGAACTTCCATGTGGTGGTGTTCCCATCTATCTGCTTCCCTTGTCCTTCTAGATGGTAGTGGTTGTGGGTATGGAAGGTGCTGCCTTGATGAATTTCTACAGTGCATCTTGCAGATGGTACGTACTGCTGCTACTGTGCGCCGATGGTTGTGGACGTGGTGCCAATCAAGTGGGCTGCTTTGCCCTGGATGGCGTCGCCTCTTGAGTGTAGTGGGAGGTGAACTCATCCAGGCAAGTGGGGAGTATTCCATCACACTCCTGACTTGTGCCTTGTAGATGGTGGACAGACTTTGGGGAGTCAGGAGGTGAGCTACTTGCCACAGGATTCCTAGCTTCTGACCTGCTTGTGTAGCCACCGTATTTATATGGCTAGTCCAGTTCAGTTTCTGGTCAATGGTAATTCCCAGGATGTTGATAATGGGAGATTCAATGATGGTAATGCCATTGAATGTCAATAGGTGATGATTAGATTCTCTAATGTTGGAGATGATCATTGGCTGGCACTTGTGTGGCATGAATGTTACTTGCCACTTGTCAGTCCTACCTGGATATTGTCCAGGTCTTGCTGCATTTGGACATGGACTGCTTCAATATCTGAGGAGTTGCGAATGGTCCTGAACATTGTGCAATCATCAACGGAAATCCCTACTTCTGACCTTATGATGGAAGGAAGGTCATTGATGAAGCAGCTGAAGATGGTTGGGCCGAGGACACTACCCTATGGAACTCCTGCAGTGATGTCCTGGAGCTGAGACGACTGACCCCCAACAACCAAAACCTTCTCCCTTTGTGCTTGATATGGCTCCAACCATTGGAGAGTTTTCCCCTCGATTTCCATTGACTCCAGTTTTTGCTAGGGCTCCTTGATGCCACATTCGGTCAAATGCGGCAGTCATTCTCCCCTCACCTTGAGAGTTCATCTCTTTTGTCCATGAGGTCAGGAGCTGCGTGGCCCTGGAGGAACCCAAACTGGGCATCAGTGAGCAGGTTATTGCTAAGTAAGTGCCACTTGATAGCATTGTTGATGACCCCTTCCACTACTTTACTGATGATCGAGAGTAAACTGATGGGGTGGTCATTGGCCGTGTTGTATTTGTCATGCTTTTTGTGTATAGGACCTACCTTACCAATTTTCCACATAGCCAGGTAGATGCCACTGTCATAGCTGCACTGGAACAGCTTGGCTAGGGGTGCGGCAAATTCTGGACCACAAGTCTTCAGTACTATTGCAGGAATATTGTCAGGGCCCATAACCTTTGCACCATCCAGTGCCTTCAGCTGTTCCTTGTTATCACATGGATTTGAATTGAATTGGCTGAAAACTGGCATCTGTGATGCTGGGGACCTCCAGAGGAGGCTGAGATATATCATCCACTTCTGGCACTTCTAGCTGAACGTTGTAGCAAATGCTTCAGCCATAACTTTTACACTGATGTGCTGGGCTCCCCCATCATTGAGGATGGGGATATTTGTGGAGCCTCCTCCTCCAGTGAGTTGTTTAATTGTCCACCACCATTCACGATGAGATGTGGTAGGACTGCAGAGCTTAGATCTGATGCGTTGGTTGTGGGATCGCTTAGTTCTGTCTATTACTCGCTGTTTATGCTGTTTGGCATGCAAGTAATCCTATGTTATAGCTTCACCAGGTTGATACCTCATTTTGAGGTATGCCTGGTGCTGTCCCTGGCATGCCCCCCTGTATTCTTCATTGAACCAGGGTTGATCCCTGGCTTGATGGTAATGGTAGATTGGGGGATATGCCAGGCCACGAGGTTACAGATTGTGTTCAAGTACAATTTTTCTGTGTTGGAAAATGGTGAGAGTGACTGTTCCTCTGCGCAGTGCAGCCAGAGCCCAGGAGGGGAGAGACAGGGAGAACAATAGTGGTAGGCAATTCAATAGTGAGGAGTACAAACAGACATTTCTGTGGCTGCAGATGTGCCTCCAGGATGGTGTGTTGCCTCCCTGGGTCCCGGGTCAAGGATGTCACTGAATGGCTGCAGTACATTCTGAAGGGGGAGGGTGAACAGTCAGAGATCATGACTCACATTGGTACCAATGACATGGGTAGAAAGAGGGATGAAGTCTTGCAACAAGAATTTAGGGAGCTAGGTAGCAGAATGAAAAGCAGAAGTTCAAAGGTTGTAATCTCTGGATTACTCTTGGCGCCACATGCTAGTGAGTATAGGAATAGGCAGATAGAGCAGGTTGAATGCGTGGCTGAAGAGTTGGTGCAGGAGGGAAGGCTTTAGATTCTTGGATCACTGGGTCCGTTTCTGGGGAAGGTGGGACCTGTACAAGTCCAATGGGTTGCATCTGAACTGGAACATGATCAACTTCCTTGCAGGGGGTGGGGGTTTAAACTAATTTGGAAGGGGAGTGGGATACGGAGTGGAGGAATGAAGTATAGACAAGTATCGAAGAAAAACCAAGTCAGTCTGGAAGGCAGAACGTGTATAGTCAAGTTAAGACACAAGGGAGCCTGGCAAGGCTGGATGGCATTTATTTTAATGCAAGGAGTCTTGCAAGTAAGGCAGGTGAATTAAGAGTGTTAATATCTATCATTGTAATCATGGAGACATGGTTGAGGGAGGAGCAGTTTAATATTTTGGGGTTTAGAATCTTCAGGCGAGATGAGGGTGCTGGGGGCTGTAAAAGAGGAGGTGGTGTCGCAATATTAATCAAAGAGTCAATTACTGCATAAGGAGGGATGAAAACTTAGAAGGTTCCTCAAATAAGGCCACATGGGTCGAACTTAAAAACAGAAGGACGATCACATTGCTGGGAGTGTATTATAGACCACTAGTCAGGGAGAGATAGAAGGACAGGTATGTAGGCAAATCTCAGAGAAGTGTAAAAATAATCGGGTAATAATAGTAGAGGACTTCAACTTCCCCAATATTAACTGGGATAGACAAACTGTGCAAGGCTTAGAGGGGGCATAATTCCTAAAATGTATCCAGGAGAGCTTTTTAAGCCAGCACTTAAAAATTCCTCCAAGGGAAGGACTTGATTTTGGGAAACGAAGCTGGACAAGTGGTAGAAGTGTCAGTGGAAGAGCATTTCGGTGATAGCGACCATAACTCAGTCAGATTTAAGGTAGTTATGGAAAAGGACAAAGATGGATTGGAAATAAAGGTTCTGAATTGGGGGAAGGCTGATTTTAATATGATAAGACAGGATTTGGCTAAAGTGGACTGGGAGCAGCTACTTGTAGGAAAATCTACATCAGAGCAGGCAGAGTCATTCAAAAAGAAAATAGTGAGAGTGCAAGGCCAACATGTTCCCGTAAAGTTGAAGGGTGGGACCAACAAGTCCAAAGAATCATGCATGTCAAGGAATGTACAGGAGTGGAGAAGGAAAAAAAGGGAAGCTTACGGTAGATACCAGGGGCTCAAAAAACAGAGGAGTATAGAAATTATAGGGGGTTACTTAAAAGAGAAATTAAGGAGCGAAGAAGGGCCTGTACTCTTTCTTCCTGCTAAAATGCATCTGTGGCAGAGACATTTTGAAGAGACTTGAAATAAGGATGAACATACTAAATATCTGGTTGGAGAGAAAATAGTGAAAAGTACAAGTGCAGACTTCAAAATTAACAGGTACGCTTGACATACTTCAGAGAATTCTTTGAAAGGGGAACAAACATGAAAGATGGGAGTAATTCAGAGAATGTAATGTGCATGTACTTCAGGCACACCTTGGAGAAGATACCATGAGGAGTTTACAAGAGAAAATAAAAGTATGCAGGATTAAGGAGTGTGGTTGAAAGTGTCTGAAAGGACTCAGCTCTGCAGCCACTTTTGCACATTGTGTATATCAGGGTTGTCCAACATACAGCCTGCAGGCCAGAGTCTGCCCTGCCAAATGTTCTAATCCAGCCTGCCAGCTAGACTCGATCCAAACACTCAGTTGAAAGTGGCCTCTTTGCCAGAAATTCTGAGGACCAGCCAGCCTGGTATCTGGATTTCTGGTATCCCTGCAGCCCTCCTGATCAAAGTGCTGTATACCAATAACTAGAGTTTAAGATTAGAGGGAGTGATGTTGAAATTTGTAAATGATACCAAGGTCGGAGGTATAGTTAATTCTTTATAAGACAAAAGGAACATACAAAGCAATATTGATAAGTTGGGGGAATGACCTAAGAACTCAGATGGAAATCAATGTCAGTAAGTATGAGATAATATATTTTGCGGAAAGAAATAACAGCAGTAATTATTTCATTAAAGTAGGCTCGATACTTTGAAAGAGCACAGGTTTTGGGATGCAGATTCACAGAACACTCAATGCAGAACCTCAGGATGATAAGCCTATAAAAATATAAAAGATTTATAGGTTTTATCTCAAAGGGTACAGAACATAAAAGCCAAAAGATAATGCTGAACCTGTATAAAACCTTAATAAGAGTGTTGTATGCACACTATAGGAAGGATATCAATGCTTTAGAGATGATACAATGCTGATTCACTGAGATGTTGCTGTGTATGAGGAAATAGAGAGACTTAAAAAATTGGTGCAGGTTATGTGGTTATATAATAATAGCGTTTAAAATTACGAAAGGATGGAATAAGGTACATTGAGCAGTAATACAATGTAAAATACTGCAGATGCTGAAAATCTGAAATAACAAAAAAAGCTGGAAAAACTCAGCAGGTCAGGCAGCATTTGTGGAGAGAAACAGAACTAATGTTTCAGGTTGATGATCTTTCATCAGCATTGAAGAGAGATAGAAATGTAAGATTTTTTAAGCCTGTGGAAGTGGGAAGAAGCATGAAGATCAAAGGACAAGGCCTGTGATAGGGTGGAGGCCAGGGCGCGATTTCGTGATGCAACAGCCAAAGGGACTGGTAATCGATATAGAAAAGAAATAAAGGCTGTGTCCAAATGAGGCACGAATTGCTACATAAAAACCATCTGAATGTAACATGAAGGGATAAAGAAACAAGATGAAGACAAAACAAAGAAAAAAACAGCAAATAAAACAAATTGGGGGCTGAGGTTATGATCTGAATTTGTTGAACTCAATGTTTAATTTTTTAAATATCATTCATGGGATGTGGGCATTGCTGGCTAGACTAGCATTTATGGCCAATCTCTAATTGCCCTTGAGAAGGTGCTGGTGAGCTGCCTTCTTGAACCGCTGCAGTCCATGTGGTGTAGGGAGAGAGTACCAGGATTTTGACCCAGTGACAGTGAAGGAGCAGGGGTATTTTTCCAAGTCAGGATAGTGAGTGGCTTGGAGGGTAACTTCCAGGTGGTGGTGTTGCTATGTGTCTGCTGCCCTTGTCCTTCTAGTTGGGAATGGACATGGGTTTGGATGGTGTTGTTGAAGGAGGCTTGGGGTGAGTTCCTATAGTGCATCTTATAGATGGTATACACTGCTGCCACTGTGCATTGGTGATGGAGGGAATGAATGTTTGTCGATGGAGTGCCAGTCAAGCAGACTGCTTTGTCCTGGATGGTGTCAAGCTTCTTCACAGAATCACAATGCAGAAGAGGCCCTTTGGCCCATTGAGTCTGCACCGACACGTTTGAAACACCTGACCTACCTACCTAATCCCATTTACCAGCACTTGGCCCTTAGCCTTGAATGTTATGACGTACCAAGTGCTCATCCAGGCACTTTTTAAAGGATGTGAGGCAACCCGCCTCCACCACCCTCCCAGGCAGTGCATTCCAGACCGTCAGCACATTCTGGGTAAAAAACTTTTTCCTCACATCCCCTCTAAACCTCATGCCCCTCACCTTGAACTTATGCCCCCTTGTGACTGACCCTTCAAATAAGGGGAACAGCTGCTCCCATTCCACCGTGTCCATGACCCTCATAATCTTGTACACCTCGATCAGGTTGCCCTTCAGTCTTCTCTGCTCCAACAAAAACAACCCAAGTCTATCCAACCTCTCTTCATAACTTAAATGTTTCATCCCAGGCAACATCCTGGTGGATCTCCTCTGCACCCCCTCCAGCACAATCACATCCTTCCTATAATGTGGCAACCAGAACTGCACACAGTACTCCAGCTGTGGTCTCACCAAGGTTCTATACAACTCCAACATGACCTCCCTACTTTTGTAATCTCTGCCTTGATTGATAAAAGCAAATGTCCCACATGTCTTTTTCACCACCCCACTAACATGCCCCTCTGCCTTCAGAGATCTATGGACACACATACCAAGGTCCCTTTGTTCCTCAGAACTTCCTAATACCATGCCATTCATTGAATATTTCCTTGTCAAATTACTCCTTCCAAAGTGTATCACCTCATGGTTTTCAGAGTTAAATTCTATCTGCCACTTATCTGCCCATTTGACCATTCCATCTATATCTTCCTGTAGCCCAAGACACTCAACCTCACTGTTAACCACCCGGCCAATCTATGTGTCATCCGCAAACTTACTAATTCCACATAGTCATCTATGTCATTTATGTCATTTATATAAATGACAATAGGGAACCGAGCACATATCCCTGTGGTACGCCACTGGACACTGGCTTCCAGTCATTAAAGCAGCCTTCTGTCATTACCCTCTGCCTCCTACAGCTAAGCCAATTTTGAATCCA
Organism: Carcharodon carcharias; assembly: GCF_017639515.1. Classification (NCBI taxonomy): domain Eukaryota; kingdom Metazoa; phylum Chordata; class Chondrichthyes; order Lamniformes; family Lamnidae; genus Carcharodon; species Carcharodon carcharias. Next base: position 229,672,149 of record NC_054467.1, read on the forward strand.
CCTTATCAAATTACTCTGTATCCCATGTGCCTTTGCCTTCTTTATAAGTCTCCCATGTGGGACCTTGTCAAAGGCTTTGCTGAAATCCATGTAAACTACATCAACTACACTACCCTCATCTACACACCTGGTCACCTCCTCAAAAAAGTCAATCAAATTTGTTAGGCATGACCTCCCTCTGACAAAGCCATGCTGGCTATCCCTGATCCCTGATCTTGCCTCTCCAAGTGAAGATAGATACTCTCCTTCAGAATTTTCTCCAATAGTTTCCCTACCACTGACGCGAAACTCACTGGCCTGTAGTTCCCTGGCTTATCTCGATAACCCTTCTTAAATAGCGGAACCACATTAGCTGTTCTCCAGTCCTCTGGCACCTCCCCCGTGGCCAGAGAGGAATTATAAATTTGGGTCAGAGCCTCTGTAATCTCCTCCCTTGCCTCCATCAGCAGATTGGGATACAAATCATTCGGACCTGGAGATTTGTCCACTTTTAAGCCTGCCAACACCTCCAATACTTTGTCACTCCCTATATCAGTTTACTTAAGAACCTCGCAGTCTCTTTCCCCGAGTTCGATACCTTCATCCTCATTCTCTTGGGTGAAGACGGACGTGAAGTAATTATTCAACACTTTAGCGATGTCCTCTGGCTCCACTCATAGATTGCCCCCCTGGTCCCTTATGGGCCATATTCTTTCCCTGGGTATCCTCTTCCCATTGATATACTAGAATATCTTGGGATTTTCCCTACTTTTACCAGCCAGAACTTTCGCATATCCCCTCTTTGCTCTCCTAATTGCTTTCTTAAGCTCCACCCTGCACTGCCTGTACTCCACTAATACCTCTGCTGATTTGCTTCCCTTGTACCTGCTAAAAGCCTCTCTTTTCCTTCTCATCGTAACCTGAATATCTCTGGTCATCCATGGTTCTCTGGGCTTGTTACTGCTTCCTGTCACCCTAGAGGGAACATGTTGAGCCTGTACCCTCCCCATTTCCTTTTTGAACACCCCCCACTATTCCTCTGCAGATTTTCCCACAAGTAACTGTCTACCTTGGCCAGATCCTGCCTTATTTTACTAAAATCCACTCTCCCCAAATTCAAAACATTTTTTTGCAACTTGTCGATAGCTTTGTCCATAACAAACTTAAACTGTACCATGATGTGGTCACTATCACTAAAATGCTCCCTCAGCCACCAGTCCGACTTTATTCCCCAGAATTAGGTCCAGAAATGCACCGTCCCTTGTTGGACCCTCTACATATTGACTTAAAAAGTTTTCCTGTACATATTTCAAGAAATCCACTCCATCCAAGCCCTTAACATTACGTCTATCCCAATTAATGTTGGGAAAGTTGAAATCACCTAATATAATCACCCTATTGTTATTGTTTTTACACACCTCCACAAATTGTGCACATATTTGCTCCTCAATTTCCCATTGACTATCTGGGGGTCTATAATAAACACCTAATAATGTGGTTGCCCCTTTTTTATTCCTAAGCTCTATCCACAAAGCCCCCTCCAAGATATCATCTCTCCTTACTGTAGTTACGGACTCCTTAACTAATAATGCAATGCCTCCTCCTCTTTTACCCCCTCTCCTGTCTCGCCTGAAGATTCTATATCCCGGAATGTTGAGCTGCCAATCCTGCCCTTCACTCAAGCATGTCTCAGTGATAGCTACTATATCACAATTCCATATGTCAATCCTCACCCTTAACTCATCCGTTTTACCTGTAATACCTCTGGCATTAAAGTAGAGGCCATCTAGCTTTGCCTTACTCCCTTGAAGCTTATTGCGGCTGTAGTGTTGTTGGAGATATACTCATCCAGACAAATAGAGAGTATTCCATCACAATCCTGACTTGTGCCTTGTAGATGGTGGACAGGCTTTGGGGATTCAGGAGGTGAGTTACTCACTGCTGAATTCCTGGCCTCTGACCTGCTCTTGTAGCCTCAGTATTTATAAGGCTAGTCCAGTTCAGTTTCTGATCAATGGTAACCCCCAGGATGTTGATAGTGGGGGATTCAGCAATGATAATGCCATTGAGTGTCAAGGAGTGATGGTTGGATTCTCTCTTGTTGGAGATGGTCAGCCTGGCACTTGTGTGGCATGAATGTTACTTGTCACTTGTCAGCCCAAGCCTGGATATTGTCCAGGTCTTGCTGCATTTGGACATGGACTGCTTCAGAATCTGAGGAATTGCAAATGGTGCTGAACATTGTGCAATCACCATCGAAAATCCCCACTTCTGGTCTTGTGATGGAAGGAAGGTCATCGATGAACCAGGTAAAGATGGTTGGGCCTAGAACACTACCCTGAGGAACTCCTGAGCGATGCCCTGCAACTGAGATGATTAACCTCCAACAACCACAACCATCTTCCTTTATGCTAGGTATGACTACAACCAGCGGAGAGTTTTCCCCCTGATTTCCATTGACTTCAGTTTTTGCTAGGGCTCCTTGATGCCATACTTGGTCAAATGTGGCCTTGATGTCAAGGGCAGTCACTCTCCCCTCACCTTGAGAGTTCAGCTCTTTTGCCCATGTTTGAACCAAGGCTGTAATGAGGTCAAGAGCTGAGTAGCCCCTGCAGAACCCAAACTGAGCATCAGTGAGCAGGTTATTGCTAAGCAAGTGCCACTTGATAGCACTGTTGACCCCTTCCTTTACTGATGATTGAGAGTAGACTTATAGGATGGTAATTGGCTGGATTGGATTTGTCCTGCTTTTTCTATACTTGGGCAATTTTCTACATAGTCGGGTAGATGCCAGTGTTGTAGCTGTACTGGAGTAGCTTGGCTAGGGGTGCAGCAAGTTCTGGAGAAGGCATTACAGTGCTGACTTGAAAGATTGGAGTGCTGTTCCTCGACATTGTGTTGAACATCACTGGAGCAATCTGGCAGGCCATAGACAGAAAGGTCAGCACGGCAGCAAGGTGGAGAATTAAAATGTCAAACAACTGGAAGCTCAGGCTCAGGGAGAAGCTCGGCATCTCCACAGATGTTGTCAACTCAGTTTCTTTCGCCACAGATGCTGTCAGACCTGCTGAGTTTTTCCAGCATTTTCTGTTTTTGTTTCAGATTCCCAGTGTCTGCAGTATTTTGCTTTTATCGAAGGCGAGGAAAAAGTGGAAATTGGAAACAAAGTCAGTGAAATTTTCCAGTTCATGGCGAGAGCAGAAGGCAGCACTGATATAGTCATCAATTTACCAGAAAATGAGATGAGGGAAGGGGCTTGAGTCATACTGGAATAATGAATGTTCCACGTATCTCACAAAAAGACAGACATAACTGGGACCCATACAGGTATCCAGAGCAACACCTTTTATTTGGAGGAAGTGAGTGGAGTTCAAGGAAAAATTGTTCAGAGTGAGAACAAGCTTAGCCAGGTGGAGCAAGGTGGTGATGGTTGGAGCCTGGTTGGGCCTTCGTTCGAGGAAGAAATGGAGAACTCTCAGACCATCTTGGTCGGGGATGGAGGTGTCGACAGATTGGTTGTCAATAATGACGAAGTGGTTCGGGCCAGGAAACTGTTGAACTGACATAAGTCATCCAAAGAGTCTTGGATGTAGGTAGGAAGAGACTGTACAAGGGGAGAAAAAAACAGAGTTAAGATAGGAAGAAATAAGTTTAGTAGGAGTAAGAACAGGCTGAAACAACAGGTTAAACAGGGCAGTCTTGTTTATGGATCTTGGGAAGGGGGTAGAAATGAGCTATTCGGGGCTGGGGAAGTATGAGGTTGGAGGCAGTGCAGGGAAGATCTCCAGAGGACATGATTGTCCTGGACACATAATCACATAATCAGTGATTGTCCTGGACACACTGGCTTGATATTGGGTAGTGGGGTCATGGTCCAGGAAGGAGTTGAGAGGCAGTGTCAGAGAGTTGGCAATCAGTCTCTGTTAGGTAGAGGTCAGTATGCCAGACAACAACAGTGCCATCCTTGTTAGTAGGTTTGATGACAATGTTAGGGTTGGAATTCAGAGAATGGAGTGTATTAAGTTCAGAGGGAGACAGGTTAGAGTGAGTGCGACGAGCAGAGAAATTGAGATTGCCAGTGTCACACTGGTGGTTCTCAATGAAAAGATCTAGAGCGGGTAAGAGGCCAGAAGGAGGCATCCAGGTGAAGGAAGAATGTTGGAGATGGTTGAAGGGATCTGCTAAGCAGGGAAAGGTGGGGGAAGATGCTTGGTCAAAGAAACAAGTGAAGAGGTGACACGAGAAGAGCTCAGCATTCTGCCATGCTCAAAAATCAATGGGGTGGGCATGTAAGGGGAGGAAGCTGAGGCCTTTGCTTAGGACAGAGGACAGAGTGTTCAGAGTCAGAGAGGGGAAGGTCAGAAGGTAACAAAAACAAAAACAGAATTACCTGGAAAAACTCAGCAGGTCTGGCAGCATTGGCGGAGAAGAAAAGAGTTGACGTTTCGAGTCCTCATGACCCTTCGACAGAACTTGAGTTCGAGTCCAAGAAAGAGTTGAAATATAAGCTGGTTTAAGGTGTGTGGGGGGGCCGGAGAGAGAGAGAGAGAGAGAAGTGGAGGGGGTTGGTGTGGTTGTAGGGACAAACAAGCAGTGATAGAAGCAGATCATCAAAAGATGTCAACAACAATAGTATAAAAGAACACATAGGTGTTAAAGTTAAAGTTGGTGATATTATCTAAACGAATGTGCTAATTAAGAATGGATGGTAGGGCACTCAAGGTATAGCTCTAGTGGGGGTGTATTTTTTTTAAATAATGGAAATAGGTGGGAAAAGGAAAATCTTTAGAATTTATTGGAAAAAAAAGGAAGGGGGAAACAGAAAGGGGGTGGGGATGGGGGAGGGAGCTCACGACCTAAAGTTGTTGAATTCAAACATTCGGACTGAATATTGAATTCAACAACTTTAGGTCGTGAGCTCCCTCCCCCATCCCCACCCCCTTTCTGTTTCCCCCTTCCTTTTTTTTCTCCAATAAATTATAAAGATTTTCCTTTTCCCACCTATTTCCATTATTTTTAAAAAAAAACACCCCCACTAGAGCTATACCTTGAGTGCCCTACCATCCATTCTTAATTAGCACATTTGTTTAGATAATATCACCAACTTTAACTTTAACACCTATGTGTTCTTTTGTACTACTGTTGTTGACATCTTTTGATGATCTGCTTCTATCACTGCTTGTTTGTCCCTACAACCACACCCCCCCACCCCCCTCCACCTCTCTCTCTCCGCCCCCCACACACACACCTTAAACCAGCTTATATTTCAACTCTTTCTTGGACTCGAACTCAAGTTCTGTCGAAGGGTCATGAGGACTCGAAACGTCAACTCTTCTTCTCCGCCGATGCTACCAGACCTGCTGAGTTTTTCCAGGTAATTCTGGTTTTGTTTTTGTTTTGGATTTCCAGCATCCGCAGTTTTTTTTTTGTTTTTATCTGAAGGTCAGAAGGTATTGTGAATACATAGGAAGGAGTGAGACTCAAGGAAGAGAAGGGGTTGGACGGAAGATTGGGAAAGATCCGGAGGGGTGTTGGTACCTATGACTTGGTGTAGCTTTTGATTCTTCATACCTGAAAGGAAAAATAAGGTTTTTGTTGAAGTGTCAAATGAAGCAAAGTGTAAAATGGAATGGACCAGGACAGCTTTGGGTGAGTTGGTGTTGCTTAAGGGAGAGATTGAGAGTGTTTATGTGCATGTGGCAGCATTTGGCACTGACAGTGCATCTAAGGATGTGGCGAGAACAACAGTTCGAGGAGTTCTGGATGTCTTGGAGCTAACTGTGATCATAACAAGAAGGGTGAAATTTAAATTAGAATCCATGAGGAATAAGTCGAAGCTGGAGATAGTTGCTGATGAAGGAAATGTGGCTTTGGAAGCATCTTTTCAAAAAAAAATGATCAAACAGGGAAAGGAAATAGAAAGCAAAGAAGATGAACAAGGTAGAAAAGCCAAATAGAAATCCCATCGGAGAAAAGAACAGAACCTCAAGGTAGGCATTCCTGGAAGAGAAGTGGCAATGAATTAAACGCTAATACAAAAGCAAAATACTGCAGATGTTGGAAATCTGAAATAAGAATCAAAAAGGCTGGAAAAACTCAATAGGTCAAGCAACATCTGTGAAGAGAAACAGAGTTAACATTTCAGGTAGGGGAGATTTCATAAGACAACAGCCAAAGAGAATGGTAATGGATATAGTAAAGAAATGAAGGTTGTGTCCAAATGAATTGCTTCATTAAAAACCACCTGAATGTAACATAAAGTGATAAAGAGAGAAACAAAATGATCACTGATAAAGCAAAACAAAACAAAAGAAAATAAACACATAGAATAAGATGGAGGCAGAGGTTATGATCTAATGTTGTTGAACAAAGTGTTGTGCCCAGAAGGCTGTAGAGTGTCGAGTTGAAAGATATAGTGCTGTTTCTCGAGCTTGCATTGAGCTTCACTGGGACACATAAAGCAGACTATTTCCGGTATTTTACACTGAGAATTGTGAGATTGTGGAATTCACTTCTGGGGTTAGTAGCTGAGGTAGAAACATTGTCAACGTCCTAAGTTAGGGGGAACAGGGGTGGGGGGGGGTGGGTGGGGGAGGGGGTGGTGAAGAAAAAGTTAGAGGATATGAGGTTAGATAAATGTTATGAATACTATTTGCTTCTTGGAAGGTAAACACTGTTGAGGACTGGTTGGGCTGAATGGCCTTTTTCAATATTGTAAATTCTTTGTATTTCTGGTTCTGGTGATTTCCAATATTTATCCTAAATTTGGATACAATAAATAACCTAAATTGCATCCCTTTCTACTTTCTGTTACATCTCCCTTTATAACCTTTCCAACTTTATCTCGTCATCACTTGCCCAATTCATGTATCTTCCTGTTCCCATTCCACAAAACTGCTTATCACCCAACTTCTGTTCCTAGCCCCAGGCTGGCTGACATTGTAAATGGTTTCCTCTCCTCATATTGTCTCTCTCCAGTTCAAAACCATTGTCATCTATCCCTTCTCAAGCATACTCAGTTTAACTAGAATACAAATTATACCCTCCATGATTGTGACCATGGTGCGTTATTCCTCCTCAATCTTACTGCAGCCATTGACATGGCCTACCACACCATCGTCCTTTAACATTTATCATCCATTGTTAACCTCAATGTGATTCCACTCTTAACCTACATTATTGTAGCCAATGCATCTCCAGCAATGGCTTCTCTTCCTGCCTCAATGCTCTTCCCTCAGGAACCCTACAAGGATCTATCCTGGTTCCCTTCTCTTTCTTGTCCACATGCTGTCCCCATGGCAATATAATCCACAGAAACAAGGTCAGCTTCCACATTGATTTTGACGATACCTACTTCTTTTTCCCTCAATCCTGGATGACAAACAGCAAAGTCTATACGTACTTTATCTTTTAACCGATATCACTAAAATACACAAACAACATTGAAGAATGGTTACATAATAAAATACATAAAAGTTATGATATTTCTTTGTATCATTCAGTATCAAATTACATGCTATAGATTAATTAATTGTCAAATCAAGTGAAGTGGTCATGGTCTGTTGACAGACTGCCATGATATTGTCCACCAGCAATACCCGAAAAAATAGACTTAAAATATCTATTGATTCTGCAGCAATGTTGCTTGTCACATGAGTGGTCTGCTTTAATTCATTTAACTTATGTTCCTGATACTTTAATATTCTATTTTCAGGCAAACTAATTATCTTCTACAGAATCTATAAACTGTACTTCAACTATTTGTAGCATGGAATTCTACTTTACTAAGCTCCTGTTTCCTTCTTTGTGATTAAATTTATGCTGTTTTGCTGTTGCCTTATTCACCAATGAAAATCATCTGTCACTATTTACCTCATCCTATCTTGGGTGTTTTGATGATGGCTATATACCACTTTCATTGTTCACAATTTCACCTCAACCCCATGATATGCTAATGCATTGGTTTACACCACAGTTTCAATATTATTATTATATAAAATCATCCAAAAATGCATGAGCTTTATATAATGACTTTCTAACTTTTAAAATGTAACAATTAAAAAGGGATTTTTGCAATTACCTTATTCCTCTTTTCCTTATTTAATTTTCTTCTTAGTTTAAAACAAACAAGAGACTAGATAGGCAATCCAGTATTTAGCCTGCACCAGTGTTGACTTTAATCTGCTAGGAAATACACATGACACTCTTGCTGATGTGGCTGCCCCAATCTCTACTATGCACTTTCCTCCAAACAGCCCCACTAAAATGGTCACACATTGGTGCGCAAACACATTACATCACTACTTACATAAAATTAAAAACATTCTCGATTAATGGTGTTTTAAAAATTGCATTTTTATGTTTTTTGTTTAAATATTATACAATTCTGTTATAGCTGTCAGAATTTGAAAAAGAAATCCCATGAACTCTACTTTCTATTTGAGAATTGTCCATCCTACTAGTGCTACTTCTGCCAGCATTTTTAGCAGGTACAAGGTGAATATTGAATTCCTGCTTTGAAGTTTTGATTACATGTGGAGTAACGGCTTTCTTGTTTACGTATATTTTTATTTACTTATACAAATGCCTAAATTTATACATGGGTTATCAATGTTCAGCCTGATATAAGTAACAACTATCTTCATTGAATAACTCACTCAATAAAAATAACATGAACAATTTAGTTCATATTCTTAAATGTAAAGAAAAATAAGATTGTGCAACTTGATCAACTAGCAGGTTAGTGGTACATGAAAAACTTGTCAGTGATTATCCAGATACATACTCATTCATGGAATTTCTTTCACAAATTTAAATGAAAAGCTCCACATAGCTATTTACATTGTATTGGAAATATGATTTATATGATAGATAAATGAGAAATACATTGATTCATTGCAATTCAAAAGGGTCTGTGTGTCGTCTGTGGTACTAGATTAATAAAAAGCCCCCCACATTAATCTCCATCCAGAATACTAAATGCTTTCACAGTTGTTTTCGAATGGTTGCATGATCTTTAATTATATCCTTATGCCGCTATTCAAAATCTCTTGGTAGAAGGCTGAATTGAATCCTATCAGGATTGATTTCCTGTCAAACTGATGCATTAATAAGGCCATCAGGGATAGTGGGGTAATGTGAACAACCAGATTAAACTATCACTCAATTTACATTTATGAACTCAACTGGCACTCCCTGCTTAAAAATCAACCATTATTGGCATGCATGGTGTAAATTCTAAAACCTGCTTTGATCTACTTGTAACTGTGCTGTCCTACCTACTATTAAAAGTAGTCAATAATAATTAAGAATTCAGTGACCTTTTCACCCTTACACTTCAGCTATAATAATTAACTGTAGTTGCTGGGATGACCTTGAAACCAAGAGGAGAAAAGCCATTAATCAGATCAGAGGTTTCCAATGAGCTGCATAAAATGTTAATTTACAGAGGTTAAAAAAATCAGAATCCAATAATATGCTGCAATTAAAGCTTCAATATAGCCATCAACAGCAGTACTTATATACTAAACATTCATAATTACCAACAATCTTGTTGGCAAGCATATTCTTATTACAGACTTGTTGCCTAAATTTTTTCTGAGCCTAACTGCAACCCTTCAACCAGTTCAAGGTTTTCGTTGCAGTAAACTATTCTAAAGAAAGTTTCCTTATGATTCCTTTTATAGTTCAGAAATAGAAGTGTTCAGATAGAGGCAAATACAAATCAGTCTAGGTAGGGGTTGGAGTGCATGAACCCAAATGCATGGAGTGTGGTAAACAAGGTTGTAGGCACAGTTTATCATACAGGACTGTGATCTCATGGCACATAATAGACACTGGCCCAAAGAAGGGTGAGTTAGGGAACTTAATATTCCTGGCTACACGACATACAGGAAGAAAAGGGAAGGGAAAAAATTGGGAGTGGTGGGTTGGTTTGCATAGCAACATTGACCAAAGAACTATTAAAGCACTGGAGAAAAATGATGTAGTTGAGGGGCCAGCATTTGTTGCCCATCCCAAATTGCCCTTTAGAAGCTGGTGGTGAGTTGCCTTCTTGAACAGCTGAAGTCCTTCTGGTGCAGGTACACCCACAGTGCTATTAGGAAGAGAGTTCCAGGATTTTGACCCAGTGACAGTGAAGGGATGGCAGTTTAGGTTGGAATCTTCCGTTCTGAAGTCAGGTGGCAGGCGTGAAAGTCGGCATAATTCCTGCTGGGCAACGGGATGCCTAAACATGAGCGATCTTCTGCTTTTCAGCTCATTAATTATGCATCCGCAAGGTACGTTGCAAATCTCATGGAGGTGCAGGCAGGAAATCACCTGCCACTCCATTTCCTCATGGGATTGAAGGTCCTGGCGCCATATTTAAATGTCACACCCGGATAGCCATTCACTCAGTGTAGACCAGGAACTCCACATTACTCCTCCAGAGTCCTTGCAGCTGCAGCTTGTACTGGAGAAGCTGGCAGATGTGAGCAACCACATCCTGGGACATGTGAGGGTGTTCCCAACATTGCCATTTGCTCATTTCTAGATAAGAACATTGTCTGTGATACACCCATGGCTGGGCCAATCCTCGACATTGCAGTTCGCCAGCATCTTGTTCGTCAGCATCTTTACGCTCTAGAGGCCCCGCTGCCTCTTACTTCTCAGGCTCTTGATCCTCAAGGCCCTGTGCCAACCTGTGATGAGTCCTCTTTTACCTTATTTGGATGAGAGCCATTACCAAGGCAGGGTTGCCTAAAGCCTGCACCATTGACGGCTCAGTAGGTCTGTGAATGAATTGAAGTGATAAATTTAGTCAGAATGTCCTTTACAGGTTTCTTCCATCTCAAAGCCAGCAGGCCAGTGCTAAGTCCTTCGCCTGGCCTCCATAGAGACATGGCATCCCACCCAACCCGTTCCAGGAGAAGGACATCCTGGAGGAACAGAGATGGGTGTTTCTCCCATTCATACATGAGGGCACGTAGAGACATTGCACTTTGACCAGGTGATGAAAGCTATGTACAAGAAGCATTCCTGTGACACTATTCCGCTTGCCTCCACTCCCCTAGAGACTCTACAGAGAGACTATTGCCTTGACAGCATAGAAAAACTAACCACATGAACCCTTATCAGCCACGACCATTCACCCAGGAGGATGGAGGTTTGGAATCGTGAGCTGGCTGCTGTCCACCAGCCATGCTCCTTGGAGGCATCCACCTCCCTCCCTCCCTTCATTCCTGCCTCTGACTGCACCAGATGGCAAATGCAACCACATCCCACACCTTGCTGGGATCTCAATATTATGAGACCCATGAGTCGGGAACAAACCTGCTGTTGTGTGGGCTTCAACATAGAGAGGAGAACACAACTAAGCATGGTTGACATCCATTTGCCTCATAATTATTAGGGTTTCCCTTTAGTTACCCACATGTGCTGACATTCAACTCTACCCACCTGAAAAGGCCATCCTCCCACTTCAAGGGTTCTCACTTACTGAATAACTGCGTAGAATGGTCAGATTTGCAAAATGGTGCACATCACCTTCCAGGCTCGGTCCACCACCTTCTATCGTTCCCCTGTCACCCACCAACTCCCCTTTTACCCTTGACCCACCAATCTCACCATTCCTCTCCCCTCTGTCACCCTTGAACCTCCACCCATTATTACCCTGGACCCTATTCGATCCACTTCCCTCCCCTCAGAGCTGACACCTGTTACCAGCCCCAAGCTCACCCTGAGCCTGCCCTTGCCCCCTGCCATTATTCAAGCCACCTGTCTAGGCACCTCCATGAGACCTTCACCTACTAGACTCACTTTGGACTTCCCATTCTATTGTATCCCACTCCCCCCTCTGACTGTGACTGTTCCCTCCTATCACCAGTAATCTGAGTTTGCCTCCTGGTCCCAGGACCCCACCGTTGATACCACTGACCACTTCCGCGGACACTCCTTCCCCGCTTAACCTGCCTCCGTGTTCAGCCTTGCCGCATATTTTGCTACCAGCACTTAAAAGCATAAAGTTATGTGAAGTCCCGAAGAAGGGGAAAGCAATATCTACTGACCTCAAAGTCGTGGAAGAGTTGGAGCTCACCAGGTGCACGCCACTTAGATACAGTCGTAAAACTGAACGTTCTAAATTCTCTCTGACCGGGAACTTAATTTGGAGGGTGAACTTAATTCCAACGTGGTGGGTTTTAATGAGCACACATGAGATGCTAGTGCAAGCAAATGGGATTCCCGACATTGTTTTGTCGGGAAGCTTAATCTGCCTTGAAAGTCAGGAGAACAAAATTCAAACTGTTTCTCCCGCCTTTGGGAAACAGATTTTTTGCCTCCCACCAAATTAAGTGCTCCTGCCCACTATGATTCCCACTGCTGGCGTAACTGGAAGATTCAGCCTTTAGATCCAAGTCAGGATGGTGTGTGGCTTGGAGGAGAACTTGCAGATGAAGATGTTCGCATGCGTCTGCAGCCATTGACCACCTAAGTGGCAGAGATCACAGGTTTGGAAAGAGCAGTCGAAGGATCCTTCGTGAATTGCTGCAGTGCATCTTAGGTATTGTACATACTGCTGCCACTGTGCGTTGCTGGTGGAGGGAGGGAATGTTTAAGTTGAGTGATGGTGTTAAATTTCTTAAGTGTCATTGGAAACACACTCACCCAGGCAAGTGAAGTATTCTATCACACCCTGACTTGTGCCCTGTGCAAATGCAAAAGCAGGATCCTTTGCAAGAGCAAATTTGCAAGAGCAAATTTGCAGGAAAATTTAGGAAAGATGCAAGAGCTAAGGAGCAGTGATAATAGGCGCCTTCAATTATCCTAATATAAACTAGAATAGTAGCAGTGTAAAGGACAAATAAGGGAGGAACTCCTGACATGAGTACAAGAGAACTTTTTTGATCAGAGTGTGAATGAATTGGGGGCAAATGGAGCATGTTTCAGTGGAAGAGTATTTTGGGAACAGTGGTAGTATTATCATCAAGTTTAGAATGGTTACGAAGAAAGATAAGTTACAGTCTAGTATAAAAAGGTTTGACAGGAGGAAGGCTAACTTCAGTGAGTTGAGAAGAGATCTGGTCCAGGTGGATTGGAATCAAAACTTGATAGACAAAACAGTGATTGCTCAGTGCGAGGTCTTCAAAGAGGAGATTGTTCAGGAACAGAGTAGACACATTCCCATGAGGAGGGAAAGAAAGGGCATTTAAAATTAGAGCACCCTGAATGACTAAAGATATAGGATTGAATTTGAGGTGCTGCCAGGGGTGGGAACGGAAGCGGGAGGAAGATGAAAATACTAAGAAAAAAACAAAAAAACTGCGGATGCTGGAAATCCAAAACAAAAACAGAATTACCTGGAAAAACTCAGCAGGTCTGGCAGCATCGGCGGAGAAGAAAAGAGTTGACGTTTCGAGTCCTCATGACCCTTCGACAGAACTTGAGTTCGAGTCCAGGAAAGAGCTGAAATATAAGCTGGTTTAAGGTGTGTGTGTGGGGGGCGGAGAGATAGAGAGACAGAGAGGTGGAGGGGGTTGGTGTGGTTGTAGCGACAAACAAGCAGTGATAGAAGCAGATCATCAAAAGATGTCAACAACAATAGTACAATAGAACACATAGGTGTTAAAGTTAAAGTTGGTGATATTATCTAAACGAATGTGCTAATTAAGAATGGATGGTAGGGCACTCAAGGTATAGCTCTAGTGGGTTTTTTTTTTTATTTTATATAATGGAAATAGGTGGGAAAAGGAAAATCTTTATAATTTATTGGGAAAAAAAAAAGGGGGGAAACAGAAAGGGGGTGGGGATGGGGGAGGGGACTCACGACCTAAAGTTGTTGAATTCAATATTCAGTCCGGAAGGCTGTAAAGTCCCTAGTCGGAAGATGAGGTGTTGTTCCTCCAGTTTGCGTTGGGCTTCACTGGAACAATGCAGCAAGCCAAGGACAGACATGTGGGCAAGAGAGCAGGGTGGAGTGTTAAAATGGCAAGCGACAGGGAGGTTTGGGTCATTCTTGCGGACAGACCGCAGGTGTTCTGCAAAGCGGTCGCCCAGTTTACGTTTGGTCTCTCCAATGTAGAGGAGACCACATTGGGAGCAACGAATGCAGTAGACTAAGTTGGGGGAAATGCAAGTGAAATGCTGCTTCACTTGAAAGGAGTGTTTGGGTCCTTGGACGGTGAGGAGAGAGGAAGTGAAGGGGCAGGTGTTTCATCTTTTGCGTGGGCAAGGGGTTGTGCCATAGGAGGGGGTTGAGGAGTAGGGGGTGATGGAGGAGTGGACCAGGGTGTCCCGGAGGGAGCGATCCCTACGGAATGCCGATAAGGGGGGTGAAGGGAAGATGTGTTTGGTAGTGGCATCATGCTGGAGTTGGCGGAAATGGCGGAGGATGATCCTTTGAATGCGGAGGCTGGTGGGGTGATAAGTGAGGACAAGGGGGACCCTATCATGTTTCTGGGAGGGAGGAGAAGGAGTGAGGGCGGATGCGCGGGAGATGGGCCGGACACGGTTGAGGGCCCTGTCAACGACCGTGGGTGGAAAACCTCGGTTAAGGAAGAAGGAGGACATGTCAGAGGAACTGTTTTTGAATGTAGCATCATCGGAACAGATGCGACGGAGGCGAAGGAACTGAGAGAATGGGATGGAGTCCTTACAGGAAGTGGGGTGTGAGGAGCTGTAGTCGAGATAGCTGTGGGTGTAGGTGGGTTTGTAATGGATATTGGTGGACAGTCTATCACCAGAGATTGAGACAGAGAGGTCAAGGAAGGGAAGGGAAGTGAAAATGATGGAGGGGTGGAGATTGGAAGCAAAATTAATAAATTTTTCCAAGTCCTGACGAGAGCATGAAGCAGCACCAAAGTAATCATCGATGTACCGGAGAAAGAGTTGTGGAAGGGGGCCGGAGTAGGACTGCAACAAGGAATGTTCCACATACCCCATAAAGAGACAGGCATAGCTGGGGCCCATGCGGGTACCCATAGCCACACCTTTTATTTGGAGGAAGTGAGAGGAGTTGAAGGAGAAATTGTTCAGCGTGAGAACAAGTTCAGCCAGACGGAGGAGAGTAGTGGTGGATGGGGATTGTTCGGGCCTCTGTTCGAGGAAGAAGCTAAGGGCCCTCAGACCATCCTGGTGGGGGATGGAGGTGTAGAGGGATTGGACGTCCATGGTGAAGAGGAAGCGGTAAGGGCCAGGGAACTGGAAATTGTTGATGTGACGTAAGGTGTCAGAGGAATCACGGATGTAGGTGGGAAGGGACTGGACAAGGGGAGAGAGAAGGGAGTCAAGATAACGAGAAATGAGTTCTGTGGGGCAGGAGCAAGCTGAGACGATCGGTCTACCGGGGCAGTTCTGTTTGTGGATTTTGGGTAGGAGATAGAAGCGGGCCGTCCGAGGTTGGGCAACTATCAGGTTGGAAGCTGTGGGAGGGAGATCCCCAGAGGAGATGAGGTCAGTGACAGTCCTGGAAACAGTGGCTTGATGTTCAGTGGTGGGGTCATGGTCCAGGGAGAGGTAGGAGGAAGTGTCTGCGAGTTGACGCTCAGCCTCCGCGTGGTAGAGGTCAGTGCGCCAGACAACAACAGCACCACCCTTGTCAGCGGGTTTGATGACAATGTCAGGGTTGGACCTGAGAGAATGGAGTGCAGTAAGTTCAGAGAGAGACAGGTTAGAATGGGTGAGAGGAGCAGAGAAATTGAGACGACTAATGTCGCGCCGACAGTTCTCAATGAAAAGATCGAGAGAAGGTAAGAATCCAGAGGGAGGGGTCCAGGTGGAGGGAGAATATTGAAGATGGGTAAAAGGATCCGTTGAACTGGGAGAGGACTCCTGCCCAAAGAAGTGAGCCCGGAGACGAAGACGGCGGAAGAAGAGTTCAGTATCATGCCGAGCCCGAAATTCATTGAGGTGAGGGCGTAAGGGTATGAAACTAAGTCCTTTGCTGAGCACTGAACGTTCAGCATCGGAGAGGGGAAGGTCAGGGGGTATAGTGAATACACGGCTGGGGCTGGGATTGGAAGATGGGGTGGGGACGGAGGGACAGGCAGGGGTGGAGGGTCCTAGATGGGTGTTGGTGTCGATGAGTTGTTGGAGCTTGCGTTCCTTAGCACTTGAGAGAAAGAGAAAAAGTTTCTTGTTGAGGCGTCGGATGAGCCGAAGGATAAAATGAAACTGGGGGCACGCGCAGCTTTGAAAAAGGGTACGGCGGTGCTGCTGGAGGGAGAGGTCGAGTGTGTTCATATGGCGGCGCATGGCACTGAGAGTGGATTTCAGAATGTGACGGGAACAGCAGTCCGAGAAACGTTTTATGTCCCGGAGATACCTGTAATCCTGGGTGGGTTCGAAACATGAGGGGTGGAATTTCAGTTGAAATCCATGTGGGGTAAGTCGGAGACGGAGACAGTCACTGAGAAAGGAGATATGGCTGTGAAAGCGGGTTTTAGTAAACACCTTGTCAAACACTAGGAGAGAAATGGAAAGCAATGAAGGTGAACAAGGCAACAGAGAAATCCGGAAATCTTGTCGCAGAGAGGAACAGAACTTCTTCAAGGAGGTAGGCATTTCTTGAAGAGCAGTGGCAGTCAATTAAACACAGAGAAAAAAACAAAAAAACTGCGGATGCTGGAAATCCAAAACAAAAACAGAATTACCTGGAAAAACTCAGCAGGTCTGGCAGCATCGGCGGAGAAGAAAAGAGTTGACGTTTCGAGTCCTCATGACCCTTCGACAGAAAATACTAACGCTAGCTGACAGCCAGTTTCTTCTTGCCTATCCTGATGTCAATGACTTTCACCAAGGTGGGGGCAGGGCATATCCAGTAATGATGCTAATTAAGGTTCGTTGAAAAGCTAATCATGGGCTTATTGTTCAGAATTTGGCGTGGGACAGTAAAACAGTAAAACATTAAACAGAATTGAATTCCTGCTCCCAGGTGTAGAATGGAATGCGGTGTTGAGGGTTGGCATATAATCAAGTGGGAAGGTGGAGAGCCCCATTTCCTTCCCAACTCATACCAGGGCCACGTAAGAACCCTACCCCATTGCCGCTGCCGTTCTACTACAGTGTGGATGGGATGAGATCTCCTGTTTGGGCACCCTGTGCCCCATGGAAGGCCCTGCAGGTGATGAGAGCTACCCCGCTGAAAGTGCCACCATAGCCTCCCTACCCTCTACACTGACACTCTCCCACCCTTACCAGGGCCTGCCGGACTGGCCCTGGTGAGCCTGCCCCACTCTCCTCTTCCAGGGCCTCCTCAATGGCTGCTGATCCGGACTTCCTGCAGTTCTAGTAGTGGCCACCACTCCCAGTGGAGCTGCCCTCTGATTGGCTGGCAGCTCTTGCAGGTAGGATCCTTGCCTCTAAAGGCATGGGAACCCAGATTACAGGCGTCAACTTCCTGAGTGACATTTAATCCCATCAGGATGAAGAGTCATACGGACTCGAAACGTTGACTCTGTCTTCGTCTCCACAGATTCTGTTAGATCTGCTTGGTTTTTCCAGCAATTTTTGTTTTTGTCTCAGATTTCAGGCTCAGTTGGCGGTGAGGAGCAACATCCTGTGCAGAAAGGGCAAGCCCTGGTCAAAGGTGAGGTATGAGGGGCAGGAAAGCAATAGGGGCCATACCCTCAGCATAGAATCTACTGTTGAAGATGGAGCTATGTTAAGATGACTGAGAACTAGTGCTGGAGGAAACTGCACCTACCCAGGCAGGTGATCTCAAAGATTGTGCCCTCATAGCAGAAGACCTCGCACCTCGAAACATAGCTTGCCTTGCCCTGCCAGTAGCCATTAAAGTCACTGTGGCATTGAACCTCTTCTCTGGTACCTCCCAAGGGTGAGCTGCGGACCTTGTTGGTATCTTGCAGGAGACTGCATACCACCAGCACAGGTCACTGATGCTCTTTTTGTGAAAAATCCAGTGAGATACATCAAAGACATCCACTCCTTCAATGTTCAATTGCTCTGCAACCACAACAAGAACTCCCTGAATTTGTGCGCACTCTTTCCTGGTACCTGCCATGATTCCTTCATCCTCCAGTAGTCCAGGCTGCTGCAACTCCATTACGCCCTCCAAACTATCTGGATGGATTCTATGGATCAAGGGATATCCTTTGAAGGGATGGCTACTTGCCTCTTTAGATGACCATGAAATAGAAACAGGGGCAGAGAGTCGCAATAACCGCAGCCATCTGTTCACTTGGACAGCCATTGAGCAAGCCATCGGGCTACTGTTGTCGTGGTTCCAGTGCCTGGACAGGATGGGTGGCGCCCTGCAAGTATGTTCCTACAAGGATCTTGTGCATGGTGGTGACCTGCTGCATTCTCCATAATAGGGCTCTCCAGAGAGGCGTGCATCTTGAAGAAGGTGAAGCGTTGGATGAACTCAGCTTATCGGAGGGAGAGGAGGAGGAGAAAAATGCAGAACTTACAGGTGCCCCAGCTGCACAGGGATGTAGCCAAGTCCAGCGCGGAGCTTGAGGATCTTGCTAGGATGCTACTAACCTCAGGGATCATCTGATTCAGAAATAAACACAGAAAATGCAGCAAATGGCAGCATCTGAGAGAGAAGCAGAGTTAATGTTTCAGGTCGTGAGATTTCATCAGAATTAGGAAAACAATTACAAACGTAAAAGCTTTTAACTTGGCGAAATGGGGAAGATGGACGGAAGATGGGATACATTAAATGACAAAAGAGTTGGTGGGGCAGAGCCAAAGGGAGTAGTAATGGTACAAGTAAAGAACCAGAAGATGGGTCCAGAGGAGGTGGGAATGGTAAAATAATGAACAGCTGCCATCCAAAAGCAAGTTCAAGAAAAACAAGATTAAGGCCAACACATGCAAAGAAAAGGAAACAAAATGGGGGATCGGAGATTACGGTCTGAAACTGTTGAACTTGCTGCCTAATTGAAAGATGAAGTGCTATTCCTTCAATTTACATTGGGCTTCATCGGAACAGCATAGTAGGATGAGGACAGAAATGTCAGTTTGAGAACGAGGTGAAGACTTATAATGGCAGGCTACCAAATGCTTGGGATCATGCTTGTGGGCTGAATAGATGTTCCACAAAGCAGTCACCCAATCTGCATTTGGTCTCCCCAATGCAGAGGAGACTGCATTGTGACTAGCAAAAGCATAATACTAAATTGAAAGAAGTACACGTAAATCGCTGCTCCACCTGGATGGAGTGCTTGGGGCCTTTGACAACAAGGAGAGAGGAGGTAAAAGAGCATATAAATGTACCATGGGAAGAGGACAGGATGTTGGATGCAATAGAGGAGTGGACCAGGGTGAGAAGAGAGAACAGTCCCTCTTGAATGCCGAAAGAGGAGGGGAAAATGTATTTTGTGGTGGCATCATGCTGGAGGTGCCAAAAATGGCAGAGGATGATCCGTTGAACGTGGAGGCCAATGAGATGAAAGGTGAGGGCAAGAGGAAACTTGAAAAGGCTAAGCCTTTATAAAATGCTGGTTAGGCCTCAACTGAAGTATTGTATACAATTCTGGGAAGGTCTTCGAGAGAGTGCAGAAGAGGTTTAATAGAATAGTACCTGAGATTAGCAACTTCAGTTATGTGGAGAGATTGGAGAAACTGAGGCTGTTCTCCTTAGAACAGTGAAGAGATTTGATAAATGAATGGTTTCGATAGAGTGAATAAGGGGAAACTGTTTCCAGTGGCAGAAGGGCCACTGTAGGGTACAGATTTAAGATGATTGGAAAAGGGACCAGAGCTGATATGAAGGTTGATGGTAGCAAAAACAATAATGACATTCAAAAGAGAATTGGATAAGTACTTTAAGGGAAAGAATATACAGTCCATGGGGAAGGTATAGACTGGTGGGATTAATTGGATTGCTCTATCAAATAGCCGTCATAAGCACAATGGGCTTTTTGGCCTCCTCCTACTCTGTATCATTGTATGATTTATCTACAAATTGACAATCCTCTCCACTCAGAGGTCTCACTCAGTTTAAACTAGCTTATTATCTCTATATTTATCCATCCTAAAATTGCTTACAATAGTTTCTTTTTTAACCTAATTTACTTATTCTGTACTTTTGGAATCAATCTTTAAAATCATCACGCCTTTGCAATGAAGTTCTATATGTACTCCTTCCACCCCAGCTTGGCTACTCTGCTACTCATCTTCCTAAAATCTCAGGAATAAATAAGTAATTAATTACAAATTTCTTTTGGTTTCCAGCTTCAGCGGATAGAAAAATTCACATTTTGGGAGTGAGTGTTTGTAGTGTACAAAGGATGCCATAAACTACAGGTTAATCTTCAGACCTTCACTGTTCTACAACCCCTATTGATAAAATTATGGCCTTGTACTCATAACAACCATCTGTGTTTCTTTTATGACTAGGCCTGTGAAAGCAAAGCAAAAGTAACAGATATGACAGTGCTGCAGAATAACTGTGCCACGTGATAAAATGGGAGTTATTTATAGTTTTGCAAATTCAAAGAAAACTTACAAACCCATACAATAATAGGCAAGAATTGATAAGTTGTTAACCAGTAGTCATTTTGACTCTCATGTTTATCACATTGAAAGATGTATCCAACACTAGCATAAAACCTGCTGAAACATGAATCAGCGTGAGCACTGTACTGTGCTTTGAAATGCCTCAGGACACTATTTTAATTAATCATTTGGTAATATAGAACTTGAGTATTGCTGAAAAGGAGATATGTGTCGAAGTTTTTCGACTTGCACTCATCAGGACAGATTTGCAAGAATGCCAATTGTAAAAGGAACAACAATTTATGCTGTACGAGAAGAGAGTGCTAATTGGTTGGTAAGTGGACTCTTATTGGTAGAGGCACTACCATGGAGGATGCACCAGGGGAACAGTTAACTGCCAAGCTTATGTTTAATTTCAAACCAGGCAGGTTGACTCTGATTGGTCAAGGCATTGTCATGAGGAATGAACCAGGATATGGCTCTCCCTAAGCTTTTGTTTAGTTGAAAAAGATGCAATGCATGGACATGCTCCTTCTGTCTGTAAAGGGCAGGGCCCTGTGTGTGAATATATGTAGCTTCTAGCACTTGTAAGTGAGCCACACTGCAAGCCCAACTGATAATCTTAGATTGGTTTTCAGTGTAATTCTTTTTTTTTAATTCATCCATAGGATGTGGGCTTCGCTGGCTGGGCCAGCTTTCTTGCCCATCCCTAGTTGCCCTTGCGAAGATGGTGATGAGCTGCCTTCTTGAACCACTGTCGTCCATATGGTGTAGGTACACCCACAGTGCTATTAGGAAGGGAGTTCCAGGATTTTGGCCCAGCGACAGTGAAGGAGCGGCAATATATTTCCAAGTCAGGATGGTGAGTGACTTGGAGGGGAACTTCCAGATGGTGGTGTTCCCATCTCTCTGCTGCCTTTGTCCTTCTAGATGAAAGTGGTCGTGGGTTTGGAAGATGCTGTCAGAGGAACCTTGGTGAATTCCTGCAGTGCATCTTGCAGATGGTACACACTGCTGCAACTATGGTCAGTGATGGAGGGAGTGAATGTTTGTGGATGTGGTGCCAATCAAGCGGGCTGCTTTGAACTGGACGGTGTCAAGCTTCTTGAGTTTTGTGGGAGCTGCACTGATCCAGGCAAGTGGGGAGTATTCCATCACACTCCTGACTTGTGCCTTGTAGATGATGGGCAGGCTTTGGGGAGTCAGGAGGTGAGTTACTTGTTGCACGATTCCTAGCCTCTGACCTACTGTTGTAGCCACAGTATTTATATGGCTAATCCAGTTCAGTTTATGATCAGTGGTAACCCCCAGGAATTCAGTGGGGGTAATTCCATTGAACATCAAGGGGCGATGGTTGGATTCTCTCTTGTGGTCTCTTAGCACAATCAGAATTGTTTAGTAAGTGCTGCCCAATCATGAAATCTAATGTTGGACCCTATGTTTTGAGTTGGTTTTTTACTTTGAAGTTGCAGCATGCCTTTGCTGTGTGACCGAAGCAGCTGAGGGAAAATCCCAAGATATTTTATAAGTATGTCAATGGGAAGAGGATAACCAGGGAAAGAGTAGGGCCCATTAGGGACCAAGGGGGCAATTTATGGGTGGAGCAAGAGGACATCAGTAGAGTGTTGAACGAATACTTCACATCCGTCTTCACCCAAGAGAATGAGGATGAAGGTATGGAACTTGGGGAGTGAGACTGCGAGGTTCTTGAGCAAATTGATAAAGGAAGTGACAAGGTATTGGAGGTAAAAGCAAAAAACTGCGGATGCTGGAAATCCAAAACAGAAACAAAAATACCTGGAAAAACTCAGCAGGTCTGACAGCATCTGCGGAGTGGAACACAGTTAACGTTTCAAGGCCATTTGACTTTTCAACAGAACTAAGGAAAAATAGAAAAGAGGTGAAATATAAGCTGGTATAAGGGGGGGATGGGACAGGTAGAGCTGGATAGAGGGCCAGTGATAGGTGGAGATTACCAAAAGATGTCATAGCCAAAAGGACAAAGAGGTGTTGACAGTGATGATATTAGCTAAGAAACGTGCTAATGGTGACATTAAGAGTAGAAAGCAGGACGAGCAAGATACAGATAGCCCTAGTGGGGGTGGGGTGGGGGGAAGGGATTGAAATAGGCTAAAAGGTAGAGATAAAACAATGGATGGACATACATTTAAAAATAATGGAAATAGGTGGGAAAAGAAAAATATATATAAATTATTGGATAAAGGGGGATCAGAAAGGGAGTGGGGATGGAGGAGAGAGTTCATGATTTAAAGTTGTTGAACTCAATATTCAGTCCGGAAGGCTGTAAAGTGCCTAGTCGGAATATGAGGTGCTGTTCCTCCAGTTTGTGTTGAGCTTCACTGGAACATTGCAGCAGGCCAAGGACGGACATGTGGGCATGAGAGCAGGGTGGTGTGTTGAAATGGCAAGCGACAGGGAGGTCTGGGTCATGCTTGCGGACAGACCGAAGGTGTTCCGCAAAGCGGTCACCCAGTCTGCGTTTGGCCTCTCCAGTGTAAAGGAAACCGCATTGGGAGCAGCGAATGCATAGACTAAATTGAGGGAAGTGAAATGCTGCTTCACTTGAAACGAGTGTTTGGGCCCTTGGACGGTGAGGAGAGGAGAAGTAAAGGGGCGGTGGTGCACCTTTTGCGGTTGTGTGGGAAGATGCCATGGGAGGGGGTTGAAGTGTAGGGGGTGATGGAGGAGTGGACCAGGGTGTCCCAGAGGGAACGATCCCTGCGGAATGCCGCCAGAGAGGGTGAAGGGAAGATGTATTTGGTGGTGGCATCATGCTGGAGTTGGAGGAAATGGCGGAGGATGATCCTTTGAATGCGGAGGCTGGTGAGGTGATAAGTGAGGACAAGGGGGACCCTATCGTGGTTCTGGGAGGGAGAGGAAGGTGAGAGAGCGGATGCGCAGGAGATGGGCCGGACACGGTTGAGGGCCTTGTCAACCACTATGGGTGGGAAACCTCGGTTAAGGAAGAAGGAAGACATCTCAGAGGAACTGTTTTTGAAAGTGGCATCATCAGAACAGATGCGACGGAGGCGAAGGAACTGAGAGAATGGGATGGAGTCCTTACAGGAATCGGAGTGTGAGGAGCTGTAGTGGAGGTAGGTGTAGGAGTCGGTAGGCTTGTAATGAATATTGGTGGACAGTCTATCACCAGAAATTGAGACAGAGTGGTCAAGGAAGGCAAGGGAAGTGTCAGAGATGAACCATGTGAAAATGATGGAGGGGTGGAAATTGGAAGCAAAATTAATAAAATTTTCCAGGTCTAGACAAGAGCATGAAGCAGCACCGAAGCAGTCATCGAAGTACCGGAGAAAGAGTTGTGGGAGGGGGTCGGAGTAGGACTGGAATAGGGAATATTCCACATACCCCATAAAGAGGCAGGCATAACTGGGGCCCATGCAGGTACCCATAGCCACACCTTTTATTTGGAGGGAGAGGAGTTTAAGGAGAAATTGTTCAGTGAGAGAACAACTTCAGCCAGACGGAGGAGAGTAGTGGTGGATGGGGACTGTTCGGGCCTCTGTTCGAGGAAGAAGTAGAGAGCCCTCAGACCATCCTGGTGGGAGATGGAGGTGTAGAGGGATTGGACGTCCATGGTGAAGAGGAGGCGGTTGAAGCCAGGGAACTGGAAATTGTTGATGTGATGTAGGGTGTCAGAGGAATCGCAGATGTAGGTGGGAAGAGACTGGACAAGGGGAGAGAGAACGGAGTCAAGGTACCAAGAAATGTGTTCCGTGGGGCAAGAACAGGTTGACACGATTGGTCTGCCGGGACAGTACTGTTTGCAGATTTTGGGTAGGAGGTGTTGGCAGGCTTAAACGAGGACAAATCTCCAGGTCTGGATGATTTGAGTCCCACACTGTTGATGGAGGCAAGGAAGGAGATCCCAGGGACTCTGCCCAAATTTTTAATTCCTCACTGGCCACAGGGGAGGTGCCATATGACTGGAGAACAGCTAATTAAGAAGGGTTGTAAAGAAAAGCCAGGGAACTACAGGCCAGTGAGTCTCGCGTCAGTGGTAGGGAAACTTTTGGAGAAAATTCTGAAGGAGGGTATCTATCTCCACTTGGAGAGGCAAGGTTTGGTCAGGGATAGTCAGCATGGCTTTGTCAGAAGAAGATCATGCCTAACAAATTTGATTGAATTTTTTAAGGAGATGACCAGGTGTGTAGATGAGGGTAGTGTAGTTGATGTAGTTTATATGGATTTCAGCAAAGCCTTTGACAAAGTGCCACATGGGAGACTTATAAAGAAGGCAAAGGCACATGGGATACAGGGTAATTTGATAAGGTGGATTCAAAATTGGCTTAGTTGTAGGAGACAGAGGGTAATGACAGAAGGCTGCTTTAATGACTGGAAGCCCATGTCCAGTGGCGTACCACAAAGATCTGCGCTGGGTACCCTATTATTCGTCATTTATATAAACAACATAGATGACTATGTCGGGGGGTGGGGTTAGAATTAGTAAGTTTGCGGATGACACAAAGAATGGCCGGATGGTTAATAGTAAGGCTGAGTGTCTTGAGCTACAGGAAGATATAGATGGGATGGTCAAATGGGCAGATAAGTGGCAGTTGGAATTTAACTCTGAAAAGTGTGAGGTGATACACTTTGGAAGGAGTATTTTGACAGGAAGTATTCAATGAACGGCATGACACTAGGAAGTTCTGAGGAACAAAGGGGGCCTTGGCGTGTGTGTCCATAGATCTCTGAAGGCAGAGGGACATGTTAGTGGAGTGGTGAAAAAGGAATATGGGACACTTGCCTTTATCAGTCGAGGTATAGATTACAAAAGTAGGGAGGTCATGTTGGAGTTGTATAGAATCTTGGTGAGACCACAGCTGGAGTACTGTGTGCAGTTCTGGTCGCCATATTATAGGAAGGATGTGATTGCACCGGAAGGGGTGCAGAGGAGATTCACCAGGATGTTGCCTGGGATGAAACATTTAAGTTATGAAGAGAGGTTGGATAGACTTGGGTTGTTTTTGTTGGAGCAGAGAAGACTGAGGGCGACCTGTTCGAGGTGTACAAGATTATGAGCGGCATGGACAGGGTGGATAGGGAGTAGCTGTTCCCCTTAGTTGAAGGGTCAGTCACGAGGGGATACAAGTTCAGGATGAGGGGCAGGAGATTTAGGGGGGGATGAGAGGAAAAACCTTTTTACCCAGAGGGTGGTGACGGTCTGGAATGCACTGCCTGGGAGGGTGGTGGAGGTGGGTTGCCTCACATCCTTTAAAAAGTACCTGGATGAGCACTAGGCACGTCATAACATTCAAGGCTATGGGCCAAGTGCTGGTAAATGGGATTAGGTCGGTAGGTCTGATGTTTCTCATGTCGGTGCAGACTCGATGGGCCGAAGGGTTCTTCTGCACTATGTGATTCTGTGTCCCCATGCTGAGTTGGAGTCTTCATGGCATCAGAGGTGCAATCAATAACACCCTGCACCTGTCGGAAGTCTGCTAATTCAGGAAAGGCTGTAGCTTTTTGCATCTGAGATGCCTAATCTGCAGGAAAACTAATGTGATACCCCACACAAGCAAACAGGGCATTAATTACAGCCTTAATGCAGCTATATGCTTTGGACTGGGATATACTAGACTTCTGCTAAGCCCTGGAAAGACTCCAAAAGGCATAAAAATTAAGAGCAGCAGTTACCTTTCTAGCCACTGACTGGGCATGGAGGTCGATGGAATGTGGCTCAAGTTGTTGCTGGATCAGGCAACATATATCTGTCATCACCTGAGGCTTAACCTCAGTGGTCTTCTGCACTGGCTCTCCATCATATTGACACACTTTTCACAGGGTAGTACTTGGTTGTCCTGCCTCCCCTCTGGCCTCTGGCTGTTCAAGCTGACGTTTCTATGGCATCCATGTGCAAGAGTGGTATGCCCATCTTGTATCTTCCTTAGAATTAAGTGCAATGCACCCTTCTCAAGCACAAAGTTCTTCCTGACACTTGGGTGCATAAGTCAGTCGGGGGCAAAAGAAAACTGTCCTTTTAGTCCAGCAGACCCACCATCCTAGAGTGTTGAGTTAAAGCTTGAATTGATTTTTTGCCTGTTCTGTGGCAGTTACGATAAGGTTAAAGCAAATTTCACAGGCTTCCTACAACTCTCCAAAGGGGGTGCGCTGGCTATTCAAGAAATGCACAAAGTTCAAACCTGTTCCTACCAGGTCTACTCTGCACCCATCACGTTTTAGACACCTGTGAGACCAAAATCCGAGTCAAGTGGAGGCAGCTGCTGATTTATATGGGCCGTTGTCTCCTTGTAACGTGCAAATGCGAAATACAACCCACCCCTATTCCTGCCCCTGTGGAGAAGCTCTCTGTCATGCAAAAATTCAGGCCAAATCATGCATTTTATCTTTATTTTATGGTTTCTTTTTATATTATTAGCCATAAATATAAATAAGATAAGACTGTTTGGGAAGCAGAGTTAGTTGAAGTGCAGGAATTTCTTTACGGTACAAATGGAGGACCTGGGAGACACAAATATGAGATGCACAGTGTGAGCACTGGCAGGATACAAGTTCTCATTTTAAACAAAATAAGGCATTTGCTTGGATGCCATCTTTCAGGGTCTTAATGCAACACAATGACCGGTTGGTATCAGGACAGATGCTGATCTGCAGTGTGTTAGGATAGTAGACAGTGGTAATCGCACTGGACTAGCAAACCAGCGGGCCAGGCTAATCCTCTGGGAACATCGGTTCAAATCCCACTATGGTAGCTGGTGGAATTTAACTCAATTAGTAAAGCTGGAATAGTAGTAGTGACCATGAAGCTGTCATTGATTGTCATAAAGTCCCATCTGGTTCACTAGTGCTCTTCAGAGAAGGAAACCTCCTGCCCTTTACCTGGGCTGGCCTTCAAGTGACTCCAGACCCACAGCAATGTGGTTGACTCATAATTGTCCTCTGAAATAGCCTAGCAAGCCACTCAAGGGCAATTAGGGATGGGCAACAAATGCTGGCCTTGCCAATGACATTCACATTCCATAAGGAATAAAATAAATCAGTGATACTTGCAAGAGAGATGGTGTTATAATAAGCGGAGCACACTGTTGATAGCAAATAGTTGTCTTTCTTCATTCCCGGGATGCATGCGTCATCAGCAAGGACAGTACTTATTGCAGATCCTTAGTTGCCTTGAGAAAGTCTGAGAGTGTGGGTGGGAGTGAAAACCCTCTTGAGCCATTGCAGATAGTTTAATACAATTTAAGCTACTTCAGAGGACATTTAAGAGTCAACCACTTGATGTGGGACTGGAGTCACATCCAGACCAGGGTAAAGATGGCATGTATTATTCCCTAAAGGATATTAATGAAGCAACTGGGTTTTTAATGACAGCCTAACAGCTTCATGGTGATAAAAATGAAAGAAATTGGAGTATGTGCTCAGCTGGGGCAGGCTGCCAATTTCCCAGGCTCCTAGGATTGATGAGGGTAATGCAGTGGATGTTTCTACATGGATTTCAGTAAGGCATTTGACAAGGTACCACATGGCCAACTGGTTAGGAAAGTGAGATCTCATGGGATACAGGAGGAGGTAGCAGGTTGGATCCAAAATTGACTCAGTGACAGGAAACAAAGGATAATTAATGGTCAGTGGATGTTTTTGCAAATGGAAAACGGTTTCTAGTGGTGTTCCACAGGGCTCAGTTGTGGGGACCCTTGCTGTTTATTATATATATTAATGTTTTAGACTTAAATATGGGAGGCATGATTAGGAAAATTGCAGATGACACAAAAATTGCCCATGTAGTTGATAGTGAAGAGAATATACGTTGACTCCAGAATGATATCAATAGTTTGGTTGAGTGGGCGGAGAAGTGGCAAATGGAATTCAATTCGGAAAAGTGTGAGGTAGTGTATTTGGGGAGGGCAAACAAAGAGCATATTCAATAAATGGGAAGTTATTGAGAGGGATTGTGGAAGTGAGAAATCTTGGGATGCATGTCCACAGGTCCTTGAAGGTGGCAGGACAGGTGGACAAGGTGGTCAAGGAAGCATATGGAATGCTTTCCTTTATTGGACAAGATATTGCACAAAAGCAGTGATGTAATGATGAAACTGTATAAAATGTTGGTTAGGCCACAGCTGGAAATTTGTGTACAGATCTGGTCACCACATTATAGGAAGGATATAATTGCTCTGGAGAGAGTGCGGAGATTTACAAGAATGTTGCCAGGGCTTGAAAATTGTAGCTGTGAGGAGAAATTGGATAGGCTAGGGTTGTTTTCTCTAGAACAGAGGAGGCTAAGGAGTGACCTAATTGAGGTGTACAAAATTATTAGAGGCCGAGATAGGGTAGACAGGAAAGATTTGTTTCCCCTAGCTGAGGGGTCAATTACCAGAGGGCATAAGTTTAAGGTGATTGGTAGAAGGATTAGAGGGGACATGAGGAAAAAACATTTTCAACCAAAGGGTGGTGGGCATCTGGAATTAACTGCCTAAGTTGGTGGTGGAGGCTGCAACGCTCAACTCATTTAAAAGATACCTGGATCTGCTTCTGAAGTGCTGTAACCTGCAAGGCTACGGACCAGGTGATGGAAAGTGGGATTAAAATGAGCATCTAATTTCTTTTTTCTCTTTTCGGCTGGCGCAGACACGATGGGATGAATGGCATCTTTCTGCACTGTAACCTTATGTGGTTCTAAGTGGAAATGAGAAGAGGAAAGTGATAATCAGATTCTGCTGTTAAACTCATCAGGATCTCTGTGTTCCTGCCTTGCTGGGTTCCTCGGCCATGTTCGCCCCCCCCATAAGTAGCAGTGGACCAGTAAATTCTTCAGTCTGTTGGGATCTGTTCAGAACTAGCTTAAAGGAATGGGGAACATACAAAGTTTTGCCTGTCATTTGAATTCTGCAGCAGCTAGTAAAGATCAAAAGCTGAGACTTAAAATATCCTGAAGAAATCAAACAAAGTACAGAAGACAAGAAAAAAACAAAAATTATGCAATTTAAATTTTTATTTGTATAAATTGTAACATCACTGCACCATGTTCTTACCTGTTCTTTGTTTTACTTTGAAAGTAACTGCAGCGTGCTTTGCTTGTATTATTTGTACTATGGGCCAGAATTTTTCCATCGGTGAGTTGGGGGTGGGGCCCACTCACTGACGCAGACATCATCCCGCCCCATTTAAATATTCAGGAAGGTGGACGGACGCGAAATCAGCTTTATTTTAATTAAAGACCCTACCCGTCCAACCTTCAGGCTGGCGGGCAGGCCCGGAACCCCAGCGGGCTTCTGAAAAAACATGAAACCTCATCCACTGGCAGGATGAGGTTTCATGTTTGCATTAAAAAACTTTAATAGACTTTATGTGATATTTATTAACATGTCCCATCTCGTGTGACATTGTCACATGAGGGGGACATGTTAATCATTTTTTTATTTTTCTATTTTTTAAAGTTTATAACACTTTCAGCGCTCTCCCTGAGACAGCACTTAGTCTCAGGGAGATGCACGTGAAAGAGCGCACTTTGACAGTTGGGGAATCCCCCTCTGCACAGGAAGTGCATAGTGCTTTCCGTCTGGTGGCCCACTGGGTGGGCCTTAATTGGCCCGCCCACTCAAAATGGCGGCGGGGCCCATTTCGGCGGCAGCAATCGGCTGACCGCCCGCCGCTGAGCCGGGGGTCCGCCTGCCTATCAAGGGCAAAATTCTGCCCATGAAGTTTGTGTGATCACAACATAATGGAAGTTCTTGTTGTAATGGCAGTGTAGCATGATCCTTGGTATAAATGTTGCTCGGAACTAGCAATAAGCAAACCAACATCTGTTGAATATTCACTTCTATTTGTCAAAAGTTACTCAAAATGAACACTCAGCATCATTTAAATAGCCAAAATAGCTATTTAAGTTCAGTGGTATCAACAACAGCATAGACCAAATTTTCATTAATTTGGCCGTAAGTTCTTTGTTTAGCAAAGAATTCTCTAAGATAACAAGACCAACCTGGTTTGAATGACCAAAATTAGTATTGGCTCAGACTTGTATTCAGTTTTTCCTGGCACAAGTATATTTCTCTGCTAGTTGACCTTTGTACTTTTTTATCTGCTGAATGTTTACATTTCACAGAAATTAGGGAGTCTTCAATACAGTATATATATTTTTGGTTTACTTTTGTTCCAGAAGAAACCTGAAAAGTTTTTAGATTGCTCATAACTTATTTCTTTTGTAACTAGCTTCTCAGGGTTATGGCATCGAAGATGGTGCAGCTTGCAGAAACCTTATGCTTTGAGGAAATAAGTAGCCAAGGAATCCAGGAGACTTTGCTGTTGGCTCAAGTAACTACACTAGTGAAAGAACTCAGCTATGTTGCAGCCATCTTCAATGTAAGGAACCTTGCTTTTAATTCTTCAAAGCTGAACTTCAATTGTGAACTAAATGAACTGATAGAGCAAGATGCTTGTTTAACTGTCCAATCTATACTAATAGCAAAATTCATTTTAAATGTTCTTATATAACAAATGGTTTTACTTAAGATTAGAGTAACAAAATGCCACAAAAAGACTCAGGACCAGATTTTTACTCGGAGATGGGAAGGGAGCGAGAGCACTGGATTGACATGGGGAAAACCAGAAGAATAGGGATCCTGAAAGTGCTGCCGAATTTAACACCAGGATCTGATCAACATTTTTTTTGTTTTTGGACTCCAGTCAGTCAGATTGAGAGGCTGGTGCAATTGGGGACTGGTGAGGAGGCTAGAAATTGGAGGCCTGTGGATTCATCATGAGCAAGATTGGAGGCCAGTGGGAGATTGGAGGTCCGGGGCGGGGGCCTGAGATTGAAGGCTCTGTAAGGAGTTCAGAATCCTTGTGGTGGAGATGTGGGGGAGATGGGGGTGGTGGGGTAGTGGTGGGAGGTTGGTGAGGTAGGTAGAGTGGATTCAGGTTAGTGGAAGAACACATGGATCCAGCTGCCTTCGCTTCCCTTTCGCTGCCGGGCTTTCCAAAGCACAGGAAACCTGGCCAGTTGGAGTTAGATTTGAAATTGTGGATTAATATGAGATTCCTAGTCTAATTGGGCTAGATTTCATGCAGCCTGTCACTGTGAGAAAATGGCTATTTAATCGAGGGAGAAACCCCATATTAGACTCTTGACAGAAGCAAAGGCTCCCCCGCTTAAGTCTGAGGGCAGGAAGGGCTGACGGGGGATTCTTGCCGCCCATGATGGGATGTCAAGTAGGCTCACTAATGAGCTGATTAACACACATTATCCCCTAGGCCACCGGATTTAGTAGTGGCTCAGGGATTAAATGGAGCCTACAATGCTTTTGGGCGCCTCCTGAAGGCCACCCATCAAACTTCGTGCGGCTTCCCAGGGGAGTTGGGGGTTGGGTTCCCCCAGGCACTTTGGGCCTGATCAGGGGACCTGACATCCAGAAATGGGGTGCTACTGAAAACCACCCCCTGCCCTTGCCTCTGATACCCTTCTGCCTCACCTCTCATGTGACCTCCACCCTGCGATCCCATCCCACCTTCACTCACCCTTGGTCTGGGGTCCCTCAGTGATCCTGGGCCTCTAATGCCACCAGCTGCCATCTCTCCAGCTAGTGCTGGCAGCATGAGGAGCTGCTGGCCTCTGATTGCCCAGTCAGAAGCCAGCAGTTCCTTGAGGCAGGACCTCCTGTCCCTGAAGGGCAGAAATCATGCCTCAGGCCTGTTAATGTCCAATTGGCTGTAAAATAACAGCAGCCAACCATTCTCCTGTGGGCAAACTCCCTACTGACTTTTGAGCCTTGGGGGTTTGGGTGGGGTGGAACCACACCACCTGGTAAAATCCAGCCTGAGATGTTAAACTGAGGCTTCATTGGTACCTGAAGTGGATGTAAAAGATTCCATTGCAATTTTTCTGGCACCCTGGCCAGCATTTGGCCCTCAACCAGTATCACCAAAAAAAGTATCATTTATCTGTTTGTGGAGCCTTATGCAGAAATTGACTGCTTTAATTGCTTTCACAGCAGATGTAACTAATTGGCGTTTTACCGGTATCTGAAAATGAACATTATGCCACAGTTAAGCAGTTTTTTTGCCACAAATTTACAGAAAACTCAATAGTGATTCACTGTAGTGAACTGAGCAATTGTTTATGCCCTACTTGTTACATTCCCTTTTGAAAATATTTTGCTCTTGGCATTTTTAAACACTGTAATTCTAACAATGTTTTGTCTACTGCACATTTTTCCCCTGTTTAACTAGTTACTAATATGTGTGGGATTTTCATTAGATGGGTCTAACCAATTGAAAAAATATTTTGATAAGAAAACCAGTCATGCACAGTGGCACATAATGGGTTTTCATATTAACATTCTTCTGTTTTAGACACAAGTGAACCAGAATGACCCTTTTATAATTCCTCCAAACAGACATGTTTCTTCAACAAAATGAAAATAGTACTAATATTTGACCTTAACTCATTTGACACATTACAAGACGTATATACAACTATATATATATATATATATATTCATGATTATGAGTCTTTTTTCTCATTCATCAGGTGGTTCCTTACCCTGCATTTAGAATTTTCAGGTGATAAATGAGGCAGCTGGGATCCATTTACTAAATTATTAGCCTCCTCCAATCATTACCCCCTTTGATTTCAGACTCAAGCCTACCAAATCTTTGCTTTCCCTGGTGATATAGTGGCTTTGTTTGTTTCTCTTGGTGGTATAGTGGCTGGCTTAAAATCTGCAACCTTGGATCTCATAACCCTATTGAGGAAGGGTAGGACTTCTGGGAAGTCGCTGTCCCCTGGCAGTGACCTCGTCCCAAATCTAGGGCAGGCATTTTCTCCATGGGAGAGAACATGGGCAGGGGTTGGAGGGGTGGGAGAGGAGCATTGTGATGGGGGGTTGGTGATCGCCTGATGGAACATCCATTAGAACCAGATTCACCCCAAATTCCAGCCCTTTCTGTTTGAGGAAGTCCACTCTCCTGCCCTTCCAGGCCTGTAATTTCAGGTCCATTATACTATATAAATGTGTACCATTTCCTGTTTAAGCGGTATAGCAAACTAAAAGATATTTTTGTAAATAAAGAGCATTTTAGATTTTTAAAATTATCTTTACAGTTAACATAAGATTCACATTGCTTTGAAAAATAAACTGGTTGTGAAACAGGAACAGTGGCAACAAAGATAAGAAAGTATTAATTCACTGGTGCTCATTGCCCTGTCTTGATGTATTTGTATACCTACAAAATGGGCTACATACAAATTAGAAAGGAGACTGATTGGTGTGAGAGTGGCAGGAGGATAGTACCTGATGGTTTGAAAGGGACCATTCTCTTGGTTACGTCATCTGAAAGCTGCTAGACCCTTTTCTCCATGCCCCCCCCGCTCCGCACCCACTGATACTGCCAGTCTTCCTACCATCTCCCCCTATTAAAATACTTCACAGTCCCTTTCCATTCCTGATAGCTCTCAAGATCCCTCTTCAGACTTTCCTCCAGCCACTTCCAAGACACAGAACCATCTCCTAATGTGGCAGCATATACCATGTACAGAATGTACTGCAGCAACTCACCAAGCTTCCTTTGACAACACGTTCGAAATCTGTGATCTTTACCACCTAGAACAAGATCAGCAGATGCATTGGAACACCACCACCTTCAAGCTCCCCACCAAGCCACACACCATCCTGTGCGACCATCCTGGCCTGGAATTACATTACTGTTCCTGCAATGTCACTTAGTGAAAAACCTGAAACTCCCTGCTAACAGCACTCTTGCTGCACCTGCACCAGATGGACTGTTCAAGAAGGCAGCACAGCATCACTTTTCTCGAGGGTAATTAGGGATGGGCAACAAATGCTGGCTTTGCCAGTGATTCTCAAATCCCATGAAAATATATAATTTTTAAAAACCAAGGGCAGAAAATTATGCTCTGTGGGCGGGTGCGTGCATGACCCAGCTGAGCGTAAAATGATGTGCAATGAAGTTGGTCGAGCGTCCCAATGTCATCACACAGTCCCGCGATATTTCATTCGGTGGGCATGCGCCTTAGTCGGCAGCATCCTGCTGACAATTAAAAGGCCTATTAAGGCCATTAAAAAGTTAATTAAATTCAAATTTACGCTGCCCGTCCAACCTAATGGGCAGGTGAAAACGCCAAGCGGCCTTTACATTTTTTTTAGAAGACCTCATCCACAGGCGGGATGAGGTTTCCTAAAGCAAATAAAAATCACATTAAAATTTTACACTTGAATTAAAAACATGTCCCTGCTCATGTGACAGAGTCATTTGAGGGGACATGTTTTATAACATCTGTAAGATCTTTAATTTTTCACCTGAAATCAGTTCATCTCCTTGAGACAGCTCTCTACCTCAGGAAGATTACACGAAGGTCGCGCTCGCCTAGCTCGCCCTCCTCCCCTCGCCCGCATGAGCAGCACTCAGCCCTGCTGCTCAAGTTTCATGCTGGGCAGGTCTTAATTTGCCCACCAGCATGAAATTGCCCTCCAGGCCTGATTGCGGGTGGCAGTCGGCTTCCCAACTGCTCCCACCAGTCCCCCCAAGCCCACACGCCAAGGGCAAAATTTTTCCCCAAGACTTAATTTCTAGTGTTCCCTGAACCCACTCCACCCCCAATGTTACCAGACCCTGAGACCTCCCTCCCTAGAGCATAGACTCATTGATGTTTACAGCACAGAAGAAGGCCATTCGACCCATCATGTCCACGCTGGTCAACAAAGATCTGACTACACGAATCTCATTTTCCAGCGATTAGCCCATAGCCCTGGAAGCTATGGCAACGCAAGTGAATATCTAAATATTTGTTAAATGTTATGAGAGTTTCTGACTCAACCATCCTTTCAGGCAGTGAGTTCCAGACTCCCACTGCCCTCTGGGTGAAAACATTTCTCCTGAACTCCCCTCTTAGCCTTCTATCTCTTACCTTAAATCTATGCCTCCTGGTTATTGACCCCTCTACTAATGGAAAAAGTGCCTTCCTGTCCACCCTCTCTATACCCCTTATACACCTTATACACCTTTAACATGTCCCCTCTCAACTTTTGCTGCTCCAAGGAAAACAACCTCAGCCAATCCAATCTTTCCTCTTGGCTCAGACCTACCAGCCCAGGCAGCATCCTGATAAATCTCCTCTGCACCCTCTCTAGTGCAGTCACATCCTTCCTATAATGTGGTGAACAGAACTGCATGCAGTACTCCAGTTGTGGCCTTACCAGCGTTTTATACAGTCCCAGCATAACCTCCCTGCTCTTGTATTCTATGCCTCGGCTAATAAAGGTACATATCCCGTATGTCCTCTTAACCACCTTATCTACCTGTCCTGCTACCTTCAATGATCTGTGGATATGCTCACCTAGGCCCCTCTGATCTTCAGTACTTTCCAGGGTCCTACTAGTCATAGTGTAATCCCTTGCCTTGTTAGCCCCCCCCAAGTGCATTACCTTACACTTTTCCAGGTTGAATTCCATCTGCCACTGCTCTGCCCACCTGACCAGTCCATTGATATCATCCAGTAGTTTACGGCAATCCTCCTCACTTCTTGATCAAACCCCCTATATTTATGTCCAAATCATTTCTGTACACCACGAACAGCAAGGGTCCCAGCACTGAGCCCTGCAGAACCTCACTGGAAACTGACTTCCAATCACAGAAATGTCCCTCAACCATTAACCTCTGCTTCCTGCCTCTCAGTCAATTTTGCATCCAATGTGCCACTTTGCCTTGGATCCCATGGGCTCTTACTTTATTGACCAATCTGCCATGAGGGACCTTATCAAAAGCTTTGCTAAAGTCCATGTAGATCACATCAAATGTATTACCCTCATCAACACTCCTGGTTACCTACTCAAAATATTTGATCATATTTGTCAAACACGACCTTCCCATAAATCCATGCTGATTATCCCTGATTAATTCGTGTCTCTCCAAGTGCAGATATATTCTGTCTTTCAGAATTTTTTCTAGTAACTTCCCCACTACTGAGGTTAGGCTGACTGGCCTGTAATTTCCTGGTCTATCCCTTCCCCCCCCCTTTTTAATAATGGGATGACTTTAGCAGTCCTCCATACCTCTGGCACCTCACCGGTGGCCAGAGAGGATTTGAAAATTACTGCCAGGGCCGTTGATGTCTCTTCCATGGCCTCCCTCTACAGCATGGGATACACCTCATCTGGGCCTGTGGATTTATCCACTTTTAAGGCCGCTAAACCCCTATTTTTCATCATCTTCCACCCTGATGTCTATACCTGCTTTGTCCTTTTCCATTGTGAAGACCGACGCACAGTATTCATTGAGGACTGGACCCAAATCTTCGGGGTCCACACACATTACCTCTATGGTCCCTAATTGGCCCTACTCTTTCCCTAGTTATTCTCTTGCTCTTTATATATTTAAAAAACCCCTTTGGGTTTTCCTTATTTTTATCCACCAATGCTTTCTCATGCACTCTCTTAGCTTTCCTAATTTCCTTTATAAGTTCCTCCTGCACTTTTTATACTCCTCTAAGGACTCTGCCGTATTGAGCCCTCAGTATCTGCCATAAGTTTCTCTTTTTTTATTAATCTTAACCTTTATGTCCCTTGACATCCAGGGTTCTCCAGACTTGGTCCCCACCTTTGTCTCTTCGGGAACATATTTGCATGTACTCTTGCTATTTTCCCTTTGAATGCCTCCCACTGCTCTGACACAGTTTTATCTGCAAGGAGCTGCTCCCAGTCCACTTGGGCTAAGTCGTATCTCATCTTAATAAAATTAGCCTTTCCCCAGTTAAGAACTTTTATTCCCAGCCCAACCTTATCCTTTTCCATAACTATCCTAAATCTAGCTGAGTTATGGTCACTATCTCCAAAATGCTCCTCTACAGATACACCATCCACCTGCTCATTTCTGAATATTAGGTCCAGAACTGCCCCTTGCCTTGTTGGGCTTTCTGTGTACTTGCTAAAAAGGTTCTCCTGGATGCAACTTAAGTATTTTGCGCACCTTGCACACTAAAATTATCCCACTTAATATTTGGGTTGTTAAAATCCCCTACTATTTCTGCCTTATTATTCTTACACTTCTCTGAAATTTGATTGCATATTTGATCTTCTTTCTCTCCCTGACTGGGGACCTATAGTACACACCCAACAGCGTGTTTGCCCCTTTCGTGGTTTTTACTTCTACCTATACGGCCTCATTTGATGATCCGTCCAAGATATCATCCCTTCTCACTGCTATAATTGATTCCTTGATCAATATTGAGACCCCTCCTCTTCCATCCCCCTCTCTGTGTCGTCTGAATACCCTAAAACCAGGAATGTTTTGCTACCAAACCTGCCCTTTTAGCCAGATCTCGGTCATAGCTATGATATCATCCTCCCACGTGCCTCTCTGTGCCTATGTCTCTCAGATCTCTGGCACCCTCTGCTAATGATCCCAAGTTCATGTCGCAGATTTCTCAGAACTCTCTTCTCTAATGTTCTTAGCACCCCTCTGCTCACATGTGCTCCCAAATCCTGTGATCACATCAAATAATGCTGAAACATGAGACCCGCCTCCAGTGTGCTCCAAAGCACTGGAACCTTCTCAAAGGCTGATAGATCGGTCTCAGGTAATGCTATGTAGCATTGTAATCTGCTGTTATGAACTTTCTGGCTCACTGTGAGCAATCCACAGGAGATCTACTAGTAATATAGTACATAGTATATCTTTCCTATTCTTCACACTTTTAACTGCCACATTAGACAGAAGCTTGGAAGTTAGTGAATTCATCCCAAAAAACCAAAAGATTCATGGTTATGAGCTGCACCCTGAAGTCCAATAAAAATTTAACTTCATTTAACAGTAATTAAATTTTTTGGCTTTAAGAGATCACTGATTCACCTTGGCAACAGCATGGTATTATATACTCCTTATAAAGCATTTACATGCGCAAGACCAGAGAAAATCCATTAATCATACAATAAAAACTGTACATGTGCACATGCAGATGCCAAACTGCAAACATCACTTCAAATTATGTTCCTTTTACAGACATTTTCAGTGAAGGCACTAACGATATTTTCAACTAACTGTAAAAGGATGGCTGTTGATATATTTGAACAGACTATGCCTGTGGGAAGACAATGGAGGGTAAATTATCGATCAGGTAATTAGATTACTCAAACTCTCAAAAATGCCTTGTGATATTAATTGTAATATTTGTTTCTTAGTATTGTTAAAGTTATATATGCCTTCTTGCGCAGGCAAATCATAGAAGCATAGAACAATGCAACACAAAAAGGAGCACCTTCAGCCCATCGAGCCTATGTCTACTCTTTGGTAGAGCGATCCAATTAATCCCACTACTCTACTCCTTCCCCATAGCCCTGTTTTTTTTCTCTGTTTAAGTATATTTAACCAACTCCTTTTTGAAAGTTACTGTTGAATTTATTTGCATCATCCTTTCAGGCAGTGTTTTACAGACTCCAACAACTTGCTGTGTAAAAAAAAAAATGCTTCCTCATGTCCCCAGTGGCTCTTTTGCCAATCATTTTAAATGTGTATCCTCTGGTTGGACCACAGCTGGACTACTTGAGCAGTTCTGAGCATCACACTTTAGGAAGAATATATTGGCCTTGGAGGGAGTTTTTTTTAAATTCATTCATGGGATGTGGATGTTGCTGGCTAAGCCAGCATTTATCGCCTATCCCTAATTGCCCTTGAGAAGGTGATGGTGAGCTGCCTTCTTGAACCGCTGCAGTCCAAGTGGTGTAGGTACACCCTCAGTGCTGTTAGAGAGGAAGTTCCAGGATTTTGACCCAGCGACTGTAAATGCACAATATATTCCCAAGTCAGGATGGTGAGCAGCTTGGAGGGGAGCTTCCAGGTGGTGTTCCCATGTGTCTGCTGCCCTTGTCCTTCTAGATGGTAGCAGTTGTGGGTTTGGAAGGTGCTGTCTAAGGAGCCTAGTGAATTCCTGCAGTGCCTGATGGTGCACACTGCTGCTACTGTGCGTTGGTGGTGGAGGGAGTGAATGTTTGTGGATGGTATGCCAATCAAGTGGACTGCTTTGTCTTGGATGGTGTCAAGCTTTTTGAGTGTTGTTGGAGCAGCATTCATCCAGGCAAGTGGAGAGTATTCCATCACATTGCTGACATGTGCCTTGTCGATGGTGGACAGCTTTGGGAAACCAGGAGGTGAGTTACTTGCTACAGGATTCTTAACCTCTGATCTGTTCTTGCAGCCACAGCATTTATATGGCTAGTCCTGTTTCTGGTTCATGGTAACCCCCAGGATGTTGATAGTGGGGGATTCAGTGATGGTAATTCCATTGAACATCAAGGGGTGATGATTGGATTCTGTCTTGCTGGAGATGGTCATTGCCTGGCACTTGTGTGGTGTGAATGTTACTTGCCACTTGTCAACCCAAACCTGAATATGAAGCATTTGGACATGGACTGTTTCAGTATCTGAGTGTTACACAGATTTATCACAATGATACCTGGACTCCAAGAACCAGATTTTCGCAGAGTTGGGAAGACTCTGCGGACCTTTAGAAATAGTGGATGAAACCTGAATGTAGAAGTCCTGCCCCCATTTCTGACAGATCTCATTTTTGCCAGCAAGGGGGCAGGGTGCGACTCACACAAGCAGGAAACCCGACCACAGCATATTGTCTTGAACTTGGTGCTGAGTTCAAACAGACTCCATTTTGACTGCTCCAAGGGCCTTAACCTGCTATGCAGGAGTCACGAATTGATGGAGTAGACCCAAATGCTTTTGAAGGGCAGATAATATCTGAATTTAAAAAAAGAGTTTTCAGTGCGAGTTTTAAAAAATTCCTCTGCTGGACTGCTTTGACTGACAAGCCACCTGTTATAGGTTGGAAAAAAATTATCTTCTGTTCCTGCAGTTTTAGTAAAGCTCTTTGTTGACTTCCCAAGGGCTAGTATTATATCATTATGAATGCTTGGCTAAGTTTCAAGATCTACAATTATCTCAGCAGGCCTTCTGAGTTCAGTTTGTTTGACGGTTTGAAGAGGTTGTTGAAGAATTAGCTGTCTTTGACGTGGGGCCTGAATAAAAATTTGTTTGTTTTTACATAAATAGTTTCTCCTTATTTACTCTTATCAAACCCATCCATGATTTTGAACACCTCTATCAAATTTCCCCATAACCTTCTCTGCTATAAGGAGAAGAACCCCCAGCTTCTCCAGCCTCAGCAACACTCAAGAGGCTCCTGCTTGATCTGCACCACATCCACCACATTAAACATTCACTCCCTCTATCACAGACACACATTTGCAGCAGCGTGTACCATATAGAAGATGCATTGCTGCAATCCGCCAAGTCTCCTTCAACAACATCTTCAAAACCCATGACCTCATCACTTAAAAGGACAAGGACAACAAATGCATGGAAATATCACCATCTGCAAGTTCCCCTCCAAGTAATACACCATCCTGACTTGGAACTATATCACCTTCCTTGATTGTCGCTGGGTCAAAATCCACATTTTGTGTGAGGAAGTGCTTCTTGATTTCACTCCTAAAATAGCCCATGGCACTGTTTGAAGAAGAGCAGGGGTGTTGTCATAGTCGATTATTATCCCTCAACCAACATCACCAGAATTGATTGTCTGATCATGTATCTCAGTGCTGTTTTTGGGACCTTACTGAGCACAAATTGGAAGCCATGGTTTACGACATTACAACAGCTAGTACACTTCAGAAAACAGAGTGCTTCACTGACTGACAAACATTGTGGGACGCCCTGAAGGCGTGAAAAGCACATATGTATTTATATTACCTTTAGAGTTTTGTATTCTTTCCTGCTCCTTAGTTCTAGCCAAAGATTTTGATTTTGTAATGGGCTGCCAGGTCATTTTCACTCATTTCACACTATTGCACAAATTAAAAATCTATCCTATAATGTTTCCGACTTCTCGACCAGCCTTAATGAAATCCTGCCGTTTGCCAATATTTCCCTTCCCTCCTCTTCACTGTTCATTCTAAAGATCCTATAGCCTGGAATATTTAGCTTCCAGTCATGCTCGGCTTATAGCTAGGTCTATATAATAGCCACTACATCATATCCTTTATGCTGACTTTATGCTTCTAACTCATTAATTTTATTTCTTATGCTATCGGCAGCATGCAGGGAGGGTGTATTTTTCACCTTTCTTGACTTAACATGACTTTTATCGCTGTACAGTTAATTTAATATATTCATATTTTTCATCAATCCTGTTTTATTTTTAGTACTCAACTGAACACCAGCCTCCTCCATGCTGACCAAGATAAAAATACTCAGTCCCACTTTTCATACAAAGTAAGCTTTACAAGCTGAAAACATTGCACTTAGAATCCCAGTGGCAGATTCAGTACTTGAAAAACAACCATTTGACAGCTGGAAAATAATTAATTCCAGCAAGAAGCAAAAGTAGGAGTTAGCTCCTACAAGGAGGACCACAGTGAGACAGTTATAGCTGTTTGCACTCCTTCAAACCAGTACACAGCTGGAGCAACAGCAATATAGGTTTTAGCAGCAATTTTACACTCTCTCAGCAGCCCACCAAAGTTCACACGGTGCTGATGAACAAAAACCAATTCACCATCTCTCCAACTTACTACACCCATCCTCTCCTATTCCAAAGACTCCCCCAATATAATATAATCTCCAGCATCAGCAGTGTTTTGCTTTTATCTCCAGAAATATGTCTGACAAGCTCCAAGTGCAGCAGCCAACTGATAAGTCAACCCTTAGAAAGAGTTAATACCCACCAGTCTCACACAACAAATTGCTGTTCCATTTGTCTAATAATAAAACACAATAAAGGTAGTTTAATTAGCGTAAATCATATCTAACCATTATTGATTTTTACTGTGGTTTAATGATTTATGACATTTCATCTCAATTAATAATTGTTCCAAAATTTACAT
Organism: Carcharodon carcharias; assembly: GCF_017639515.1. NCBI lineage: Eukaryota > Metazoa > Chordata > Chondrichthyes > Lamniformes > Lamnidae > Carcharodon > Carcharodon carcharias. The sequence goes on from NC_054467.1 coordinate 229,714,472, forward strand.
CCCTAAAATTTGTATCAACTCATTTTGCACATAAACACTGATTTATTTGTGTGTGTATGAGAAACAAACTTCTGGCAAAGCAATGGAAGAAAGGAGAGTAAAGATTGGATGAATAATATTTTATTAAGAATGCTGAATTTGAGTGATGTACCTTCAAGAATTCAGGCTAACTCATTAATTTATGAATGAAACTGATAGTTGATTAGAGTAATTGCTGAACATAGTTGGTTTGTTTGATCCCTTGCAACCTCTAAGTCACCTGGTTCGGACAAATATAGTATCATTAAGGCACCCTCCAAATCTCCTCTGTTAAACATTAAAGAAACATTAGAGATTGAGTTCTGTTTTTCAAATAAAGTGTGAATAATAACTCTTTTCATTTCAGTTGAGCTCCCCAGTAAACCCAATGAATATGCAACTGCTGCTGTGCAGACTGTGATTGGTCAGGTTCTGGAGGGAATTCAACCACTACCAGAAGATGCTCAAATTGTTCCATTAACAGAGGCCCTGACTGCTTTTATGGAGGCCTGGATGGATCACATATTGAGGCAAAAGATAAAATTTAGGTAATCTTACACACAATTTTATTATATGTTGTATATCCTGTGAAAAACTTCATAGCTGGTCGTTGTCACACTCAATTTTATCTGACAAGGCTAAATTACATCTGGCAAAAAATAATTTTTACTATTACTTACTAAAATTTTCAGCAACTAATTCTAAGAAAATCTGTTGAGCTATTATACAGGTAAGTATAAATTGATGTTACATAAGGAATAAACCTTGTGGGCACGTGTTAACAAGTTGTAATAGACCGGCAGTTTGAATATTTTTTTTGTCTCCGGTATTAAGCTTTCCCATTCATTTTTAGACATTGGAAATCAAATCACTAGTGCCAATATTTTCTTACTGCTCCATTATAACTTAATTTTTTGATGTGTAATTTAATAAAGGGGAAATAGTGCCTGACAAATTTATTAGAATTCTTTGAGGAGGTAACAAGCAGGATAGATAAAGGGGAACCAGTAGATGTTTGGATTTCCAAAAGGCGTTCGATAAGGTACCGCACATAAGACCACTTAATATGATAAAAGCCTGTGGTGTTGCTGATAGTATATTAGCATGGATAGAGGATTGGCTAACGAATAGAAGACAGAGAGTTGGGATAAGGGGGGCATTTTCAGGATGGCAACCTGCAACTAGTGGAGTGCCACAGGGATCAGGGCTGGGGCCACAATTATTTACAAAATATACTAATGACTTGGATGAGGGAAGTGAATGTATTATCGCCAAGTTTGTGGATGACACAAAAATGGGTGGGAAGTCAAGTTGTGAGGATAACACAAGGAGTCTACAGAAGGATGTAGACAGGTTAAGTGAGTGGGCAAAAGTGGAATATAATGTGGGAAAATGTAAGGTTATGCACTTTGGCAGGAAGAATAGAGGAGCTGAATATTATTTAAAAGGAAAAAGACTGCAGAAGGCTGCAGCACAGAGGGGTTTGGGGGTCCTCGTGCATGAATCCCAAAAAACCAGCATACAAGTTCAGCAGTTAATAGGGAAGGCAAATGGAATTTATTTCAAAGGGAATGGAGCATAAAAATAGGAAAGTCTTGCTAAAACAATACAAGGCACTTGTTAGACCACACCAAGAATACTGTGAGCAGTTTTGGTCCCCTTATCTAAGGAAAGATATACTGGCATTGGAGGCAGTCCAGAGAAGGTTCACTAGGTTGATGCTGGTATGGAGAGATTTTCTTTTGAGGAGAGATTGAGTAGGTTGGACCTATATTCATTGGAATTTGGAAGAATGAGAGGCAACTTTTTTGAAACATATAAGATTCGGAGGGGGCTTGACAGGGTAGATGCTGAGAAGTTGTTTCCCCTTGTGGGAGAGTCTCAGACCAGAGGGCATATTCTCAGAGTAAGGGGTTGTCTATTTAAAGCAGAGATGATGAGGAATTTCTTCTGTCAGAGGACAGTGAATCTATGGAATTCTTTACTGCAGAGGCTGGATCGTTAAGTATATTCAAGGCTGAGTTAGACAGATTTTTAATCAGTAAGGGAATCAAGGGTTATGAGGAAAAGGCAGGAAAATAGAGTTGAGGATTATCAGATCAGCTATGGTCTCATTGAATGGTAGAAATGGCCTACTTCTGCTACCACGTCTTCTGGCCTTACGGTAAAAAGAATTTACAATATTCTCTTCCCCCATCCCCTTATGATTGGAATCCAGAGTAATTGGTACCGGCTAACCAAAATATATTTTACCAACATAGCATTTCATGCCTTTTCCACATTATATTATCTTCTACTGACCCTGGCTTGCAATAATGAAAAGGATAAACACAGATGTTTCTGTTGTCAAACTAAATTCAACAAATTTATGAAGCAAAATTTGCTCATAACAACTTAACTGACTCCTCAGGTTGGTTCAGGTTTAAGGACCAGGAGTACAGTATATCACATGGACATATGCATCATTTGATTTTTTTTTATTGGTTTCATTCAATAGGTGTAAATTAATTATCTCCTTTTCTCTGTCTGAAGGCAGGTCCAACCACAGCACCACAACCTCCACTACGGATAAACAAGGAGGCAGGTCCCAAATCCACCCCAGCTGGAATGGGAATGGAACCCCATGCTGTTGGCACTAATCTGATCCACACTGGCCATCTAGCCAACTGTGCCCCAATGTCCCCCCAACCCAAGGAGTCCAAGTTGCTACGGCAACATACTCTTTTACTGCATGTTGTAGCCTTGAGTTGTGGATAGTGATGGTAGAGGCTCCAATTTCTTTCCATCGCTTCCATCACATGGCTGAGCAGGAATCTCTCCCCCTCTTACTTTTGCATGTGTTGGAAGGATTTACAAGTTTGGTTGAGTTATGAATGCACCTTCCTTGGCCATCAAGTCCAGAACTGGGACTTGAACCCAGAGCTCCTGGTTCAGGCAGGGATGCTACCCACTGCACCACAAAACCTCCTAAAAGTAATTATAAGTAGGGATTAAGTTTGGAGCATGAATCTGTGTAATGAATAGAGCCACCATTGTTCTTAAAGAAGATTGAAACAAACACATTTAAGCCAAAAAAGAGGGATCAGAAAAACGTTATAACATTTCTAACGATAACTATTAGAACTATGAGAAGTGAGGTGGCAACGCATCTTATGAATGAGGTTTGAACCAAATGAGCAATATAGAAAAAGGGAAAATGTGTAACACAATAGCAGAGACCTGAAAAATTTAGATACAGGGTAATACAGTAACACAGAACAATCTAATAAAGAAAAGGAAAAGGGGAAGAAAAAGTTCTTTGTAAGCTAAGATAAAATATAAAGCTTTGTATACTGAAAATTTGAAATGGAACAGAAAAAGCTGTACGTACATGTTATTTGAAATCTAAAGAAAAAAAATGGAATTTTGGTAACAGTTTTCACAACATCAAGACATCCCAAAGAATCTCTCAATGAATGAAGTAATTTTGAACTGTTGTCTTCGTTAGAATGTAAGAAATGATGGATTAACATATTAGATGTGACTCTAACTTATAATGCTAACCTGCCTGTTCTTTTCCAGAAGCTGAATGATTTAATGAACATTTCTGTTTTTATTTCAATACCAATTTACATTTATACAGCGTTTTTAATGCTGTAAAACATCAGCTTCTCCTGGTATGTTGGTTCTCAGCTTTACCTCTCCATCACCCCTCTTAACTTCACCAGCACCTCTGTTGTCAGGCTGCTTGTCTGACATCCCAGGCAGAATTTTCACACCCAGCAGTGGAGGTGCACACGGCCTGAAAATACCAGTGCCAGCTGGCTGACCAATTTCCTGACACCATTTCTGACACTAGCTATTTTTGCCATGGTGTTTCCAGAATTGATAGGGCTTGTTGCCCCTATGAGCTGGGTGGCCAATTAGGCTCATTAAGACAGTTGCTGAGGATATTTAAAGGAGTCTGACTATTTTCCAGTTAATCTCCAGTTTAACTGCGAGAGGCCTGCACCCAGCAGCAAGCCCGGGGGGAGGATGGGGGGTGATAAGGGAGGGAACAGAGCTCTAGGCAGTATACAGGCCTCTTCCTGCCTGTATGTGTGCTGCTGCAGGCAAAGGCCGCCCTGCCTCCACCTGCCCTGCCCTCCCACCATGGTAGCCTGGCTCCTTTTTCTGCTTCTTATTTAAAATGCTTCCTTGTTGAAGCACTTTCTCAGTTACTGTACCTTTACTGAAGCCAGCAGCTCCTCTCAAGCTGCAAGGCCTCTGATTAACAGTGCAACTTCGAGAGCCGGCCTGTCACCATTAATAGGACAGGGAACTTGACCCCCACACCAATTAAGAGGGCAAGTCTGTGAAACTCTCAATTCAGTGACTCGGGGCAAGTTCAAGACCCAGAAATGGTCCTGATTTCTGTTTTCCGCTCCCAACGTGAAAATTCAGACTGCAATCTTGGATGATTTATAATGAGAGGATTTAATTCATTGTCACTGCCACAAATTCCATGGGCAGAATCTTCTGTTTGGCGTGCGGGGGCCCCATACGCCGACGTGTAAAATGATGCGCGGTGACGTCGGGCGTAAGTGCCAATGTCGCCGCACGTCACTCCAATCTTCAGTTCAGCGGGTGTGCACCGGAGTCAGCTGCGCGCCCGCTGAACTGTCAAAGGCCTATGAAGGCCATTAATCAACTAAATAAAGTACTTGTCAGAGCTGCCCATGCAACCTTAAGGTTGGCGGGCAGGCGAAGAGCCCAGGCGGCCTTCGCATTTTTCATGGAACGTCATCCATGGGCGGAATGAGGTTTCATGAAGGGTTTATTAATTCAATAAAATGTTGTATGAAAATTCATAAATGTCCCAACTCATGTGACAATGTCACATGAGGGAAAATGTCTGAATAATTTTATTTTTTTTATTTTTCACATCTTTATGACTGAAATCAATCTCCCTGAGGCAGCTCCGTGCCTCGGAGATTTCTGGGCTCTTTTGCACGCATGCGTGAAAGAGCGCAGGCCATAGAGTCATAGAGGTCTTCAGCACAGAGAAAGGCCCTCCGGCCCATCGATTCTGCGCCAGTCAAACAAGTACCTAACTATTCTAATCCCATTTTCCAGCACTAGGCCCATAGCCTTGTATGTCATGGCATCGCAAGTGCCCATCCAAATACTTCTTAAATGTTATAAGGGTTTCTGCCTCTACCACCCTTTCAGGCAGTGAGTTCCAGATTCCACCACCCTCTGGGTGAAAAGGTTCTTCATCACAACCCTCTAAACCTCCTGCCCCTTACCTTAAATCCATGCCTCCTGGTTAGTGATCCCGCCATTGAGGGGAAAAGTTCCTTCCTGTCTACCCTATCTATGCCCCTCATAATTTAATACACCTCAATTATGTCCCCCCTCAATCTCCTCTGCTCCAGGGAAAATCACCTCAGTCTGTCCAATCTCTCCTCATAACTAAAACTCTCCAGCCCAGGCAACATCCTAGTAAATCTCCTCTGCGCTCTCTCTAGTGCAATCACATCCTTCCTATAATGCGGATTCCAGAACTGCACGCAATACTGTAGCTGTGGCCTAACCAGTGTTTTATACAGTTCCAGCATAACCTCCCTGCTCTTATATTCTATGCCTTGGCTAATAAAGGCAAGTATTCCACATGCCTTCTTAACCACCTTATTTACTTGTCCCGCTACCTTAAGGGACATGCACACCAAGGTCCCTCTGATCCTCGGTACTTCCCAGGGTCCTACCATTCATCCTGTATTCCTGTGCTTTGTTTGTCCTGCCCAAATGCATCACATCAAACTTACCCAGATTAAATTCCATTTGCCACCGATCAGCCCATCTGATCAGTTTGTCTATATTCTCCTGTAATCTAAGGCTGTCCTCCTCACTATTTACCACCCCACCAATTTTCGTGTCATCCGCGAACTTACTGATCAACCCTCCTACATTCAAGTCCAAATCGTTTATATATACCACAAACAGCAAGGGACCCCACTGGACACAGGCATCCAGTCACAAAAATACCCCTTGACAATTACCCTCTGCTTCCTGCCACTCAGCCAATTCTGGATCCAATTTGCCAAATTGCCTTGGATCCCAAGGGCTCTTACCTTCATTATCTGTCTCCCATGGGGGACCTTATCAGAAGCCTTGCTGAAGTCCAGGTAGACTGTCAAATGCATTGCCCTCATCTACACACCTGGTCATCTCTTCGAAAAACTCAATCAAATTGGTCAGACATAGCCTCCCCTTAACAAAACCATGCTGACTGTCCTTGATTAATCACTGCCTCTCCAAGTGTAGGTTAATTCTGTCCCTCAGAATTGCTTCCAATAGCTTCCCCACCACTGAGGTTAGACATTGGCTGTCCTCCAGTGCTCTAGCATCTCTCTTGTGGCCAGAGAGGTATTGAAAATCATTGCCAGTGCCCCTGCTATCTCCTCCCTTGCCTCAATCAACAGCCTTGGATACATTTAATCCGGGCCTAGAGATTTATCTACTTTTAAGCCTGCCAGACCACATAGAACCTCCTCCCTTTCTATGCTAATTTCTTTAATTATATCACAGTCCTTCTGCCTGATTTCCATACCCGCGTCATCCCTCCCACTTGTGAACACTGACACAAAGTATTAATTTAGAACCCTCCCTACGTCTTCTGGCTCCACACACAAATTACTACTATGGTCTTTAATGGGCCCTACTCTTTCCCTAGTTATCCTCTTACTTTTAATGTACTTGTAAAATAACTTTGGATTTTCTTTTATTTTTCCTACCTATGTTTTTCATGCCCTCTTTTTCCTAATTTCCTCTTTAAGTTCCCCCTACATATTCGATACTCCTCAAGGTCTGCTGCTGTTTTGAGCCCTTGGAATCTGCCATAAACCTCCCTTTTTCTCTTTATCCAATCCTGTATATCCCTCAACATCCAGGGTTCCCTGGATTTGTTGATCCCACCCTTTGTCTTTACTGGAATATGTTGGCCCTGTACTTTCCCTATTTCCTTCTTGAATGCGTCCCACTGGTCTGACGCAGATTTACCTAAAAGTAGCTGCTCCCAGTCCATGCTGGCCAAATCACATCTGATCTTATTAAAACCCGGCCTTCCCCCAATTTAGAACTCTGATTTCTGGCCCATCCTTGTCCCTTTCCATAACAACCTTGAATCTAACAGAGTTATGATCACTATCTGCAAAATGCTCCCCCACTGATACCTCTACCATTTGCCTGGCTTCATTCCCTAAAATTAAGTCCAGGACCTTCTACATACTGGCTTAACAAGCTCTCCTGGATGCATTTTAACAACTAAGCTCCCTCTAAACCTATCACGCTATGACTAACCCAGTTAGTGTTGGGGAAGTTGAAATCCCCCACTATTACTACCCTATTATTTTTACACTTCTCTGAAATTTGCCTGCATATCTGCTCTTCTATTTCTCCCTGACTCTTTGGGGGCCTATAGTACACTCCCAGCAATGTGGTTGCTCCCTTTCTGTTTTTAAGCTCTATCCACATGGCTTCATTTGAGGAGCCGTTAAAGATGTCATCCCTCCTTACCGCTGTAATTGATTCCATGATCAATATTGCGATACCCCCTTCCCTGTCTCACCTGAAGACCCTGTATCCTGGATTATTGAGCTGCCAATCCTGCCCCTCTCTCAACCATGTCTCTGTGACAGCAATGACATCATACTTCCATGTGTTAATTTGTAACCTCAACTCATCTGCCTTATTCGTCAGACTCCTTTCATTAAAATAAATACTATCCAACCTTGCCAAATTCCCTTATGCCTTAACTGGCCAATAATTTCTATGCCTTCCAGACTCACTTGTTCTCTCTTCTAATTTTAGCTGTGCATCTCCCCATGCTGAACCTCCTCTCAGGATCCCATATCCCTGCCTAGTTAGTTTAAACCCTCCCCAACAGCACTAGCAAACCTCCCTGCAAGGATGTTGGTCCCATTCTGGTTCAGGTGCAATCCGTCTGCCTTGTACAGGTCCCACCATCCCCAGAAACAGTCCCAATGTCCCAGAAATCTAAAGCACTCCCTCCTGCACCATCTATCCAGCCATGTGTTCATCTGGACTAACCTCATATTTCTATACTCACGAGTGCGTGGCACTGGAAGTAATCCAGAGATTACTATCTTTGAGGTCCTGTTTTTTAATCTGCTTCCTAGCTCCCTAAGTTCTGCTAAATTCCCTCTTTCTACCTCCATGTACCATGATCTCTGTCTGTTTGCCCTCCCCCTTTAGAATACCCTGCAGCTGTTCAGTAACATCCTTGACCCTAGCAGCAGGGAGGGAACATACCATCCTGGAGTCATGTCTACGGCCACAGAAATGCCTGTCTGTTCCCCTTACTATCGAGTCTCCTACCACTATTGCTCTTCCCCGCTTTTTCCTCCCCCCCCCGTGCAGCTGAGGCATTCACAGTGCCACGACCGTGGCTGCAATCCCCAGAGGAACTGTCACTCTCACTGTTTTCCAACTTAGAAAAACAGTTCTCGAGCGAGATGCACCTTGGGGATTTCCTGACTACCTGCCTGACACTTTCTTCTGAATGATGGTCACCTGTTCCCTCTGTCTGCAGTTCCGTAAGCTGTGGGGTGACCACATCTAAAAGTGTGCTCTCTACGAAATTCTCAGCCTCCTGGATGCACCTCAATGCCTCCAGCTGCCGCTCAAGCTCCGAAACTCGGAGTTCATGCAGCTGCAGCTGGTGGCACTTGCTGCACATGTAGTCGGTCAGAGCGCAAGGAGCGTCCAGGACTTCCCACATGTTGCAGGCTGTACAGGACTGAGCTGCCCTGCCATGCCCCTAGTTGAAAAAAAACCCTTACTTTAAGTTAAATACAGTAAGAAATGTTAAATTATTTATGTACTTTAAATAAAAACTAGAACTCTTACCTTTCCTTAGCTTAATTTATTTTAAACTGGAGAAAAATTCGAGAAAAAACTAGAGAAAGACCCTTACCCACTACTCACCAATCAGCTCTCACCTTTGTGCTGACATCACTTTTTGAAGCTTCCCCGCACTCGCGCTGGTTCTGCAGGATATTCTTGCCAGACTGCTTCACCGCGATGCTGACTGCAGGACACTCCCCAGACTGCTTCACCACGATGCTGACTGCAGGACACTCTTCTCAGATTGCTTCACCGCGATGCTGAGAAGAATGTCCTGCAGTCAGCATTGCGGTGAAGCACTGAAGCCCCGACTCTCCCTGTTCTCCCCCACCGCACAGGTAGCGCTGAGTGCTTCCGGGTGCGCGTCACGCTGGGTGGGCCTTAATTGGCCCGCCCACATAAAATGGCGGCACACAGCCGATCGCAGACGGCAATCGGCTCCATGCCTGCCCATGTCCATTCCTGACTGGCCTGCCCAAAGGAGAGAAAATTCTCCCCCATATATCACTGACTCTATCTGCCTTCTTCACCACTGCCTCAGGCAGAAACATATTGCAACATTGCCATCTTGTTTGATTTGAGCTGAGCTTGTAATCTCACAAAAGATGAAGTACTTCCAACTCTACATCATCATGCACCTCCCACTATCTTAGCCCATCTGCTGATGAAACTTTCATTTTTGCCTCTGTATAACCTTAAGTATTCCAATGCTCCCCTCTCACCCTCCATAAATTTCAATTCATCCAAAACTCTCTTAACCACATATTATCACAGACCAAATTACATTTGCTCATTACACCTGTCCTCCCCTGCTGACATTGGCCTCCATTTTTCCTCATGTCTTATGAAGTGATACTTAAATTTTTCTTTTCTTCATTTATCTTTGAAGTATAGGTGTTGCTTGTGAGGCTGAGACAGTTCCACTTGTAAAATTAAGTGGCATGCTTAGTTACTTTAGGAAGCAGTTAAAAGTCAACCATATTACTCTGGGACTGGAGGCATATACAGACCAGACCATATCAGGGAACATTGGAAATAGGAGCAAGAGTAGGCCATTTGGCCTCACAAGCCTGCTCCACCATTCATTTAGATCATAGCGGACTTCTACCTTAGTGCAATTTTCCCACAATGTCCCCATATCCCTTGATATCTTTAATGTCTAGACATCTATCAATCTCTGTCTTGAATATACTCAATGACTGAGCCTCCACAGCCCTCTGAAATAGAGAATTCCAAAGATCTACCATCCCCCTGAGTGAAGAAATTCCTCTTCATCTCAGTTCTATTATTCTGACACTGAGTCCCCAGGTTCTAGACACTCCTCCCCCCCACCACTCCACCCCCTTGCCCCAGACATGGGGAGCATCTCTCCTTCATCTGTCAAGCCCCATAAGAATTATGGCTGGCCCAGCGTTTATTGCTCATCCCTAATTGCCCTTGCGAAGGTAGTGGTGAGCCACTTTCTTGAACTGCTGCACTGCATGTGGTGTAGGTATACCCACCATGCTGTTAGGAAAGGAGTTACAAGAATTTTGTATGCTTCAATGAGATCTTCTCTCATTCTTCTAAACTGATGAGAATATCAGCCCAGTCTCCTCAATCTCTCTTCATAGTACAATGCCACCATCCCAGGGATCAGTCTGGCGAACCTTTGTTGCACTCCCTTTATGGCAAGTATATCCTTCCCTAGGTAAGGAGACCCAAAACTGTACACAGTACTCCAGGTATGGTCTCACCAGGGTGCTATACGATTGCAGAAAGGCTTCATTACTCCTGTACTCAAATCCTCTTGCAATAAAGGCCAGCATATCATTTACCTTCCTAATTACTTGCTGCACCTCGAGTTAGCCATCAGTGACTTATGAACAAAGGCACCCGGGTTCCTTTGGACATCAACACTTCCCAATCTCTCACCATTTAGGAAATACTCTGTCGGCGGGATTTTCCCCTCCGCAGACCAAGTGCGGGAACAAGAGGGAAAAGCGGCTTTTTCCCAGCCGACTGCAATGGCATGTTTTCATACCCAATTGTCCACCTCTCACCTCATTAAATATGTATCAACTGGAAACACGCCATTTCGCCTGCCGGCAGCCTGTGATTTACCCACCCCGCCATAGCATCAGTAGATCTTCGCTCTGGCACCATGTTTAAAACATGCCTGCACACAGGTCTTTCAATGTCTGCAGCCTGGAACTACTCCAGGTGAGAGATGACCCTCAAAAGCAGAAAGAATGCAGCTCCCAAGTTTAGTGATGCCTCGCTGGGTCACCTTCTGGATGCTGTCGAGGCCCACCCTGACACTCTCTACCCTCAGGATGGCCAGCAGAAGGCCAAAAGGGTCACCGTCCAGCCTGGGAGGAGGTGTCTGTGATTGTGGCGGTGAGTGCCAACTTAGCCCGCAGGAGGAAAAGGGTACAGTACTGCAAAATGGATGAATGATCTCATCCGCACAGCCAGGGTAAGTCAACCTTCTTGTCCTTCTCAGCTTACACTCTCTCAAACTCCTCACAAATTCAGAATATGACAGTCAACAGGGATCTCATACATTAACAGCACAAGGGACATCACTACACACTCTCCCACGCACACTCTGACATCTCGACCTAGGCTCACATCCTGTGCATTCCGTGTCCTCATCCCGTACACGGTTCCACTCAGCACCCACACATGGCAGACATCCTTATCATCTGCCTTGGCATGCTTCCTACTCACACTCTCTCCATCTGTTTTCAAGCAGGCCAAGCACGTCCATAATAAAACGGGAGATCCCAGACCAGTGGCGGCATGTCAGAGATCAGCGCTCTCACCCAGATTGAGGAGCATGCCGTACACCTGGTCACGGAGGACCAGGACCATGCCTGCGGCGACAGTGAGTTCAGTGGCACACAACCAAGTGAGGACCCTGCACCAGCTGATCCTTCAGACAGCGAGACTGAGAGTGCAATGTTATGTCTTGGAGTCTGTTGCCATGCATTAATTATCTCTACTCTCTTTCATAGGCACCACAGCCAAGCACCCCACAAAAACTGGGAGCCAGCTCCTCATCTTCAGCCCCGAAGATGCCTCAGATGAGGATTTTGAGGACCCACTTGTGGAAGACCCTTTCTCAGTTTGCGCCCACATCTACCCCAGAGAGACCTGGGACCTGGGTCTAGAGCAGGCTCGATATTAAAATCTGGTGAGTGCAGCACAGATTCTGGTCCACAGCAGCGGAGGCAGGGGCATCTACGGTCACTGACTCTTGGAGGACTGTTGGAGGCCAGGTTTCTGCTGAGCCCTGGTCAGATGACGAGCCTGTGAACTTGGTCTTCATGCAGGCCAACCAGACCATGGTCTGGTTGGAGCAGCAGCAACAGACATGGGAATATCAGCCAGGGTTGTCAGCTGCATTCCACTGGTTGCAATGTATGATGGGGGAGTCCCTCCAGTCTGAGGTAATAGCACCGGCATGCCAGCATACCGGTCAATACTGGTAGGATGGTGGCCGCCATAGAGACCTTGGTCCAGGACATAACACCTGTGCTGCTGCTGGCGTTGCATTTATCGCTGTAGGCATCCACCAGTGGCTACACAAGAGGGGACCCGGGCCAGGGCACCTATATCTCACTTCAGGTGCCCCTCCTCCTCAAGGAGCCAGCCATGGGCCCTCAGGCATTCATAGGGACGAGGACCAGCAGCTGGATAACACAGGGCCGTCTATCCAGGTGACTCCGGGAATGTCCAGTGGCTCCCAATCCCATCACCTGTGACCCCCATCACCTACAACTCCACAGGCTGAGGAGGGTGCACCTGCCCCACAGCAGGAGACCCAAAGCAAGCCAAGGCCCCCAGGTCTAAGCTCTCCAGAGGACGCCCGCCAAAGTCATCAAAGAAAACTACAGTGCATAGCAGTCAGCAGGTTGCCTCCACCTCCGTTTTGGATGTCGGGGATGGACCAAGACGTAGTGATAGGGTTAGGAAGATCAGGAAGTATTAGGAGTACAATGGTGGCATGGGTGTTCACCATATGTATATACTTTCCACCAACGTAAATACAGTTGCACCTGTTCTGCATCTCCTCTTATGTATGTCTGCTCTGTATGCTGAGTTGTGTTGTGCCCCATCAGATGTCACACCATTCATCCACTTATTGTAGATTTTGCATCATATACCCCTGTTTGATGTTGTGTGCAGCCATCTCAAAACTGTATGTTCCTTCTCAGTTCTTTACCATCATCAGTGATGCTTCATCCTCAATGTAAAGTGTGCTTGTGCATCTCATCGACATGCATTGCAAGTTCAAGTGATGTTCATTCTTAGCTATGTAAGATGGAGGCTCATGTAGTCCCCCGACTCGTCTGCATTGTGGAAAGGTAAAGGTGTAGTGTAGAAGGAGAGTTGTAGATGCATGTGGAAAAGGATAATCTTTCCTTGACCCTCCATGCTCTCTGTTTTCCATGAGGGCTTGCAATATATAAACCCATACTCAGAGGTCTTGTGTGCTCCTGCCAGCCTTACGCATTGTTGACTCTACAAGTCTATACCTGCTAAGCTGACCAGTAATTGTGCACACCTTCCCACCTCAATGTGCTGGTGTTCTGTCCCTTGTGGGCACAATTTTGTCCTGGTGCTCGAAGCTACAGCTTTAACTGTTTTGCACCTTGGAATTGTCTGTATAGCACCCACAAGGTTATCGTCAAAAAGAAGGGATGCAGTGTTGGTCCATTTATTCTGCTCAGCCTCCCCTCCCCTAAACACTCGCCGAGCTCAGCGATGCTACATCCATGTAGAGATGCACATATTATCTTGATGGGAAGACAATTATCAGGGCAGAAAAGGCCTAGAAGCTCGGATGTAATGCAGCCAAAGTGTGCTCTTTGTCATCAATGAACCTTGAGGGCTTCATGGTGTGTCTGCATTGTCAGGATCACAAGGCCCAGGGCTGACCATTATGGGGAACTGATGATTTCGAAAAGGAGGCTTTTTCATGTCTGTCAGACAAATATGTGAAGATGGTCATCGCGAAGTGATCCATGTCCATTGAAAGATCAGGCTAACTGGAGCCCTGCATCCTTAACTGAGAGTGGAGGGTCTCAAAGTAATGAGGATTAAAGTAACGCTAAGGATGAATGCTTTGAATAAGTGTTAACATCTGTTGAATGTCCTCGCCTGCCTTGGCCCAAGTTCAGCCTCCCAGTACCACCATCGAAGTGACACTTAAGGTGTTTTTCCATTGCTGGAGATGGATCCCCTTGAGGCTCTTTGTCAGACTGAAGGTGCACTGCCATGAATCCACTGAGGACTGCAATGCAACTCCTGCCTCTTGTCAGCTGCCTTAGAGACTGGGATGCTGGAGAGACGCTTGAAGAGGGAGCACCTTCTGTCATGTGATGTTGGAACAACCTCCTGCAGTTGGTACCTCATCTCAGCAAGGACAAATGCCCCCGAGACTTTAGCATCCTACAAAGGAAGAGGACATGGTGAGCTGAATGTGCAAATACTCAATCTCAGAATGAAGAAGTTAGTTGAAAAGACTAGCCACACTGGTTGTGATACGGGCCCATCATGGAGGCCACTGTTCCGACAGGATAAGCACTGCTGCTCGCCTGGAATCTGGTGACTATGAGCGCCTCACGTGCATGCTTGCCTCGTCTAGCCTGTGCCATGGCTTCTTCCCCTGCTGCTTTGGCTTCCTCGCCCTCAAGACTCTCAATGTCCTCCTCATCGGACGAGACGTGCTACTCTTCCATCTCGGTAGATGGCAACTCCTCCCCACTTTGCAGCACCAGGTGATTCATGAGACCCTCTGGGGAGTGTACTGGAGTACTTCACCAGATCTGTCGAGGCATTGGAAATAACCTTCAAGATGCCAGTGGTCTGCTCCACCAATGTTCGTGTGGTAGAATGAGCATAATTGTACCTTCCCTCAGTTGGAGTTTGTGGCCATCGAACGGATGTTATCACTCATGTCCTTTGCGGGTAGCCTTTGTCACCAAGGAGCCAACCCTGGATACTGTGAGGTCCCTTGAAGATGTCCAGGATCTGAGACCTACTCAAGATGTGAGAGTCATGGTACGTTCCCAGGTATCTCGCACAAACTTGCATGATGTGTTTCTGGAGGCTGCAGACCAGCTGCAGATTGAGCGAGTGGAAACCTTTCCGATTGATGTATTGCATTGCCTGTTGCCAGGGAGCTCTCATAGCCACAGCCTGCACCTGTGGAAATCTGGAAATAGTAGCAAAGCCCAGTGCTCTGGCTGCCTAGCTAGCTTCATCTCTACTGAAGTGCATGCAATTGTGGGCCCTGGCAAAGAGGACATCCATCACCTCCTGTGTGCACTTGTGGGTGAAAGCTTGAGATCCCGCAGAGGTTTCCTGTGGAGCCACGGAAAGAGCCACTTGCTTAGAAGTTAAGAGCAATGGTGACTTTCAAAGCCACAGGCAAAGGATGTCTTTCCAGTTTCACGCCCCCCCCCCCCCCCCCCCCCCCCCCCCCCCCCCCCCCCCCCCGCCCCCATCAGCTGATGGAGAATGTGGCAAATGCGAGCCACCAGACCCCTGGACATGTGGAGGTGTCAATGACACTGTCTGTCACTTATCTACAGAAAAGACATGCGTCTTCTATACACCCTGAGTCTTGAGAGGTGCCTATGCTTAGCGTTTCAGTGAGCCTCATCCTCTGGGCCTGAAGGGGTTTGCTGCCTCTTGTTCATCAAGGTGAAGCTCCTCCCTTTGGCAAGTCTGGCGCTACCATAGCATGTTCTCCGCCCTTCCTCCTGCCTACATGCGATGATGCAGGCAATGTTAAATGCACCCTCCATCTTCCTGAAGGTTTCCTCTCTGCAGGAACATTAAAAGAAAGACATGACTGAGCATCAGCCTTCAAATGAGTCGCTGACTCATGAGTGACTGTGGGTTCCAGGACTTGGTTACAATATAAGCACCTATTAGCCAAAACAATCTTGGCCATCACAGTGACTGCTCTCAGTGTTACAGTATGCTCCCCCCACCATTCTCCCTAGCCCCATTTCAGTAGACCTATTGCTATGAGAAGGATTTTGCCAGGTGCTTGAATGTACTGCATTTATTTGAGGTGATAAATTACTCATTCAGTGGACCCTATGACTGCATCCTTTGGGATACACATGAGGATTCATGCTATATGAAGTGATAAGATTCTTTTAAGGGGGGCATGGGAGTTTGGGAGCTCCCATCGCAACCTGGCAGCTGCAATGTTCTGAGGTAGTGTTTCCAAGAGGCTTCTCCTGTTTGTCCAAGTTCTCACTTATTTTTGGAGTCATTAACACACTGGGGAATTACCACGATTGGCACAATGGGTTACTGCAGGAGAGATTGATGATTGGAATGCATCGGAATTAATCTCGCATAAATGTGCTATTGCGTTGGCTCTATAGATTGCCTCTATAGTTAGTGAGATGCCCCTAACAAGTCTCAGCTGCGCATTCCCCCTCATGTGGTAATACAGATTCTAGATGGATGTGCCTTTAACTGGCCCTCCAGTGCTGTGATCCATTCCTCCCAGAAGCCCTAATAGCCCCTCCCAGGAGCGTTTTGCCTTAGTTTCACTTTCTGTTGTGCCATTGCTTGAAGTTCCTCAAGTTTTATAACCGGGGAACTTCGATACTCGCTGTGTGGCTGTGGAAATCCATCCCATGGTCCTGGAGGAGAATAACGTTTAGTTTTCCCTCCCTCCTTTTACTCTCAGTCCTCCCCCTGTAATCCTTGATCTCATTGTCATTGTGGTTGATGACACTGTGTCAGCCCCTGAGTCATTTGAGGTACATGTGCCAGTACCCCATGTAAACTTTACCCCTCCCCATCTTGAGGCCTATTGTACCCTCTGATGAGACCATCAAGTGCCCACCCCTACACTATTCACAGAATCACATAGTGCAGAAGAGCCCCTTCATTGAGTCTGCACCGACACTTGAGAAACACCTGACCTACTTACCTACCTAATCCCATTTACCAGCACTTGGCCCATAGCCTTGAATGTTATGATGTGCCAAGTGCTCATTCCCGATCTACAGACTGCAGATGTCTTCCCTCACTGTGACTGTACCACCTGTGACCAAGTACTATGCCAGGAGCCCCACCGGACCGTTGTGCGTGAGCTGATGACCACGCCTTGCACACGTTATGCTGGGCATGACTGACCGTGGACTGACATGCCCTCCCCCTCCATGGACTGGGACAAGGACTGTCTTTGGAAGCTGAGCAATGTGAGCTGATGCGCTCTTTCACTCCGCAAATCTCCCGCACTGGCCTCGATTTACTTATGTCCTTCTGTAAGAGACTCTGTCCCAATTGTGGCCCAGAGGACACTTACCTCTCCACTGCACCCCCCAGCCCAGTCATGTGTCTAAGTGCACCCTTCCCCAGTATTCTCCCAGCCCTCCAGTCAAGCCTTGCCCTCCAGCTCCTCCCTTTTGTCGTCTACCCCACATTACAATTCACCCCCCTGCCTTACCATTGGTCTGGTATATAAGAGCCTTGCCTCTTGAAAGCAAAGTGGTGCTGCCCTGCAAAGCCGGCCCGGAGTCTGAGGTGTTGTGTGTGCTGTGCGATGCAAGGTAGGCGAACAAACCTCAAAGTCATGAGTGAGGTGCAAGTCGCCAGGTGCACACCGCTTCTATGCAGTTGTGAACCACACTGGTCTAATTCGGTGCTGGCATGGCTTTTTGACCCAGCATGGGGGCATGATTCTGGCAAGCTGCCTTGATAACGAGCATTCATGATATTCTAATGTATTCAAGTGGTGTTCCTGATATAGCATGGCGGGAAAAGCGCATTGCCATTGAGGGCAGGAGAGGGCAATCGCAACCTGTTTTTAAGCCGACAGGAAACTGACTTTTTTGCTCCCGTTAATTTTTCCCCTCCTGCCCGCCATTACGCTGCCATGGGCGTGATCAGAAAATCCCGGCCTATATTTCCATTTTTCCTATCAAAATAGATGACTTCACATTCTTCCACATTAATTTCCTTCTGCCATGTTCTTGCCCACTCACTTAGCTTGTCTAAATCCCCTTGAAGCCTCTTTGCAACCTCTTCACAACTCACATTTCCATCTAGTTTTGTATTAACAGCAAACTTGGTAATATTACATTTAGTCCCCTCATCCAAATCATTGACATAGATTGTGAATAGCTGAGGCCCAAGCACAGATCCTTGTGGTACCCCACAGCTTGCCAATATGAGACCCGTTTATCTCTACTCTGTTTTCAGTCCATTAACCAATTCTCAACCCATGCCAGTATATCATCCCAATCCAATGTGCTCTAATTTTGCTTACTGACCTCTCGTGTGGTACCTTATTGAAAGCCTTCTGAAAATCCAATTACACCCCACCCACTGGTTCCCCCTTATGTATTCTGCTAGTTCCATCCTCAAAAAACTCCCAATAGGTTTATCAAATATGATTTCCCTTTCATAAATCTATGTTGATTCTTCCCAGTCCTACCATTATTTCCAGTGTCCAGTTATCATATCCTTTGTAACTGGATTCTAGTATTTTCCCTACGACTGATGTCAGGCTAACAAGTCTGTAGTTCCCTGTTTTCTCTCTCCCTCCTTTCTTAAATCATGGGGTTACATTTGCTCCCTTCCAATCTGCAGAAATGATTACAGAATCTATAGAATTTTGGAAAATGACCACCAATGTACCCATTCTGTCAACATCCACACTCTGGATGTAGATAGAAACATAGAAAATAGGAGCAGGAGTAGGCCATTCGGCCCTTTGAGCCTGCTCCGCCCTTTATTATGATCATGGCTGATCATCCAACTCAATAGCCTGCTCCTGCTTTCTCCCCATATCCTTTGATCCCTTTCATCCCAAGAGCTATATCTAACTCCTTCATGAAAACATACAATGTTTAGGCCTCAACTACTTTCTGTGGTAGCGAATTCCACAGGCTCACTGCTCTCTGGGTGAAGAAATTTCTCCTCATCTCAGTCCTAAATGGTCTATCCTGTATCCTCAGTTCTGGACACCCCCACCATTGGGAATATCCTTCCTGCATCTACCCTGTCTAGCCCTGTTAGAATTTTATAGGTTTCCATGAGCTCCTCCCTCATTCTTCTGAACTCCGGCGAATATAATCCTAACCGACTCAATCTCTCCTCATATGTCAGTCCCGCCATCCCAGGAATCAGCCTGGTAAACCTTTCCTGCACTCCCTCGATAGCAAGAACATCCTCAGGTGAGGAGATCAAAACTGCACACAATATTCCATGTGTGGTCTCACCAAGGCCCTGTATAATTGCAGCAAGACATCCCTGCTCCTGTACTCGAATCCTCTTGCTATGAAGGCCCACAAGCCATTTGCCTTCTTTACCGCCTGCTGCACCTGCATGCTTACCTTTAACGACTGGTGTACGAGGACATCCAGGTCTCGTTGCACATTCCTCTCTCTCAATTTATAGCCATTCAGATAATAATTTGCCTTCCTGTTTTTGCGACCAAAATGGATAACCTCACATTTATCCACATTATACTGCATCTGCCATGTATTTGCCCAGTCACTCAGCTTGTCCAAATCTCACTAAAGCATCTCTGCATCCTCCTCACAGTTCACCTTCCCACCCAGCTTTGTGTCAAATTTGGAGATATTACATTTAGTTCCCTCATCTAAATCATTAATATATATTGTGAATAGCTGGGGTCCCAGCACCGATCCCTATGGTACCCCACTAGTCACTGCCTGCCATTTGGAAAAAGACCCGTTTATTCCTACTCTTTGTTTCCTATCTGCTAACCAATTTTCTATCCATCTCAATACACTACCCCCAATCCCATGCATTTTAATTTTACATGCTAATCTCTTATGTGGGACTTTGTCGAAAGCCTTCTGAATATCCAGGGGATTTATCAACTTTCAGTCCCAATAATTTCTCCAGCACTACTTTTTTACTGATACTAATTTCTTTCAGTTCCTCATTTTGCTAGTCCATTGGTTCTCTGGTATTCCTGGGAGGTTCTTCGTGACTCATTCTGTAAAAACAGACACATAATATTTGTTTAGTTTCTCTGTCATTTTCTTGTTCCCTATTATAAATTATTCTGTCTCTGCCTGTAGTGGGCCCACATTTGTCTTTGCTAATCTTTTCCTTTTTACAAACCTTTAGAAGCTTCTACAATCCATTTTTATGTTTCTTGCTAATTTACTTTCATATTCTATGTTCTCTTTCTTTATCAGTTTCTTGGTCCTCATTTGCTGAATCCTAAAATGGTCCCAATCCTCTGACTTAATACTTTTTTTTGGCAACTTTATAAGCTGCTTCCTTTTACTTAATACAATTCTTAACTTGTTAGTCATGGTTGGATCACCTTTCCTGCTGGGTTTTTGTGCCTCAAAGGAATGTAAACTTGTTGTAAACCATTGCCTGTCTACCACAATACCTTTAAATGTAGTTTCCCAATTTGCCCTTCGTGCCTTTGTACTTTCCTTTCTTTAGATTTAAGACCCTAGTTTCAGATTGGACTACATCACTTTCAAATTTCTTGTAAATTCTATCATCCACAAGAAGCTCAACACGATCCAGGACAAAGCAAGCCTGCTTGATTGACGCCCCATCCACAAATATTCACTCCCTCCGCCACCAATGCACAGTGTGTACCATCTACAAAATGCACTGCAGGAACTCACCAAGGCTCCTCAGACAGCACCTTCCAAACCCATGACCGCTACCATCTAGAAGGAAATGGGCAGCAGACAAATGGGAATGCCACCACCTGGAAGTTTCCCTCCAAGCCGCTCACCATCCTGACTTGGAAATACATCACCATTATTTCACTGTCGCTGGGTTAAAATGCTGGAACTTTCTCCCTAATAGCACTGTGTGTGTACCTACATCACATGGACTGCAGTGGTTAAAGAAGACAGCTGACCACCACCTTTTCAAGGGCTATTAGGGATGGGCAATAAATCCTGGCCTGGCCAGCAACACTTAAATCCCATGAATGAATAAAAACAAATTATGGTCACTCTTCCCTAGAGGCTCCTTTACAACAAAATTATCAATTACCCCTTTCTGATTGCACAATACTAGGTCTAACATAGCTAGTTCTCTGGTTGGTTCCTGAACATACTGTTCTAGAAAACCATCTTGTCTATATTCCAGGAATTCGTCCTCCACAGCATTAGTGCTAATTAGGCTTACCCAGTCCTTATGCAGATTGAAGTCCCCCATTAATCATGGCCAATGGTACTGTATTACCCTTGTTACATGCACCCCTAGTTTCCTGATTTATGTCATGCCCTAAATTACCACAACTTTTTGGTGGCCTACAAACAATCTGACCAATGTTTGCTGCCTCTTGATGTTTCTTAGCTCCACCCTAACTGATTCTTCTAATCTACCACTGATCACATCCTTTATTAACAGCTCTACCTCACGTCCTTTTCCTTTTTTCCTATCGTTCCTAAATGTTGAATGTCCTTGAACATTCAGTTCCCTGTCTTGATCACCCTGCAGTCACAGCTGCAGCCAATGGCAATTAACTCATTCCAGTTTACATCCATCAGTGCCATCAGTTCACCTACCTTGTTGTAAATGTTGTGTGCATTCAGATAGAGTGCCTTTAATTCTTAATTATTTTCACAACCCCTAGCCATATCTGCTGGCTTATCTCTTAAATTTGCACACCCTACCCCTCCCTGCCATATTCAGGTTATAAATTCCCTTATTTTTTTTTTAATTGTGGGATGTGGACATCGCTGGATAGGCCAGCATTTATTGCCCATCCCTAATTGCCCTCATTCAAAGGGCATTTTTAAGAATCAACCACATTGTTGTGGGTCTGGAGTCACATGTAGGCCAGACCAGTAAGGACAGCAGATTTCTGTAAAGGACGTTAGTGAACCAAATGGGTTTTTACAACAATCGGCAATGGTTTCATGGTTATCATCAGACTTTTAATTCCAGATTTTTATTGGATTCAAATCCCACCATCTGCCATGATGGAATTTGGACCTGGGTGCCCAGAGCATTCGTAGTCCAGTGACAATACCACTGTGCCACCACCTCCCATTGTTACCTTGCTTTCTAGCCTTCTACACTCTCTTTAATTTATCACAATCTTTCCTCACTTGATCCCAACTATTTAGTTTAAAGCCCTCTCTTAATGCCCGAGTTATACAACTCACCAGAACAGTGGTCGCAGCATGGTTCAGGCCAAGACTGTTCCAGTGGTACAGCTCCCACTATCCCCACTCCTGGGCCAGTGCCCCATGAATCTAAACCCATTTCTCCCATACCAATCTTTAAACCATACGTTTAAACCTCTAATCTTATTTACCCTACCCAATTTAGAGATTATTACCTTTGAGGTTCTGCTTTTTAATTTGGCCCCTAGCCATACTTTCTAAGCAGAACATCTTTTATAGTCCTACTTATGTCACTGGTACCTACATGGACCACGACAACGGGCTCCTTCCTCTTGCACTGCAGCTTTCTCCAGCCTAGAGCAGATGTCCTGAACCCTGGCACTAGGCAGGCAACATAGCCTTCTGGATTGACGCTGTCAGTTGTAGAGAGCTGTGTCTGTCCACCGCTGACTATGGTGTCTCCTACTACCAGTACATTCCAATTAATGCCCGCACCCCCCCTCTCCCCCTCCCCTTCTGGCTTGAATAGCTTCTTGTATCGCAGTGGCATGGTCAGTTTGCTGATCCACCCTGCTGCACCTGCTTTCATCCAAACAGGCTCTAAGAACCTCTACTCTAAGGGGTGTGACCACCTCCTGGAACAAAGTGTACAGGTAACTTTCCCCCTCCCAAATGTGTTGCAGTGTCTGCAGCTCATCCTCCAGCTTAATGGCTCCGAGCCAAAATTCCTCCAGTCGTAGACACTTATGTAGACCTGTTTTCTTTGGATGACACAGATGTCCACAAGCTCCCACAATCAGCAGCCGCCACACATCACCTGCCCTGCTAGCTTTATAGCATTTAATTAATTAATTATTTTACCGATTAAATTTTAATTAATGTCTCTAGTCTTGCCGGTGCTCATATCCTTATTATTTCAATAAATGTTCTACTCACCCCGATTGAAATTCTCTAGCTAGGATAAAAAGGAGATACTCACCAGCCAATCAAATAAGCATTACTACTATCAGTAAATCTTACTAATGCTAATAAAACCTTACAATTACTAAAATGACCCGAGTTTTGAAAGATAAATGAGAAAAATATTCATCAACCAATTAAGTACCTGTTTTCCTGTGAGTTCACATTTCAGTGTTTCTCAAGACTTGGCTGGGCCACTCTGGAGCCACAGACTGGACTGGATGAGATAGCCTTTGCTCTCTGTCTCTGGACCCTCACCTCTCCTGCCCTTTTAGATGCTGCTCTCTGTTTCTGGATCCTTCTCTCTCTCACCCTTTTAGATGCTGCTTTCTGTCTTTGGATCCACCTCCCTCCCACCTTTTTAGATGCTGTTGCCTGTCTCTGAGTCCTCTTCTCCTCTGCCCTTTTAGATGCTTCTGTCTGTCTCTGGACCCTCCTCTCTCCCAGCCTTTTAGATGCTGCTGCCTGTCTCCGTGTCCTCCTTCGTCCAGCTCTTTTAGGTGCTGCTGCCTGTCTCCAGGTCCTCTGTCCTGCTCTTTTAGATGCTGTTGTCTGTCTCCAGGTCCTCTGTTCTGCTCTTTTAGGTGCTGCTGCCTGTCTCCAGATTCTCTTCTCTCCCGCTCTTTTAGGTGCTGCTGTCTGTGCCTGGGTCCTCAGGACAGAGTCAGAACAGTAGTTCTTCCCTAAAGGACATAAGTAAACTCATTGGTTTTATGACAATCCAGCAACTTCATGGTCACTTTTACTAATACCAACTTTTTAATTGTAGATTTTTAAAGTTGAATTCAAATCCTCAAACTGTTATGATGAAATTTGAACTCACTTTAAATAACGTAATCACAACACCACTGTAGCTTTAAATGCCAGTTGTTAATCGTTGTTAAACCTGTGTCTTTAATTAAATAATTTTCAACAGACACTATGGCACTATGGGCAATATTTAATGGAGGCGACTGGCATCTTGTCGACCAGCTGGAGAGCCAGCAAGAGCCTTGCAAAACCTCTTTTGGGGAAGTCCCCGCTGAATCCTGTGTCACCCTGGCACTTAACTGGACAGCAGTGTCCCTTTCCTCGGGATCAAGGAGTGGGAGTGGGGGTGGGGGGGCGGGCAGAGTCCTGCCTTCTGAGAGTTGCTAGCCAAGCAGAAGCCAGCAATTCTATTGAACGGCATTGCCACAGGGAAGGCGGTGACTGCTGCCAATATGAAACCCATCCAAGGCCTAGGAGCATTGCTGGATCCCAGGCCACAGGTGAACAATGGCGGGAAGGGTGTTGGGGGTTGTGGTGTGGGGGGACAGTGAGGGGGCTCAACAGCTCGGGCACGTG
Source organism: Carcharodon carcharias (assembly GCF_017639515.1). Lineage (NCBI taxonomy): Eukaryota > Metazoa > Chordata > Chondrichthyes > Lamniformes > Lamnidae > Carcharodon > Carcharodon carcharias. Next base: position 229,738,771 of record NC_054467.1, read on the forward strand.
TATACTTTTCAGCAGCCCCCCCTCCCCCTTCCTTCCCAATGCCAGGTCCCTCATTCAGGCATTGAGTGCCTTTAAATGAGGCACACCCTCCCCTTCCGGAAGCCCATGTTGGTTTGCTTGTTGGGCTCCCTGCATGGTGAGCCCTCCCCTCCAATGGATTAATATTAGTGCTGGTGGGATCAGTTGGCAGAGGATGGGACAGCAATCCACGGGCCTTCCTGCCACAGTCTTAATCGGGATGGAGGGGGGAAGGTGGCAGGGACTCCACCCGCCTGCCTCCCACTTGATTAATTGCCCCTCCCCCTCCCAACACACCATGGGAGAGGGTATTAAATCCACTCTATGAATTTCTTTATTCTTTCATGGGTTTGTAGGTGTCGCTGGCAAGGCCAGCATTTGTTGCCCATCCCTAATTTCCCTTGAACTGAGTGGCTTACTTGGCCATTTTAGAAGGCAGTTAAAAGTCAACCACATTGCTGTGGGTCTGGAGTCACATGTAGGTCAGATCAGGTGAGAAAGGCAGATTCCCTTCCCCAAAGGGGCATTAGTGAATCAGATGGGTTTTTACAACAATCGATGATAGTTTCATGGTCACCATTACTGAGCCTAGCTTTATATTCCAGATTTTTATTAAAAAATAAAATCTGCCACGGTGGGATTTGAACCCATGCCCCATGAAATTAGCCTGCACCTCTGGATCACTAGTCCAGTGATATTACCACTACACCACCATCTCCTCTGTTCAGGTTATTTACTTCTATTCCTTTTCTGTAAACTATTTAATTAAAGATGGGTAATAATTTGATTCCAGTAGGATATATATTCTCGTCTATTTGTTATAATATCACAACAAATGTAACTGTTCTATTAAATTGTGAATTTGTTATTTATGTGCTTTAGCCTCCAGGGTGCCTTGCAGCTGAAGCAGGATTTTGATATAATCAGAGACTTACTCTGCTCAGATGAACAGCAACTCTCATCAGAAATCAGACAGGCTATTCTTTCTCTCCGTGTCTTCCATCAAGTGGACAATGCCATTATCTGCCTCCTTCAGCAACCTATCAGGAGGGTCTATTTTCCATCAAACGCCTGGGAGCCATTCAGGAGCTGCTGTATGTGTTTTCTATTATTTGTAAATTCTGATTTAGTTTTGTACATTAGTGAGATGGGTTATATGTGTCAAAACTCAGTTAGCCAAGCGGTGAAGAACAGAGTATTGTAGCTTAATCTTTATTCACTTACAAGCTTTTATGTGCAGAGATGAGGACAGGTGAGTGTCCAATTAATACCCACTGCCTGAACACAATTAAGATCCAATTTAAATAATATTAACAATATGGCTTTCTCCAAAACATGGGGCAGGACTTTTCCTCTTTGGACAGGAAATGGAGGTTTCCTTGTGCTGAAACCGCCTCCCTAGGTGGGTGGGGGGAGATGGGTGGAGTAATGGGCACTCATTGTGATTTTCATAGGGGCGCCTTAATTGGACTGGAGACAGGCATGCCATCAAATTAAGGGATATCAAAGCTAAAGGGCCATCAGAGCACATCCAGCTTGAAAAGAGCAGCAGGCTGCAATAAAGGGTAAGTAAGGCAGAGGGCGTTTCAAGATGGAGGCGCCTTCTCCAACTTTTTAAAATTTTGAATCAAAAAATGGATCCTGCAGTTAGGCTTCCACTGTGTGTGTGGTGGGAGGGGGTGGGGGCTGCCCCTCTCATTTGGCTACTCCTGCACCCCAGTGTGCTCTGAGGAGGCTGCCTTCAGGCAACTAAACTGGTCTCCACCACCAGCAGGAGCCTGATGGACAACTGGAAAATCCCAGCCAACAGCCTTTAATTGGTCTCAGCAGTCTCTTAATGAGCTATGATGGTACCCTGCTGCATACAGGTGGGCAGCCCTGCCACGCCCCCAATCCTGCTTCTGTAAAATGGCCCAGAGGTGGGATGGAGCCAGGTACTGGCACACTGGCCAGCAGGGCTATGTTTAGCTCCCATCCAGCTCTGTTCCTGCCCCCAGCTGAGGCTCAAAATTTAACCCATGATGTCTGTATTTGCTCAGTGATTTTGGGAGAAACCAGAGAACCATGCAATATACAATATTTAACAAGTTAGTCCTAATTAGTGCGGCTTCACCTAAATGATCTGTCAGTTCTTTTATAAGTGTAACAGTACAACACTTCTTTATGTGAAATGCTGGAGAAGAGGTGTAATCATCAACTGACGCCGTCAATTTTTCACCTGAAAAGCAAGATGATTGTAGTTGAAAATTGGTGGGGATGGAGGGCATTCCTTTGATGCCCGAGGCCCTCCTCCCACAACTTTCAGGCAGGTCTATAAATGGACGACCAGCCCATTCACATCAAATGGGAGTAATGGTGCCCTGCCAATCCTGACAAATGAACAGTGCATAAATTATTCAAACTCCATTCAATTGTAACAGCAGTTGAATGACCTAACCTGCAGCCCTCAAAGGGACATTTGGATGCTACTCACAAATGGCAAAAGGATTTTCTTTTATTTTGTGGGAGTAGGAGAAGCGGGCATACCCCCCTGAGGCTCAGAAGAAAAATATTGGCTGTTACAGGCCAGTTTGAAGTCAGTCACTTCCACCTCACCTTTGGAATTAACTTATTGTACATATCTAAGGGGCTTCTAAGAAAGGCACTGCAATTATCGTGGGTGATTTTAATCTACATATAGATTAGATGAATCAGATCAGCAAAGGCAGCATGGAAGATGAGTTCATAGAGTGTTTGGGACAATATCTTAGAGCAGCATGTACTAGATCCAACCAGAGAGCAGGCTATTCTAGACCTGATAGTGTGCAATGAGGGGGGATTAATTAATGACCTCATGGTAAGGAGTCTCGAGGTAGTAGTGATCATAACATGACTAAATTTTACATTCAGTTTGAGAAAGAGGAGTGTCGTTCAAAGACTAGTGATTTAAAGTTAAATAAAGACAATTACAAGGATGTGAAGGCAGAGCTGGCTAGAATGAAGTAGAAAAATAGGTTAAGGGGTAGGCCAGTAGAAATGCAATGGCAGACATTTAAGGACATATTTCATAATGTTCAGCAAAGATGCATTCCAGCTAAAAAGAAAGACACTGAAAGACAATGCACCATCTGTGGCGAACTAAAGAAGTTAAAGATAGTGTCAAATTGAAAGAAAAACTACACAATTCTACGAAGATTAGTGGTAGAGATTGGACAGAATTTAAAAACCAACAAATACTAAAAAGTAATATGGAGGGAGAAATTAGAGTATGAAGAAACCTAGCTAGAAATATAAAAACAGAGTATGAGTTTCTACATACATTTAAAAAGGAAAAGATAAATTAAAATGAGGGTGGATTCTCTGGTGAGTGAGTGATGGAGTATAATATGGGAAAATGTGAACTCGTCCACTTCGGCAGGAAGAATAGAAAAGCAGTATATTATTGAAATGGAGAAAGATTGCAAAAGTTCTGAGGTACAGCGGGATCTGAATGACCTGGTAATGAATCATGAAAGGTTAGTATTCAGGTACAACAAGTGATTAGGAAGGCTGTTGCTTATTGCAAGGAGAATGGAATATAAAAGTAGGGAAGTTTTGCTACAGTTGGAGAGGGCAGTGGTGAGGCCACATTTGGAATACTGTATATTTTTGGTCCCCTTACTTGAGAAAGAACATAATAGCATTAGAAGATTCAGAGAAGGTTCCCTTGACTGATTCTGGGATGAAGACGTTATCTTATGAGGGAAAGTTGGACAGGCTGGGCCTATATCCATTGGAGCTTAGAAGATTGAGAGGTGATCTTATTGAAGCATGTAGGATCCTAAGGGGAATTGATAGGGTGTATGCTGAGAGGATGTTTGCTCGGCTGGGACAGACTAGATCTAGAGGACATAGTTTAAAAATAATGGGTGTCCCATTTTAAAACAGAGGTAAGGAGAATTTTTTCTCTGAGCGTTGTTGGCCTGTGAAATTCTCTTCCCCAGAGAGCAGTGGAAATAGTGTCATTGAATATTTTTAACATTGAATTAGATAAATTCTTGATTGACAAGGGTATCAAAGGGATAGGGGGTAGACAGGAAAGTGGAGTTGTGGCCACAATCAGATCAGCAATGATCTTATCAAATGGAAGACTAGGCTTGAGTGGCCAAATGGCATACTCGTGCTCCTACTTCGTATGTTTGTACGTTTGAACCAAGTCTAAGGTCTAGACTGAGCCATTAATGAACAGGTTATTGAAGTGTAATAGCTCCTTGATAGCACTGTTGAAGACGCCTGCCACCACTTCACTCTTATTAGCCTATTAGTTTCTGTCTACTTCTGGTATGTAGCTTGTGCCTTCCACTATGAAGACAAACACAAAATATTTGTTCAATGTCTCTGCCCCTATCTCAATGCTCATGACAATTTCCCTGTTTCCACCTCTTAGGTACTAATGTTTACTTTAGTTACCCTCCTCCATTCTCAAAGTTTTTTGTTTTTTAATGACACATATTTTTGTTGAACACTTTAAATCGTTTCTTTAAATGTTTTTCACTGCCTATTTACCCAATCAGTCCTATCCAGCTCTCCCCTCATACCAGTGTAATTAGCTATGTTTAAGTTTAAGGGTCTTGTTTTAGACTTGCGTATCTCTCTCAAACTTAATATGGAATTCAGTTGTATTGTGGTCACTTTTACTCAGAGGACCTTTTACTATGTTTAGGATTACTAATTAACCCTGTCTCATTACACAATACTAGATCTAAAATCGCTTTGTCCCTATTTGTCCTAATGCATTGTTCTTGGAAGCTTTTGCAAAAACATTTGCCTACATTTGACCACCTTTGCTGATTTGATTTGCCCAGTCTATATGAAGGTCAAAGTCTTCCACTATTATTACATTGCCTTTGCCACAAGCTCCAATTATTTGCTTAATGCTCTGTCCAATAGTATAAAATTGTTAGAGACCTACAGCTAAACATAGAAACATAGAAGATAGGAGCAAGAGTAGGCCATTCAGCCCTTCGAGCCTGCTCTGCCATTCATTATAATCATGGCTGATCATCCAGCTCAATACCCTGCTCCCACTTTCTCCCCGTATCCTTTGATCCCTTTCGCCCCAAGAGCTATATCTAACTCCTTGAAAACATACAATGCTTTGACCTCAACTACTTTCTGTGGTAGCAAATTCCACAGGCTCACCATTCTCTGGGTGAAGAAATTTCTCCTCATCTCATGGTCTACCCCGTATCTTCAGACTGTGACCCCTGGTCCTGGACTCCCCTACCATTGGGAACATCTTTCCTGCATCTACCCTGTCGAGTCCTGTTAGAATTTTAAAGGTTTCTATGCGATCCCCCCTCATTCTTCTGAACTCCAGCGAATATAATCCTAACCGACTCAATCTCTCCTCATATGTCAGTCCTGCCATCCCAGGAATCAGTCTGGTAAACCTTCGCTGCACTCCCTCTACAGCAAGGACATCCTTCCTCAGATAAGGAGACCAAAACTGCACACAATATTCCAGGTGTAGTCTCACCAAAGCCCTGTATAATTGCAGCAAGACCTCCCTGCTCTTATACCCAAATCCTCTTGCTATGAAGGCCAACATACCATTTGCCTTCTTTACCACCTGCATGCTTACTTTCAGTGGCTGGTGTATGAGGACACTCAGGTCTCATTGCACATTCCCCTCTCTCAATTTATAGCCATTCAGATAATAATCTGCCTTACTGTCATTAATGTTTTCTGATCCTTTTTCCTAACTTCCACCTATACTAATTCTACTTCTGGATTTTGTAAGCCAAGATCTTTTCTTACTACTGTCTTAATGTCGTTCTTTATTATCAGGGCTACTCCTTCTCCCTCCCCATTCTGCCTGTCTTTTCAAAATGTTGTCTACCCTTGAACATTTATCTCTAAATCTTGGTCACCTTGCAACCATGTGAATGGCGATTATTGCACTTTTCTTTGCATGGACCTTATTCTCTGAGGCACTATTAATGTTAAATTCTCTGTCCCTTCCTGTCCCACTCTGCATGTCTTTACCCAAATTGCTACACTGCTCTATTGCCTCGATTTTTCTCTTTAGATTTCTAAATCTCCCTTCACCTGACTGCTTCCCTTCTCGTCTTCTCTTTTAGTCTAAAACCCTGTCCATAGCCCTAGTTAAACGATTTGCAAGCATGCTGATTCTAGCCCAGTTTAAGTGAAACCTGTGCCAGCTCCCTCTTTCCCCAGTACTGTTGTCCGTGCCCCATGCATTGAAATCGCTTCTTCCCACATCATTCTTTTTGCCTAATCCTATTCAAATTGGCGTGTGACTTCAGTAACAATCCAGAGATTATTACCTTTGATGATCCTGATTTTAATTAGGGCTCTAACTCCTCAAACTTTCTCAACAGAACATCTTTTCTAATTCTGCCCAAACCGTTGGATCACGTGGATCATGACAACTGGATTCCTTGCTCACCCACTCCAAGTTTGTTTCCAGCCATAAGGAGATGTCTTTAACCCTGGCATTGTGTGGGCAATACAACCTCTGGAAACCCTGATCATGGCTGCAGAGAATATCTTATCTCCCTATCTTATCTCTCTACTATCCCCTGTCACTACCACTGTTTATTCTGACTCTCGAGCCTTGATTTTCCTGAATCCAGAAATCTCGCCCCCATTTCCAACAGATCCTATTCTCGTCGGTAGGGCACAGGGGGCGGTATGTGACTCACACATGGGGGAAGCCCAAACCCAGCAACATCATTTGAACTCAGTGCATTTTTGCTGGAGAGAAAGTCTTATCCTGCAGTGTGTGAATTCCGATTTTATACAGTAGAAGTAAATGCCAGCAAAAGGACTGTGGAACCGACAAGCTTTAATGTTATTTAAATCCTCTGCCCTTAAGTTTTGTGGGGCTGGGGGCAAAATGTGGTAAACAGCCTGGCTGTGTCTCTGAGTTGAGAAAAACAATGCTTGTCATTTCAATAGCTGTTTGCTGGCATAACACTAAGGGCTGCCATTATAGCATTATTATTGCTTTGTTTCCACAACCTGCCATTATCACAGTGGGCGGGGGGAGGGGACGGTGCTGTAAGTTCACAGTTTGATTTGCTCCAAGAGGTTATTAAGGGATTAGCTGTCTTTGATGTGGGGTTATGAATGCAAATATTAGGTGCTTGACAGGTTTTAAATATATTGAATGAGCTTTTATCAATGAGAGTGTTTTTTATGTAACAAAGTCTGTAATAGAGGCCTGAATTTTTTGTTTGTCAGGTGCACGCAATCGGTGGGCCCGGAAGAAGATGGGAAATGGGTCTCCAGCCACGATCGGTTCCCGACTGCGATTTCACACTGGCTGGCCAATTAATGGTCAGCCAGCGGGAAATACGCGCTGAGAAATACTCAGCGCTGCTGGGGTAGGGGCGGGAAGATGGCGGGCACCGATCTAACTGAGGGTTAGATCTAACATGAGTGAGAGTTTCCAGTGAGCTCCCTGAAGGCAGACAGCTGCCCAAGGGAGCTGCAGACCTCCACAGAATAACGGAAACAACAAAAGTGCTGCAAAATGTGCCCATGTAGCAGTCAAGCACCTCATAAAACAAAAGTCCCCAGATATCTCTTTTTATTTTATGTCCCCACGGAGATTTCATCCCGCCCTGGATCGAGGTTTGAGCAAAAATATGAATGCTGCCTGCAAGAATGGCCCGTCTGCCAACCCTAAATGTGGACGGGCCACGTAAAATCGCTGTTAATGGCATTGTTAATAGGCTTAATTGCCTGCTTAGTTGTCAGCAGGTGCATTTCCGACTGCCACCTGTATCCACCGAGCAAAATACCTTGCGTGATGACATTGGGATGCTCGCTCGACATCTTGCGTTATTTTATGTCTGTTCAGGTCAGGCACCTGCCTGCCCGCGGAACATAAAATCCTGGCCAGAGACTTAGAACTTAATTTTATTCAATCTAAGCATGGCTCCTGAGATCTGCCTGTGGGGAATACTGGGGGCATGGGTTGGCATATTAGCACTATGTTGTCATAGGTCTATAAAGGGCCATGGGGATGAGTGAAGGGATTGGAGGGTAAGAGGGGTCATTGGGGGGTGGGGGCATGGGTTGGCATGAGTTGGCATAGATGGAGCATGGGTATTGGGTGGGGAGATAAGGGGGTATGAGGGGTGAGGGCTAGACGGCCTAATATTGAACAACACAAGTGGGACAAAGTCCCAGAGAAAAGTGGCCTTTTAACTAGGCCCCTTCAGCAGCCTCTGTGACCGCCTCCAAACTGTTTCTGGTGGCGGCAGACCTGACTCCAGCATGTACCCCCCCTGTCAGAACAAACATCTCCCAATTCAAGTTACATTTTCCCTAGGATGCTATGGCAAGCCAGAAAATTTCCCGACTCTGCATTCACCACAGGATCAAAAATCCAGGCCCCTGTATTTTATTCTTTAATCATTCCTCTTTCTGCACTAATATATTAGTCCCAACCCCATGAGCCCTTGTGACTTTTATGTGGCACCTTACTGATACCTTCTGAAAATCCAAATGTATGATATCCAATGGTTCTACTTTATCCACTCTAAAGGAGGAGAGAAGGTTGGAGAGGCAGAGAGGTTTTGGGAGGGAATTCCAGAGTTTAAGTTTCAGGCAGCTGAAGATACGGCTATCACTGGTGGAGTAGTTAAAATTGAAGATACTGAGGAAGCCAGAATCCAAGGAGCGCAAAGATTATGGGGCTGAAGGAGATTACAGAGACAAGAGGGATGAGGCCATGGAGGGATTTGAAAACAAGGATGCGAGTATTGAAATTGAGGCATTGCTGGACGGAGAGCCAATATGGATCAGTGAGCACAAGGATGATGGGAGAACGGGGCAGTGCAAGTTAGCATACAGAATATTGAATGGAATAGTAAGCCTAGAAGTAAAAAAATTGTGGATAAAGATTTCAGTGCCATATTCATATCTTACTTAGCATGACACAAAGTAAAAGTTTGTTGTACAAATTTAGAATTTTAAAAAATGATTGTGGGTAACTTTTTTTGGCATCAGTCTATGTTTTTGTAGACACGAAATGTTTCAGTCTCTGCTCTAACAGCTTCTACCCCCACCGCCAAAATATTATTGGAACTCTTCAGGTTACAGCATGAAGCAAAATCTCAGCCTCTTATCCTGTCAGCATAGTGTTGCTATACAGTCTGCTTTCTTGATGAAGTTGATTTTAGCTTGCTCTATTTAACTTTGGGTAGGATTAAAAATCCACAAGAAGGCCATTGTTACATCAGCCTGAAAAGGTTGGCATGTTCTCTTTACTCAGTGAGAGCTTTCATGGACTATTGAGTTCAGTTTTTAAACTGTCACATTAACTCCATTCCTTCCATTCATTATTACGACTTCACCCTTCCTTTCAAGGAACAGTCTCCAGTCCGTGACTTTCTATGGTGAGAGGTTGGCACATTACAAAACATATTCCCTTTCCACTTGACCAAGAGCATTCTTTGTTATATCTAGTGGAAAATCTTAAACTGGCATTAACCATGAGTGGATTGGATCTCTGCTCATGCTGGCGTTTTTATTTTTATCTTTTCATGGAATGTGAGCATTGCTGGCAAGGCCAGTAGTTATTGCCCAATCCTGATTGCCCATGAGAAGGTGTTGGTGAGTTGCCTCCTTGAATCACAGAAGTCCATGTGGTGTAGGTGCACCAACAGTGCTGTTAGGAAGGTAATTCCAGGATTTTGACCTAGCAACATTGAATGAGCGGTGATTGTAATTCCAAATGAAGATGATGTGTGGCGTAGAGGGGAACTTCCAAGTGGTGCTGTTCCCAAACACCTGTTCTCCTTGTTCTTCTAGACGATAGAGGTTGCAGGTTTGAAAAGTGTTATCAAAGGAGGCTTGAGAGTTGGTGCAGTGCATCTTGTACATGCTACACACTGCTGCCACTGTGCACTGGTGGTGGAGGAAGTAAATGTTTCAGGTGGTGGATGGGGTGCCAATCAAGCGTCTGCTTTGTCCTGGATGGTGTCAAGCTTCTTGAGTGTTGTTGGAGTTACACTCATCCAGGCGAGTGGAGAGTATTCCATCTGCTGACTTGTGCCTTGTAGATAGTGGACAGGTTTTGGAGAGTCAGGAGATGAGTTTCTGCAGAATTCCCAGGTTCTGAACTGCTCTTGTAGCCACAATATTTATATGGCTAATCCAGTTCAGTTACTGGTCAATAGTGAGCCCCAGGATTTTGATCGTGGGGGATTCAGCGATGCTAATGCCATTGAATATCAAGGGACAATGATTAGATTCTCTCTTGTTGAAGATGGTCATTGCCTGGCATTTGTGTGGCGTGCATGTTATTTGCCACTTATCAGTCCAAGCCTGAACATTGTCCAGGTCTTGGTGCATTTGGACACAGACTGCTTCATTGACTAGTCTGTGGGACAGCTCTCCCAATTAATATTCCTAGACGTTAGTGAGGACGACTTTCCAGGGTCGACTGAGCAAGGTGTGCCTTTGTTGTTTCCAGTATCTAGGTCAATGCAGGTGGTCCATCTGCATTCTGTAGCAGTTCAATACAACTAAGTAGATTGCTAGGCCATTTCAGAAGGCAGTTGAGAGTCAACCAAATTGTTATGGGTCTGGAGTCGGGTAGGCTAAGTTGAGTAAGGATGGTGGATTTCTTTCCCTGAAGGTCCTTCATGAACCAGATAGGTTTTTAACCACCAATCCAGTCATTTCATGATCATAATTACTGATGCCAGCTTTTCATTTCAGATTTACTAGCCTGTGTTAAGATTTGAACTCTCGTCTCTGCAGCATTAGTCCAGGCCTCTGGATTATTGTCCTGTAACATTTCCCCTGTGCTATCATTAATTAATTTCTCTGGGAGGGCTTCTTCAATTACAGGTTAAAGTAAAATCATTGAGACAAATAACAGAATAAAGCATTTGTGAAAAGGAAGTGCTCAATATTGAGTGTGCTTACTCACAGATACTGTTCTCTTTCCAGAAAATAACCATTTCAGAAGCCATCAGTTCCTCAGCATTCCTTACGTTGATGTGTATAAGGGAGGGGGAGGGAAGTTTCTCTTGTAGGGATTTCTCTTTCTATTATTACTATTGTTTGACACTATATTTGGATGAAGGGTTAAACTGGTCCTAAGTAAAATAATTAGTTATCTTTGGATGAAGCGTGATGTTTATATTCTGATTTTAAACTTTAAAATCCTTTATTATTAATATTAATTTTGAAAGGTAGTGGCGTAGTGGTATTGACACTGGACTAGTTGTCCAGAGACCCAGGGTAATGCTCTGGGGGCCTGGGTTTGAAACCCACCATGGCAGATGGTAAAACTTGAATTCGATAAAAATCTGCAATTAAAAGTCTAATGATGACCATGAAACCATTGTTGATTGTCATAAAAACCCACCTGGTTCACTTCATCCATTGCTGGCCCTTTAGGGGGGAAATCTGCTATCCTTACCTGATCTGACCTACATGTGACTCCAGACCCACAGCAATGTATTTGGCTCTTAAATGCCCTCTGAAATGGAATGGAACCAGACGGACTACCTAGCATCAACCTAGACACTGAACACAACAGCAAACTTGGCCCTGCAAAATTCTCCTTAGTAACGTCAGGGGGCTAGTGCGAAAATTGGGAAAGTTGTTTCATAGACTAGTTAAGCAACAGCTTGACATAGTCATACTCACGAATCGTACCTAACAGACAATGTCCCAGACACTGCTATCAACATCCCTGGGTATGTCCTGTCCCACTGGCAGGACAGAGCCAGCAGAGTCAGCAGCACAGTGTTGTGCAGTAAGGAGGGAGTTGCCCTGCGAGTCCTCAATATTGACTCCAGACCCCATGAAGTCTCATGATATCAGATCAAACATAAGCAAGGAAACATCCTGCTGATTACCACATACTGCCCCCTCCCCTTTCAGCTGATGAGTCAGTGCTCCTTCATGTCAAACACCACTTGGAGGAAGCACTGAGGATGGCAAGTGCACAGAATGTACTCACAGTAGGGGACTTCAATGTCCATCACCAAGAGTGGCTCCGTAGCACTACTAAAGACTGAACTGGCCTAGTCCTAAAGGACATAGCTGCTAGACTGGGTCTGCGGCAGGTTGTGAGGGAACCAACAAGTAGGAAAACATACTTGACCCCATCCTCACCAACCTTCCTGCCACATGCATCTGTACTTGACAGTATCGGTAGTAGTGACCACTGCATAGCACTTGTGGAGACAAAGTCCCATCCTCACAGTGAGGATACCTCTGTCACATTGTGTGGCACTACCACTGTGCAAAGTGAGATAGATTTTGAACAGGTCTAGAAACTCAGGACTGAGCAACCATTATGCACTGTGGACCATCAGCAGCAGTAGAATTGTACTCAAAAATCTGTATCTTCATGGCTCGGCATATCCCCTTCTCTAACTTCACCAACAAGCCAGGGGATCAACCCTGGTTCAATGAAGAGTGTATACCAGGAGCAGCACCAGGCATGCCTAAAAATGAGGTGTCAACCTGGTGAAACTACAACATAGGACTACTTGAGTGCCAAACAGCATAAGCAGCAAGTGATAGGCAGAACTAAGCAATCCCACAACCAATGGATCAGATCCAAGTCCTGCAATCCTGTCATGAATGGCGGTGGACATTTAAACAACTCACTGGAGGAGGAAATATCCCCACCTCAGTGAGGGGGGAGCCCAGCACATCAGGGCAAAAGGAAAGCCTGAAGCATTTGCAACAATATTTAGCCAGAAATGCTGAGTGCATGATCCATCTTGGCCTCCTCCAGAGGTCCCCAGCATCACAGAGGCCAGACTTTAGCCAATTCGATTCACTCCACGTGATATCAAGAAACTGTTGAAGGCACTGGAAACTGCAAAGGCTATGGGCCCTGACAATATTTCAGTAACAGTACTGAAGACTTATGCTCCAGAACTTGCTGCACCCCAACCAATGTGTTCCAGTACAGCTACGACACTGGCATCTACCCAGCAAAGTGGAAAATTGCCCACATATGTCCTGTATACAAAACACAGGATATTGCTAACCTGGCCAGTTACAGCCCCATCAGTCTACTCTTGATCATCTGTAAAGTAATGGAAGGGGTCATCAAGAGTGCTATTAAGCAACACTTGTTTAGCAATAACCTGCTCACTGATGCTCAGTTTGGGTTCCGCCAGGGCCACTCAGCGCCTGACCTAATTACAGCCTTGGTTCAAACATGGACAAAAGAGCTGAACTTCAGAGGTGAGGTGAGAGTGACTGCCCTTGACATCATGGCAGCATTTGACTGAATGTGGCGTCAACGAGCCCTAGCAAAACTGGAGTCAGAGTCGGGGAGTCAGGATAGTGGCAGTCTCTGCTGGTTGGAGTCATAGATTCAAGATAAGTGGCAGAAGGTGTAAGGGGGACATGAGGAAGAACTTTTTTACGCAGAGGGTAGTGGGTGTCTGGAATTCGCTGCCCAAGTTGGCGGTAGAGGCAGAAACTTTAAAATCTTTTAAAAAGTACCTGGATCTGCACCTAAAGTGCTGTAAGCTGCAGGGCTATAGGCCGGGTGCAGGAAGGTGGGATTAGAAAGGGCACCTGGGTGTCCTCGGGCTGGGTTGGACAAGATGGACTGAATAGCCTCCTTCTGTGCTGTAACTTTTCTATGATTCTATACCTCGCACAAAGGAAAATGGTTGTGGTTGTTGGAGGTTAGTCATCTTGGTTCCAAGACATCACTACAGGAATTCCTGAGGGTATTGTCCTCAGCCCAACCACCTTCAGCTGCTTCATCAATGACCTTCCTTCCATCTTAAGATCAGAAGTGAGAGTGATGATTGCACAATGTTCAGCACTATTCACGGCTCCTCAGATACTGAAGCAGTCCATATCCAAATGCAGCAAGACGTGGACAATATCCAGGCTTGGGCTGAGAAGTGGCAAGTAACATTTGCGCCACACAAGTGTCAGGCAATGCTCATCTTCAACAAGAGAGAATGTAACCTCACTTCTGATCTTATGATAGAAGGAACATCATTGATGAAGCAGCTGAAGATGGTTGGGCCTAGGACACTACCCTGAGGAACTCCTGCAGTGATGTCCCGGAACTGAGATGATTGACCATCACCCCATGACATTTAAAGACATTACCATCACTGAATCCCCCACTATCAACATCCTGGGGGTTACCATTGACCAGAAAATGATCTGGACTAGCCATATAAATACTGTGGCTATAAGAGCAGGTCAGAGCCTAGGAGTCCTGCGGCGAATAACTCACCTCCTGACTCCCCAAGCCTGTCCACCATCTACAAGGCACAAGTCAGGAGTGTGATGGAATACTCCCCACTTGCCTGGATGAGTGCAGCTCCAACAGCACTCAAGAAGCTTGACACCATCCAAGACAAAGCAGCTCACTTTATTGGCGCCGCATACATAAACATTCACTCCCTCTAACACCAATGCACAGTGGCAGCAGTGTGTACATCTACAAGATGCACTGCAGGAACTCACCAAGCTTCCTTAGACAGCACCTTCCAACACACAACCAGTACCATCTTGAAGGACAAAGGCAGCAGATATATGGAAACACCACCATCTGGAAGTCAGTACCCCTCCAAGCCACTCACCATCCTGACGTAGAAATATATCACTGTTCCTTCACTGTCATTGGGTCAAAATCCTGGAACTCCCTCCCTAACAGCATTGTGGGTATACCTACACTACATGGACTGCAGCGGTTCAAGAAGACAGCTCACCACACCACCTTCTCTAGGGCAATTAGGGGGTGGACAATGAGTGCTGGCCCAGCCAGCTCAAATCCCATGAACAAATTATAAAAACTGTGTAATATTCCTGTGGGTCAAATACTTGAACCTGTTTTTGACCCATCATAGGTTCGCCAGAACAGGCTGTACTTGACGTTTTGATTCTTTGACCTTAGAACTCAATAATATTTTTTTCTTTGCTGTAGGCTGCTCTTCCACCAGGACGGTCGACTTCAGTCACGGGAGCTTGAGCAGTCTTGACAGCCTGGATTTGCGGACTGTAAGGACCAGAGCAAACTTTCAGCCTAAAGCCTCCACAGGTTCTGAGCTACTGAGCAAGATCAGGGCAACCGGGCACCCAGAGTCCTATTTGGCAGTAAATCAGGAGGAGTGGCTTGCTCTGCGAGCAGACAGCAATAGGCGCTGGAAAGTTCTTCACTTGCCCTGTATGAATAAAACTGCAGAGCAGTGAGCTGTCAGTGCTCTTTCGGTTTATAAATTGGAACTGTTGATCCATGGGATTGCATTACAGCAAAGCACTTTAATGTTTTTTTTTATTTTTCAGTTAAATATCTTACCCAATTGAAGGCCTTGAGCAAATTGAACTTGAAGAAGGGTTACATTTCCTATATAATTGACCCAAATTCAGGAGATAGTCTCAAGCTGCCTTGTAGCTCTGAAACATTAACACTATGAAAGCTAACCCTAAAAAAACTCCTTTGTGAATGGACTTTCATATAGTTTTGCAAGGCAAAAGTATAGATATTATTCATTTTTTTTACCATTTGTGTGTGTATGAAAGAACTCTTTATACTATATTGAAAACCAGTGTTTTTTGACTCAAGAAGTGTACTACATAATCATTTGTCATATTTTTAAAAACACTGAACTGTAACGGACCACCTTTACCAAAGTTCTTATCTTTGGGTGATTTATACTGCCCCCAAAATTTGTTTGTAATGTTGCAACTTGGCAGATGCCTGGTATGATTGAAATTTTTTTGGGTCAGGCAAAAGAAACTGTAAATAATACATAATGAGTGCCTGTCTTTAATTATCTTTCCTATAGAAGATTTTGTATTCAGATCACATACATTAAAAAAAATAATACTTTTCTCTTTGCATTAAGTCCTAACTCATTTTGACGTTATCCAACCTTGCCCCTTCAAATTTTTCTCTCCTTTCTGGAGGGCACTGATTGATGTTGGATCCAGTTTCAGTGACAGCAGCTGAATTCCCTTAACCTTGTCCAACACCCATGCTTCTTACATGTGTAGCACATACAACTATTTGGGGGTGTGGATGGGGAGGTAGGTAAAGAGTCAAGTTAAGTCCTGTCCTCGTCAGATTTTCATATGCAAGGTTGTTGAAGGTGTTCAAGGGCGGAGATGACTTCTGAGTCCCAACCCCGCATTGGTGTGGAAACTAATGCACCACGATTTTGTTATGCAAAGTGCTTAATTGGCCAGGAGTTGCATTCACCGCCCAATTAGTGGCGGTGGATGTGGGAATGAGGTGGGACAAGGCAGAAGTGGGCCCAATTTTTCTCACAAGTCTGTTGGACTTGTTATTCCTTAAAGTTCCAAAAGAGATGTCATATTGTCATTTGCACATTTACTACATAAGCACTTGAAAATGGCAATCATAACAACCCCAAGCAATTAAATTTCAAGAATATGTGGTGTTATATGTGTAAAGTTTATCAATAAATAAATGGAGTGTCATATGCTACAAATAGATGGATATAATGAAAATATAGAATTTTCACTTCTGTAGGTTGGTTGGAAAGGAACCTTCTGCCTGATACCACAAATCCATCACTGAAGTGCACCATTCTAACCACCACTTATACCTCAAGCACACATAAGAACATAAGAAATAGGAGCGGTAGGCCATTCACCACTTCATCCTGTTCTGTCATTCATTGTGGTCATGGCTGATCTTCCACTTAAACACCATTTTCCTGCAGTGTCCCCATGTCCCTTGATGGTTTTAATATGTAGAAATCTATCCATTTCAGCCTTGACTATACTCAATGACTGAGCCGACACAGCCCTCAGGGGTGGGAATTCCAATAGTTCAGCATGCCCTGAGTGAAGAAATTCCTCCTCATCTCAGTCCTAAATGGCCTGCCTCTTATTCTGATACTGTGTCCCCTGGTTCCATACCCCGCCCAGTGAGGGGAATTATCCTTTCTGCATCCACCCTGTCAAGCCTGGTAAGAATTTTGTATGTTTGAATGAGATCACCTCTCATTCTTCTAAATGCCAGAGAATAAATGCCCAGTCTATTTAATCTTTCCTCATAGGACAATCCCTCCATCCCAGGGATTAGTTTGGTGAACCTTCATTGCACTCCTATGGCAAGTCCATCTTTCCTTAGTTAAGGAGACCAAAGCTGCACACAATACTCCAGGTGCGGTGTCACTAAGGCTGTATATAATTGCAGTAAGACATCTTTCCTCCTATACTCAAATCCTCTGCAATAAAGGCTAACATACCATTTGCCTTTTTAATTGCTTGCTGTAATGGATGTTAGCTTTCATTGACTCATGAACAAGAACATACAAGTGCCTTTGAAGTTCAACACATCCCAGCGTTTCACCATTTAAGAAATACTCTTACGGGAAGAATTTCAACAATGTCGGGTGGGCTCGGCGGGGGCGGTCAGGAAGCCGACTGCCACCTGGAATCTGGGCCGGAAGGCAATTTCATGCTGGCGGACCAATTAAGGCCCACCCAGCGTGAAAAATGAGTGGCAGCACTCAGCACTGCCTATGGGGGTGGTGGGGGGAGTGCGAGCCAGGTGAGCGCGCCCTTCATAATCTCCCTGAGGCACAGAGCTGCCTCGGGGAGATGAAATGTTATTTAAAAAAAATAAAAATGTAATGAAACATGTCCCCTCAGGTGACTCTTGTCACATGATCAGGGACATGCTATTAATTATTAAAATCTTTATTTGCCTTAGGAAACCTCATCCCGCACGTGGATGAGGTTTCCTAAAAAGCGCAAAGGCCACTTGGCCTTTTCACCTGCCCGCCAACTGCAAGGTTGGACGGGCAGTAAAAAATTCAAGTTAATTAATCATTTAATGGCCTTAACAGACATGAAATATCGACGTCGGAACACTCGCCCGACGTCAATGCATGTCATTTTACGCTGGAGCAGGTCAGGCGCACGCCTGCCCACCGAGCTAAAAATGTTACCCTATATTTCTGATTTTAACTACCAAAGTGGATAACCCTACATTCCTCCATATTGGGAAGGCAATGGAATAGTGGCATTGTCGATGGACTAGTAGAAAGAGAAACCCAGGGTAATACTCTGGGGACTGGGTTCGAATCCTGTCATGGCAGATGTGGAATTTTAATTGAATAAAATCTGGAATTAAAAGTCTAATGATGACCATTGTCGATTGTTTTAAAGACCCACCTGATTCACTAATGTCCCTTAGGGAAGGAAATCTGCTGTCCTTACCTGGTCTGGCCTACACGTGATTCCAGACCTACAGCAATGTGGTTAACTCCTAAATGCAAGGGCAATAAATGCTGGCCTACCCAGCGATGCCCACATCCCATGAATGAATTTAAAAAACTGCCAAATTTTTGCCCACTCGCTTAGCCTCTCCAAATCCTCTTAAAGGGTCTTTGTATCCTCCTCACAACTCACACTTCCACCTAGTTTTGTGTCATCTGCAAACTTGGAAATGTCACATTTAATCCACACATCCAAAATATTGATATAGGATGTGAATAGCTGGGTTCTAAGCAATTATCCTTGCAGTACCCTACTAGTCACAGCCTGCCAACCTGAAAATGACCCACTTATTCCGACTCGGTTTTCTGTCTGTTAACCAGTTCTCAATTCCCTCCAATCCCATCCTAATTTTGTTTACTAACCTCTTGTGTGAGACCTTATCAAAAACTTCCCAAAAATCTAAATATAGCACATCCACCAGTTCCCCCTTACCTATTGTGCTAGTTACAGAATCACAGATTGCAAAAAAGGCGCTTCGGCCCATCGACTCTGCACCAACAGGTGAGAAACACCTGACCTACCTACCTAACCCCATTTACCAGCATTTAGCCCATAGCCTTGAATGTTATGACGTGCCAAGTGCTCATCCAGGTACTTTTTAAAGGATATGAGGCAACCCGCCTCCACGACATCGTCAAAAAACTCCAACAGGTTTGTTAGACATGATTTCCCTTTCAGAAATCCATGTGACTCAGCCCAATCTTATCATTATTTTCTAAATGTCCCGTTATCACATCCTTTACTATAGCTTCCAGCATTTTCCCTGCTACTTACGTCAGGCTAAAAGTTCTGTAGTTCCCTGTTGTCTCTCTCCCTCCTTTCTTAAATACTGGGGTTACATTTGTCACCTTCCAATCTTCAGGGACAGAACTTTCCCGTTGGCGTGTGGGGTCTGCCCCTGCACCCCGACGCATAAAATGACACCAGGTGACATCAGGCGTGCGTCCTGACATCACCGCGCGTCATCGTGATCTTTGGGAAGGCGGGCGCACTATAAGTTCAGATGCGTGCCCACCATCAATTAATGGACCAGTTAAGCCCCTTGAGGCAGCAATGGAATACGATTTTTTGCAACCTTAAGGACATCGCATGGGCACAACAGGCAGGCAGGTAGGAGACATTTGTATAAACCTCATCCATGGGTGGGATAAGAGGGGTGAGTGGGGTCACGATGTGATCTTTCAGGTATTTCAGTGTGAAAGTTACTTATACTTGTCTGAGCAAACAGGAAGACTTCAAAACTCATACCAGCTGCTTGGACAGGAGTAAAAGCCTTGGTCAGGACTCTACAGTAAAGATCATTTTTGGGGCCTGCAGCTTTCAGGAAGCCTTCCTTTAGTATGGGAATGGGAGTTGTGCTCTCCACTGGAAGTACCTCCTCTGAGGTGGAAGGGAGGGCCAGAAGATGGAGGAGGCCAGGTGTATATATTCAGCCTGCAGGGGAGTCACCTTTGGGAAAGGAGACGCAGACACAAGGGGCGCCGGCCCAACAGGAAGTCCAAGGTGGAAGGGTCCGCAGAAGACGCCGCTATCCTGCTGCCAGGGTGTACAGGTGGCAAAGCAGCTACCTCAATATGTCTGAGGTCCAGTCCTGAAGGAGGCTCCATCTCTCAAGGGAGACAGTCACCTCCATCTGTCAGATGATTGGCCCTGAGATCTCTGCAAACTGTGGGTGGACACCCCATCCCAGTAGCTCTAAAGGTCACAGCTGCCCTCAACTTCTATACCTCTGGCTCCTTCCAGGGCTCGGTGGGTGACCTCTGCGGAGTCTCGCAATCAGCTGTCCACAGTGTCAAGCAGGTGACAGATGCTTTATACAGGCATGCAGTGACTTTCATCCACTACCACTGGGATGAGGCCAGCCAGACAGAGAGAGCCAGAGACTTCGCAGCAATTGCTGGCTTCCCCCATATCCAGGGTGCTATAGACTGTACACATGTGGCCATCAAGGTGCCAGCATGTGAGCCTGGTGCCTTCATCAACCGGAAGGGCTTCCACTCCATGAACGTGCAGATAGTGTGTGATCACAGGATGCAAATTCTACAAGTTTGCACAAGGTACCTAGGCAGTTCCCATGATGCCTACATCCTCAGACACTCCCAGGTGCCGGGGCTCTTCAGTGCTCCAGCCCGGCTGGATGGTTGGCTGCTGGGTGACAAGGGCTATCCCCTCAGAAGGTGGATCATGACACCTCTCCGCCATCCAAGAACAGAAGCTGAGCAGTGCTACAATAGGAACTACGCCTCCACAAGGGCTGTAGCAGAAAGAACCATCGGTCTTCTCAAGATGCACTTCTGATGCCTGGACCATTTAGGGGGCGCACTCCAATATCCCCCGGATTGTGCGTTGCTAATAGTGGTTGCATGCTGCGTTCTCCACAAGCTGGCACTGGAGAGGGGCAATGCAGTGGACGAGGAAGATGTGGACGCAGTTGATGCACATGATGAGTCCAGCAGTGAGGCCGAGGGTGAGCACGCATTGGAGAATACTGAGGGGGTAGATACTGACCCGAGCATACTCCAGAGAGGCAGGGACACCCGGGAGGCTTTAATCCAAAGAACCTATGGCTAGCCCACCACAGATGGACCTTCAACACATTTCAGGGCTGCAGGCTCCACACTCGATACCTGAGTGCTAAATCAGCCTGGATACTAACATTAACTAAGGCCCTTGTCAATAAAGCTCAATGTCACACAACTCATTCATAACATCATGGGTTCCTGTCCACTTGAAGAAGTAAAGAATCACCCTGAAGCATGGCAACATGTCAAAATTTATTGAGGGAACAAATGTAACTTCATAAATCAAAAAAAGTGTTGGACATCACACCAAGTCTTCCAGAAACTACTATGGGCCAACATAAAAGCACCAGTGAGAAAGCTGCGGTGTGCCCAAGGTGCCTTAAATTTACAGGTGCTAGGTCTAGGTGCTGCCCATTACTGGCACTGGCATCTGAGACAGCCTGCTCACTGTGCTGTCCTGTTGGCTTCGATGACCTTGATGGACGTCCTCTGGCCCGTGGAGCACTTGATGGTCCCACCTGGGAGGAAATGGCCAGTTCCACAGCTTTCCCCAGTTGCTGCAGCCTCATCGGATACCACGGTCACTGGCAGAGGGATGGAGGAGCTGCTTCCCTCATCCGGACCGCCCTGAGAGGAGTCTGCAAAGATGACAGGCAGCTGCTAAACCCACATGAGGTCGCTTCAGACCTCCCTGCTCTCCGTAGATGGATGGACACCGAGCTGGGATACTTAGTGCCCAAACCATCTCCCACACTGGCACTGACCAATGCCGCTGTCAGGTCTTGCAGGTCTGAGTGCCACCTCAGGAGGCCCTGATTGGTCTCCTGGAGGCGCCTCTCCACGTGAGTCGCCACTCTCTCCATGGAGGAAGCATGGTACTCAGCCATGAGGTTAATTGCATCGGTGATGCTCCGTGTGGACTCCTCAAGCATGGGCACCACGCCATGCACTGCCTCATGTACCTTCTCTAGATCATAGTGCATACCCTGCTGCACATCCAGCGTTCGCTGCCTCACGGACGACTCCAGAGGCACATCATCAGCCACCGACTGAGTGTGTACCTTGTCCCCAGCAGTCCTCCAACTGCCGGCGCTCTGGGCACTCTATCTCCGCCCGCACCTCAAGCGAGTGTGAAGTGCCCTCACTGCCGCGTCCCGGAACAGTAGCCGAAGATCTAATTCCCACCGAGGTGCTAGTGTCTGCGCTGGTGCCTGCCTGGCTGAGGTGGTATGACGTTGGTGAGTATATTTGCCTTGGGGCCTCAGGGGTGAGAGGTGGGCCCTCTGCCTCTTCCTCCTAGCCCTGCTCTGGTGATGCTGAAAGGAAGGAAAAGGACATTTGATTAGTTATGGTGTAGACAATGTCAACTTGCCAGCTGCTCCCTTGGATCATTATGCGCTCATCCTTCCATAATCAATGGTCAACCCATGTTGGTAACTTCAATCACTGACCATTCAGCAGTGCCATGGCTTCTGGGACACACATGGTGACCTGAGTGCCAAACATACCTCCCCATGGCACCCCAGCATCACCGCCACCAGTGGACCTGGGGCCATGACGCCTCTCAAGGTCCATGGCCTGCTGCTCGAAAGGCGTAAGAATGGCCAACTGGGCCTGCCCTCCGCCAGTCCGCATTCATTCTGATGCATTGTACGCAGTCTTTTCCTGAAAAGGAGAGAGGAGCATTGATTAGTCCAGCCTGCACCTGAATTCCCATCGCATCCCTGCCAACCCAGCCAGAGCGGGACATTGCAGGACTCCAGTTCTTCGTCACCCTGCAGCTGCTGCACGCTCACCCAAAGAAGCCAGAGCTGATCCCCCAACCCTCCATTGCCCAAATGCTGCCTCCTTCACATGTGGCACCACAAGGTGTCACTTTGCTAAGCAAGGAGGCACAAGCACGTGGAGCGCAAACACCAGCAGATGGATTGGTGCCCCGCCAACTGGAAGCTCCCCTCCCAGCATGTTAGTGCCCTGACTTTGACATGCTTCCCAGTTCCAGCACCTCTGCCTAGATGCCGATCCTTGACTTTCAACCCTATTCTATACTCTGGGTGTCATTGTCACAGATACAGAACACATCCTAGCACAACCCTGAGGGTGAACTAAGCATGGGCAGTATCTGCTGGCACACCCAGGGATCCATGTCATGAAGGATTCAATGCCGTTACTGTACTCAGAGTTGCCGGGGGGTGGGGGATGGCGGCTGTGGGTAAAAGGGTGACGCCTGCATTAAGTGACTTGAGACAACGTGTTATTCACCCTTCCCGAGCGCAGGAGACCATTAAAGCTTTGGCAGCACTGGACCCTGTGCGCTGCACCACATGATGGGAGCTGCCGCTCTTGGCCACCTCCTCCCACGCATGTTTGGTCAGGTGGGAAGGCCTCCGCCTCCCGTCCTTCAGAAGAAGAACCTCCTGCCGCACTGCCACCTCCTCCAGGAGGGCAGCTAGGCACTCGTCAGAGAAACAAGGGGCACACTGCCCCACTGGCCTACCCTCCGGCCTGGCCAGCCCTGATGGCCTACCCTCCAGACCTACGTCAGGCACATTGCCCCTCTGATGTGCTCTTCTCCAAGCCATAGTGAGCAAGGGAGTCGCGAACTACGCTGGACGGGCCTTAATTGTCCCGCCCGTGTAAAATGGCAGCGTGGACCCAATTGCCTGCTCCCACACAGCCTGCCCGACGTGGGGAAAATTCTCTCCCAGGAACCATTCCAGAGTCTATAGAATTCTGAAAGATACTCACCAGTGCATCTACTTTTGCTACAGCCACCTCTTCCAACACTCTGGAATGTAAATCATCAGGTGTAAGGGATTTATCCACTTAAAGTACCATTAATTTCTCTGGTACTTTTTTTTTACTAATGTTAATATCTTGCAGTTCCCTTGATTCTCCATTATTTCTAGGAGGTTTTCAGTATTTTCCTCTGTGAAGACAGAAAGCAACTGATTCACTGGTCAATTATCTCAATGCTATTTCCCAAACATTGTTGGGTGCAAATTGGCTGATATTTGCCAAATAATAAGTGACTATACTTTCATTGGCTGTAGATCACTTTGGAATACACTGAGGACATGAAAGACAGTGTATTATTGCAAGTTTATTCTTTGACTATTCATTTCATAGAATCAGCACAGAAAGGAAGCCATTCAGCTCATCATGTTTCTGCCAGCTCTTTGTAAGAGCTACTTAGCTAGTCCCACTTCCCTGATGTTTCCCTGCGTCATAGAATCATAGTTATAGAGTCATTAGAGTACAGCAAGAGGCCATTTGGTTCACGTAGCCCATGCCAGCTCTCTAGAGCAATCTAATCAGTCCCATTTCCCCCATTCTACACCCATAGCCCTGTAAGTTTATTTCCCTCATACCCATCCAATTTCCTTTTAAAATTTTTAATCACCTCTGTTTCCAGCAATCTCATCAGCACTGAGTTCCCGGTCATTACCACTTGCTGCATTAAAAAATTCTTCTTCACATTCATTCTGCATTTCTTGCCCAAAACCTTAAATCCATTTCCCCTAATCCTTGTATATCAGCCTATGGGAACAGCTTTTCTTTGTCTACCTTATCAAAGCCTGTCGTAATATGTACACCCCTATCAAACCTTTCCTCAACCTCCTCTGCTCCAACTCTAGCTTCTCCAACCTAACCTTGTACCAAAATCCCTCATCCCTGGAATCATTCTGGTAAATCTCCTCTGCACGCTCTCAAGGACCTTCACATCCTTCCTAAAGTATAATGGCCAGAAGTGGACACGATATTCCCTTCCTAACAGTGCTGTGAGTGTGCCTAGACCAGGTAGACTGCAGCGGTTCAATAAAGCGGCTCACCACCATCTCCTCAAGGGCACTGAGGATTGGCAACAAATATTGGCCTTGCCAGCAATGCTCATATCTCAAAAACTCTAGCTGTGGCCTAACCAGAGCTTTATAAAAATTCAGCTTAATTTCCCTGCTTTTGTATTCAATACCTCTATGAAGCCAAAGATCCCATTTGCTTCAAAGATCTGTGCACATGAAGTCCCAGGGCCTTTTGTCTCTGCACATTTTTTAGAACTGTGCGATTAAGTCTATATTTCCATTCCCTATCCCTTCACCTCACATTTCTTTGTTTTAAATTCCATCTGACACTTGTCTGTCCATTCTCCTAGCCTATCTATGTCATTGATATGATTGCTTTGAATGAATATTTCATTTTTCAGTTGCACTGAGCCTTAATGTATGATATTCTGTGTAAGAAAGTATATCATGGGATGATAGAACATACAAACATATGAATTGGGAGCAGGAGTAGACCACTCGGCCCCTTGAGCCTGCTCTGCCATTCAACAAGATCATGGCTAATCTGATTGTAAATTAACTCCACATTCCACCTACTCCATAACCTTTCAC
This sequence comes from Carcharodon carcharias, assembly GCF_017639515.1. Lineage (NCBI taxonomy): Eukaryota > Metazoa > Chordata > Chondrichthyes > Lamniformes > Lamnidae > Carcharodon > Carcharodon carcharias. Next base: position 229,763,966 of record NC_054467.1, read on the forward strand.
CCTCCTTGCTTATCAAGAATATATCTATCTCTGCCTTAAAAATATCAAAATGATAGAGTGATGTCACAGGAAAGCTGTAACCTGATTGGTTGGTAGGAAATCGGCACCAAATTTGAAAAAAAAGCACTGCAAAGCTAATTAATAAATTAATTAATTAACTAAGTAGAGATGGCTGGGCAGGTGATGTGCTGTAGCTGTATGATGTGGGAGCTGGCAGATCCCATTGCGAGCTGCAGTGACTACACCTGAGGAACTCCAGCTCAGAATTGATGAGCTGGAGTCTGAGATCCGGACGCTGCGGCACATCTGGGAGGGGGACAGTTACCTGGACGCTTTGTTTCAGGAGGCGGTCACACCCGTTAGATTAAGTACCTCAAGTTCAGTCAGTGGTCAGGGTTAACAGGGTGTGACTGCAAATGAGGCAGGTAGAGGGATTCTGTGTTCAGGAACAGAGGAACCTCAGCTCTTGACCTTGTCCAACAGGTACGAGGTACTTGCTCCCTGTGTGAATGAAGAACAGGGTTGTAGGGAGGATGAGCCAGCTGACCACGGCACCGTGGCACAGGAGGCCATTCAAGAGGGTGGAGCAAAAAGACAAGTGGTAGTTGTAGGGGATTCTATAATTAGGGGAATTGATAGCATCCTTTGTAAGCAGGATAGAGAGTCCCACATGGTATGTTGCCTGCCCGGTGCCAGGGTGAGGGACATCTATGACCAGTTTGAAAGGATTTTGGAGAGAGAGGGGGAGGATCCAGTTGGTGTGGTCCACGTCAGGATAAATAACATAGGTAAGACTAGGAAAGAGGACCTGTCCGGGGATTGTCAGGAACTAGGAACTAAATTAAAGAACAGGTCCTCAAGGGTTATAATCTCTGGATTACTACCCGAGCCACGTGCAAATTGGCATAGGGACGTGAGAATAAGGGAAGTAAACACATAGCTAAAGGAGTGGTGCAGGAAAGAGGGGTTCCATTTCATGGGGCATTGGCATCAGTATTGGAACAGGAGAGATCTGTACCATTGGGACAGTCTCCACCTGAACTGATCTGGGACCAATGTTTTAGTGAAAAGGGTAAATAGGGTGGTCAACAGGACTTTAAACTAGAAAGTTGGGGGGGGGGAGGGAAGGGTAAAACTCCAAAAGTATGACTAATGGGAAACAAAGCAGCAGGTTAGCATGTGGGTGGGGGGTGGATTCAACTTCATGGAAAATTATGAAAAAACTGAAAAGGAAGCAGAGCCCAGGAGAGGCTATTAAAGTTTCCAGAATACAAAATAGGACAGAGTGTTTGGAAAGGGCTAGGAATCTAACTTCAAGCTCATCAGATAAAGGGACGACAATGAGAAGGGGGATGGGAAATACAGGACTGAAGGTATTGTATCTGAATGCACGCAGTATACAAAATAGGGTAAGTGAGCTTGTGGCGCAGATTGAAATTGGCAGGTATGATGTGATGGGCATCGCAGAGACATGGCTGCAGGGGGATCAGGACTGGGAGCTAAATATCCAAGGATATACATCCTATCGAAAAGATAGGCAGGTTGGCAGAGGGGTGTGGTTGTTTTGTTAGTAAGGATGAAATTAAATTGATAGCGAGAAACGACGTAGGGTCAGATGATGTAGAATCTGTGTGGGTAGAGTTGAGGAACTGCAAAAGTAAAAAACCATAATGGGAATTATGTACAGGCCTCCGAACAGTAGTCAGGATGTGGGGCACAAGATACACCAGGAGGTAGAAAAGGCATGTAAGAAAGGCAAGGTTACAGTGATCATGGAGGATTTCAACATGCAGGTAGACTAGAAAATCAGGTTGGTAGTGGACCCCAAGAAAAGGAATTTGTGGATTGTTTACAAGATGGCTTTTTGGAGCAGCTTGTGGTGGAGCCCACTAGGGAACAGGCAATTCTAGATTTAGTAAGGTGTAATGAGGCAGATTTGATAAGGGAGCTTAAGTTGAAGGAACCCTTAGGCAGAAATGACCATAATATGATAGAATTTACACTGCAATTTGAGAAGAAAAAGCTGGAATCAGATGTAACGGTATTACAGTTGAATAAAGATAACTACAGAGGCATGAGAAAGGAGCTGGCCAGAATTGACTGGGAGATGAGCCTAGCAGGAAAGACAGTGGAACAGCAATGGCAGCAGTTTCTGGGAGTAATTTGGGAGACACAGCAAAAATTCATCCTTAGGAAGAAGAATCATACTAAAGGGAGGACGAGGCAACCATGGCTGACAAGGGAAGTCAGGGACAGCATAAAAGCTAAAGAGAAAGCGTACAATGCGGTGAAGAGCAGTGGGAAACCAGGGGATTGGGAAGCCTACAAAGACCAACAGAGGACAACTAAAAAAGAAATAAGGAGGGAGAAGATTAAATATGAGGGTAAACTAGCCAGTAATATAAAAGAAGATTGCAAGAGTTTTTTTAGATACATAAAGGGTAAGAGAGAGGAAAAAGTGGACATTGGGCTGCTAGAAAATGACGCTGGAGAAGTAATAATGGGGAACAAAGAAATGGTGGAGGAACTGAATAGGTACTTTGCGTCAGTCTTCATGGAGGAAGACATGAGTAACATCCCCAAAATTCAAGAGAGTCAGGGGGCAGAAGTGAGTATGATGGCCATTACCAAGGAGAAGATGCTAGGAAAACTGAAAGGTCTGAAGATGGATAAATCACCTGGACCAGATGCGTTATACCCCAGAGTTCTGAAGGAGATAGCTGAAGAGATAGTGGAGGTGATAGTGGTGATCTTTCAGGAATCACTCAAGTCAGGGAGGGTCCCAGAGGACTGGAAAATCGTTAATGTAAACCCCCTGTTTAAGAAGAGAGTGAGGCAAAAGACGGGAAATTACAGGCCAATTAACCTGACCTCAGTCGCTGGTAAGATTTTAGAGTCCATTATTAAGGATGAGATTTCAGAATACTTGGAAGTGCATGGTAAAATTGGGCAAAGTCAGCATGGTTTCATCAAGGGTAGGACATGCCTGACAGATTTGTAAGAATTATTTGAGGAGGTAACGAGCAGGTTAGACAAAGGAGAGCCAATGGATGTTATCTACTTGGACTTCCAGAAGGTTTTTGACAAGGTGCTGCACAGGATGCTGCTCAGTAAGATAAGAGTCCATGGCGTTAGAGGCAAGGTACTAGCATGGATAGAAGATTGGCTGTCTGGCAGGAGGCAGAGAGTGGGAATAAGGGGGTCCTTCTCAGGATGGTGGCCGGTGACTAGTGGAGTTCCACAAGTGTCAGTGTTGGGACCACAACTTTTCACTTTATACATTATGATCTAGATGAAGGAACTAAAGGCGTTCTGGCTAAGTTTGCAGATGACAAAAAGATAGGTGGAGGGACAGGAGTATTGTGGAGGTGTGGAGGCTGCAGAAGGACTTAGACAGGTTAGGAGAATGGGCAAAGAAGTGGCAGATTCAAAACAACGTGGGGAAGTGTGAGGTCATGCACTTTGGTAGGAAGAATAGAGGCATAGACTATTTTCTAAATGGGGGGAGAATTCAAAAATCTGGAGTGCAAAGGGACTTGGGAGTCCTAGTCCAGGATTCTCTTAAGGTTAACTTGCAGGTTGAGTCGGTAGTTAGGAAGGCAAAAGCAATGTTGGCATTTATTTCAAGAGGACTAGAATATAAAAGCAGGGATCTGCTGTTGAGGCTTTATAAGGCTCCGGTCAGACCACATTTAGAATATTGTGAGCAATTTTGGGCCCCGTATCTCAGGAAGGATGTGCAGGCCCTGGAGAGGGTCCAGAGGAGGTTCACGAGAATGATCGCAGGAATGAAAGGCTTAACGTATGAGGAACGTTTGAGGACTCTGGGTCTACACTCACTGTAGTTTAGAAGGATGAGGGGGGATCTGATTGAAACTTACAGAATACTGAAAGGCCTGGATAGAGTGGACGTGGGGAAGATGTTTCCATTAGTAGGAGAGACTAGGACCTGAGGGCACAGCTTCAGAGTAAAGGGAAGACCTTTTAGAACAGAGAGTGGTGAATCTATGGAATCCATTGCCACAGAAGGCTGTGGAGTCCAAGTCATTGAGTGTATTTAAGACTGAGATAGATAGGTTCTTGATTGTAAATGGGTCAAAGGTTGCGGGGAGAAGGCGGGAGAATGGGGTTGAGAAACTTATCAGCCATGATTGAAAGGTGGAGCAGACTCGATGGGTCAAATGGCCTAATTTCTGCTCCTATGTCTTATATCCAAAGAGTCTACTTCCACCACCTTTTGAGGAAGAGAGTTCTGATGACACTCTACTCTCTGAGAGAAAAAATTTCTCCTCACCTTTGTCTTAAATTGGCGACTCCATATTTTTAAACAGTGACCCCTAGTCCAGGGTCAGACACTGTGACATGAAAAGGGAAGAAAAATGTTAAATTCCTCCCCTCCCACCATCATCACATGCACAAAAGTCTAGCATTGATTCTTTCTAGAGTCAATATTTTTGTCAAGATGGTAGTTTTTTTTGCAATGGAGTATTATTTGATTCAAATATATGGTAATTAAATAGGAAATTTTCAGTATCCACAAGTTCACTGTAAAGGGGCTGGTGTTTAAATTGCAGTGAATGAACTATCGTGGAAATTACTGTTTTATAACACATCAAAGATGGAAACTAAAAAAAGATGCTTACTGTTTCCTTCGGGATTGTTTCCGAGGGAGCCTATTCAATGGGTTGGCCATTTGTTCATTCAAATATTGGGGGAAGTTTTCCCAGACCCATGGAGGCAGAGAGCTGAGAAAGTCAGGGAGAAAAGTAACTGGGCAGTTTCCCAACATGGGAAACATGGTCTTCTCCTGCTTTTCCCAGGGGTGGCAGCTTGTGCACACTGTTGGCAGCCTGCCCAGCAATAATGGGAAACCAATGGCTCTTGTTAATGAGGCAATAACTAGCAATTTTCCCATGGCAAAGGCATTTTACCAGTGACAGTTCCTGGAACTCATTTACTCAGAGGTGAGTGCACAGCGAGAGATCATTGAGACCAGAAACTGACATGCACTCAGTACCATTAAGGGGGAAAGTGGGAAGGTTAAGGTCAGCCACAGCCTCAAGGGGGCTACAGACCCTTGTGTAATTGAAGCTCCACAGGGTCATCAGTTCCACCTATCCTGAGGTCGGCGGACCAGTGAGGAGGAGCAAGACCCACCTCAGCAGCCAGACCTCTTGGTGCAGCAGTACCTCCAAATGTTGCAGCTCTCACGGTGTGTGGCTAGCGAGTTCTGTGCTCATTTGGAGGATGGCTAAGGGCAGAAGGAGGGGTGACCACCATTGTCCGTGGGAGAGAAGCTGAGTGCGGCACTGAATTTCTTAACATCCTCATTATTCTGGGAAACATTTGCTGACATCTGCAGGATCTCAGAATCTGCTGCCCATAACTGCAACTTTCAGTTGACAGATGCCTTGTATGCAGAGGCAATGGACCACATCAGGTTAGAAACAGGTGTTGCACACCCAGGGCAGACAGTTTTCACCCCCATGGCAAGATTTCCTCAGGTGCACTCTACGATAGACTATACTCATGTAGCCATGATGACTCTATCACATCAGCCAGGTGTATTTGGGAATAAGAGTTTCCAGTTCTTCAACATGTGGCTGGTAAGCAACTACTGCAAAAAGATCCTGCAAGTGTGCATGAGGTTTTTAATAGCTGTCAGATTGAGACAATCTTGAGTGCCTCTGCTCTTCAGCCCACTGTACAGCCTCTGTGGTTGACTCCTGGATGTCAAGGGGTATCAACTGAAGATGTAGCGAATAACACCAGTGCAGAAGCCCACTAGAGAGGTGCACATTAGATACAATTGTAGCTATTTGGCATCTATGGTAACCATTGGGATTGCTGAAATGCAGTGCTTTGACAACTTGGGGACACCCTCCAGTAGGGCCCTTCAAAGGTGTCTTTTACAATGGTACTGTCCTGTGCTCTGAACAATTTGGTGCTACAGAGAAGAGTGGAACTAGCACTGGAAGAGGGGGATGACCGCTCAGCATCCATAGAGAAGGAGGAGGAAGACGATGATCACTGAGTGGAGTATGCCCATCCAAAGGTCTCACTGATGTCTGTGGCCATTATCATACATGTTAGGGAAATCATAAGATGTAGGAGTAGAAGTAGGCCATTCAGCCTGTCAAGTCTGCTCCACCATTCAATGAGATCATGGCTGATCTGATAATCCTCAACTCCACTTTCCTGACTTTTTCCCATAACCCTTGATTCCCTTACTGATTAAAATCTGTCTATCTCAGCCTTGAATATACTTAACAACCCAACCTCTACAGCCCTGTGCGGTAAAGAATTCCACAGATTGACCACCCTCTGACAGAAGAAATTCCTCTTCATCTCTGTCTTAAATGGATGACCCCATACTCAGATTATGCCCTCTGATCCTAGACTCTCCCACAATGGGAAACAACCTCTCAGCATCTACCCCGTCAAGCCCCCTGAGAATCTTATATGTTTTAATAAGGTCGCCTCTCATTCTTCCAAATTCGAATGAATACAGGCCCAACCTATTCAACCTCTGCTCATAAGAAAATGGCTCCACCCCAGGATCAACCTAATGAACCTCCTCCAGACTGCCTCCAATGCCAGTATAATTTTCCTTAGATAAAGGGACCAAAACTGTTCACAGTATTCTCGGTGTGGTCTAACAACTAGTGCCTTGTATAGTTTTAGCAAGACTTCCCTATTTCTATACTCCATTCCCTTTGAAATAATGGCCAACATTCCATTTGCCTTCCCTATTACCTGCTGAACTTGTATGCTAGCTTTTTGGGATTCATGCACGAGGACCCCCAAATCCCTCTGTGCTGCAGCCTTCTGCGGTCTTTTTCCATCTAAATAATATTCAGCTCTTCTATTCTTCCTACAAAAGTGCATAACCTCACATTTCCCCACATTATATTCCATCTGCCAAGTTTTTTGCCCATTTACTTAACCTGTCTATATCCCTCTGTAGATTCTTTGTGTCATCCTCATCGCTCGCCTTTGCACCTATTTTTGTGTCATCCGCAAACCTGGTGATTCACTTCCCTCATCCAAGTCATTAATATATATTTTAAATAATTGTGGCCCAGCACTGATCCCTGTGGCACTCCACAGGTTGCCATCCTGGAAATGGTCCCTTATCCCAACTCTGTCTTCTATTAGTTAGCCAATCCTCCATCATGGTAATATACTACCCCCAAAACCATAGGCTCTTACCTTATTAAGTAGCCTTATGTGCAGTACCTTATCGAACGTCCTTTGGAAATCCAAATAAATTACATCTACTGGTTCCCCTTTATCCTGCTTGTTACCTCCTCAAAGAATTCTAATAAATTTGTCAGGCACGATTTCCCCTTACAGGAGCCATGTTGTCTCTGCTTGATTATATTATGCATTTCTAAATGCTCTGCTATTACATCCTTTATAATAGACTCTAATGTTTTCCCAGTGACAGATGTTCAGCTAACTGGCCTATAGTTACCTGTTTTTTTTTGTCTCCCTCCCTTTTTGAATAAGGGTGTTACATTGGCCGTTCTCCAACCCTCTGGGACTTTTCCAGAATTTAAGGATTTTTGGAAGATTACTACCAGTGCATCCACTATTTCTGTAGCTACTTCCTTTAATATCCTAGGATGCAACCCATCAGGTCCAGGGGACTTATCAGACTTTAGTCCCATTAGTTTCCCTAGGACTTTTTCTCTAATGGTAGTTATTGTATTTATTTCCTTCCCACCTTTTGCCCTCTGATTGTTTAGTATTTTTGGAATGCTATTAGTGTCTTCTACCATGAAGCTGATGCAAAGCATTTAGTCAACTCCTCTGCCATTTCCTGGTTCCCCGTTATTATTTCCCCAGCCTCATTCCCTGAGGCCCAAGATGCCATCATCCAAGCAAGTTCACCTGAGTGCGGAGCTTTCTACACTGCACTCTTGGCAGCCGAGCCCCTGTGGCATCAATTGTGGCTGCAAATACAAGCCCATCGCAACATACACACCTCCTTGCTTTCAGGCTTCCCAAGTCGCTACCTCTTCCACTTTAACACTGCAAATCACTAATTCCTCTCCACCTAGGCCTCTCCTCATGATCAATATGCAATGGGGCATTATAGACACTCCATGCTTCTGGATAATTCAAAAAAGGTGTAAGGCTTAAGCATACTCCTTTTGTTTGCAGAGAAAGATCCCTGCGTATGAATGCATATTGTTTCTAGCAAGCGTAAATGAGCTTGATCAATTATCGTTGTTTTCTCCAGGGCATCACCTCAACCACTCAGTCAACCTGCCAACCAGTCATAATTGGCCATAATGATAACATCAAAGATTTTTGTATGGAAAAAGTAACTTCTAAAGACAAGTGGAAACAATGGGATTTACATATCAAAAAGGAAGAAATATATTTAAAGAAGGATGAAAGGCTATGTGAGGTGTGACCACGTGAAATCTTGAATGGTTACTGTGTGAAACAGACTTGGGGAAAATGCCTCTACCCACCCTGCAGAAGTTTCCTGTTCCAGTAACCAATGTTGTGTTAAAAGCCTTTTGAAGTCCATTGACCAGTGGGTGCTTGTGGTAAAATTGCTGGATAACTTTATAAATTTGGAATCTATTTGGACTGTTGTCTTAAAGGAGGTGTGTACTTGGGAGTCTGGTTAAGTAGAAATTTTGGGAACTGCTATAACTGTAATCTTGTGTGTGTTCAAGTTTGTTCTTTTGTTAATAAATGTTTTAATTTAATCTTCTCATTAAAAATACAAATTGCAAAATCGTTGTTATAGTGTGGCCAAGTTCCCCTTGTGAATTTGGTCAGCCTGGCAAAATGCTTTATCATAACACTTGTCAACCTGCAGCTCCATCAGTTTTCAGCACTACTTCCTGAGTGATTGTAATTTCACCAAATTCCACTCTCCCTTCCACCTCCTGAATTATAGCTATTACTGAATTGTTTTTTGTATCCTCCATAGTGAAGGCAGAAGCAAAATATTTGTTCATTTCATTCGCCATTTCCTTATTATCCACTATTAACTCCCCACTGTTGCTCTAGAGGACTAACACTCACTTTACTTACTCTTTTCCTTTTTAATACCTGTAGAAACTCTTGCTTTCAGTTTTAACATTTCTAGCTAGCTTCCTCTCATACTCTAATTTCTTTCTCCTGATTAACCTTTTAGTCATTCTCGGCCGTTCTTTATATTCTAACCAATCATCTGTCCTGCAACTCAACTTTGTGCAGTTATATATTTTTTCCTTAAGTTTAATGCTTTCCTTAACTTCTTTAGTTAACTACAGATGATGGGTCCTCCCCTTAGAATTTTTCTTTAGAGTAGGATTCTGAATTCTGAAATATCCCCTTAAATGTCTGCCACTGCTTCTCTATTGATTGGTCCTCTAGCCTAGTTTCCCAGTTCACTTCAGCTAGCTCAGGTTTCATGCCCACATAGTCACCCTTATTTAAGTTTAAAATATTAGCCTTAGACCCACTCTTCTTCTTCCCAAACTGGATGTAAAATTCATCCATATTGTGGTTGCTGCTCCCTGGGGGTACCTTCACTCTGAGGTCATTAATTAATCCTGTCACATTACACAATACCAAGTCTAATATAACCTGCTCTCTGGTTGATTCCAGAGCATGCTGTTCTAAAAAAGAACTATCTTGAAAGCATCCTATGGACTCCTCAGCCAGGCTCCTACTGCCAGTCTGAATTTTCCAATTTATATGTAGATTAAAATCACCCATGATTATCCCTTTATCACAAGCACCCAATATTTCTTCTTGTATACTTTGTCCTAGATTGTGGTTAGTATTAGGGGGCCTATAGACCAGTCCCAGTCATGACTTCTTTCCCCTATTTTTCCTCATCTCTACCCAAACCGATTCTACTTCCTGATCTCTTGGACCAAGGTTATGTCTAGCTATTGCACCAATTCCATCTTTGATCAACAGTGCTACCCCTCTACCTAGCTTCCTATTCTTCTTGAATATCATATATCCCTCAATATTCAGGACCCAATCCTTGTTACCCTGCAGCCACATCTCCGTAATGGCTATCAAATCATATTTATTTACTTCAATGTGCGCTGTCAATTCATTTACTTTGTTATGAACGCTACACGCATTCAGATACAGAGACTTTAGTTTTGTAACATATAGTCTTGATTATTGGTGTATTCTTAGGTTTTGTCTCTCTGTCCCTACCTGCTATTCTGTCCCTCATTTCCCATATTACTATTTTGCTTTCCTGCATTGAATCCACCCATCGGTTTGCCACATCTACACAAGCTTGATCCCTCACCCCTTTTGTTTAGTTTAAAGCCCTCTCAACTTCCCTAGTTATGTGACTTGCAAGAGCACATGTCCCAACACAGTTCAGGTGTAGACCGTCCCAAAGGTACTGCCCCTAATTTCCCCAGTACTGATGCCAGTGCCCCACAAATGGAACCCACTTCTCCCACACCAGTCTTTGAAGCCAAGCATTTATCTTTCTAATCTTATTTTCCCTATGCCAATTTGCATGTGGGTCAGATAATAATCCAGAGATTTTTGTCTTTGAGGTTTTGTTTCTTAATTTGGCTAATGTGGTTCCGCTATTTCAGAAGGGTTTCAGAGATAAGGCAGGGAACTATAGACCAGTGAGTCTCACGTCAGTGGTAGGGAAACTATTGGAGAAAATTCTGAAGGAGAGAATTTATCTCCACTTGGAGAGGTAAGGTTTGATCAGGGATAGTCAGCATGGCTTTGTCAGAGGGAGGTCATGCCTAATAAATTTGATTGAATTTTTTGAGGAGGTGACCAGGTGTGTAGATGAGGGTAGTGCCGTTGATGTAGTTTATATGGATTTCAGCAAAGCCTTTGACAAAGTCCGACATGGGAGACTTATAAAGAAGACAAATGCATATGGGATACAGGGTAATTTGATAATGTGGATTCAAAATTGGCTTAGTTGTAGGAGGCAGGGGGTGATGATAGAAGGCTGCTTTAGTGATTGGAAGCCAGTGTCCAGTGGTGTACCACAGAGATGTGTGCTGGGTCCCCTATTATTTGCCATTTATATAAATGACATAGATGACTATGTGGGGGGTAGGATTAGTAAGTTTGCAAATGATACAAAGAGTGGATGGGTGGTTAATAGTGAGGTTGAGTGTCTTAGGCTACAGGCAGGGCAGATAAGTGGCAGATGGAATTTAACCCTGAAAAGTGTGAGGTGATACACTTTGGAAGGAGTAATTTGACAAGGAAGTATTCAATGAACGGCATGACACTAGGAAGTTCTGAGGAACAAAGGGACCTTGGCTTGTGTGTCCATAGATCTCTGAAGGCAGAGCGGCATGTAAGTGGGGTGGTGAAAAGGCATATGGGACACATCCTTTATCAATCGAGGCATAGATTACAAAAGTAGAGAGGTCCTGTTGGAGTTGTATAGAACCTTAGTGAGACCACAGCTGGAGTACTGTGTGCAGTTCTGGTTGCCACATTATAGGAAGGATGTGATTGCACTGGAGGGGGTGCAGAGGAGATTCACCAGGATGTTGCCTGGGATGAAACATTTAAGTTATGAAGAGAGGTTGGATAGACTTGGGTTGTTTTTCCTGGAGCAGAGAAGACTGAGGGGTGACCTGATTGAGGTGTACAAGATTATGAGGGACATGGACAGGGTGGATAGGGAACAGCTGTTCCCCTTAGTTGAAGGGTCAGTCACGAGGGGACACAAGTTCAAGGTGAGGGGCAGGAGGTTTAGGGGGGGATGTGAGGAAAAGCTTTTTTACTCAGAAGGTGGTGACGGTCTGGAATGCACTGCCTGGGAGGGTGGTGGAGGCGGGTTGTCTCACTTCCTTTTAAAGTACATGGATGAGCACTTGGCACGTCATAACATTCAAGGCTATGGGACAAGTGCTGGTAAATGGGTTTAGGTAGGTAGGTCAGGTGTTTCTCATGTGTCGGTGCAGACTTGTTGGGCCGAAGGGTCTCTTCTGCACTGAGTGATTCTGTGATTCTGTGATTGGCACCTAGCTTCTCACACTCAATATACAGAACCTCCTTCCTTGTCCTGCCTATGTCATTAGTACCTACATGGACCATGACAACTGGATCCTTCCCCTCCCACTGCAAGTTTCACTCCAGCCCAGAGGAGATGTCCTGAACCCCAGCACTGGGCAGACAACACAGCCTTCTAGATTCTCGGTCTTTGCTGCAGGGAACAGTGTCAGTCCCCCTCACTATACTGTCCCCTACTAACAGTAAATTCTCATTTGCTGCCCCCGCTTGAATGGCCTCCTGTACGTGGTGCCATGGCCAGCCTGCTCACCCACCTTGCAGACTTCGCTTTCATCCGCACAGGTTGTGAGCACCTCAAACCTGTCTGCTCAGTCCCATCAAAGACAGTCACATACTCCTGGCCCTCACTGCTGACCAAAACAGATGACCCTTTGCTAAGAGGCATGACCCGTCTTCTGGAACAAAGTATCCAGATATTTCTCCCCCTCCCTTATGTTGTGCAGTGTCTGCAGTTTGGCTTCCAGGTCAATAATCCTGATCCGGAATTCCTCTAGCTGCTTACACTTTCTGCAGGCGTATTTATCATGGATCACCTTGGCACCCAAAACGTCCATATTCCACAGCTGCAATGTAACACCTGTCCTGTCATTGTTTCTAATGTTATTTAGTTAACTTAATTTAATTACTCACTTAGAAAGTTCCTGTGTATACTACACCTCTTTCCCCATGCACCGAATTCCCACATGAATCTAATTTGCTACTCACTCAATCTTCATCTCCCTCCGGCCTAGTCGTCTGTCTCCTCACATGCCCCTTAATGACCATATGGTTTGAAAAGCCTGTCTCTTCTATAGACCTCTGATGAGTCACTGGCTAGTTTAGCTTCCTGCTACAGTAATTAATACCACTTGAACGAACTGCATTCAGGTGATTGACAGATAACTGCCACTCCAGGCAGTTCTCCATTTAACAAGCTAACCTAACTTGCTTGAAGATTATAGCACTATGTCAGATCTTGATCTTTTATCTATCGTTAAAACCTGAAGAGGATTTACCAGAACTTACTACGTGAACCTAAGTTGCAACTCACTCAGTCTCCATCTCACACATTTTGGTTGTACTTCATAAGGTTATCTAACTTCAGGATTATGCTCTGTGTAATAGAAATATGGATTAAATCAACATATTAATTAATACCTGTTAGTCTGAAAATATAATCAGTTGATGTTGTTACAACCGCAGATGATGGTATTCGTTGAACCAGCCAAATCCCAGAGGGAAACTTGTCTTAATGATCATAACTTTTTTTAATTTTGAAAATGAGGGAAAAACTACTAATTCCAGAAGCATTGAATCCCAGTAGATTTTTAGATTTTAAAATTAGATGATTTATTTACAAGAAAAATAAAACTTAAGCACACAGGATTAAAATTAAAAGCAAAATACTGTGGGATGCTGGAAATCTAAAGTAAAAACAAAACTCAGCAGGCCTGGCAGCATCTGTGGAGAGAGAAACAGAGTTAATGTTTCGAGTCCATATGACTCTTCTTCAGAGCTAAAGACAGTTAAACAGTCTTACAAAACATTCCCCAAGAAACCCCACTTGGTTAAAACACACAAGTAAACTACTTGGCAACAGCTCCCTTATAGATTTTAACCATAAAAATCCAGTAATATTACCCAAGGCAAAAACTGCTGCTACTTTAATAAAGTATACCGCATGACTTCTCACTCTCTTTCACTCTGCTGCGGAACTGAAGGAAGTTCAGAAACAGCGTTCTGAAAACAAAGACTTTTCTGGCTTGAAACTGGATGACTGCTTCAAATTCACAACTTTTTTCAGCACAGAGATGGTCTCAGGACATCTCCCCCATATAACCAATACAACTCAAGCAAACATCTTTTCTTAAATATCCTTTCCCCTTTGACCTCAGACCCCATTGTTCTAAGCACCTCTTTAAATTCAATTTTTCCAAAATATAAAAATCTTTCATGTTTTCCGATCGCCTCCACTTTTGGATCAAATAAAATTTAATAATGGTCCCTTGTTTACCTATGAAACCTTTGTAAATTGTAAAAGTCCCTTGTCACTTCTAATCTCCCCTTGAAATTTAATAGCTGAAAAGTCTAGTTCCTCCTTATCTTACAATGCAAATTTCAAACCCAACCTATTTACTTGTACATTTAACTTCACCATAGCCTCATTACAAGTGTATGCATTTAGCAACTTTACCTTTCATCTCTCAGTTTCCACAGACAAGTTGTCTTTACTAACTTTACTAATGTTCTATAGGGAAGGAAATCTGTTGTCTTTACTTGGTCTAGCCTACATGTGACTCCAGACCCACAGCAATGTGGTTGACTCTTAATGACTCTCTGAACAAGGGCAATTAGGGATAGGCAATAAATGCTGGCCAAGCTAGTGACACTCTGATCCCAGGAACAAATATAAAAACAAATTTTCCCCCAGTTTAATGACACACACTCACAGCTTTCTTTACAGAATACTACCATATTCAACAAAATATTTTTAAAATATCATCCAGCTTCACAGATATCCTATTACAGAACATGGCCCTTAAGAAGCCTTTATTGATTTCTACTCATCTAATTAATTTGGCGCTCCTTGAATATGCACAACCATTAAAAACTGTATTTAAAAAAAGTTAAGCATTTTTGCAAACATGCTTTTTTGAAAAATTATATAAGACGCTTATCAAGAATGGCTTTATGACCAAAGACCTCCCTTAAATTGCTCTCATCAGGTGATCAAGTTCAAAGATCAGCACTGATTAATGGTGCTGCCATTTTTATTCTAGCGGATGTGCACTTTGTCGTAGCCAAAGTATTACTGGCCAAGAAGTAGTTTCCATATTACTATTCTGAAAAGCTGCATAGGAATGTTACACAGTATAATTGGCCATGGAGAGACACAGTCAACTAATAGTCAAGAGATTGTGGGCTTTAGGTTGGTGTGTGCCTGATCCAGGGAAGCATTCCAATGTATCATTTCCATTTACTCATATTATATAGAAGTCCTTATTGAGGCATATGCCTGATCCAAGCATAACATTCCTGAGCAAATTAATTATGGGGTATTTACCAGGGTTTGACTGAGTCTGCAGTCTCTGAACCTGGATACGTTGCTTAGTAGTTAGAAGCAACTGACTCGAATTTTTTTAAACCTGGAACTCTCTTATTTTTGCAGAATCTAGAACGACTTTTTTTCTTACAAGTCTACACTTAGTATGGAAAACTTTCACTGGATTTGTTCCACCTTTTTTTAGTGCCATAGTGAGGCCCAGTGGAACATACAACAGGTTGAGACGGGCAAAAACATTTCTTGTTCCAGAACTGAATAATAAAGGACAGCATATGCTGTATCACAGTCTAAGTTACGAGTGATGTTTTGACCAATATATTTTAAAGGAGACACAGATAATTATGTAAAGCAGAGGAAGTTGCAAAGGCTGTGCTAAGAGTCAGGAAAAGGAATTAGTTTTGGATTGCACTTGCAAAGAAGCCAGCACAGACATAAAGAGACAAGTGGTTTCCTGTACTATGAATTTCTATGATTCTAGGATAAACCCCCCATTTGCATCATGAATAATGACAGTAGATTGTGGGCAGAATTTTCCAATAGCAATGCCAACTACACTGGGGTCATTTGCCAAGTTACATGCTAGCAACTGAGAAACCTATCTGCTGCTAGACCATCTCAGGAAACTGTGGCCACCTGCTGATATATAATTGAGAAATGACCTCCAATGACCTCACAGTAGGAGCAGTTCCACATAAGGAGCAGCATTTAATGCAGGCAATGGGGTCTCACTTACTGGCTGAACAGCTGGTGAGAGCCCCATGTCACCTCCTTTGGGGAAAGCTTGCTGTTATTATGTGCCTCCCAGCACTTAAGTGGCCAGCGGCGGGATTTCCTGGAATCAAGGGCACCAATCAGAGCCGGGCACCTGTCCATTGCAGACAGTGCCAGCGGGAGCAGTGGCAGCTGCTGGCAATGCACCCAAGGAGAGGATCAGAATTGTAACATCATCCTGCCCTCTTCCGTCTATCGATGGAGAAGACTGAAGGTGAGCAGGGAACCCCCTTGAATCTGCTGAGTAAATTATTAAGATAATTAAAAATAATTAAGGAGTACTTTAACTGTCATTTCTGGATTTCTTAGCCAGGGAACTTGTTTTCCTACCTGCCAAAAACTATCTAGGGTCACCGAAGGAAGAACTTCTTAAGTGAAACTGACGAGCTGAAAAGTCTTTGATCAGTTACACTGAAGATCTCCATCTATAACAAGTGAAAGGTTGCTGATTGTAGCACTTCTTTTAGAGAGTGCTATTGTTGCTTGAGAGATGATTATAAACTTATTGGAAAGCGCTTCACTTGTCTTGCACTCATTACATTTCCCTTCACGGCGGCCTCAAAGTTATTTATTGTGTTCTATGTTGTACACCTGCTGAGAGACAAGTGGAGAAGAAGCGCCACTGCCAGTGGCTCCAGCAGCAGCAGGAGCAGTACCAGCAACAGCACCAGCTGTTCCTCCCCAGGACAGAGGAGATGGCCGCTGAGATCCAGCCAGAAGGAAGAGAGGCCCTCAACAAAGACTCTAAAGGCACAGGCTCAGCAGCCTTGACATGACTGGGCATCAGGGCCTCAGGTGGCTCAGCCTCTCATGGCAGGTAAAGGTAAATTATGCCTGACTAACCTGATTGAATTCTTTGATGAGGTAACAGAGAAGGCTGACCTACCCTAGTGCTGTAAATGTATCTATGGATATTCAGAAGGTGTTTGAAAAAATGCCACACAGGAGTCTTATTAAGAAGATGGAAGCCTACGGAATTAAAGGGAAAATGGTGGTGTGGATATAAAATTGGCTCAGTGACAGGAAGCAAAAGGTGGTCACAGATGGATGTTTTTCAAACTAGGAGGTGGTTTGCAATGGTTTTTCCCAAGGGTTAGTTTTGGACCCAGTGGTCTGAGCAATTTTTATAAAGAACCCAGACTCGGGTTTAGGGAGCAGTATTCTAATGTTTTCAAATGATACGAATCCTGGCAAAGTAGTGGATCATGTTAACCTTCCTATAATGAGGCATCCAGAACCGTACACAATACTTCAGCTGAGGTCTAATGAGTGTCTTATATAAATTCAGCATAACCTCCTTGCTCTTGTACTCTATGCCCCTATTAATAAAGCCTGAGATACAATATGCTTTATTAACTGCTCTCTCCACCTGTCCTGCCACCTTCAATGACCTATGCACATATACACCCAGGTCTTTCTGCTCCTGCACTCCCTTCAAAATTTTGCCCCTTATTTTATATTGTCTGTCCACGTTCTTCCTATCAAAATGCATCACCTCACACTTATCCCCATTGAACTTCATCAGCCACCTATCTGCCCACCCCACCAACTTGTCTATGTCCTTTTGAAGTTCTACACTGTCCTCCTTGCAGTTTACAACACTTCCAAGCTTCATATCATCCGCAAACTTTGAAATTGTCCCCTGCACACCAAGATTTAGATCATTAATATATATCAGGAAAATCCAGAGCCCCAACACTGATCCCTGGGGAACTCCACTACAAACCTTCCTCCAGCCTGAAAAATATCCATTGAATATTACTCTCTGCTTCCTATTTTTCAGCCAATTTTGTATCCACGTTGCTACGATTGGCACTGTATCAAATGCCTTTTGAAGGTCCATGTACACCATATCAACAGCATTACCCTCATTGACCTTTGCTGTTACCCCTTCAAAAAACTCCAGCAAGTTAGTTAAACATGCTTTCAACTTTAGAAATCCACTCTGGCTCTTCCTCATAAACCAGTACTTTTGGAATATGTCTTCCTATCAAACATAATATGGAAAGTCAGAATTTTATAAGTAGCACAATGCTGAAAAGTGTATAATAACAGAGATACCTTGAGATCCATTTGCACAAATCCTTAAATCTGGATAAGTTGATAAGGTGGTTAAAAAAGCATATGAGTTACTTGGTTTACAAATCGGGGAATAGAGTATAAAAGCAAAGAGATTACGCTCTGGAAATTTATAAATCGGAGCTTCATCTGGAGTACTGTAGACCACACTTCATGAGAGAAAAGGGTATAATAGAATGGGTACACAGCAGGTTGAGCAGCATGTTACCAGGTATAAGGTACTTCAGTTATGAGGAGAAATTGGAAAAGTTAGCACTGTTCTTAGAACTGAGAAGATTAGGTGGTGAACTATTAGAGGTTTTCAAGATAATCACAAATGAGAAAACAAATTTCTCTCTAGCACGTGGGACAATAATTGGAGGTCATAGATCCAAAATCAAGAGGAGAGATGAGGAGAAATTTTTCACTTAGAGAGCTGTCAGGAACTGGAATGCTTTCCCTCAAAAAGTGGCGGAAGCTGATTGCGTAAATAATTTTAAAAGTGAATTGAACAGGTACAGGGGATGAGAAACTTAAAGGGTGGCAGACAAAAAGTGGGAATGTGAAACTGAGCATGACTGCTCTTTCAAAGAGCCAGCACAGGCAATGCGTGCTGAATGACCTCCTTCTATGTTGTAAGTAAGTTTCTTTACTTGCAGACCAATGCACTGTCAGTGGTCAGGATGCATTTTTTATGCAGTAAACTTCTGTTCCTGCCCCCACTATGCCAAACCAAAGGGTGACTACTGGGCAATAAGTGCTATCCACTGGCGACATTGCTTAAGACTCAAGTTAACAACCCAGGCACATGTGTGCAACAGGAAAACAAGAGAGCCATGCTGCCGCAAGCGATTGATAGAGCAGACCTTTGGCATCCTGAAGGGATCATTCCACTGCCAAGAAAGCTCTGGAGGAGCTCTGCTGTCCTCAGCTGAGCCATGAGCAAATTGGCATAAGGTAAATAAGATCAGGGAGTTCAGTGGAAGGCTCAAAGGTTGATGTGGGAAAAATAGGTTTCAATTCATAGGGCACCAGCACTAGTACTTAGGAAAGATGCTTTCTTTCACTTGAACTATGCTGGGGACAGTGTCAGAGCAAATTGAAAATCTAGAGCTGTAGAGAGGGCCCTAAACTACATAGCGGCGGCGGAGGGTTCAGGTAAGGGGAAATTTAGAAATTTAAAGAAAAAGGACAAGGCAATAGTGCAGGATAGCATTATGGGTAATGATAACCAGAATGTGAAAGGAAGCAACAGAGTTTACAGACATAAGAATACACAAGCAAATAAGGGCAGAATAGGTGAAAACGTTAAAAGGAGAGAATTAAAGGCTCTTTATCTGAAGGCATACAGTGTTCATAACAAAATGGGTAAATTGATAGCACAAATAGAAATAAATGGGTATGATATGACAGCCAAACAGTTCAAATATGTGTGGTTGCAAGGTGACCAAGGCTGGGAACTGTACATTGAAGGGTATTTGACATTTTGAAATGATAGGAAGAAAGGAAAAGGAGGTGGGGTAGCTCTGTTAGTAAAGGATGAAATCAATACAGTAGTGTGAAATGATCTTATCTTGGAAGATAAAGATGCAGAATCAGTTTGGGTGAAGATAAGAAATGGCAAGGGAAAGAAGCCACTGATGGGTGTAGTTTATAATTCCCCTAACAGTAGCTACATTGTAGGATGAAGTGCAGATCAAGAAATAACGGGGGCTTGAAAGAATGGCATTGCAATCATCGTGAGTGGTTTGAATCTTCATATAGATTAGACAAATCAAGCTGGTAAGGAAACATTAAGGACATGTTCACAGAGTGTATTTAGGACAGTTTCTTCAAACAATACATTTTGGAACCAACCAGGGAACAGGCTATTTTGGATCTTGTAATATGGAATGACACATGATTAATTAATGATCTCATAGCAAAGGATCCTCAAAGGAAGAATGATCATTACATAATAGAATTTCACATTCAGCTTGAACATGAGAAACTTGGGTCTGAATCTAGCGTCTTAAACTTAAATAAAGGCAATTACAAAAGTATGAAGACAGAGTTGGCTAAACTGGACTCAGAAAACAGGCTAAAAGTTAAGATGGTAGAGAAGCAGTAGAGACATTTAAGGGGATATTTCCTAATTCTCAAAAAAGATATATTCCTAAAAAAAAATGATATGGGAGGGATGAATCGCCCATGACTAAGGAAGTTAAGGATGAAATTGAAAGAAAAGGCATAGTCATTTGATTTGCGCCCCATCCAGCACCTTAAACATTCAGTCCCTCCACCACTGATGCACAGCAGCAGCAGTGTGTACCATCTACAAGATGCACTGCAGGAACTCACCAATGGCCCTTTGACAGCATCTTCCAAACCCATAACCTCAAACAACTAGAAGTAAAAGAGCAGCAGATGCAAGGGAACACCACCACCTGCAAGTTCCCCTCCAAGTCACTCACCATCCTGACTTGGAACTATATCGCCATTCCTTCACTGTCACTGGGTCAAAATCCTGGACCTCCCTTCCTAACAGCACTATGGGTGTACCTACACCACATGGACTGCAGCAGTTCAAGAAGGTGGGTCACAACCACTTTCACAAGGGCAATTAGGGATGGGCAATAAATGCTGGCTTAGCCAGAGATGCCCACATCTCATGCACGAATAAATAAGCAAAACAATGTTGTGAAGATTAGTGGTAAGCCAGAAGATTGAGAAAACATTAGAAACCTACAAAGAGTGACTAAAAAAAATAGAGGGGTAAATTAGCATATGAGAACAAACTAGCAAGAAATATAAAAACAGATAGTAAGAGCCTCTAAAAGAAGGAAGAGAGTAGCTAAAGTAAATATTGATCCCTAAGAGTGGGGAATTATGGGAATTATTAAAAAGGGGAAACAAGGAAATGGCAGAAACTTTGAACAAGTGTTTTGTATCTGTCTTCACAGTAGAAGACAATAATAACATCACAATAATAGTAGAAAAGCAAGGGCCAAAGGGAAAGGTGGAACTTAAAACAATCACTATCACTCGAGAAAAAGTATTATTGCACATGTATTGGTTGTGATCTTCCAAAATTCCCCAGTTTCTGTAAAGTCCCAATGGATTGAAATACTGCAAAAAGGGAAACAGGAAGCAGGAAACTATAGGTTGGTTAGCCTAACATCTGTCACTGGGAAAATACCAGGGTGCATTATTAAGGAAGTAGTAGCATGCATTTAGAAAATCTTAATACAATCATGCAGCGTCAACATGGTTTTATGAAAGGGAAATTGTGTCTTTGAGGATGTAACAAGGAGGGTGGATAAAGGGGAACCAGCAGCTGTAATGTATTTTGATTTCCAAAAGGCAACTGATAAGGCACCAGATAAAGGGCTGCTACACACAATAGGAGCTAATGGGATTGGGATTTTTTTATTTGTTCATGGGATGTGGGTGTTGCTGTTGCTGTCTCAGCCAGCATTTATTGCCCATCCTTAATTGCCCTAATTCAAAAGGCATTTAAGAGCCACCCACATTGTTGTGGGATCTGGAGTCACTTGTAGGCCAGACCGGGTAAGGATGGCAGAGACCTTTTACAACAATCGACAGTGTTTTCATGTCCATTATTAGATTTTTAGGGCAGAGTTCTCCCTTCGGCGAGCGGGGGTGGGGCCCGCCCGCCGACACATAAAATGATGCACAGTGAGGCTGGGCTGGCATCCCCATGTCACCCTAGGTCATTTAGATTTTCAGTTCGGCAGACGTGCAGCTGGTTCGGCTGTGCACCCACCGAACTGACAAAGGCCTATTAAGGCCAGCAATTAAAGACAATCAACTGAGCTGCCCGTCCAACCTTAAGGTTGGCGGCAGGCTGGGAGCCCAGGCGGCCTTCAGAAAAAACACGAAACCTCATCCACGGGCAGGATGAGGATTCATGAGGGTTTTAAAATTTGAATAAAATGTTTAAATGAAATAAATTGACATGTCCCAGCTTATGTGACAGTGTCACATGAGGGGACGCATCAGGGATAGTTTTTTTCTGCCTTTGATGAACTTTTGAATCTTGAGCGGATCTCCCTGAGGCAGCACTTTGCCTCAGGGAGATCTGCACGCTCTTTAGCATGCATGAGCGGAAGAGCGCACTCCCAGCTCAGGGAATCCCCCGCCCCACCTGCACAGGGAAGCACACAGCGCTTCCTGGCTGGACATCACATGAAATGGTGGCACTGATCCGGGGGCACCGATCGGGAACCCACCTGCTCGCGCCTGCTCCAGCACAATCCCCCTGACAAGGGGGAAAATGCTGCCCTTAATTCCAGACTTTTTAATGAAATCAAATCCCACCATCTGCCATGGTGGGATTCAAACCTGGGTTCCCAGAGCATAACCCTGGGGTCTCTGGATTACCAGTCCAATGACAATACCACTATACCATGGCCTCCCCATGTTAGCAGGAATAGAGATTATTTTAATTATTCATTCATGGGATGTGGGCTTCGCTGGCTGGGCCAGCATTTATTGCCCATCCCTAGTTGCCCTTGAGAAGGTGGCGATGAGCTGCCTCCTTGAACCGCTGCAGTCCATGTGGTGTAGGTACACCCACAGTGCTGTTAGGGAGGGAGTTCCAGGATTTTGACCCAGCAACAGTGAAGGAACGGCGATATATTTCCAAGTCAGGATAGTAAGTGACTTGGAGGGAACTTCCAGCTGGTGGCATTCCCATCTATCTGCTGTCTTTGTCCTTCTAGATGGTAGTGGTCGTGGGCTTGGAAGGTGCCGTCTGAGGAGCCTTGGTGAATTCCTGCAGTGCATCTTGTAGATGTTACACACTGCTGCTACTGTGTGTCAGTGGTGGAGGGAGTAAAAGTTTGTGGATGTGGTGTCAATCAAGCAGAGTGCTTTGTCCTGGACGGTGTTCAGCTTGTCCAGTGTTGTGGAAGCGGCACTCATCCAGGCAAGTGGGGGGTATTCCATCACACTCCTGACTTGTGCCTTGCCTGGTGGACAGGCCTTGGGGAGTAAGGAGGTGAGTTACTCATTGCACGATTCCTAGCCTCTGACCTGCTCTTGTAGCCACAGTATTTATATGGCTAGTCCAGTTCAGTTTCTGGTCAATGGTAACCCTAGGATGTTGATAGTGGGGTATTCAGTGATGGTAATGCCATTGAAAATCAAGGGGCAATGGTTGGATTGTCTTGTTGGAGATGATCATTGCCTGACATTTGCCTGGCATGAATGTTACTTGTCACTTGTCAGCCCAAGCTTGGATATTGTCCAGGTCTTGCTGCATTTGGACATGGACTGCTTCAGTATCTGAGGAGTTCCAAATCGTGCTAAACATTGTGCAATCATCAGCGAACATCCCCATTTCTTACCTTATGATGGAAGGAAGGCCATTGATGAAGTAGCTGAAGATGGTTGGGCCTAGGACACTACCCTAAGAAACTCCTGCAGTGAAGTCCTGGAGCTGAGAAGACTGACCTCCAACAGCCACAACCATCTTCCTTTGTTCTCGATGTGACTCCAACCAGCGGAGAGTTTTCCCTTGATTTCCATTGACTCCAGTTTTTGTTAGGGCTCCTTGATGACACTCTCGGTCAAATGTGGCCTTGATGTCAAGGGCAGTCACTCTCACCTCTACCTAACTAACAACTAAATAACAGGAAACAAAGGCCTGAAGTTTTGGAACGAAGAGCCTCTCCGTCATTATGAAAATGGCTGCGGAGCCCTGGATCTGGAAGCCTCTGCCCCCAAATATGGCAGCTACCATTTTCACAGGGATGGAATGGAGGTGGGTTCTAAGTTGCACAGCCATGGCTCAAAGAGGCAGCTGCCCATATAAAACAGCAGCTGCCTCCAGTCATGTCGGATTTTTGTCAGTGAGGAATGGGAAACACGACCTGTGCAGATTAGACCTTGTAGGAGCAGCTCTAAACTTTGCAGAGTTGCTTGGATATGTGGGATCCCCTTTTAAAGATATAAGTGTCCTTTTGGATACGATCCTGGGGCAGGTCAGGTGAGACGAGATGAGAGGAGATGATGGTAATGTCACTGAATTGGTAATCAAGAGGGTCAGGGTGATGCAATGGGGACGTGGGTTCAAATCCCACCAGGGCAGCTGGTGGACTTTAAATTCAAATAATAAGTCTGGAACTGAAAGCTGGTCTCAGTAATGATGCCAATGAAGTTACCATGTAAAAACCCATCTAGTTCACAAACATCCTTTAGGGAAGGAAATCTTCCATCCTTACCTGGCCTGGCCTATCCGTGACTCCGCTTCGACAGCAATGTAGTTGGCTCTTAACTGCCCTCTGAAATGGCACAGCAATCCACTCAGTTCAACCCCAGTTAGGGAGGGGCAACCAATGCTGGCCTTGTCAGTGATGCCCATAAAAATATAAAGGAAAAAAAAACCTTTGGGAGAGGTAAGGTGCCCTTTGAGATTGTTAAAAGTTAACATGAATGTGCATAAAAAGTGCACTGCCAAGCTCATTGGAGCTGTTAAAGGAACATTCAAATGGTACCGTGAAGACATTTAAAACCTCTCTTTAAATATTTGAAAAAAAAACTGCCTGGAGTGTTAAAAAAAAATCACTGCTTGCTATTTCACCCTGTCTGTTGACATAAACCAGAGGGTTCTCATTGTTGTATTAGTGCTGGCTGACTGATTTCACAACGTTCCATTGTCATAGTGGGGTGCCTCAGTTCACAGTTTGATTGACAGCTCCAAGTGCTTAGAGACTCTTTGATGTCAGCCAATGAATTAAAATGCTTGCTTTTATAAGGAAGTTAAATGTAATGATTGGGGATTTTATCAATTAGAGTGTTTCTTTTTGAAATAGTGAATTCTTCAACAGACACTTAATAAATAGTTATTTGGTAATATAGAACTTGAGTATTGCTGAAAAAAGAGACTTTTTTATGAAAGCTTTTCATTTTGCACTCATCAGGATAATTCACAATAAAATACCAACGTTCAGGGAAACAGCATATTTATACTGTATGAGAAGAGAGTGCTGATTGGTTGACAAGTTGACTCTGACTGGTAGTAGCGTTGGCATGGAAATTGCACCAGTTGATTGTGACTGACAGTTAACTGCCAAGCATTGTTTGAAATTTAAACCAGGCAGCTTGACCCCGATTGGTCAAGACATTACCCTGGGGAACAAATCAGTGAATGGCTATCACATATTTTGTTTAGCTGAAACAGGCTCAATGTTTGTACATGCTCTTTCTGCCTGCAAAGAATAGGACCATATGTAGCTTCAGTACATGCAAATGCACTATACTGTGAGCCCGACTGACAATCTTAAACTGGTTGTCAGCGTATTTTTTTAGCACACTGAGGATTACTTGGCAAATATTGTCCAATTGCAGCATCACATCTAATGTTGGACACTGTGTTTTGAGTTTTGCAAGCTTGGGCTGGTTGGGTTCGATCTGTACTTTGCCCATTGTGGGTGTGAGGGGTAAGGGCAGTGTGCTGGTTTATGCTTAACTGTTTTTTAAAACTGCCACATAGTGCCAGCACACCGAGGTAGGCTTTCCACCCAGCCCGCCTCTGCACCTGGCAGCCTCCACACCTAAGCCCATGAGACCATAAGACGTAGGAGCAGAAGTATGCCATTCGGCCCATCGAGTCTGCTCTGCCATTCAATGAGAACATGGCTGATCTGATAATCCTCAACTCTACTTTCCTGCCTTTTCCCCATAACACTTGATTCCCTTACTGATTAAAAATCTGTCTATCTCAGACTTGAATATATTTAACAATCCAACCTCTACAGCCCTCTGTGGTAAATAGTTCCACATACTGACTATGCTCTGAGGGAAGAAATTCCTCCTCATCCCTGTTTTAAATGGGTGCCACCTTATTTTGAAATTATGTCCTCTGGTCCTAGACTCTCCCACAATGGAAAACAACCTCTCAGCATCTATAAAAACAGAATTACCTGGAAAAACTCAGCAGGTCTGGCAGCATCGGCGGAGAAGAAAAGAGTTGACGTTTCGAGTCCTCATGACCCTTCAACAGAACAGTTCTGTCGAAGGGTCATGAGGACTTGAAACGTCAACTCTTTTTCTTCTCCCCCGATGCTGCCAGACCTGCTGAGTTTTTCCAGGTAATTCTGTTTTTATTTTTGTTTTGGATTTCCAGCATCCGCAGTTTTTTTGTTTTTATCTCTCAGCATCTACCCTGTTAAGTCCCCTAAGAATCTTATATGTTTCAATAAGGTCGCCTCTCATTCTTCTAAACTCCAATGAATACAGGCCCAATTTATTCAACCTCTCATAAGAAAATCCCTCCATATCTGGGATCAACCTAATGAATCTTCTCTGGACTGCCTCCAATGCCAGTATATCTTTCCTTAGGTCAGGGGACCAAAACTGTTCACAGTATTCTAGGTGTGGTCTAACTAGTGATAAAAACAAAAAAACTGCGGATGCTGGAAATCCAAAACAAAAACAGAATTACCTGGAAAAACTCAGCAGGTCTGGCAGCATCGGCGGAGAAGAAAAGAGTTGACGTTTCGAGTCCTCATGACCCTTCGACAGAACTTGAGTTCGAGTCCAGGAAAGAGCTGAAGTATAAGCTGGTTTAAGGTGTGTGTGTGGGGGGCGGAGAGATAGAGAGACAGAGAGGTGGAGGGGGTTGGTGTGGTTGTAGGGACAAACAAGCAGTGATAGAAGCAGATCATCAAAAGATGTCAACCACAATAGTACAATAGAACACATAGGTGTTAAAGTTAAAGTTGGTGATATTATCTAAACGAATGTGCTAATTAAGAATGGATGGTAGGGCACTCAAGGTATAGCTTTAGTGGGTTTTTTTTTTAATTTTTTTATTTTTTTTTTTTATTTTTTTTTTTATATAATGGAAATAGGTGGGAAAAGGAAAATCTTTATAATTTATTGGGAAAAGAAAAAAAGAGGAAGGGGGAAACAGAAAGGGGGTGGGGATGGAGGAGGGAGCTCACGACCTAAAGTTGTTGAATTCAATATTCAGTCCGGAAGGCTGTAAAGTCCCTAGTCGGAAGATGAGGTGTTGTTCCTCCAGTTTGCGTTGGGCTTCACTGGAACAATGCAGCAAGCCAAGGACAGACATGTGGGCAAGAGAGCAGGGTGGAGTGTTAAAATGGCAAGCGACAGGGAGGTTTGGGTCATTCTTGCGGACAGACCGCAGGTGTTCTGCAAAGCGGTCGCCCAGTTTACGTTTGGTCTCTCCAATGTAGAGGAGACCACATTGGGAGCAACGAATGCAGTAGACTAAGTTGGGGGAAATGCAAGTGAAATGCTGCTTCACTTGAAAGGAGTGTTTGGGTCCTTGGACGGTGAGGAGAGAGGAAGTGAAGGGGCAGGTGTTGCATCTTTTGCGTGGGCAAGGGGTTGTGCCATAGGAGGGGGTTGAGGAGTAGGGGGTGATGGAGGAGTGGACCAGGGTGTCCCGGAGGGAGCGATCCCTACGGAATGCCGATAAGGGGGGTGAAGGGAAGATGTGTTTGGTAGTGGCATCATGCTGAAGTTGGCGGAAATGGCGGAGGATGATCCTTTGAATGCG
The DNA here is from genome assembly GCF_017639515.1 of Carcharodon carcharias. Taxonomy (NCBI): domain Eukaryota; kingdom Metazoa; phylum Chordata; class Chondrichthyes; order Lamniformes; family Lamnidae; genus Carcharodon; species Carcharodon carcharias. Next base: position 229,791,415 of record NC_054467.1, read on the forward strand.
GAGGCTGGTGGGGTGATAAGTGAGGACAAGGGGGACCCTATCATGTTTCTGGGAGGGAGGAGAAGGAGTGAGGGCGGATGCGCGGGAGATGGGCCGGACACGGTTGAGGGCCCTGTCAACGACCGTGGGTGGAAAACCTCGGTTAAGGAAGAAGGAGGACATGTCAGAGGAACTGTTTTTGAATGTAGCATCATCGGAACAGATGCGACGGAGGCAAAGGAACTGAGAGAATGGGATGGAGTCCTTACAGGAAGTGGGGTGTGAGGAGCTGTAGTCGAGATAGCTGTGGGAGTCGGTGGGTTTGTAATGGATATTGGTGGACAGTCTATCACCAGAGATTGAGACAGAGAGGTCAAGGAAGGGAAGGGAAGTGTCAGAGATGGACCACGTGAAAATGATGGAGGGGTGGAGATTGGAAGCAAAATTAATAAATTTTTCCAAGTCCTGACGAGAGCATGAAGCAGCACCAAAGTAATCATCGATGTACCGGAGAAAGAGTTGTGGAAGGGGGCCAGAGTAGGACTGCAACAAGGAATGTTCCACATACCCCATAAAGAGACAGGCATAGCTGGGGCCCATGCGGGTACCCATAGCCACACCTTTTATTTGGAGGAAGTGAGAGGAGTTGAAGGAGAAATTGTTCAGCGTGAGAACAAGTTCAGCCAGACGGAGGAGAGTAGTGGTGGATGGGGATTGTTCGGGCCTCTGTTCGTGGAAGAAGCTAAGGGCCCTCAGACCATCCTGGTGGGGGATGGAGGTGTAGAGGGATTGTACGTCCATGGTGAAGAGGAAGCGGTAGGGGCCAGGGAACTGGAAATTGTTGATGTGACGTAAGGTGTCAGAGGAATCACGGATGTAGGTGGGAAGGGACTGGACAAGGGGAGAGAGAAGGGAGTCAAGATAACGAGAAATGAGTTCTGTGGGGCAGGAGCAAGCTGAGACGATCGGTCTACCGGGGCTGTTCTGTTTGTGGATTTTGGGTAGGAGATAGAAGCGGGCCGTCCGAGGTTGGGCGACTATCAGGTTGGAAGCTGTGGGAGGGAGATCCCCAGAGGAGATGAGGTCAGTGACAGTCCTGGAAACAGTGGCTTGATGTTCAGTGGTGGGGTCATGGTCCAGGGAGAGGTAGGAGGAAGTGTCTGCGAGTTGACGCTCAGCCTCCGCGTGGTAGAGGTCAGTGCGCCAGACAACAACAGCACCACCCTTGTCAGCGGGTTTGATGACAATGTCAGGGTTGGACCTGAGAGAATGGAGTGCAGTAAGTTCAGAGAGAGACAGGTTAGAATGGGTGAGAGGAGCAGAGAAATTGAGACGACTAATGTCGCGCCGACAGTTCTCAATGAAAAGATCGAGAGAAGGTAAGAATCCAGAGGGAGGGGTCCAGGTGGAGGAAGAATATTGAAGATGGGTAAAAGGATCCGTTGAACTGGGAGAGGACTCCTGCCCAAAGAAGTGAGCCCGGAGACGAAGACGGCGGAAGAAGAGTTCAGTATCATGCCGAGCCCGAAATTCATTGAGGTGAGGGCGTAAGGGTATGAAACTAAGTCCTTTGCTGAGCACTCTCGTCAGGACTTGAAAAAATTTATTAATTTTGCTTCCAATCTCCACCCCTCCATCATTTTCACGTGGTCCATCTCTGACACTTCCCTTCCCTTCCTTGACCTCTCTGTCTCAATCTCTGGTGATAGACTGTCCACCAATATCCATTACAAACCCACCGACTCCCACAGCTATCTCGACTACAGCTCCTCACACCCCACTTCCTGTAAGGACTCCATCCCATTCTCTCAGTTCCTTCGCCTCCGTCGCATCTGTTCCGATGATGCTACATTCAAAAACAGTTCCTCTGACATGTCCTCCTTCTTCCTTAACCGAGGTTTTCCACCCACGGTCGTTGACAGGGCCCTCAACCGTGTCCGGCCCATCTCCCGCGCATCCGCCCTCACTCCTTCTCCTCCCTCCCAGAAACATGATAGGGTCCCCCTTGTCCTCACTTATCACCCCACCAGCCTCCGCATTCAAAGGATCATCCTCCGCCATTTCCGCCAACTTCAGCATGATGCCACTACCAAACACATCTTCCCTTCACCCCCCTTATCGGCATTCCGTAGGGATCGCTCCCTCCGGGACACCCTGGTCCACTCCTCCATCACCCCCTACTCCTCAACCCCCTCCTATGGCACAACCCCTTGCCCACGCAAAAGATGCAACACCTGCCCCTTCACTTCCTCTCTCCTCACCGTCCAAGGACCCAAACACTCCTTTCAAGTGAAGCAGCATTTCACTTGCATTTCCCCCAACTTAGTCTACTGCATTCGTTGCTCCCAATGTGGTCTCCTCTACATTGGAGAGACCAAACGTAAACTGGGCGACCGCTTTGCAGAACACCTGCGGTCTGTCCGCAAGAATGACCCAAACCTCCCTGTCGCTTGCCATTTTAACACTCCACCCTGCTCTCTTGCCCACATGTCTGTCCTTGGCTTGCTGCATTGTTCCAGTGAAGCCCAACGCAAACTGGAGGAACAACACCTCATCTTCCGACTAGGGACTTTACAGCCTTCCGGACTGAATATTGAATTCAACAACTTTAGGTCGTGAGCTCCCTCCTCCATCCCCACCTCCTTTCTGTTTCCCCCTTCCTCTTTTTTTCTTTTCCCAATAAATTATAAAGATTTTCCTTTTCCCACCTATTTCCATTATATAAAAAAAAATAAAAAAAAAAAAATAAAAAAATTAAAAAAAAAAACCCACTAAAGCTATACCTTGAGTGCCCTACCATCCATTCTTAATTAGCACATTCGTTTAGATAATATCACCAACTTTAACTTTAACACCTATGTGTTCTATTGTACTATTGTGGTTGACATCTTTTGATGATCTGCTTCTATCACTGCTTGTTTGTCCCTACAACCACACCAACCCCCTCCACCTCTCTGTCTCTCTATCTCTCCGCCCCCCACACACACACCTTAAACCAGCTTATATTTCAGCTCTTTCCTGGACTCGAACTCAAGTTCTGTCGAAGGGTCATGAGGACTCGAAACGTCAACTCTTTTCTTCTCCGCCGATGCTGCCAGACCTGCTGAGTTTTTCCAGGTAATTCTGTTTTTGTTGTGGTCTAACCAGTGCCTTGTATAGTTTTAGCAAGGCTTCCCTATTTTTATACTCCATTCCCTTTGAAATAAAAGCCAATATTCCATTTGCCTTATGTTAGCTTTTTGGGATTAATGCACGTGGACCCCCAAATCCCTCTGTGCTGCAGCTTTATTCAGTCTTTCTCGGTTTAAATAATATTCAGCTCCTCTGTTCTTCCTGCCAAAATGCATAGCTTCACATTTTCCCACATTATATTCCATCTGCCACGTTTTTGCCCACTCACTTAACCTGTCTATAACCCTCTGTAGACTGTCATCCTCACCAGTTGACTTCCCATCTATTTTTGTGTCATCTGTAAACTGTGATAATACATTCATTTCCCTCATCCAAGTCATTAATATACATTGTAAATAATTGTGGCCCCAGCACTGATCCCTGTGGCACTTCACTAGTTACAGGTTGCTATCCTGAAAATGCCCCCCTGTATCTCAACCCTCTGTCATCTATTAGTTAGCCAATCCTCTATCCATGCTAATATACTACCCCCAACACCATGGGCTCTTATCTTATTAAGTAGCCTTATGTATGGTACCTTATCTAATGCCTTTGGAAATCCAAATAAATTACATCTACTGGTTCCCCTTTATCTATCCTGGTTGTTACCTCCTCAAAGAATTCTAATAAATTTGTCAGGCATGATTTCCCCTTCATGAAGCTGTACTGACTCTGCTTGATCAGATGATGTATTTCTAAATGCTCTGCTATTACATCCTTTATAATAGACTCCAACATTTTCCCAATGACAGATGTTAAGCTGACTGGCCTACAGTTCCTGTTTTTTGTCTCCCACCCCTTTTGAATAGTGATGTTACATGGCAGTTTTCCAATCCCCAGGACTTTTCCAGAATCTAAGGACTCTTGGAAGATGACTACCTGTGCATCCACTTTCGCTGTAGCTATTTCCTTTAATATCCTTGGATGTAATCCAAGTCCAGGTGACTTATTGGTCCTTAGCCCCATTAGTTTCCCTAGTGCTCGTTCTCCAGTCATAGTTGTTGTATTTATTTTCTCCCCCACTTTTGCCCTATGATTATTTAGTATTTTTGGTACCCTATTAGTGACTTCTACTGTGAAGACTGAAGCAAAGTATTTATTCAACTCCTCTGCCATTTCTTGGTTCCCATTATTACTTCCCCAGCCTCATTCTCTAAGGGGCCTATATTGACTTTGGCCTCTCTCTTCCTCTTTATATATTTAAAGAAGCTCTTACTATCCATTTTTATATTACTTGCTACTTTACCTTCAAAGTTTATTTTCTCCCTGTTTATTTTTTTTTGGTCATCTTCTGTTGGTTTTTAAAACTTTCCAATCCTCTGGCATATCATTAATCTTTGCCACTTGGTATGCTTTTTCTTTCCCTTTGATACTATCCTTAACTTCCTTGGTTAACCATGGTTGTTTTAACCCCCTCCTACAATCCTTCTTCCTCACTAGAATAGTCATGAACTATTTTCTTAAACGTCTGCCATTATTCAGCAACTGTTGTTTCTGCTGAACTCCTTTCCCTGTCCACTCCAGCCAATTCTGCCCTCATTTCTTTGTAATTACCCTTATTTAAGTTTAGCACAGATGGTTCCGAACTAAGTTTCTCACTCTCAAATTGAATGCTAAATGCCACCATGTTATGGTCACTGTTTCCTTGGGGACCTTTTACACTGAGATTGTTTATTAAACCTGCCTCATTACACATTACCAGATCCAAAATAGCCTGATCCCTGGCTGGATCTACATATTGTTCCAGGAAACTGTCCCAAATACATTCTATGAATTCTTGCTCGTGGCTACCTCTGCCAATTTGATTTTCCCAATCTACATGGAGATGAATGTCACCCATGATTAATATGCTGCCCTTTTTACATGCCCTCATTATTTCCTGATTTATTCTCTGTCCGACGGCATAGCTACTGTTAGGGGACTTATAGACTACTCCCACCAGTGTCTTCTTCCCCTTGTTTTTTTTACCTCCACTCATATGGGTTCTACATCTTCCGATCCAGGATTATTCCTTGCTATCGTACTTATTCCATCTCATACTAACAAAGCTACCCCACCACCCTTTCCTTTCTGCCCATCCTTTCGAAAATTCTCATACCCCTGAATATTAAGTTCCCAGCTTTGACCTCCTTGTAACCATGTCTCCCTAGGATCATACCCATTAATCTCTATTTTTGCCATTAATTCATTTATTTTGTTCCGAATACTACATGCAATTAAGTAAAGAGCCATTAATATTGCCTTTTTACCATTTTTTCCCCCTTTGACTCTATTTGCTGCTGTTTTTTTATTTTGTACACTTTATCTCTTCCTGTCACACTCTGGGTATCATTATCTAAGTATAATGATATGGCGGCATTATAGGGCCCTGCAATGCCACCATATCCTTTTGCTTTGTAAGCAATTCCCTCTTCAGAACCCTCCCCCCCGCACAGCCCCCAACATTTGGTTTAATTTACTTGTTCTGGTATCCCATGCCATGAATCCCATTTTCACCCACACCTGCAGACCAGAAGCCTGACCTTCCAGGGCAGTTTCTCCTGGGTTAGGTTTGCAGAGCCAGGCAAAGTTCCAACTCTGCACTCCTGACCCGGGAGTGAAAATTCAGGTCAAAGAGTCAGGATAAATGGATCACATTCTGTTTGACAAACTGTATCTAGTGGGGTGCCACAGGGATCAATGCTGGGGCCTCAAATATTTACAAATTTTTCACCACAGCCTGGACAAGATATAATTGTTGAATTTCTGAAATGAAAGCGCGACAAGGATGGGGTTGTGCTGAGGGGAGAGCAGTGAGTAAGAAGTGCATTCTTGCACCATCTGGAGCTTGTAAGTCAGAAGAAAATTAGGGTTCAGGGAGAAGTTGGATGTGAAAACAACAATGGGGATATCACCACCTGCAGAAAATAAAAGCTCATGTTGTCGAGGGTAACATGATGGCATGGATGGAAATTGGCTAGCTAACAGGAAACAGAGAGTTGGCATACATTTTTCTGGTTGGCAGGATTGGTGTGCCACAGGGATAAGTGCTGTAGCCTCAACCTTTTACAATTTATATCAATGAATTGGATGAAGGGACCGAAGTTATTGTTGCTAAATTTGCTGATAACACAAATATAGGTAGGAAAGTAAATTGTGAAGAGGACATAGAAAGCTCAAGTGAGTGGGCAAAGATCTGGCAGATGGAGTATAATGTGGGAAAATATGAGCTTGTCCATTTTGGCAGGAAGAATAAAAAAGAAGCTTATTATCTAAATAGTGAGAGATTGCAGAGCTCTGAGATTCAAAGAGATCTGGGTGTCCTGGTGCATGAATCACAAAAAGCTCCTATGCCAGTACAGCAAGTATTTAGGAAAGCTAATATAATGTTATTGCTTATTGCGTGGGAAACTGAATACAAAAGTAGGGAAATTATGCTTCAGTTCTGCAGGGCACTAATGAGACCACATCCGGACTATTGTGTACAGCATCGGTCTCCTTATTTAAGGAAATATGTAAATGCGTTAGAAGCAGTTCAGAAGAGGTTTACTAGACTAATACAAGGAATGGGCAGGTTGTCTCATGAGGAAAGGTTGGACAGACTTAGCTTGTATCTGATGGAGTTTAGAAGATAGAACTAGGGATTACTGTTTCAAAATAAGGGGTCGCTCATTTTTCTCTCAGAGGGTCATGAGCCTTTGGAACTCTCTTCCTCAAAAGGCAGTGGAAGTAGAGTCTTTGAATATTCTTAAAGTACAGCCAGATAGATTATTGATAAGCAAGGGGATGAAAGGTTATCGGAGGTGGGTGGGAATGTGGAATTGAGGTTACAATCAGAGCAGATGGCAGAGCAGTTTCGAGGCACCAAGTGGCCTACGTATGTTCATGAGTTCAATGAATTCAGCCCCTCCTAGTGGCCATCACCTCAGCAATGGCCCTTTCCACAATGGCCATAACCATCTTCTCCCTGCCTCTGCCCCTCTGGGTTAGTTCCTGCTGCAGCCATTTGTGGGTCACCTTCTCCTCCAAGAGAGAGGGAAGTGCATCAGTGAGTGTCGTGGAATCTGTTTGAGTAATGTGGCCGTCATAGTTCAATGGCTACCTGTGTGTGCAAACTGTGAGATGTGGCTGTGAGACACGAACAGTGTTGATAGCTAGGGGAAGCATATCATGGAGGTATGAGCCCTGACCAACATTCCCTTTAATAATTTTTTTGTGCATGCGGGCAATTTCTGTAAAAAATTTTTTGTGTGGTCACGTACACACAGCAATTTAACAGGGCTGACTTGTGTGCGGCGATGCAGGGATTTTGGGTTAACATGTAGCTTCACAGCTGAGAGGGAACATAAGAACGTAAAAATTGGAGCAGGAGTAAACCATATAGCCTCTCGAGCCTACTTCACCATTCAATACAATCATGGCTGAACTTCTGCCTCAACTCCACTTCTGATGAAGAGTCATATGGACTCGAAACGTTAACTCTGTCTTCCTCTCCACAGATGCTGTCAGACCTGCTGAGTTGACCCAGCAATTTTTGTTTTTGTTTCAGATTTCCAGCATCCGCAGTACTTTGCTTTTATCTTAGAGAATTCCAAAGATTCACAACCCTTTGAGTGAAGAAATCTTTCCTCATCTCAGTCCTAAGTGATCATCCCCTTATCCTGAGACTGTGTTCCCTTGTTCTAGATTCACCAGCCAGGGGAACATTAATCCTTACTGATGACTGTTGGTAAATGAGTAATGGGGGTGCTGTGAAATGAGCAGGGGCTAACCTAGTGATGCATTTGGTAGGATATGGCGTTTCATGACTACTCATTTGATGTCATTAAACTGGTTCTGGCACTGCATGCTGTTCCTTGGGGTTACACTCCTGGCATTAATCTCCACAGCTGTCTGTTCCCACTGCTTTCTCAACGTGTGTCTGGAGGACTTCCTGCCACCCTGAGGCCACAAGACATCTCCCTTTTTTTCCACCCCCTCTACCAAGGCTCCGGTGCAGAGTCAGAAAACCTGGTGGCCTGCTCTCTCCTATATGATTAGCTATTCTTCTCTCTTTCACAGATCAGATTCAATTGCAGAACAATTTCCCTTGCCTGCTGCAGCCACATTTCACCTCCCCTTTAGGGGATGCAGGCTAGCTCTATGTAGTGTAGGCTTGCTTTAATAGTGCATGATACTAGCCATATTGGACTTCCTGCTGATGAACTAGGTGCGCTGGCTACATGAGGTAATCATAATTGGCAGGCAGCATGAAGTTGGAGTGTTGCCTGCATTCCACTCAATGGGCAGTGGGTTAATCATACATCCCAATCCCCGTATCTGTTTTCGGGGCTAACCAGTTTATAGCCAGATTAACCAGTTTATATATGGCAGGCCAGTAGAAAGGGTTAACTACAAGGACATCAACCTTAAATCTAGGTGTGGGGATCATAAACAGAAGATTGAAAGCACCAGTAGGTGTACTCATATCTATATATAGCACTTACAATTTTGTAATAATTCAGTAGCTCATCTTTTTTAAGTGTATTTCTAATGGTTTCACATTTTTCAGGAGCAGAATTCATTAAGAGTGCTCCCATCCTACATGACAGTCATGTTATGAGTAAAAGCAAAATGAATTATTAATGCCAATTTCTTTTCCAAAAGTCATGTTCTTCCATGGTGACTTTACTTATTACCTTACTAACTCCCACCAGAACTCTTAGGAATGCAAATATTTTAAGCTTTATTTGGGTTGCTGTAGAAATGTATAAAACTCATAAAAATGAAGAAATGCATTTAGGGGGAGAATTTTCTCCCTGTTGGGGGTGGGGGGGGCGGGATTATTTGGGGGTGGGCACGGGCGGGTGCACAGCCAATCAGCGCCCACAATCAGCTGAGCACCAACATTTTATGTGGGCGGGCCAATTAAGGCCCACCCAGCGTGACGCACACCTGGAAACGCTGAGCGAAGGAGTGCAGAAATCTCCCTGAGGCACAGTGCTGCCTCAGGGAGATTAGTTTCACGTGTAAAACATTGAATAAAGGGAGAAAAAAATTTTAAGGACATGTCCCCTCATGTGAAACTGTCACATGAGCCGGTACATGTCCATTAATGTTAATAAAAAATTTTCCAACACTTTAAAAACGATAATGAAACCTCATCCCGCTCATGGATGAGGTTCCATGGAAAATGCGAAGGCCGCCTAGTCTCTTCGCCTGCCTGTCAACCTTAAGGTTGAACGGGCAGCTCAGGTCAATGATTTAATTGATTGTTAAATGGCCTTAATAGGTCTTTGACAGCTCGGTGGGCACACAGCCAACTCGGCTGCACGCCCACTGAACTGAAAATCTGAATGACGCGCGGTGACGTCGGGACGCAAGCCGGACTTCACCCCACATCATTTTATGCCTCGGTGAGCGGGCCCCGCCCACGCTCGCCAAACCAAAGATTCTACCCTAGGATTCATTTCCTGACTGTAAAAAACATCGATATTTACATTTAATTGCTCAGAAGTTGCATACATAAACTCAGAGATGAATAAAATAAACCTTATGTGTTATTTATGTGTTTGTGAATTAAGATGTGATGAATGTCTCTTTTTCTATTAAATATATACCAATCTGTTGGACTTGTAGTTTAAGAGAAGCAAGCTGTTACTTGTCACAGAATTGTCAATGTTTAGTCCTTTTAAATATTTTATCAATACCTAACTTGAATATACTTTCACAATACTCAAAACTTAAACCTTGATACTCTATATACAAAATGTAAGATAGCTCTGAGAACCCCATAGGATGTGCCAAGGGAATGCCTGTCTACCATTCATTCATCATATATAGTGAACTGAACATGTTTTCTATCTCTTTAATCTCTAGATTACATTTTCCTGCCACTTGCCATAGTATTTGAGCATATCAGGATTATTGCCTATCAAACTTGTTTTGACATACCCTAATGACAAGCCCAGAAGATACATTGTGGCAGCCTAAAGTGTCAGTATGTCCAGTGCCTCTGTGTCACATTTTGGTTCCCAATCATATAATGCACCTAGCCATTGTCCCAAAGGGCCATAGGCATATCTCCATCAGAGAGATATTCATGGCTACTCGCAGCTTGAGGGCCATCACTTTGCAAGTGTGGGGTAAAGTGAGGAAGCAGGGCCTCCATGTACTACCACAGCTGGTACAGGGGTTGAATACATGCTGTTGGCGTTGTTCTGCAGCACACTTTAGCCAACTAGCCAACAGAACTAACTGACACAACCTGGTACATTATTTACCCAGTCTTGTTTAAAAATCTGAGGCCAGCTAGAGATGCATAAACTCAGGTGCTCTGATAGAAATGTTTACAATAATGAAGGGACCAGACTATGTTCATATTAATAGATTATTTCAATTAGATAGGCTCAGAAAGATCAGGAGTCATCTTTAGGAATTGTGCAGGGGTAGAACTAAGCTAAATGACAGCAGGTTCCTCTGTTGCCTGAGGCTAATAAACTCATGGAAAACATTGCCAGTTAGTGTGGTGAGTGCTGTTTGACTTTCAAAGGGTGTTAGGGCATTTCCTGGCTAGGGGAGAGACCATGACATACAATAAGCTAGCGAAATGCTAATTAATATAAATCATGGTCAATGTAGTCTCCTGGACTAGTCTCAGTGGAACAAAGAAGAAATTTCGATATTTTTCATGGATTGGGGATCGAATCTGTCCCAGAGTTGGGGGATCAGACCTCCTCCTGTTGGATCAGACCCCCACATGGGGTCATGAATTGGACCTACTTGCTCCTGCGGCTGCCTCTGATGTACTCCCCATTCTGACTGGAAGCCAAGACTGTCAGTCAGGCTGACTTTTGTTTGGGAAATTGTCAGTGAAAAAAGAGGCAGCCTATGTATTTAAAATGTGTATGTAAAACTCGACAGTGAGGAACCCCAGACTTCCATGTTTCCTTCTGAAGTTGCATGCCTGTTAATATCCAGGTCACAGTCTCGCAACACTTCCTCAGAACTCCACTGGAGTATCATCCTAGATAATGTACTTAACTCTCTGGCGCAGGGCTTGAAGCTAGTGAGTCTGAGGCAGGACAGCTACCACTGAGCCAAAGCTGACACAACAATCCTAAAGTACCTTCTTTGTATAGAGATCATAACATTTCTTTTGGGGTCCTTACAATGGCCTTTCTGACATCTTAGGCTGTGGACACATTGGGGAGGAGAGGAGGGCCAGAGGTGGTGGGGGGTGGGGGTGGGGGGGTGGGGAAGGTTACCCTGGATATACCACCAGTCCATCACATTATAGGGTCTTCCAATGGCCTAATAATCCCTATGAATTAGGGGCAGGATTAGGCCATTTGGCCCCTCGAGCCTGCTCCACTATTCAATAAGACCATGGTTGGTCTGATTGTGGCCTCAACTCCACATTCCACGTACTCTGATAACGTTTGTCTCCCTTGTTAGTCAAGTATCTATCTACCTCCACCTTAAAAATATTCATTGACTCTGCCTCCACTGCTCTCTGGGAAAGAGCATTCTAAACACCCTTGACATTCACTGGAGGGGGTGCAGAGGAGATTCATTAGGATGTTGCCTGGGATAAAACATTTAAGTTATGAAGAGAGGTTGGATAGACTTGGGTTGTTTTTGTTAAAGCAGAGAAGACTGAGGAGCGACCTGATCGAGGTGTAGAAGATTCTGAGGGTCATGGACAGGGTGGATATGGAGCAGCTGTTACCCTTAGTTGAAGAGTCAGTCACAAAGGGGCATAAGTTCAAGGTAAGGGGCAGAAGGTTTAGGGGGGATGTGAGGAAAAGCTTTTTTACCCAGAGGGTGGTGATGGTCCAGAATACACTGCCTGGGAGGGTGCTGGAGGCGGGTTGCCTCACATCCTTTAAAAAGTACCTGGATGAGCACTTGGCACATCATAACATTCAAGGCTATGGGCCAAGTGCTGGTAAATGGGATTAGGTAGGTAGGTCAGGTGTTTCTCACATGTCGGTGCAGACTCGATGGGCCGAAGGGCCTCTTTTGCACTGTGATTCTGTGACATTCAATGGCATTACCATTGCTGAATCCTCCACTATCAACATCACGGGGTTACCATTGACCAGAAACTGCACTGGGCCAACCATATAAATACTGTGGCTACAAGAGCAAGTCAGAGGCTAGGAATCCTGCGGCGAGTGACTCGTCTCCTGTCTCCCAAAAGCCTGTCTACCATTTACAAGGCACAAGTCAGGAGTGTGATGGAATACTCCCCACTTGCCTGGATAAGTGCAGCTCCCACAACACTCAAGAAGCTTGACACTGTCCAGGACAAAACAGCCAGCTTGATTGGCACCCCATCCGCAAACATTCACTCCCTCCACCACCAATGCACAGTGGCACAGTATCATTTACAAGATACACTGAAGAAACTCACCAAGGCTCCTTAGACACACCTTCTAAACCCACGACTGCTATCATCTAGAAGGGCAAGGGCAGCAGACACATGGGAACACTACCACCTGGAAGTTCCCCTCCAAGCCACTCACCATCCTGACTTGGAAATATATCGCCGTTCCTTCATTGTCGCTGTGTCAAAATCCTGGAACTCCCTCCCTAACAGCACTATGGGTGTACCTACACCACATGGACTGCAGCGGTTCAAGCAGGCAGCTCACCACCACCTTCTCCAGGACAATTAGGGATGGGCAATAAATATTGGCCTAGCAAGCGATGCCCACATCCGGTGAAGGAATAAAAAAGATTCACTACCAGAGAGAGAAAAAAAGTTTTCCTCATCTTCATCTTGAATGGGAGACCCATTGGCCAGGATTTTTCCTATGGCGGGCGGACTGGGTGGGAGCGGACTGTGGTGGGCGGGGAGCCGATTGCCGCCATTTTACACAGGTGGGCCAATTAAGGCCCGCCCAGCGTGACCAGTAGCGCTCAGCGTTACCTGTGTGGGCGGGGGGAGGAGGGAGAGTCGGGGCCTGCGCTATTTTGTGCACATGAGCGCAAAAGAGCGCAGCAACCTCCCTGAGGCATGGAGCTGCCTTGGGGAGATCGAACAGAGAATAAAACATCTTAATAAAAATGTTAAAATTGATTTAAACATGTCCCCTCATGCGACAGTGTCACATTTATCGATTTTATAAAAGCTTCAGGAAACCTCCTCCCGCCCGTGGATGAGGTTTCCTGAAAAACGCGAAGGCCGCCTGGGCTTTTCGGCTGCTTGCCAACCTTAAGGTTGGACAGGCAGTGTTCGTAGGCCATACATTTTGGCAGGCACGCAACCAACTCCGGTGCCCGCCTGCTGAATGAAATATCGCGATGACGCACGATGATGTCGGGACGCACGCCAGATGTCATTGCGCGTCATTTTACATGTTGGCGTGTCGGGCCCAACCCTCACACCGATTGGAAGATTCAGCCCCTTAATTTTAAATTGTGTCCCCTAGTTCTAATCTCTCCCACAATGGAAACATTCCTTTAACATCCACCCTGTCAAGTCCCCTCACGATTTTACATATTTCAATAAGATCATCTCTCAATCTTCTAAACCGCAATGAATACAGGCCCAGCCTCTCCAACCTTTACTCATAAGATAATTTCCCCCATCCCAGGTATCAGTAGAGTGAACCTTCTCTTTTAACGCATTTATATCCTTCCTTAAATAAGGAGGCCAAAACTGTACACAGTATTCCAGATGTGGTCTCACCAACGCTCTATATAACTGTAGCAAAACATCCCTACTTTTATGTTCCATTCCTCTTGCAAGAAACTACAACATTCCATTTGCCTTCCTAATCACTTGTTATACCTGCGTATGAACTTTTCCTGATTCATGTACCAGGACACCCAGATTGCTCTGTACCTCAGAGTTCTGCAATCTCTCTCTATTTAAATAAAAAGCTCCTTTTCTATTTTTGTTTTATTATTGGTTCATGGAATGTGGGTGTCACTGGCTGGGCCAGCATTTATTGCCCATCCCTAATTGCTCTTGTTCAGAGGGCATTGAAGAGTCAACCACATTGCTGTGGGTCTGGAGTCACATGTAGGCCAGACCAGGTAAGGACGGCAGATTTCCTTCCCTAAAGGACATTAATGATCCAGATGGGTTTTTTTTTAATCACAATCAACAATGGTTTCACGGTTATCAATAGACTTTTAATTCCAGATTTTTATTGAATTTGAATCCCACCTGGATCCCCAGAGCATTACCCTGAGCCTCTGGATTCGCAGTCCAGTGGCAATACCACTATGTCCCTGCCTCTCCTGGACAAGTGGACAAGTTCACATTTCCCCACATTATACTCCATCTGCCAGATTTTTGCCCACTCCTTTAACCTATCTATGACCCTTTACAATCTCCTTATGTCCTCTTCACAACATTTTTCCTACCTATCTTTGTGTCATCAGCAAATTTAGCAACCATACATATGGTCCCTTTATCCAAGTCAGTGATATAAATTGTAAATATTTGAGGCCCCAGCACTGACCCCTGTGGCACTTCACTCATGACATCTTGCTAACCCAAAAAAGACCCATTTTCCCCACCCTCTGCTTCCTGTTAGCTAACCAATCCTCTGCCCTTAAGCTGAGTTGTGCTGCCCTGTTTTCTTTTTGGGGTTATATTATGGAGGCTGTGCCATGAGGTGGTGCTTGCATCCTGAACTATTGATTTCATGAGTGTCCTGGCACATAAATCACATCTTTCTGCTTAGTTCCTTTAGAATAGAAATAGTTGGATTGAGTATAATTTTCATCTGTATAACATATAGTACAATTCCTTTAAATATATTGAATAACATGATATATCGGAATTCCTGGAACTAGTTTGCAAATATAGATTACTTAGGAATTGTCACACTCCTCGGTGATTGCAGCAGTCATTGTTAATGAATTGTAATTGTTAAATAATTCACTATCTCATTTGCTCTGAGGTAGAAAGTATAGGCACTTATACATTGAAGAAGTGTACTCAATGAGCCTATCATCTTGAGTGGTTGCGGCAGAGCAGGGGGCCATCGAGCCTGTCGAACCTGTGCATGCTTTCTGTAAGAGTATGCAATATTCATGTAATAATTCTGATGACCAATTTTAATAGAAATCCAGGAGAATATTGGGAGGTGGGGTGGGGAATGGTGGAACTGCTCAATGATGAAGTCCTCTTTTTGCAACAAAACACTGAGCCAGCCCTGCAATCATGCACTCGCAAACATTCAGATCTCCATTTGAACCCAGTACCCATATAGAAGCTGGTGCATGGCTTGGCACATGGAGGCCGCACTCCTCAGAAAGGTGCATTTGGCAGACTTGTACCTCTTACATAAGAGATCTATTAAATAATCATACCAACGAGACTTAGAAGCAAGCTTAATATGTTAAAAAAGTGACTTT
Source organism: Carcharodon carcharias (assembly GCF_017639515.1). NCBI lineage: Eukaryota > Metazoa > Chordata > Chondrichthyes > Lamniformes > Lamnidae > Carcharodon > Carcharodon carcharias. Next base: position 229,806,904 of record NC_054467.1, read on the forward strand.
GCTTCTTTTGAAGCTGACCCATCCCTTAATAATTGGTTTTAATGCTGGTTAATGTGTTTGAACTCTAAGGCTTAAACTCAGCAATTAACTTACTATGCTGAATGCATATTAGGGCTAAAAATGTCCAAAGCAGATTGATCACCCAAGCAAATACATTTCCTCTGAGCACTAATAGTGTGCAAACCCTACTGGCCGTAGTATAGACCCATCCAGGAATTTTATGGATTAAGGCAACCACATGTCAGCATAATCACGTTGCTTAAATGCAATCCATTTAAAGGTCAAAAATAACTCCACTGGCCTATTAACATTTTAAGTGACAGATCATCTGATCATAGGCAGTAAAACATCTTGAACAATGAAGTGAAAATTTGAAGGCACAGACTCAGATGCTGTGTATTTAAGTTGCAAATTTTGTGCTTTAATTATTTTGGAATTATTATCATTACAAGCAACTACAAGTATTTGTTGTTTACTGACCTTTACTGAACACCTAATGAGACAACTCCCATCCCTTTCCTTGGGCACATACAGATTGAACAGATTACAATTTGAGCAGTGGATAAAACTGAGACAATGGCTATGTTTAACAGTAATTTTGGTTAAGCAGTTATTTTGTTTCCAATGCTGATGGTGATGTCTGGACACTAGGTCCTTTAAATGGCAGAGTGGCATCAACATTGGGAGTTCCATGCATCTGCAATCAACTTCCATGTAATAGTGTCTTTAGATTCATTTGGCACACTTGCCTAGATGAGTGCAGTTCCAACAACACTCAAGAAACTTGACTCCATCCCGGACAAAACTTGATTGGCATCCCTTCCACAAACATTCAGTCCCTCCACCACCGATGAATAGTGGCAGCAGTGTGTACCATCTACAAGTTGCACTGCAGAAATTCACCAAGGCTCCTTAGGCAGCACCTTCAAAACCCATGACCACTACTATCTAAAAGGACAAGGGCAGCAGATAGATGGGAACACCACCACCTGGAAGTTCCCCTCCAAGCCACTCACCATCCTGACTTGGAAATATATCACGGTTCCTTTATTGTAGCCTTGTCAAAATCCTGGAACTCCCTCCCTGTGGGGTACTTACACCACAGGGACTGCAGCAGTTCAAGAAGGCAGCTCACCACCACTTTCTCAAGGGCAATTAGGGATGGGCAATAAATGCTGGCCAGCAAGCGATGCCCACATCCTGTAAAAATGAATTAAAGTAAACACAGTTTGGAATGTAAATCAGGGCTTCATAGTGGTGGTGGGGAAATAACTACACCCATTCCTAAGACGATACAGTTAATGAAGGTTTTAAAGACAAAAAAAGAAACAAAATTGTAGAATTGCCAAAATTTACGGTACAGAAGAAGGCCATTTGGCCCATCATGTCTATGCCAGTTGAAACAGATCTATCCAGCTTAATCCCACATTCCAGCTCGTGGTCCAAAGCCCTGTAAGTTATGGCATCTCAGGTGCACATCGAAGTGTTTTTCAAATGTGATGAGGGTTTCTGCCTCTACTGCCCTTTCTGATAGTGAGTTCCAGACCCTACCACCCTCTGGGTGAAAAAATTACTCACCTTTTACTCACCTTAACCTTTCTGCCCTTATATTCTATGCCTCAACCAATAAAGGATATTTCCCATATACTTTCTTGACCACCTATCTACCTGTCCTGCTACTGTCAGAGGTCTGTTGTCATGCACCCCAATGTCCCTCTGTTCCTCTACACTTCTCAGAATCCAACCATTTATTGTGTATTCTCTTGCCTTGTTTTTCCTCCTCAGGTGCATTATCTCACACTTCTTCAGACTGAATTTCATTTGCCACTTTTCTGACTTCCTGACCAGTCCATAGATATCTTCCTGCAATCTATTGCATTCTTCCACAATATCAACCACATGGCCAATTTTCTCATCATCTGCAAACTTCTTAATCATGCTCCTATATTTAACCTGTGTGGGGGCAGTTAGCTCAGTTGGCAAGAGAGTGTTGCGGAATGATGCCAACAGCATGGGTTCAATCCCTATACCAGCTGTGGCAGTTTATGGAGGCCTGCCTTCTCCTCTTGCCCCAGGCTTATGGAGTGGTGCCCCTTAAGCTGTATAATTAATTGTCTCTCTAATGGAGGGAGATGCCTATGGTTCCTTGTGGATTATGACTAATCATCTTACTTTATATTTAATCTAAGTCATTGATACATACTATGAATAACAGGGGAGCCAGAACCCAATGGAAAACAGCCTTCCAGCCACAAAAACACCCTTTGCCTCCTGCACTGAGCCACTTTTGGATCCAACTTGCCAATTTCCCTTGGACTCAATGGGCTTTTATTTTTCTGACCAGTCTGCTATGTGGGAAGTGCCTTGCAAAAGTCTTGATAAAATGTAGACTACATTTTAGCACGCTACCTTCATCAACCTCCCTTGTTGCCTCCTCAAAAACTTCAATCAATTTCATCAGACACAACCTTGCCTTAGCATACCAATGCTGTCTGTCCTTGATTAATCTGTGCCTTTCTGAAATCACTGAACCATGGAATGTTCACAGCACAGAAGGAGGCTGTTTACTCTGTCCTGTCCGTGCGAGCTCTCTCCAAGAGTAGCTCAGCTAGTCCCAGCACCACCCATACACTGTGGCTCTTCAGATGATTTATTTTTGAAATCCACGATTGAATCTACCTCCTGCGCACTTTCAGGCAGATCAAAACTACTCACTGTGTAAAAACATTTTTCCACATATCGCCATTGGTTCTTTTGCCAATCACTTTAAATCTGTGCCATCTGTTCCACCAATGAGAAGAGTTTCTCTTCATCTACTCTAGACCCTCATGGCTTTGAACACCTCTATCAAATCTCCTCTCAACCTACTCTTCTCGAAGGACAACTATCCCTGCTTTTCCAATTTATCCATGTAACTGAAGTCCCTTATCACGATTTATGATGATTCATACAAACCCTTAGAATTTTTTTCAGTAACTTACCCATTACTGAGATCAGGTTTACTGGGGTGGGAGTTGGTTAGCTCAGATCACTAGGATGTGGTGCAGAATGATGCCAATGGCGCAGGTTCAATCCTTGTACTGGCTGCGGTAGCTAAGGAGGCCTGCTCTCCTTGCCTTGCCCCATGCTTGATGTGCAGTGATGCTCCTCAAGCCATATGGCCACTTGTCTCCCTCTAATGGAAAGAGACATCTATGGTCCTTCATGGAAAGTCTCCCTTTTTGAACAATGGTACAAGATAACCGTCCTTGGGTGCCAGAGAGGATTGAAAATGATAGTCAGAGTCTCCGCTATGTCCTCCCTAGCTTCTCTTAACACCCTGGGATAAACTTCATCCATGCCTGGTGATTTATCTACTTTCAAAGATGTTAAACCCCTCAGTATTTCCTCTCTCACTATGTTTACTCCAAGCTGACCCTTTGTTAAACCATTACCCTGTGGTAGAATAGACTGTCATATGATTAGGCCAAAAAATGTCATGATTGACTACCACAGTTTGATTTGTTTTGAAGTGCAGAGTTCTGAACTCCCTAATTTCAAGCCAACACCTTTTTTGTTCAATTGACATTTGACCAGCTGTGTAAGGCTCTTGTTTAACCTTTCTTAAATACCATTCTGCACTCTGTACATTTTAAAATGTAAGATTAAGGACACCTTAATGCAAACTAAAAAATATAACATAAGGATGTGAAGGCATTGGAGAGAGTGCAGAAAAGATTCACAAGAATAGTGCTGACGTTTCGAGTCCTCATGACCCTTCGACAGAACTTGAGTTCGAGTCCAAGAAAGAGTTGAAATATAAGCTGGTTTAAGGTGTGTGGGGGGGCTGGAGAGAGAGAGAGAGAGAGAAGTGAAGGGGGTTGGTGTGGTTGTAGGGACAAACAAGCAGTGATAGAAGCAGATCATCAAAAGATGTCAACAACAATAGAACAAAAGAACACATAGGTGTTAAAGTTGGTGATATTATCTAAACGAATGTGCTAATTAAGAATGGATGGTAGGGCACTCAAGGTATAGCTCTAGCGGGGGTGGGGAGAGCATAAAAGATTTTAAAATATTTAAAAATAATGGAAATAGGTGGGAAAAGAAAAATCTACATAATTTATTGGAAAAAAAAAGGAAGGGGGAAACAGAAAGGGGGTGGGTGGGGATGGAGGAGGGAGCTCAAGACCTAAAGTTGTTGAATTCAATATTCAGTCTGGAAGGCTGTAAAGTGCCTAGTCGGAAGATGAGGTGTTGTTCCTCCAGTTTGCGTTGGGCTTCAGTGGAACAATGCAGCAAGCCAAGGATAGACATGTGGGCAAGAGAGCAGGGTGGAGTGTTAAAATGGCAAGCGACAGGGAGGTTTGGGTCATTCTTGCGGACAGACCGCAGGTGTTCTGCAAAGCGGTCGCCCAGTTTACGTTTGGTCTCTCCAATGTAGAGGAGACCACATTGGGAGCAACGAATACAGTAGACTAAGTTGGGGGAAATGCAAGTGAAATGCTGCTTCACTTGAAAGGAGTGTTTGGGCCCTTGGACAGTGAGGAGAGAGGAAGTGAAGGGGCAGGTGTTGCATCTTTTGCGTGGGCATGGGGTGGTGCCATAGGAGGGGGTTGAGGAGTAGGGGGTGATGGAGGAGTGGACCAGGGTGTCCCGAAGGGAGCGATCCCTACGGAATGCCGATAGGGGGGGTGAAGGGAAGATGTGTTTGGTGGTGGCATCATGCTGGAGTTGGCGGAAATGGCAGAGGATGATCCTTTGAATGCGGAGGCTGGTGGGGTGATAAGTGAGGACAAGGGGGACCCTATCATGTTTCTGGGAGGGAGGAGAAGGCGTGAGGGCGGATGCGCGGGAGATGGGCCAGACACGGTTGAGGGCCCTGTCAACGACTGTGGTTTGAAAACCTCGGTAAAGGAAGAAGGAGGACATGTCAGAGGAACTGTTTTTGAAGGTAGCATCATCGGAACAGATGCGACGGAGGCGAAGGAACTGAGAGAATGGGGTGGAGTCCTTACAGGAAGCGGGGCTGTAGTGGAGGTAGCTGTGGGAGTCGGTGGGTTTGTAATGGATATTGGTGGACAGTCTACCACCAGAGATTGAGACTGAGAGGTCAAGGAAGGGAAGGGAAGTGTCAGAGATGGACCACGTGAAAATGATGGAGGGGTGGAGATTGGAAGCAAAATTAATAAATTTTTCTAAGTCCCGACGAAAGCATGAAGCAGCACCGAAGTAATCATCGATGTACCGGAGAAAGAGTTGTGGAAGGGGGCCAGAGTAGGACTGGAACAAGGAATGTTCCACATACCTCATAAAGAGACAGGCATAGCTGGGGCCCTGCTCTCTTGCCCACGTGTCTATCCTTAGCTTGCTGCATTGTTCCACTGAAGCCCAACGCAAACTGGAGGAACAACACCTCATCTTCCGACTAGGCACTTTACAGCCTTCCGGACTGAATATTGAATTCAACAACTTTAGGTCTTGAGCTCCCTCCTCCATCCCCACCCCCTTTCTGTTTCCCCCTTCCTTTTTTTTTCCAATAAATTATGTAGATTTTTCTTTTCCCACCTATTTCCATTATTTTTAAATATTTTAAAATCTTTTATGCTCTCCCCACCCCCACTAGAGCTATACCTTGAGTGCCCTACCATCCATTCTTAATTAGCACATTCGTTTAGATATCACCAACTTTAACACCTATGTGTTCTTTTGTTCTATTGTTGTTGACATCTTTTGATGATCTGCTTCTATCACTGTTTGTTTGTCCCTACAACCACACCAACCCCCTCCACTTCTCTCTCTCTCTCTCTCTCCGGCCCCCCCCACACACCTTAAACCAGCTTATATTTCAACTCTTTCTTGGACTCGAACTCAAGTTCTGTCGAAGGGTCATGAGGACTCGAAACGTCAACTCTTTTCTTCTCCGCCAATGCTGCCAGACCTGCTGAGTTTTTCCAGGTAATTCTGTTTTTGTTTTGGATTTCTAGCATCCGCAGTTTTTTTGTTTTTATCATAAGAATAGTTCCTGGGATGAGGAACTTCAGTTATGATAATAGATTGGAGAAGTTAAGGTTGTTTTCCTTAGAGAAAAGAAGGCTGAGAGAAGATTTGATCAAGATATTCAGAACCATGAGGGGTCTGGACAGAGTAGATAGAGAGAAAGTGTTCCCACTTATCAAAGGATCGAGAACTATGTCGGGCACAGATTTAAAGTAATTAGTGAAAGAACAGTATTGATATGAGAAAAACCTTTTCACGCAGCAAGTGGTTAGAGTTTGGAATGTTCTGTCTGAGACTGTGGTGGAGGCAGGTTCAACTGAAGCATTCAAAAGGGAATTAGACAGTTATCTGACAAGGAGGAACGTGCAGGGTTATGGGGTGAAGGTGGGGGAATGGCACTAGGTGAGTTGCTCATTCGGAGAGCCGGTGCAGACACGATGGGCCAAGTCACCTGCTTCTGGGCCGTACAAATTCTGTGATTAAAAATCATGCACACTTCAAGGGACCTGTGTAATATCTTGGGGTTGACAGTCAGACACTATCTTTTTACTTGGGTTCTAAAGTTTGAATCCTGCCTGAGAAGATGTAATTAAGTTTCACTTACTCTGATGGGACTGGGTATGACGTATAGGGTAAAACGTGTTACAGGCTCGGAATTGAATGATTTCAATTACCAGAGATGAAAGTACAGTTTTCTGAGTACTTAAAAGAAAAGAGCATGAGAAACAGAGGTGGTGGAGGACAGGGCTTGAGACAAAATGAAGGCAACTGGGTGTCTGGTGTCTCAGCATTTTGAGAGTAGTTTTTCCTGTATTTTGCTGTTGGTGGTAGGAGTGCAGAAGTCCTCCTGGTGACAGACAACACAATAGAAATGAAGTGACATCCGAGCCCCCATTAGGAGGTTGGGAAATGTTGTAAGGTGTTGGATACAGGTCGGTAGGTCTGAAGAAGCCTTTGTTGTCGTTTGTAGATTATCTGTAAGTTTTTCTTGATTCTTAGACCTATTTACAAATATACAGTAAAGGGTACAAGCCAGGAGCTCTCTCCATGCTTGCTGGTATACACAGCTCTGTCCAACACTAGACTGACCTTGGGTGCGGGTCATGTACTTTCTTATATCACTGTCTGGGTGGTACTATACTCAGTACCACATTAGCCCTTGATGCGCCAGACCCTTATACTACACCTCCCCCAAACCTTTATCCAATGTATTTTGTGATTATAGTTTACCTTATGTTTTACATTGTCATTATTATCATACATTTACATTGTCATTATTATCATACATTTACATTGTCATTACTACATTATCACTCCCCCATCTTCCACCTTCAAGTCCTTGAATTCAAAAATTCATATACCCTGGAGGGCTTATAACCCTTCCATATCTTGTTCGTACTAATGTTGGAGGAATGGTAGGTTCTGTCACTGCTGGTTCTTCCAGTAGACTTGGAGGTTGTTCTGGCATCTGGGTATGTTTTTATCCTTTTCTTCCATTCTTCCATATTGAACTGCACTTGGTGATTTTGGCTATGGTGCTGGTCAGTAGTTGCTACCCTAACTCATTTCTTGCGGGATGGATGAACATTGTATTAATCTCCTTTTCATTTCTTTTGCTTCTCCTGCCTTTGTGTGGGTCGTGGCGATGTCCCCTATGGCGGAGGATGAACATTCCAGTGACTAGAGTGAGGTTTTGTGGTGTGGTCACAGCTGCGTTTCAGTGTCAGCAATGGACGGCTGCTACCAGGTGGCTTTGGCACGCTGGCTGGGAGTTGCAACGTATGTTCAGTGGTTGCAGTGTTGGCCTGCTGTACCATTGTTGGAGTCGGAGGTTGAGGCTGCTGGTTGCTCTCTATTACAACATCCATTGGAGGCATCATCACCATCACTTCTCAAGGGCAATTAGGGATGGGCAATAAATGCTGGCCAAATCCCATGAATGAATAATCTAAAAATGTCATGGTTACCTCTTGGGTGGTTGGCTGGACTGACAATAGAAAGTTTTCCATCACCTGTAATGAGAATGGACAAACCTGCTTCGCAAAGAGAGAAGACAGTTTCAAGCTGAAGACCCAGTCAGGATACTCTTTTTTGTTTAGTACTTGGGAACTTACAGTTCTGTTTGATTAACGACAGTGGTTGTCTTGACATCTTCTGTCTTTTTGAGGAGATCCAGGAATAACAAGCATCTCTGCTCAAGAGAGAGAAAGGCTGGTCATGGATGACATACATCAGCTCAAAGATTTGTTTACTGCCACATCTTAATGGTTCCAGAATCATGCCTATGATTGGAAGTTGGATTTCTCTGGGCCCATAGAATGGTGTGTTTGTTGTTCAAAACCAGAGGTCTTTGAGCCACAGTCTGACAGGGCTGTTATGCTGGCTCCTGTGTCTAATTTAAAATTTTGTTAAATGGCCATTGGCTGAAATGACCACATTTCAAAATGAGAAACCAAGATCTTTGACCTCACCCAAGAAGTATTACTGTGTATCTTCCGAGCTTGCAGCCTTGACCTCATGGATGATCTTTGGGTCTTCTGTGCATTTCAGAGTTTTTGTCTCACACAATTTTACCGTGATGTCCAATCCTGTTGCACTGAAAACATTGGGCTGAAATTACAGAGCATTGATCTCACCTGTGGGGACACATTTTTCCACGGCTTTGGCATGGTCATTCTGCTGGCTGGTTCAGGCATTGCTTTCCCTGGCCTGGAGCATCCCTGTGTCCTTGTTGCTTAACTAGCTGGACTGTGGGTTGGCCTCTGCACCACAGTTTATTTTCTTCCTTTAAAATGGCTCTGTGCTGCTCAGAGTTCTGACTGACTAACTATCTTGATTGCCTTTTCCAGGGTTAGATCTTCCTTTGCTTGCATGAGGCCAGAGAGTGTGTCACGCTGCTCGCACAACTATTCTGAATTCAGATTTTAAGTCTCCATATTTTCAACCTTCTGTGTAGAATTGGTGAATGAATCGACAGGTTCTCCTGGCTGCGGTACTCGTTTGTTAAAATTATCCCTTTTCAGTATTTTGTTGCTTCCTAGATTGAAATCAACATCAAATGATTTTAGTACTTATTCAAATTTAGTAGATGATTCATTAATTTCTTGTCTTGCAATAATGTCATCCGCAATTGGGCCTACCGAATAAAGCAGTGTGTTAACCTGCTCTTCTTCTGAAGTTTTGTCTAAACCTGAAGCGATGCTGTATCCTTGGAATCTTTTCCTCAAAAGTGCTCAACTTTGTGTTTGATCTGGGCCTTGGATTAGTCTGAATTGATTTGGAAATATGGAATTCTGATCCACAGTTAAATGTTTTAAAAGTGTAGGTACTGCTTTAAGAGCTTTGTGAATTCCAAGATGGTGTCCAACTGGAGACAAAGGGATTTCCTGTGCTTGCTGGCTTTGGCAGGCTCTGCTACAGTGGTGATCGTGCTCAGCTTGAAAAAAATTCAACAATGGCTGCCTGGATCAACTGCTTGCAGAATTCTCTTGCTCAGTATTTTTCTTTAAAGTCACATATTTGTTGAATCCTGGCTTGTATTTTCTCTCAGCTGAGTTTAGAAATGGTAATTCTCCTGGATTATTTAATTAATTATTTTTCCCATCTCGGAGTCAGCTTGGACTAGTTAAGGAGTGTTCATTCAAGTGCCCAAGATTGGGGATCAGGTTTTAGTGATGGGTTTTTTTCTAACTGCATTTCCAACCCTGGATTATTTAAAGGTTTCTCAGGATTTGCTGTAGCGTGGAGTTTTAAAAGGTTTAGCTCACCCTGCTTAGTCGGCTGACTCTGCAATCTGGGATTAGAAGCTGGACTTCCAAAGGAGATTCAACAGAGTCTTCTGCTGCAGTAAGGAATTTTTAATTCCTGCCTCCAATTTCCAAACCTTTCTTTGGAGCTTTTTCCTTGCGATTTTTCCTCTGTACCTCTGCTCCTGGAGCTTCTTTACAGGTAAGGCTGCTTTGATGATTTTTTTTCTCAGTCTTTCAGCATTTTAGTTTTCCTCTGCAATTTCAGAGAGGTCTTGGGTTTTTCCACAAGGTGCTGCCATGTTGTAGCATGTTGGATACAGTTCAGTAGGTCTGAAGAAGTCTTTGTAATCACATGTAGGTTAACCGTAAGATTTTATTGACTCTTAGAAGTATTTACAAATATACAGTAAAGGGTACAAGCTAGGAGTTGTCACCATGTTTGCTGGTACACATGGCTCTGTTGGACACTAGATTGACCCTGGGTGCAGGTCATGTGCTCTCTTACATCACTGTGTGGCTGGTACTGCACTCAGTCACACATTAACTCCATATGTGCCAGACCCTTCTACCACAGGGGCAGTGGGTGAAAGTTGGAGATCCAGAAATTAGAGGACTGGTGGCACACATGAACAGTAGACAGGGGAGAAGCATGATGTCTGGACCATTGCTTTCTCAGCCTAACAGCAACAATGCTTGAAGGTGTTGGCATGATTTTAGGCAGTGTCAACAATTCATAGAAACTAGCTGTTAAGTTAATCATCATTTGTGAAGCAATTAAACCTCAGGTTTTCCATCTTCCTGAATACACCAGATGGCAGGAAATTCTAAAACTAGTTGCTGGCAGAAGGTTTGCATCTAACTGAACTGTCATAGCTTCTCAAGTCTAAACATAATAGAGTTACCTTTACTCCATTTATTTTCACAGTAATAGTAAGCGGCACTATTTCTGGGTTGGACTCACGTTTGTTCAAAGGAATTATCCATCGTTGAAAGAACGAAATAACTTACATTTAAATAGCGGCTTACCACACTCTCAGAATCTCAATGAGCTTCCCATGGGTAACTCTGACAGCAAGATACCACATGCTATAAATGAGGTGAATGGCCAGTTTGCGTTTTTATCTTTGTTCTCAAGATGCAGGCAATATTGACAAGGTTCCATTTATTGTCCATCTTCTCTACCACCTCCCCTCTTCACCCCACCAATCCCTCAACCATTGTTGCCCTCAGAAGTTGGTAATGGGCTTTTGAATCACTGCAGTTCTTATTCAGATGGTCCTCCCACAATGGTGCCAGGGAGGGAATTCCAGGATATGAACCCAGCAACAGAGAACATATATATCCAAGTCAGAATATAGACCATATGACCATAAGAGACAGGAGCAGAAGTAGGCCATTTGGCCCATCGAGTTCCCTCCGCCATTCAATGAGATCATGGCTGATCTGATAATCCTCAACTCTACTTTCCTGCCTTTTCCCCATAATCCTTGATTTCTTTACTGATTAAAATCTGTCTATCTCAGCCTTGTATATGCTTAAAGACCCAGTCTCTACAGCCCTGTGCGGTAAAGAATTCCACAGATTGACTACCCTCTGAGGGAAGAAGTTCCTCCTCATCTCTGTCTTAAATGGGTGACCTCTTCCTCTGAGATTATGTCCTCTGGCCATAGACTCTCCTGAAAAGGGAAACAACCTCTCAGCATCTACCCTGTCAAGCCCCTTGAGAATATTTTATGTTTCAATAAGGTCATCTCTCATTCTTCTAAACTCCAATGAGTACAGGCCCAACCTGCTCAACCTCTCCTCATAAAAAAATGCCACCATACCCGGGATCAACCTAGTGAACCTTCTCTGGACTGCCTCCAATGCCAGTATATCTCTCCTTAGATAAAGGGACCAAAACTGTTCACAGTATTTTAGGTGTGGTCTAACTAGTGCCTTGTATAGTTTTAGCAAGACTTCCATATTTTTATACTCCACTCCCTTTGAAATAAAGGCCAACATTCCATTTCCCTTCCCTATTACCTCTTGAACTTGTATGTTGGCTTTTTGGGATTCATGCACAAGGACTCCCAAATCCATCTGTGCTGCAACCTCCTGCAGCCTTTCTACATTTAAATAATATTCAGCTCCTCTATTCTTCCTGTCAAAGTGCATATCCTCACAACTTGCCACATTATATTCCGTCTGTCACATTTTTGCCCACTCACTTAACCTGTCTATATCCCTCTGTAGACTCTGTCAACCTCACCACTTGACTTCCCATCTACTTTTGTGTCATCCGCAAACTTGGCGATAGTATAGTCACTTCCCTCATCTAAGTCATTAATATATATTGTAAATAATTGAGACCCCCAGCACTGATCCCTGTGGTACTCCACTAATTACAGGTTGCCATGCCAAAAATGCCCCCATTATCCCAACTCTCTGTCTTCTATTAGTTAGCCAATCCTCTATCCATGTTAATATACTACCCCCAACACCATGGGCTCTTACCTTATAAATTAGCCTTATATGCGGTACCTTATTGAACGCCTTTTGGAAACCCAATTAAAATTACATTTATTGGTTCCCCTTTATCTATCCTGCTTGTTACCTGCTCAAAGAATTCTAATAAATTTGTTAGGCATGATTTCCCCTTCATAAAGCCATGCCGACTCTGCTTGATTAGATTATGTATTCCTAAATGCTCTGTTATTACACCCTTTATAACAGACTCCAACATTTTCCCAATGGCAGATGTTAAGCTAACTGGCCTACAGATACCTTTTTTTCTCTCCCGCCCTTTTTGAATAAGGGCGTTACATTGGGCGTTCTCCAATCATCTGGTACTTTTCCAGAATCTAAGGATCCTTGGAAGATTACTACCAGTGCATCCATATTTCTGTAGCTATTTCATTTAATATCCTAGGATGCAACCAATTAGGTCCAGGGGACTTATCAGCCTTTAGCCCCATTAGTTTCCCTAGTACTTTTTCTCTAGCGATAGTTATTGTAATTATTTCTCCCCCCCCTTTTTTGCCCCTTGATTATTTAGTATTTTTAGTATGCTATTCGTATCTTCTATCATGAAGACTGATGCAAAGTATTTATTCAACTTCTCTGCAATTTCCTGGTTCCCCATCATTATTTCCCCAACCTCATTCCCTAAGGGGCCTATGTTCACTTTTGCCTCTCTCTTCCTTTTTATATATTTAAAGTAGCTCTTACTGTCTGTTTTTATATTACTTGCTAGTTTGCCCTCAAAGTTTATTTTCTCCCTTTTTTTTGGTCATCTTCTGTTGGTTTTTAAAACTTTCCCAATCCTCTGGCTTACCAGTATTCTCTGTCACATGGTATGGTTTTTCTTTCAATTTGATACCGTCCTTAACTTCCTTGGTTAACCATGGTTGGTTTATCCCCTTCCTTGAATCATTCTTCCTCAGTGGGATATATCTTTGTTGAGAGTCATGAACTATTTTCTTAAATGTCTGCCATTGTTCATCACCATATTTTCTACTAAAGACAGTCCCCTTCCCAATAATTTGACAAGGAAGTATTCAATGAATGGCATGACACTAGGAAGTTCTGAGCAACAAAGGGACCTTGGCGTGTGTGTCCATAGATCTCTGAAGGCGGAGGGGCCTGTTAGTGGGGTGGTGAAAAAGGCATAGGGGGCACTTGCCTTTATCAATCGAGGCATAGATTACAAAAGTAGGGAGATCATTTTGGAGTTGTATAGAACCTTGGTGAGGGCACAGCTGGAGTACTGTGTGCAGTTCTTGTCACCACATTATAGGAAGGATGTGATTGCACTGGAGGTGGTATAGAGGAGATTCACCAGGATGTTGCCTGGGATGAAACATTTAAGTTATGAAGAGAGGTTGGATAGCCTTGGGTTGTTTTCGTTGGAGCAGAGAAGATTGAGGGGCGACCTGATCGAGGTGTACAAGATTATGAGGGGCATAGATAGGGTGGATAGGGAGCAGCTGTTCCCCTTAGTTGAAGGGTCAGTCACAATGGGGTATAAGTTCAAGGTGAGGGGCATGAGGTTTAGGGGGATGTGAGGGAAAACTTTTTTACCCAGAGCGTGGTGACGGTCTGGAATGCACTGCCTGGGAGGGTGGTGGAGGTGGGTTGCCTCACATCCTTTAAAAAGTACCTGGATGAGCACTTGGCACATCATAATGTTCAAGGCTATGGGCCAAGTGCTGGTAAATGGGATTAGGTAGGTAGGTCAGGTGTTTCTCACATGTTGGTGCAGACTCGATGGGCTGAAGGGCCTCTTCTGCACTGTGATTCTGTGATTCTGTGATATTGTGATCCAGTCCACTCCAGCAAACTCTGCCCTCATTCCATTGTAATTATCCTTATTTAAGTTCAGGACAGTTGTTTCTGATCGAAGTTTATCATTCTCAAACTGAATGCTGAATGTTATGGTCAATGATTACCTATGGAATTTGTTACTCTGAGATCATTTATTAAACCTGCCTTATTACACATTACCAGAACATCAGTGGTGGGGAAACAATTGGAAGCAATTCTGAGGGACAGAATTAATCTACACTTGGAAAGGCAGGGATTAATCAGGGGCAGTCAGCATGGTTTTGTTAAGGGGAGGTCATGTCTGACCAATTTGATTGAATTTTCCGAAGAGGTGACCAGATGTGTAGATGAGGGCAATGCATTTGGCGTAGTCTACTTGGACTTCAGCAATGCTTTTGATAAGGTCCCGCATGGGAGACTGATAACGAAGGTAAGAGCCCATGGGATCCAAGGCAATTTGGCAAATTGGATCCAGAATTGGCTGAGTGGCAGGAAGCAGAGGCCTATGGTCGGGAGATGTTTTTGTGATTGGATGCCTGAGTCCAGTGGGGTTCCACAGGGATCAGTGTTGAGTCCCTTGCTGTTTGTGGTATATATAAACAATTTGAATGTAGGAGGGTTGGTCAGTAAGTTCGCGGATGACACGAAAATTGGTGGGGTGGTAAATAGTGAGAAGGATATCTTTAGATTACAGGAGGATATAGACGAGCTGGTCAGATGGGCTGATTAGTAGCAAATGGAATTTAATCCAGATAAGTGTGAGGTGATGCACTTGGGCAGGACAAACAAGGCACAGGAATACACGATGAATAGTAGGATCCTGGGAAGTACCGAGGATCAGAGGGACCTAGGTGTACATTTCCACCGGTCCCTTAAGGTAGTGGGACAGATAGATAAGGTGGTTAAGAAGGCATATGGGATACTTGCCTTTATTAGCCAAGGCATAGAATATAAGAGCAGGGAGGTTATGCTGAAACTATATAAAACCCTGGTTAGACCACAGAGTATTGCGTGCAGTTCTGGAATCCGCATTATAGAAAGGATATAATTGCACTAGAGAGAGCGCAGAGGAGATCTACCAGGATGTTGCCTGGGCTGGAGAGTTTTAGTTATGGGAGAGATTGGATAAACTGGGTTATTTTCCCTGGAGCAGAGGAGATTAAGGGGGGACATGATTGAGGTGCATAAAATTATGAGGGGTATAAATAGGGTAGACAGGAAGGAACTTTTCTCCTTGGTGGAGGGATCAATAACCAGGGGGCATAGATTTAAGGTAAGGGGCAAGAGGTTTAGAGGGTGTGTGAGGAAGAATCTTTTCACCAACAAGCTGGTGGAAATCTGGAACTCACTGCCTGAAAGAGTGGTAGAGGCAGAAACCCTCATAACATTTAAGAAGTATTTGGATGTGCACTTGCAATGCCATGGCATACAAGGCTATGGGACTAGCGCTGGAAAATAAGATTAGAATAGTTCGGGACTTGTTTGACCAGCGCAGACTTGATGGGCTGAAGGGCCTTTTTCTGTGCTTTGGACCTCTATGACTCTAAGACTCTATCCAAAATAACCTGATCCCTGGTGGATTCACAACGTATTGTTCTAAGAAACTGTCCCGAATACACTTTATAAATTCTTGCTCGTGTTTAGTTCTAGTTTAACATCTCAACCAAAGGAAGCCTTTCTGACTATTCAGTGTTCCCTCTGTACTATACTGGAATGCTGGCCTGCATTAAGAACTGGACTGCAGTTTGAACCCACAACTTTAGAATAAGAGGCATAAATGCTACCAACTAAGCCAAGCTACACTTTGGAACATTCCTGGAATAGCTTTCCAATGGTGGTAAACAGTTATGATGCCACTCATGTCAGGGTCAATAGAAAAAGACTTGGATTTCCGTAGCGCCTTTCATGACCAGCAGACATCTCAAAGTACTTAACAGCCAATGGAGTCCTTTTGAAGTGTCTTCACTGTTGTAATGCAGACAACGCAGCAGCCAATTTATGCACAGCAAACTCTCACAAACAGCAATGTGATAATGATCAGAAAACCTGTTTTTGTTAAATTGATTTAACAATTTACTGGCAATGGTCTACATGCCCATCACAATGACTGTTTCCATCTGACAAAAACATTGAGTTATTCGTGGCTATGAAGGCCACCAGAGTTAAATAGTTTTCCAAGGTTCACCATCTAAGATCACTCCTACTTCTATTTCTTACATTCTTATGATACTGTTGGCTTGTTTTCAGAAGAGGAAAGGGAAAAAAAAGTTAGACAATTAGTCTTCAATAAATAATCACTTATTAATAAATGAAAACACATAAGCCTTACTGGTCCCTGTTGAGCCTACATTTATTAATCATTTTTAATTTCTCTCTCAGCCCTTTCAGATTATAGTTGGTGAGAACAAGAAGGAATATTAATGTTTACACCACTTGAGTGACTGCAGGAATCCATCTGATCAATATCCACCCTCAAAAGGTCTGAACAACATATTGATGATATCGATTTAAGAACTGGTTGTGTTCAGCTGACCCTGAAGACTAACTTATGCAATATTTCTGAGACACTCGTCTTGTTTCCTTGATTTTTCCATTTAAAGTCATATATCCTGTCCTTTATTTTAAATATCAGCTAGAAATTTCCGTCTAGGTTTATAATGGAAATTGTCAATATAACGTCGTCATGCTGTAATTATGCCCTTCTGGAACCCATGCCACTGCAGCAGCCCCACATAGTGTTCTCTGCCATTTCAGCACAACACCTTTCCTTTTCAAATGTGGACATAGGAATTTATATTGGATAGTACTGACAGGAGGTTTACACAGTGATGATATTTTTAATATACAGTATAGATTTAAGTTAAAATGTGACTTAAAAATATCTAAAACATGCAGGATGAAATTATTTACTTTGTATTGATATTTCCATGTGGGTACTTGTGATTCTAATTTCCCTATGTACAGGGAACACACTGCATCCATGAGTACTAAAACAGACTTAACTTTTGTTTGCAATAATCTTCCTCAATGAAATTTGAGCTCTTCCTCAGTACTGGTACCCAGTAGCTAGTGTCTCATGGCTAACATGAGCCTATAACTTGTTATTTGATTTCCCCATATGAAGGACGTGCAACGGAAATGAAGGACACTCAACCCATGAAGCTCAATTCACATTGAAGGATTTGCCAGTTGTCTCTTGCAAAAGAACTTTATTTGGAATAAAAACAGAAAATGCTGAAAAAACTCAGCAAGTCTGGCAGCATCCATGAAGTAAGAAACAGAGTTGCTGGGTCTGAACTTCTTCAGAGTGGCATTCATTGTTGGATTGTCACTCAATTCCCAATTTTTTTACCTGAACTTTTTTTCGGTTCTATGTCGCCCGTCCTTCCAACTCAGGTCTGGTGAGATCCAGGCGGTGCAGCATGTTCCCAGGCCTAGCATCAAAATGCAGCTCAATCGAAGGGAAGGAGGCCACACCCCTTTTTTATGGCATCAGCTGCTGTAAACCAAGTAGGTTACAGGTTCATTGAAGTTTAAAGGTCCTTGACAGGCCAGGGAGAAGGCAAATGGATAGGATTTGAGAGGGATCAGAGGTTGGGAGTATTGGAGGTGGAGGGTGGTCAGACGTCGGTGTTGGGGAGTTGGGTGTCAGAGGTCAGGGGTGTCGGAGGTGGTAGTCAGATGTCAAGGGAGGGGTCAGAGATCGGGGCCAGAGGTCAGAGGTCGAGGTCTTGGGCCCTGTTGGGAGCGATGTCAGGTTAGGCCGGGTCAGGCGTGAGGGGTATGGGATGTCAGGTTTGGCCTGGGGTGGGGAAGGGTCCCTGTGGGAGTGATGAAAACTCATGGGTTGAGGAGTTTCCATCGGGGGCTGCTGTCCCTTGGGGGTGGGAAGGGGTCCCAGGAGGGGGTCCCATGGGGGTGTAGACAGGGGTGTGGGGGGAGTCCCCTGGGTACAATAGTTACACAGAAGTAGAAGTGGTTTTAATCCTTTGAACTTTTTCTGGGTAACTATTCCTGTATTGAGCCAATCTTGAATTTGTCCACTGCCTCTATCTTTGTGCTTCCAATCTTGATTTTTCCATTGTCACTAAGAGCCATTATGTTGGTCCTTGCCTCATGTATATTCAGTCCAAAAGACTCACTGTGTCTTTTGACAAGGTCTGTCATAGTCACTAGCTCTTTCTTTGTTCTGGCTCTGAGTATGGTGTGAGATTCCATATAATATGACCTCCTATGATGCAGCCACATCGCTTTGGTAACTCTTCCTGCACCATCCTCCTTATCTTCTCTCCCACAGCATTAAACAGCATGGATGACAGAAGACCCACCTGCCTGACTCCCTTCTCAAACTGGAATGGGTTTGTGTGAGGGTTCCGTCATCTTCAATGGTTTCAGCCCCATCACTAGCCACGGACTCAGCATTGAATATTCCAATAATGACAAGCACTGTCTCCTCCAAGGATGCAAGGACATGCAGGCGTACCTGTCCTGTTCGGTTAACTCCTGCTGCTTCCAATTGCGGGCCACCCTGTCCTGCAAGAGAGAAGGAAGTGTGTCAGTGAGTGTGGTGCAATATGCTTGGGTCTTATGCTTGCCATGGTTGAATAGTTGGCAGTTTGTACAAGCAATGAGATGTGGATGTGAGGCTTACAGCAGTGCTGAGTGTGTGAGAGTGAGGTGAAGCTTTTGAATGTTAGGTATGGGTCCTGGTTGATAGAAATGGTTATTGGTGAGCGATGTAGGTGTTGTAATTTGAGCAGTGGCTGGCTGGTGTAGTTGGTAGGATATTATAATATAAAGGATTAACAGATGAGATATGGTAATGTATGATGTAGATGATGATGTACCACTGACACGAGTCTGTCATGTGATAGACTCGAGAGAGAGAGAGGTTGGAATGATGCCTAAGAGCCACATGCCTACTCTGTAACCTGTTTAGAAGTAGCACTAATAAACAAGTGTTAAGCAAATACCAGAGTGTGTCTACAGTCTATCTAAGAACCAAGTCCCACACCTAGACCTCAATTTTCAGCTCAGCAGGTGGGTGTGATTAGCAGGCACAGGAGCGGTCGGGAAATGGACCACCAACTGCGATCAGCCCCTGACCACAATTTCATGCTGGCTGGCCAATTAACAGCCAGCCAGCGTGAAACGCACGCTGAAATGCTCAGCGCTGCTGGGGTGGGGGCAGGAGGAGGCCGGGCGATGATGTTTCCACAGGCGTGGATGAATGCTGCGAGAGATCTCCCTGAAGGCAAACAGCTGCCTCAAGGAGCTGTAGACCTGAAAACCATGAAATTAAGTTTTGAGAATCAGGAAAAAAATGTCCAAGCATCACAATCAGGCACCTGAACATATCGATGATGAAAATGCGGTCCACAGATTCTTAGTTTTATTTTATTTAATTACGGAAACCTAATCCTGCCCTTGGATGAGGTTTGATGAAAAATGCAAAGTCCACCTGGTCGATTCGCCTATCCTCCAACCATAAGGTTGGAAGGACCACAAAAATTTGGAGACAATTGTGGCCATTAATGGTCTTAATTGCCCTTTTAATTGTTGGCGGGCGTGCTTCTGACTTTTGCGCATGCCGCTGAGCAAAATATTGTATGAGCGCGAGATGACATCGGGATACTCGCCTGGCATCTTCTCGCGCAATTTCATGCCTGATCAGGTCAGGCGTGCACCTGCCCGTGGGATGTAAAGTTCTCCCCCTAACGTCCAAGACAGAAAAGTACAATCACAGAACATGGTGGCAGCGATGGAGACATCGATGTACAAGGCATCAGTGTTAACCAAGGAACAACAGAGTGAAGAAGCATTTGAAATTAGCTCAAGGAATTTTGGTGTTAAAAAGAGACACACTGGAGAGAGGTTTCATTATTGATTCCATTATTAAAGTCTTTGACCGGTTAGCCTAACATCAGTAGTAGGGAGAATGCTGGAGTCAATTGTAAAGGATGTGATAACAGGACACTTAGAAATATCAACAGGATCAGACAAAGTCAACATGGATTTATGAACGGGAAATCATGTTTGACAAACCAACTGGAGTTTTTTGAGGACAAAACTTGCAGAATAGATAAGGGAGAACCAGTGAATATGGTGTATTTGGGTTTTCAAAAAGTTTTTGATAAGGTCCCACATAAAAGGTTAGTGCGTAAAATTTGGGGATTGAGAATTGGTGAGCAGACAGGAAACAGAGAGTAAGAATAAATGGGTCATTTTTTAGATTGGCAGGGATCAGTACTTGGGGCCCAGCTGTTCACAATAAATATCAGTGATTTGGATGAGGGAACCAAATGTAATATTTCCAAGTTTGCTGACGACATGAAACTTAGTGAGAATGTGAACGATAAGGAGGGTGTTAAGAGGCTTCAAGGCGACTTAGACAGGTTGAGTGAGTGGGCAAATACGTGGCAGATGCAGTATAACATGGATAAGTGTGAAGGTAACCACTTCAGTAGGAAAAACAGAATGGCTGCGTATTATTTAAATTGTGATAGATTGGGAAATGTTGATATACAAAGGGACCTGGATGTCCGTGTACACCAATCACTGAAAGCAAGCATGCAGGTGCAGCAAGCAATTAAGAACGTAAATTGTATGTTGGCTTTTATTGCGATAGGACTTGAGTACAAGAGCAAGGACGTCTTACTGCAGCTGTACAGGACCTTGCTGAGACTACACCTGGAGTATTGTGTGCAGTTTTGGTTTCCTTACCTAAGAAAGGAATACTTGCCATAGAGGGAGTGCAGTGAAATTTGACCAGCCTAATTCCTGGGATGGCAGGTCTGTCATATGAGGAGAGATTGGGTCGTCTAGGCCTGTATTCATTGGAGTTTAGAAGAATGAGAGGGTGTCTCATTGAAATGTATAAAATTCTGAAAGGATGGACAAACTGGATGCAGGGATGATATTTCCTCTGGCTGGGGGGTCTGGAACAAGGGGTCACAGTCTCAGGATTCAGGGTAAGCCATTTAGGACTAAGATGAGGAGAAGCTTCTGCACTCAGAGGGTGGTGAACCTATGGAATTCTGTACTACAGAAGGCTGTGGAGGCCAAGTCACTGAATAAATTTAAGAATAAAAGAAATAGATTTCTGAACTCTAAAGGCATCAAGGGGTATGGGGAGAGTGCAGGAGTACAGTGTTGAGATAGTGGTTCAGCCATGATCATATTGAATGGTGGAGCAGGCTCAAAGGGCCGAATGAGCTGTTCCTGCTCCTATTTTCAATGTTTCTATGTTCATATTATTAAAGACTTGGGGGGCACTTGGAAAAATTCAGGGTAATCAGGCAGATTCAGCATGCTTTGGTGAATGGGAAGCCATGTTTAACCAATTTATTGGAGTTCTTTGAAAAAGTGGCAGATGTTGTGAATAAAAGGGAACCAGTAGATGTACTGTATTTGGATTTCCAGAAGGTATTTGATAAGATACCACATGAAAGGTTATTGTGAAAATTAAGAGCTCATGATGTAGTGGGTAACGTTTGGCATGGATGGAAGATTGGCTAGCTAACAGGAAACAAGAGGATTGGCATAATTGGGTCTTTTTCTGGTTGGCAAGATGTAACGGGTGGTGCACCACAGGGATTAGAGCTGGGGCCTCAGCGTTTTACAATTTATATAAATGGCTTGGATGAAAGGACCGTAGGTATGGTTACTAAATTTGTTGATGACACAAAGGTAGGTAGGGTAGTAGGATGTGAAGAGGACAGAAGGAGGCTACAAAAGGATATAGATAGGTTAAGCAAGTGGGTAAAGTTCTTGCAAATTGAATATTATGTGGGAAAGTGTGAAATTGTTGTATTTTGGCAGGAAAAATAACAAATAAGCATATTATCTAAATAATGAGAGATTGTGGAGCTCTGAGAGGCGTAGGGAAATGTGGTCCTAGTGCATGAATCGCAAAAGGCTAGTATGTAGGCACAGCAGGTACAGCGAGTAATAAGGAAAGCTAACAGAATGTTTGATGGTTCAAAACTTGAGTACTGCTGAAAAAGATACATGTCTAAGCTTTTTGTCTTACACTCATCATTTGAAATTTAAATCTGGCAGCTTGACCCTGATTGGTCAAGACATTGCCCTGAGGAATGACTCAGTGAATTTCTGTCACTTATTTTGTTTAGCTGAAACAGACACAAAGTATATAGATGTTCTTTCTGTTTGCAAAGAATAGGGCCCTGTGTATTAATATACTGGAAGCTACAATTTCAAACAATACTTGGCAGTTAACTGTCATTCGCCATCACTAGTGCATTCTCCATGGCAACGCCGCTTGCCAACTAACCAATGCCCTCTTCACATATAGTATAAATTGTTGTACAATTGGTATTCTTGTGAAGAGTCCTGATGAGTGCAACACAAGAAGTTTAGACAAGTCTCTTTTTTCAGTAATACAGAATGTATCTTGAAGGGAATTGAATACAAAACAAGAGAGGTTATGCTTCAGTATACAGGGCATTGGTGAAACTACATCTGGAGTACTGTCTACAGTATTGGTCTCCTTATTTAAGGAAGGATGTAAATACATTGGAAGCAGTTCAGAGAAGGTTTACTAAACTAATATGTGGATTGTGCGGGTTGCCTCATGAGGAAAGGTTGGACAGGCTAGGCTTGTGTCTGCTGAAGCTTAGAAGAATTAGCCGTGACTTGATTGAAACCTTTAAGATCCTGAGGGATCTTGACAGGGTGGATGTGGATAGGATGATTCCTCTTGTGGGAGAATCTAGAACTAGGAGCCATTGTTTAAACATAAGACAGAGATGAGGAGAAATTTTTTCCCTCCGAGGGTTGTGAGTCTTTGGAACTCTCTCCCTCAAAACGCAGTGGAAGCAGAGTCTTTGAATATTTTTAAGGCAGAGCTAGATAAATTCTTGATAAGCAAAATGGTGAAAGGTTATCGGGGTAGGCAGGAATGTGGAGTTGAGGTTACAATCAGAACAGCCATGATCTTATTGAATGGCGGAGCAGGTGCGAAGGGCCGAGTGGCCTACTCCTGCTCCTAATTCATACGTTTGTATTTTAACCAGCACTCACAATGACCTGGGGAATCAATTGAATTATTCCTAAGCGACCTATGTCGCCCAGCCAGTTCCTGCAGATACGGGCGCTGAAGGACGAGCTAACCCGTGATCGTTTAGTTGTGGGTTATTGAGATGAGAAACTCTTCAACTTTCTGCAGACCAGAGATGAGCTTACATTGTATCAAATGGTCCAGTATGCGAGGCAGGCTGAGCTTGGTGCGATGAAACTCAAAATGCAAATACTTACCTTGATTTAACGCCTCTGTTCATGAACTACAGTTCCCGGTGGGTCTCGGGACTTCTCCGCTTTTGACAGCCCAAAAAGGGCCACCCATGCACAGCTCAGGTATTTTTTCATTTTTCGGGCCTTCTGCACATGCTCGAGCCAGTAAGTGGCCGCACATGCACATTTTATTCATTTTCACATCTTTAGGCTGGGTACCGGCGCTGCGCGCTTGTGCAAATGAAGAGAAGAACAAATGGCATGAAAAGCAGATAGGGTGACCTGAAATGGAGTGCCATTAGGGAGAAGGTGTCCCAGGGAGCAAGACATGGGGAGGGGGACAGGGAGAAGGTCCCAAATCAAAAAGCAGGTCCCAAACCAGGGAGTGGATCAGAAAGAGGTCCCAGAAGGAAGCCCCAGGCAGGGTCAAAGATAGGGATCAGAGGCAGATCCCATTGACTCAGGATAGGTGGCCCGAGTAGAGAAAAAGGCTTCAAGTTAAAGAAAGCTGCGATGAGCAGACTTGATGCGAAGAGGGCTTGAGAGAAGCCCTGAAGATCTGAGCAAGCAGTTGTAGGCTGGTGACTTCTTACTGTGGGCCTTTTGGAGCAGTGGTGTTCTGCTTGGCCCGACCAAAGACCTGAAATTGTGCTTGGAAGGTGAAGCATTAATGTACTCAGAGATCCAGGGGAAAGGAATCTTGGAAGCTGAGATTAAAACACTGGAAGTGGATCCTTTTGAAGCCTTCTGAGTGGGAGCGACATTTAGAAAGAATTCCAAGGCAAGTACCTCATATGTGGAAATTGGAAACTCTCATGAGAAAGACAACGTTTCAGTGAGACTGGTTGGCTCAAAAGGTGACAAATGTCTGGGTGGGTTGTTGAGAAATCCATGGAATCTGCTTTGGTCACATCTGTCATTTACTTTGGAGTGTGGTATATCTGACCACAGTTCACCTGTTATTTCACACGTACCTCATACTTACCCTGAATATTGGAGTATAAGATAGTTATTGTAAATAGTTTATCTGTCTGAATTTGTATATGTCTGTAAAGATATTGCTGGGGTAACGGGATAGTGTGCTTTGAATCATTTTTTGTGTGTTGGTATTGAGATCTTTCCAACCTTTTTGCCTGGTGTAATATAGTGCATTTTTCTTGTTGAATTAGCTATTGTGTTAAAAGTTCATCAGCAGGCTCCTGTGAATTTGCTTAGTAACATACCTCCACAGCTTCTAAAAAAAAACGTTAGGATCTATCAAGTCAGTTTCACTCTGGGACCTGACTTGCCCAGTATTAACATCAACTGGAATCGTAACATTAGAGCATTTAAGAGGGCAATAATGCAGGGCAACACTTGAGGCTTCACATGACTCCGCAGATTGGGTAGGCACACGAGCAATGGCCCCACCCATATGAAAGCCCACCAAACAAACCGGAAGGACTGGAAATTCACGCAGGTAGCCATTTTGCAATGTTTGCGTTGTGAGCATGAAAACCTACTATAGATGCCAAGACTGCCCAGCAAGGGGTGCGGAATGCTTCCATGAATGTGGCAAAACTGGACATTTCCAATGTTTCTGCAAATCCAGCATTTTGAATTGATGTTGCAGACCAGCAAGTATTTAAGAAACACATTCCTGCCAGGAAATGGAAAGTCCAGGAAACGATGATCCTGTAGAGATCCTAGGAGAAGTAAATAATCTATATCCAGACTACTGGTCAGTTACAGTACAAGTTCAAGGCTTCGATGCTTTGTTTGAAGTTGATACTGGAGCTGTTGTTAAGATATTAGCAGACAACCTCAACTGGTTTCAACTGATGACCCTTTATCCATCAGACATCAAGGAGGCACTGACCTTCCAATCAAAGGCAGGATTATTGCTCCTCTTAGCTACACAGGGTGACAGATCATTGATTCTCTCTATGTTCTTCACAATCAATGTACATACTTATTGAGTGCTATCTTCTAGAAATCCTAGATAAATCAAATGATGTTTATCATATGAATGACTCATTGTTCTTCATGTAAGTCTTCAACCTTTTATTAAAAAGCAGAGGATCCAAAGTTTGATTCTCTCCAGTCTTCTCTTTTGGATCAGTCTTTTGTTGAAAAGTCTTCATTGTCCTTGGAGTCAGCCATTCTGAAACCTACATTCAGCTTTCCAGCAGTGCTGAGAGCAATAATGATAAAGTGTTGTCCTAATCTGCAGATGATGATGTCCCACCAGACCCGAAGATAGCTCTCATGTCTCCAAGACTTCTTCCCTGAGAGCCGAGAACACTGTGGTACATTGAGATTGAATCCCCCAATGCTGTGACTTGGGGAGGGGAAGAGTGAGGGTTGGAGTTGAGTCGTTTTAAAAAGGGAGCCACGGAAATGTAATGTAAATAGTTAAAGACATAGGCTGGAATTTTCTGGCCCTGTTGGTGTCGGGCGTCATGGCGGATGGAGGGGGGTGGATAATATGGCAAGAAGGCTAAAAATAAATCAGTTTTACGCCGTCGTGAAACCAGTTTGCGATCGTCCACTCCATCTGTCAATGGCGGGTCATGCTTCCCGCTGCCCCACGTCAGGAATGTCATTTTCACACATTTGCATCTAATTATAAGCCCTGCTTGCCGGAACCTACTGCCCACGTCGGTGTGACTTCAGAGCGGTGTGCTTCACGACTGCCTTTAAAAGGTGTGCACCTGGTGACCTGAACTTCGAGGGGAACCCAGAGGTGAGCACACACAACCTGGCACAGCGCTCACGAGCATCGCCCGTAGGATGTCAAGGAAGAAATGCCGCACTTACGCAGGGGGCACAGGCAAGCTGCTTTATCCAGGCTGGCTTTCAGTGATGTGCCGGAGGAAGGGCTCCAGTGTGGGTCAGGCCGGGAGTGGGGTGCGGGGCATGGCAGCGCAGACTGAAGGAAAGACTTAAGCACGTGCCAGGGGGGATGGGGGAAAGGGGGATGGTGAGGAAAGCAGCCACGCACTTGGAAAAGTTTGTCAAAAGTGAGCACTCTTCCGCAGCTGAGACCATTCAGCTGCAGCTCCATTGACATGCTTGGAGTCGGGCTTCTGAAGCTTTTCTACCCGCTCAAGCAACATAAAAGCATGAAAGTGCCACCAAATGCTCCAGAACTTTCCACCCCTTTGGCGCAAACTGAAAATGTGTTTTAGGGGGTATTAAAACAATTGGCCAACTGGGCAAGTTGTACAATCCCCATTGAAAAAGTGGCCATGGTGCAGTCACTGGTGGAGGTGCTCACAGCCCTTGCAATGTAAACACACGTTTCAAGTGAAGCAGCACTTCACTTGCACTTCCCTCAATTTAGTCTACTGCATTTGCTGCTCCCAATGCGGTTTCCTCTACATTGCAGATACCAACACAGACTGGGTGACTGCTTTGTGGAACACCTTCGGTCTGTCCGCAAGCATGACCCAGACCTCCCTGTCGCTTGCCATTTCAACACACCATCCTGCTCTCATGCCCACATGTCCTTCCTTGGCCTGCTACATTGTTCCAGTGAAGCTCAACGCAAACTGGAGGAACAGCACCTCATCTTCCGACTAGGCACTTTACAGCCTTCCGGACTGAATATTGAGTTCAACAACTTTAGATCTTGAACTCTCTCCTCCATCCCCACCCCCTTTCCGATCCCCCTTTTTTCCAATAATTTATATAGTTTTCTCTTTTCCCACCTATTTCCATTATTTTTAAATGTATTTCCATCCATTGTTTTATCTCTACCTTTTAGCCTATTTCGATCCCTTCCCCCCCACCCCACCCCCACTAGGGCTATCTGTACCTTGCTCATCCTGCTTTCTACCCTTAATGTCATCTATTAACACATTTCTTAGCTAATATCACCACCTTCAACACCTCTTTGTCCTTTTGTCTATGACATCTTTTGGCAATCTCCACCTATCACTGGCTCTCTATCCAGCTCTACTTGTCCCACCCCCCCTTAAACCAGTTTATATTTCACCTCTCTTCTATTTTTCCTTAGTTCTGTTAAAGAGTCATACAGACTCGAAACGTTAACTGTATTCCTCTCTGCAGATGCTGTCAGACCTGCTGAGTTTTTCCAGGTATTTTTACCTTTATCAAGGTTTGGACCAATATTTTTTAAATTCATTCATGGGATGTGGGCTTCGTTGGCTGGGCCAGCATTTATTGCCCATCCCTAGTTGCCCTTGAGAAGGTGGTGGTGAGCTGCCTTCTTGAACCGCTGTAGTCCATGTGGTGTAGGTACACTCACTGTGCTGTTAGGAAGGGAGTTCCAGGATTTTGACCCAGCGACAGTGAAGGAATGGCAATATAGTTCCAAGTCAGGATGGTGAGTGACTTGGAGGGGAACTTCCAGATGGTGGTGTTCCCATCTATCTGATGCCCTTGTCTTTCTAGATGGCAGTGGTCATGGGTTTGGAATGTACTGTCTAAGGAGCCTTGGTGAACTCCTGCAGTGCACCTCGTAGATGGTACACACTACTGCTGCTGTGCATCAGCGGTGGACGGAGTGAATGTTAGTGAATGTGATGCAATCAAGTGGGCTGCTTTGTCCTGGACAGTGTCAAAGTGCTTGAGTGTTGTTGGAGCTGCACTCATCCAGGCAAGTGGAGCGTATTCCATCACACTCCTGACTTGTGCCTTATAGATGGTGGACAGGCTTTGGGGAGTCAGGAGGTTAGTTACGCGTCGCAGGATACCTAGCCTCTGACCTATCCATTATGACC
This sequence comes from Carcharodon carcharias, assembly GCF_017639515.1. NCBI lineage: Eukaryota > Metazoa > Chordata > Chondrichthyes > Lamniformes > Lamnidae > Carcharodon > Carcharodon carcharias. The sequence continues at coordinate 229,834,916 of NC_054467.1, forward strand.
TATCCATAATGATGCCCATTATGGTACAAGCCTTGCAGTGCAGGTTAGGAGAATGCCTGCACTTCGTCTGAGAATACAGTATGCAGTCCAATGGCCGAAGCTGCTGCCAATTGGTCAAGTGAAGTGGGGCGGACGTGTGTGGGTTTTCGGACAGCCAATGAGTGCACTACACACTGACCCTCCAAGTGTTGGCCAGCGCTCTCCTGCACGGATGTAGGGGCCTTAACCAAGAGAGGTTCTTAGTACACCTATGTGAACCCACACATCCCTCTCTTTGATCCTTCAGGAGGAGAACATCAAGATCATGGAGCCTGATGATTTAGCGGTATACCTCATGGCTTACAGAGAGCATAGAAGAAGAGAGCAGCTGAGGTGCCTGGCTCCGCAAAGGGAGGAGCACCTCCCTCAAGATGAGGGCCTGCTGCGCATGTAGCTGAAAATCCACAGTGAGCTGTCACTCATGGGTGCCTCGCAGAGCCCAGGGTCTATAGACAGCATCAGTCATTCCTGCTGATGACTGAGAAGAAGTGTTGCCAAAGACTGTACGTGCCTAGGGAACTGGTTGGTCACAGATACCACCTGCTGTAGGATTTGGCGCCACGGGGACATGGAGAGCATCCACTGCCAGTGGATGCGAAAGTGACGGTGGCACACAATTCTTACTCCTGTGTAGCTGATGGCAGTGCACATACCCTCAGTGATCAGGCTCAGGTCATGCAGACGCAGCGGAGGCCCTGATAGTCACTAGATTCCAGGAGGATGATGACAACATGCAGTGGGGACACTCCATAGATCTTCACATCGCCTATGTGAATGTCTGACTCCTGTCTGGCCGAGGGCAGCTTGCTTGCGCTCTGTGATCAGGGTCATATCATGGAGATACAGCCGTGAAACTTTAAATGCACCTGACCCCATCAAGAGATAGCGTCACCGGTCAGACGCTGAAGAGATGGGGGCCAGTCCCACCTCAAAGGTGCTGAGAGCACACAGAGAGAATGACGGAACTCTGTGATGCCTGCCCATGACATTCTGGCAGCAATGACAAACACCATCGAGGTGCAGGCATCAGTAATGTGTCCAGTGAGCGTGAACCTGGATCATCACTTTGGTCTGAAGGCTGCATAAAGCACAGGGAAGAGGCCCTGGACTGAGACACCTGCCTTTATCTTGTGCAGAAACTAAGGTTTCACATCTGAGTGACATGAACCCTGCTCATCAGAACAATGAGCCTTGGGAAGGAGACATTCTTGAGAGTTTATTTACAATCGTGAACATTATGTGCAGGTGATTAACAACCCTGCCAACATGGTGCAACATCTCCTTAACCTGCTGCTATGTCTTGGTGCTCCCTCAACATCCACAGTGGAGATGGAGGCAGCCTGCTAAATGCTACACCCTGTCCTGATGACCTTGGCAGGCATCCTGTGGAGGGCTGGGAACTAGAGGGCCCCAGACTGCTTTCAGGGTCCTGCTGTGTGGCAATGGCACACCCTCTTTGGCCTGTGGAGCTGGAGCTGCTGTGTCGCAGGAAGATGAGATTCAGATGGGCTGGACGCTCCCAGAGTCACCGGGGGTGGATGGCCCCAGGGTGTGCATCTGCTGATCCCTTCCTTATGGGTGCTTGATGGTCCCTGGCTGACTCCTTGAGGAGAGAGGGAAGCTGGAGTGAGATCGAGTTGCCCCACACCCCTCTTGCGTTGACACTGTCGGAGGCCAACTATGGTGTCAGCGATGGAGTTCAGTCCACGCAGCATTGCAGGACCAACAACCTGGACCAAGGTCTCCATAGCAGCCGCCATCCTATCAGTGTTGAACTCTGTGCGTTGGCATGTTGGCGCTATCACCTCAGACTGAAGGCAGGCGGACTCCTCCATCATGCCTTGAAATCTGAGGAGTTCAGCGGACGTCCCTTCCTGACGTTCCCGAGCTTGCCTTTGCAGCTCCAGCAACTGAGGTATCACTAGCTGAGGCTCATCATCTGACTTGGACTCAGTAGATTTCTGGCCTCCAGCAGTCCTCTGAGTGCCGGAAACCTGGGAAGTCCCTGTCTCCACCTGCTGTGGATCAGACAGTGCGATCTCCACAAGCTCCAGATTGTGACTGCAACCCTATTCTAGAGCTAGGTCCCACCGAGGTGTGTGTCTCTGTGCTGATGGAGGATGTGAGCGCTGTGATGGGTCTTCAATTAGGGTGTCATCAGATTCTTCTTTCAAGACGTCTTTGGGGCTTGAGTCAAGGACCTGGGTCATGGACCCCCTTGGCTGCTTCCCAGATGTGCCTGTGAAAGCAAGGAGAGATAATTAGTGTATGGCAGGGGACTATGAAACAGGGGAAGTGACTCACAGCATGGTTGTCTGTTGGATGTTCCTGCATTGCTGGATCCTCACTTGGTTGAGCATCGTCAACTCCACAGGAATGGTCCAGATTATCGCCTGTCAGCTGGATGGCTCTATTTAAAAAGCCTGTGAGGACCTCGATGTCAAGGATTCCTCCATCAGTCTGCGACTTCTCCCTTTTGTTGTGCGGCAGCTTGTCCTGCATGAAGGCAGATGTAGAGAGTATAACAAGGATGCCTGCCAGGCCGGTTGAGAAGGATTTTTTTTACTTGTTCATGGGATGAAGGCATTGCTGGTCAGACCAACATTTATTGACCATCCCTAATTTCCCTTGTTCAGAGGGCATTTAAGAGTCAACCACATTGCTGTGGGTTTGGAATCACATGTAGGCCAGACCAGGTAAGGACGGAAGATTTCCTTCCCTAGAGGACATTAGTGAACCAGTTGGATTTTTAAGACAATCAACAACCGTTTCAGATTTTTATTGGATTCAATTCTGCTGTGGTGGGTTTTGAACCTGCGTCCCCAGACCCTGGGTCTCTGGATTACCAGTCCAATGACAATACCAGTACGCCACCACCTGGCATGTGTGGGTGGTGAGTGGTGCCAGTGGTTGAGGACACGAGCTGCAGGGCAGATGAAGGTGTGTGAGAGAGTGAATGGTGATCTCCTTTGAACTGGCAGTGAGTGAGATCCCTGTGGATGTGTGATGGGTTTGTGAATATGGGTTAAGAGTGATGGGAAGAGTGACTTACCCTGGTGAAATGGAAGAGATCATTCATCCTCTTTTGGCACTGGATGGCTGCTTTCTTTTACAAGGCATTGATGCTGACCACTGCTGTCACTGCCTTCCACGTTGGCTTGGTAACCTTTCTTGCTGGTCTTCACCCAGAGCGGGGATAGAGGACTTCACGGCGGGCCTCCACTATTAGGTGCACAAGGGAAGCTTTGTTAAATTTGTAAGGAGCATGTTTCCTCCCTTTGGCAGCCATGACTATGACTTTGCAGCATCTTCCAATCCCTTGGAGAGTGCTAGCTCTGTGCAGTAGCACCCTTTAAATATGACGCCTGGATTACTGATGGCCTGAGGTGACAGCAAGGTGGGAGAATCAGAGGCCACCCCATTGGTGATCCAACATGTTTATTAATGAGGCAGGACATGCTGGGAATGGGATGATTTGGCACGAAACCCACCATTGCGGCCGGTGGGTAAAATGTTCCTTTTCCCTCCAGCTACTGCACTTTGTGCAAATCTGGGACAATTCTGCCCATAGTTTCATGTTGTTGTTGAAAAATAGGATAGCATATTTGAGGGGTAGATGTAGTAGATGGGATATGCTAATCTATGTGTGGTGTAGGATTACTAAGTTTGTGGATAACACAAAGATTGGCCGGATGGTTAACAGTGAGGTTGAGTGTGTTGGGCTACAGGAAGATATAGACGGGATGGTCAAATGGGCAGATAAGTGGCAGATGGAATTTAATCCTGAAAAGTGTGAGGTGATACACTTTGGAAGGAGTAATTTGATAAGGAAGTATTCAATGAACGGCATGACACTAGGAAGTTCTGAGCAACAAAGGGACCTTGGCGTGTGTGTCCATAGATCTCTGAAGGTGGAGGGGCATGTTAGTGGGGCGGTGAAAAAGGCATATAGGACACTTGCGTTTATCAATCGAGGCATAGATTACAAAAGTAGGGAGGTCATGTTGGAGTTGTATAGAACCTTGGTGAGGCCACAGCTGGAGTATTGTGTGCAGTTCTGGTTGCCACATTATAGGAAGGATGTGATTGCACTGGAGGGGGTGCAGAGGAGATTCACCAGGATGTTGCCTGGGATGAAACATTTAAGTTATGAAGAGAGGTTGGATAGACTTGGGTTGTTTTTCCTGGAGCAGAGAAGACTGAGAGGTGACCTGATCATCGTGTACAAGTTTATGAGGGGCGTGGACAGGGTGGATAGGGAACAGCTGTTCCCCTTAGTTGAAGAGTCAGTCACGAGGGGACACAAGTTCAAGGTGAGGGGCAGGAGGTTTAGGGGGGGATGTGAGGAAAATCTTTTTTACCCAGAGGGTGGTGACGGTCTGGAATGCACTGCCTGGGAGGGTGGTGGAGGCAGGTTGCCTCACATCCTTTAAAAAGTACCTGGATGAGCACTTGGCACGTCATAACATTCAAGGCAATGGGCCAAGTGCTGGTAGATGGGATTAGGTAGGTAGGTCAGGTGTTTATCATGTGTCAATGCAGACTCAATGGGCCGAAGGGCCTCTTCAGCACTGTGATTCTATGATGACGTAAATGATGATGTACCACTGACACTAGTCAGTCATGTGTTCAACTCGTGAGAGAGAGGTTGGAATCATGCCTAAGAGCTACATGCCTACTCTGTAACCTGTTTAGAAGGAAGGCTCACAAACAAGTATTCAGCAGATACCAGAGTATGTCGACAGTCTGTCTAAGAACGAAGTCCCATGCTTCGAGTCCAAGATAGAAGGACCCAATCACCGAACATGATGGCAACTCAGAACATGGTGGCAACACAGAACAGATATGACTCTTGAAGATGCATTTACTGACCTCGACCACTCGTGTGAGGTCATTTAACTTCTTGTGACACTGCATCCAGGCCCTCAGGGCCAGACTCCTGCCATTGACTTCACAATTATCTGCTCCCAATGGCTTCTAAGCGTATGTCAGGAGGGCCTCCTGGACCCCTGTGAATATAAGACACTCTCCTACTTTCCACTTTCTTCACCAAAGCCTTCAATGCAGCATCGGAAACCCTTACGACCTGCTCTCTCTTCTGTTGTGCCATTCTTCATTGTTTCCCAGATCAGATTCACTTCCAACATGACTGCCAGCACCTGCTCCAGCTAGTTTACAAGGTGCAGGCTAGTTTTAACAGGCACCATCAAATTACGATTTTGGGCCCTGCCCTTGCAAGGAACAGGCAGTATGACGTTGGCACACTCTGACTTGTGCATTGTAGGCTTTGGGGAGTCAGGAGATGAGCTACTCAACTGTTGAATTCCCAACCTCTGACCTGCTCTTATAGCCACATATGGCTGGTCCAGTTCAGTTTCTGGTTGATGGTGACCCCCCCACAGGATGTTGATGGTGGCTGATTCAGCATTGGTAGTGCTGCGAATGTCAAGGGGAGATAGTAAGATTCTCTCTTGTTGGAGATTCTCATTGCCTGGCACTTGTGTGGCGCAAATGTTACTTCCGGATGTGGAATCTGTTTAAAAGAATACGTGCTACATGGATTAAAAACTCCATGTCACCTGGAGAAACCTCAACTTCCTAGTTTCTCCCCCCCTCAGAAATCCTGCTCCAGTAAATATCAGGGCCTATAGGTCTAAAGTTAGTCAATATATTGAATTTAAAAAAGATAAATCAGTTTTCCTTTTTTCCCTGCACAAATGATTCCCTGCCATATTCTGGAAACGGACATCAATTGGTATTAAAGATGTGGTGTCAACAGCCATAATTCCACCAATTTAATCAAACACCTGAGCAATAACACACAACTAAACTCATATTAAACTCTCCCTTCCCCCACGCCCCTCATCTTGACATATAATAGGAATATCAGACAGACCAAGACACGCTTAGCCTGTTCAGCCTGCCGGGAAATGAAACAAAATCTGCCCAAATCACTCTTCCAATTGTCTTTCTTTTGTTTTCCGGAAGTGATCTAAGTTCATGAAAGACAATCAGACATTGTAATAAACTGACTGGAATTTCCCCTGAAATGTTAGCTTTTGAAAAAAAAACAATCAAATGATGAAACATCCAATGAAGTGAAACACCGTCCATCATGAGAATGCAGCACTAAAAGAGTTTGAAGGATGCTCTGAAGGTCTTTGAGCTCTATCAACAGACAGGACTATTCTTTCCTCACCATGAACTGGTTCACTCCCCAGTCTGATCAGCTGAATGAGCATGACAGCCAGAACCATCATGACAGCAGAAAGAGTAGGGCCTCAGCACCAAGAAGAGATATTTTAAAAATAATATTGAGCATTACTTGACAAGCCAGTGGAATACAGTTTCCCTTCGACAAAGTGTTGCAGTTCTCAGCAGACACCTTCCTTCATGAACAATCTGAATTCTGGAGAACGAAGCTCTTACTGCCTATTAGCCAATATTAGTAAGTCCAAAAAACGATTAGACCCCAAGTTATTTTGTTCCAAACCTTTTGCTGCTGAACTATTTGTGCTTTTTGTGTAAATGTATTAAATTCATTTGCGACAACAGCACAACTTGCATTTTATAAAGCATCTTAGTGATACATCCCAAGGCACTTTGCAGGATTGTTATCAGACATAAGTTGACCTAACCACATATGGAAATATTAGGGCAGGTGACCAAAGGTTTAGTCAAAGAGGTAAGTTTTAAGGACTGTCTTAAAAGAGAAGAGAGAGAAAGAGAGAGAAAAGGACAGAGTTTTAGTGAGGGAATTCCAAAGCTTAGAGCCCAAACAGCTGAAGGCAAATTAGTGAGTGTAAGCTTGTGAGTGATCTGCTGTTTCTCAAGTTCTTTGTTAAATGAGCTAGTTTGGAAAATGCTACAGCTGGGAAGTAAGATGAACTCTCATGAACATGCTTGGATACACGAGTCATAGGGTGTTAGGAGGTGTGTCCACAGTATATATCAGAATGATCTGGATGAAGGAATAGAGGGCTGAATTTTCACTGGTTCAGACGGCGAGCCCGCAACCCTCCACTCCTGACCTGGCCAGGTCCATTGCAGGGATAGACATATCCTAGTCCTCCACAATTTTCATAGAGTAAGGCCAGCTTTTTAAGGAGTCATAGTTCAAAGCACCTCAGAGGTGTCATGAACCATTGTCCGCATGAGGGAACCTTTTGAAAAGTAAGTTAAAAAGGCCCTCCTCATGCTCCCCATGCCAAGTCATGCCCCCCAATCACCCCCCTCCCCATCGCCCTAATGTCTGCCATACCAAGGCTGGCATTTCTATGCCCATTCACCCACTTAACAGAGTATAGAAGCAAGGAAACCTATAGTAACAGTAGTATGTGTTAAAAAAAAGCTTTAAAAAACAGTCATTCACTGATAACTTTCCATGTTCTTAAAAAAATCTCCCCTTTTCTACAGCCCAATAAATGTGTCAATCATCTAGACCCTTTAAAGTAACAATAGCAGAAACTGAAAGCACTTGAAACCTCTTTATCTTGTGTAAATAAACATTGTGAAATTGACAGCATATCTCATCCCCAGAGAAAACATGGGGGAAGAATACCTTGGCATGGGGAGCATGATGGGCCATAGTGGGTGAATTGGGAGCGTAACTTGGCATTGGAGCATGAGGAACCATACAGTTTTTTGGGGGGCATACCTTGGCATGGGGCATGAAGAACCATTGGGGTAGTTGGGAGCATGAGGTGGCATGGATGGGGCATGGGGACTGTGTGGGAGGTAAGGGGGTGAGGGCTGGAAGGCCTTTCTTTTTATTATAACTGGGATGAAGTCCCACCGCTCCAAGGGGGGCCTTTTAAACAGCTTGCCTACACACCTGGCAGCCACCGTGGCTGCCTCTGAACATTTTCCTGGGTCAGCTACCACAATTGCAGTCTGTACCCACAGTCCTCCTACCCCCGCCCCCTCAAACCCAGCCACAATGAAAACCTTGTCCTGGTGGGCACTTTCTTCCAAATCCCACTACTAGCCTTAAGGATGAAAATTCAGCCCAGAGAGTTGTATATCCAAGTTTCTAGTTGACACTGAGCTAAAAGGCACTTTAAGCTGTGTGGATGGAAACAGAATGTCACAAAGGGCCACAAAGGATAGGCTACATGAATAGGAAAAAAACTATGACAGGTGGAGTTTAATATGGGGGGGAAGTGTGAGGTCATGCACTTTAATCTGAGAACAAAAAATCAGAATACTTCCTTAATGGATAAAGACAAGGAGCAACAGGGTTTAAGTGTCCATCACTGCAAGCTATTGCACAGGTACAAAAATGAATCAAAAAGGCTAATGGAGTGTAGTTCTTTGTTTCAAGGGGATTGAAATATGAAAAGCAGCAAGCTGTGCTTCACTTGTGAAAAGCTGCATCAAGCCCCATCTGGAGTGCTGTGTTCAGTTTTGGACAACAAGATTTATTGCCCTTGTATGGGGTACATTGCAAATTCATCAGAATGATACGAGGATTTCATGGGTTAAGTTACAAAGACAGGGTGCATAAACTTGGCCTGTATTTCCTTGTATTTAGGATGATAAAGAGATTTTATAGGGTACATGGAGAGGAGAAATTCAGAATAGGACAAAATTTTAAAACTCTGGCTATGGGTAAAATCAGGAAGCACTTTTATGCCTGAGGGTGGTGGAAACTCCTATTTTCTGCTGTAGGGAAGGAAGGGAAGCTAGAAGGAGGAGGAGGCCAGGAGTGCACATTCAGCCTTTGGGGAGCCACCTTTGGTAGGACAGGCGCAGGCACAAGGAGTGCAGGCTAAGAGGTAGACCAAGGCGCAAGGGGCTGCAGAAGACGGCACTATCCTGCTGCCAGGGTATACAGAAGGAGAAGCCCCCACCTCAATATGTTTGAGGTGCAGTGCCGAAGGAGGCTCCGTCTGTCAAGGGAGACAGTCAACATTCTTTGTCAAATGATTGGTCCAGAGATCTCAGCTAACTGTATGGGTGGACACCCCATGCCAGCGGCTCTAAAGGTCACAGCTGTCCTCAACTTCTATGCTCCCGGCTCTTTCCAGGGGTCAGTGGGTGATCTTTGTGATGTCTCCCAATCAACTGCCCATACTTGTGCCAAGCAGGTCACAAACGCTCTGTTCAGGCATGCATTGACCTTCATCCACTACTGCTGGGATGAGGTTAGCTATACAGTGCGAGCCAGAGTCTTCGCAGTGATTGCTGGCTTCTCCCGCGTCCAGGGTGCAATGGACTGCACACGTGGCCATCAAGGCGCCAGTGGGCGAGCTGGGTGCCTTTGTCAACAGGAAGGGCTTCCACTCCATGAACGTGCAGATAGTGTGTGATCACAGGATGCAGATCCTGCAAGTCTGCGCAAGGTACCCAGGCAGCTCCCACGACACCTACATCCTCAGACATTCGCAGGTTCCAGAGCTCTTCAGTGCTTCAGCTCGGCTGGATGGATGGCTGCTGAGTGACAAGGGCTATCCCCTCAGAAGTTGGCTCATGATGCCTCTCCACCATCTAAGAACAAAAGCTGAGCAGCAGTATAATGGAAGTCACGCCGCCACAAAGGCTGTGCTGGAGAGAGCCATCAATCTTCTCAAAATGCACTTCAGATGCCTGGACTTTTCTGGCGGTGCACTGCAGTACCGCCCAGATCGAGTGTCGCTGATAGTGGTTGCATGCTGAGCTCTTCACAATCTTGTGCTGCAAAGTGGGGCACTGTGGAGTGGCTGCAGCTGAACACGATAAGTCTAGCAGTGAGTCCGAAGATGAGAACGCGCAGAGAAATGAAGAGGGGGCACATGCTGACCCGGTCGTATTCCAGGGAGGCAGGGACACCCAAGACTCTCTAATCCAAGGAACCTTTAGCTAGCACAGCACATATAGATCTCCAACACAAGCCTGGCCTGTAACCTCCATCCAGGAGACCTTATTGCAAAATCTGTCTGGATAGGAGCATTGACAATGGACCCAGTCAATAAATGTAAATGTCACACAAATCACTCATCAGATCTGAGGAGTCCATGCACCTGCCCAAGAAAAGAGGCATCCCCAGCCATTTTATACGACGTAAATTTAATGCTGTAACAAAAGTCTCTTGACATAACAGAACTAAAATGTTGTTGCACTTCACACACAATCTGAAGGAACTCATAGTGGGGCCAACAAAAAACCACCAGCAATGAACCTGGGGTGTGCCTAAGGTGCCCTCATTTTACGTTTGTGGGTACTACATCTTTGTGGTGCCCCCTCGCTGGCACTGGCATCTGAGACAGCCTGATCTCTCTGATGTCCTGTTGGCCTTGATGACCTTGGCGGATGTCCTCTGGCCTGTGGAGCCTGTGCTGGCCCCGCCTGGGAGGGAGCTGCCAGTTCCACAGCTGGCATCTCCCTAGTCGTCGCAGTCTTATTGGGTGCTGTGATCACTGGCAGAGGGGCAGAGGAGCTGCCGCCCTTATCTGGAGCACCCTGAGAGGCACCAGCAGAGACGACAGGCAGCTGCTCTGCCGACATGATGTCCGTTTGGCCCTCCCTGCTCACCGTAGATGGATGGGCACCGAGGTGAGATACCTGGTGCCCAAACCACCGTCCACATAGGCACTGACCACATGAGGTCAACGCCCCTGTGAGAGATTGCAGGTCTGAGTGCAACCCCAGGAACCCCTGATCCTATCCCTGGAGCTGCCTCTCCATGAGAGTTGCCACTCTCTCCATGGAGGAAGCTTGGTGCTCAGCCATGAGGCTCAATGCATTAGCTACAGTCCATGTAGACTCCTCCACCACTGACACCAAGCCAAGCAGAGCCTCATGTATCTCCACCAGATGGTCCCGCACACCCGGCCGCATCTCATCAGTTGGCTGCATCGCCAACGACTCCAGAGACTCATCATCAGCGACGGACTGAGCTTGTGCCTGGTCCCTGCAGTCCTCCGACTGCTGGCAACATGGGCACTCTCTGTCTCTGCCAGCTCCTCCAGTGACTGTGAAGTGCCCTCACCGATGTGACCCGGGACACCAGCCGAAGATGTGATGCCCACTGAGGTGCCAGTGTCTGCGCTGGTTCCTGCCTGGCAGAGATGGTGTGACACTTCTGATGGTGCAACCTCATGCCCCTCAGGTGTCAGAAGGGGCCCCCTGCTGCTCCGGGTCCCGGCCCTGCGCCGCTAATGCTGAAAGGAAGAGGAAGGACATTCGATCAGTTAGCCTGCGGGCAATGTCAATGTACATGCCTGTCCCCTGGATCATCATGCGCTCATCATTCCACACGGAATGGGCAGGCCATGTTGGTAACGTCACTCAGTCAACAATCAGCATTGCCATGGATGTTGGGAGACTACAGACATGAGTGCTGGCCACATATACCTGCCCATGGAACCCCAGCCTCTCCGGCTCCAGTGGACCTGGACATGTGGCACCTCTCCAGGTCGAGGGCCTCCTGCTCAAAATGGCTAAGTAGCAAAATCTGGCCTGGCCCACCATCAGTTCTCAGCCGCTTGGCATTGTTATTAGAATTCTTCTCCTGGGAATGAAAAAATAGCATTGATAAGTGATACTTGTACTGTCAACCTCCTGGCGGCCGGCCCACCCCAAGCCCAGCTGCCGACTGCAGGGGTGCAGTGCATCCTTACCCCGCTGCTGGCCAGCACTCACACAAATATGCCAGGTGTGTCCTTCCTGCCCCTGCCTCCCCTTGGCCACATGCTGCCTGCATCACAATTAGGAGCACACAGTTGTAGCTGTTGTTGCAAGGAGGCACAATGACGTGGAGCGCAGAGGGCAGCAGATCTACCTGGGCCACATCACCTTGGACATCACCTCCCACCATGTCATCACCCTGACTTGGACATGTCCTGGAGTTGGAGCTGTGCACCTGGATGCAGATCCTCCAGGTTGCCCCCACCACATTCATGTGGGTCTCAGTCTACCGCATACTGCGGGTGCAGAACCCATCTCAACACCACCCTCTCAGGCTGACGAACGCATAGGGAATATCTGCTGGGCCGCCCAACTAAGGACACATGCCGTCAATGACTCATTGCGCTCAGGCCACTCAGACATGGGTGGGGGACCAGCGGGGGAGAAGCTTACATGATGGATGAAGTGAACGATGCCAACATGCTACTCATCCTTCCCGTGCGCAGCAGGTCGTTGAAGTGCTTACGGCTCTGGATCCATGAGTGCTGCACCATGTTGCGAGAGTTCACAACCTCCGCTACCTCCTCCCACGTGTGCTTGGTCAAGTGGGATGGCCTCCTCCTCCCGTCCTGGGGGGCGAGCACCTCCTGTCGTGTTGCTGCCTCTTCGAGGAGGGCAGCAAGGCACTCGTCTGAAAACCTGGGTGCACAGTGATCACCCGCCCTTCCCTCCTGCATGTCTAGCCTCGATGTGCCTTGGCCCTGACCTCTGGCCATGTACAGCAGCCTTGGAGCGGCTGCAGCTTGGCCTTTAAACAGGCTGCCGGGTCACCATTCGACCCAGTGGCGATTGCCAATCTGCCTCCTCCCGCCCACTCCCACCATCCCTGGGAGTCACCAAACACGCTGGGCGGGCCTTAATTGGCCTACCCATGTAAACTGGCGGCCGCCTGTGCCCACTCCCGCACGCCCCGCCCAACATGGGGAATATTCTCCCCATACAGTAAATCAATAGGATGGTGGTATATGGATATGTTCAGCGCATTACACAAGGTGAACCTGTAGATACTGTGAATGGTGAACTAACCAAGGGTGAAGTTATCATGTGAATGCTGCAGTTGGATCACTGGATAGTGATAAGGAGCAAGAACCTAGGTAATTGACTACCACACTTCCCTTCACTTCCCCAAAACACACACACGCACACACACACACACACACACACACACAGAGTCAGATCAACGCACACTCAGATTAACACATATCAGTCCCAAAAAAAAATCTCCATCTCTGATGCTTCTTGAAGTCATTTCTAATTGCACTTGTAATACCCATTAAAATGAATGAATTTGTTTTAATTTTTAGCTGATGGGGGCAACAAAGCAGCTGTAATGCAATCCTCAACAACAGTAGCTCTCAGCCTGATCTTCCTATTTACAGGAGCTCAGGAGTGGGCACCCCAGTGCTGTGCTAGTGAAAATCATGCCCCTAGCAAGGTCATGAACATCACCTCTGCAATTCAATGTGAAGCTGCCTAGAGAGGGATGATCGACATTCTCAATTCTTCAGAAATTTAACAACCTACTGCATATGAAAGATGATTTTGCTCCCTCTTCCCCAGTGGCACAGTGAAGAGATAATGAGCCATAAAACCTTGAAAGGTCCCAGGTTTGATTTGAGATTTGCTGGAATGGAGGGAGGTGGGGGTGGGGCAGACAGTGGCCATTAGCATCCCCAGGCTAGGGAGGGAAACTGTCGGCCTTCTCCGAATAAAACCTGCTAACCTCTCCTGGGGTATATGTGTGTGAGAATGTCAGGCCAGGGTAGAACGTGTTGGGCTGTGATGCTTAAATTACCCCCTCCTCTCCCCACCACCCCCACCCACCAAAAATCATTATGTCTTCTGGTTGGCACACAGGACCTGAAACTCTATGGTGGTTTACTGGTTTCCTGTGTTTGGATAACTGTCACAATACCCAATAAAAGATGCAGATCATCAGAAGGCAGGAGATCCTCCAGAAATCCTCACTGTCTAGGTTTGAAACCTTGGTAAGGTACTGGAAAGTTTCTGGTGCCTGTGAAACTGCACCCTGGGAGTGTACCCCAACAAGGTGCATATAGCCCAGCAAGAGCTATCAAACCCAGCCAAGAACACGTGAGCAACAAATATCCCAGCTAGAGGCATCTACCCAAGCAGAGGCAAATATCCCAGCAAGAGGTGTACATGCCAACAAGGAGTGTGTACATAAGCAAGGGGCAAGAACAGCAGGAATAAGCAATATTTACCCCAAGAAGGAGCTTGTCTTTGGAAGACATAGGACTAAGTGGAAAAAAAAGAAAGTTCAGTTGTAATCTAAGACATTCTGAGAATGTGAAGCACTTCAGACATTTGCTATCAATAACATTCTACACTAGCTAGCAGTTTATAAATTATGGAAATTCCTTAATAATACAGCTTGCTAAATGATTTATACTTTGCACTCACTGGGCTCCTAGTTATGCTGTCTTCAAGTCAGATGGGCCAGCATGGCAATGTAATAATTAATTAATAACACAACAGCAAGTTCCAAATTTACTTGTGTTCAATAAATCACAAGATAATTATGGATGAAGGAGGGCTTTGGTACATCTTAGCTCATTCATCTTAGCCTCCAACAATGTCCAACTGTCTTTTAAATTAAGGTAAGGCTTTTGCTTCAACATGATTACCCAGAAATTTATTCTGACTGTTGATTGCTCTCTTACAGTCATAAAGTCATAGAGTTACACCACATAAAAACAGGCCCTTTGGCCCATTCTGAGGAACAACCTTCCAACTTAAGTTCTAGGTTTGCTTTTTAATAGTTTGAACCTGCACCCCTCATATCCCTGGATCTCTTAAACTTAATCCTTAGCTGGTTGGACACCATTCAGGGAGAAAATACATCATCCTCTTTTTGCTTCTTGTGGGCAGAACCTTTCCACTTGGCTGTATTGAATTTAATCTAATATTGTTTCACTCACTTACAGATTTCAGTTAGTCTTTTTAAAAATAAAACCTGAAAAGGCTGAAAAAACTCAGCAGGCCTGGCAGCATTTGCGGAGAGAGAAACAGAGTTAACGTTTCGAGTCCGTATGACTCTTTGAAACGTTAACTCTGTTTCTCTCTTCACAAATGCTATCAGGCCTGCTGAGTTTTTTTCAGCATTTCGAGCTTTTATTTCAGATTTCCAGCATCTGCAGTATTTTGCTTTTATCCTAGTTTTTTTTTAAATCCTGGGCAAGTTCATCAGTGTACCCTTCAATTTAATATTATCGTGGCTCTAACCAGTTAGTTTTGAATTTATGAATTCAAATAGTTGATGCAAATTGGAAACAACGGTGAGCCAATATTGACCTCTGGAGAAATCCAATGAGGGTTGCCTCAGCATCACTTACCACCTGCTGCTTCCTTTTCTTATGCTTCTTTCTTCTCCATATACATTTCAAGGTGTTACCTTGAAGTGCCACTGCTTTAATCTATGTAAAAGCCTTTCATGCATAACTTTCTGGATTCATTATGCCATCATGCTTTCTGCAGTTCACTTCCGATATCACTTCATCAGAAGAAGTCAAGGAGATTGAGCAGCAACTTTTAAAATTTATATAAAACAAAAACAGAATTACCTGGAAAAACTCAGCAGGTCTGGCAGCATCGACGGAGAAGAAAAGAGTTGACGTTTCGAGTCCTCATGACCTTTCGACAGAACTTTTAAAATTTGTTGACTATCTTAATACCTTTTTAATTCAAGCTACCCATCAGAGTGTTTTGTTTTAATATCAGTTTTAAGTATTTTTTTTTGTACTGATCAAAGGGAGGGACATTATTATTGGAGAATGGAACACTTTCCATTTTGGGGTTCTGGTCAGGAATTATACAGCCAAATGCTGAATAAAGTTTTCTTGTCTCTGCCCTGATTACATGCCTTCGCCTGAACTACAATAAAGCAGCCCACCCATGCCAGCATGATATGTTTAACCTTTCCTATACCAGCCACCCTCTATCCACTCTGAGAAAGATCACCAATTCGTGCTGGATTAAGGAATGCTCTGTGCAGTAAGCCCATGACTACCAAAAACTAACTAATGCTATTTATTTATATATAAGATCATTACAGCCAACACAGAGAGAAGATTGAATTGGAAGTAAGAATTGATATGGATAATATTTTCTATAGTTTTTTTGTCTGTTTATATTGAGAATTTTAAAGTTATTTTACTCTAGACATTTTTCTCATGTTTAGCTAGGAGACCCTTTACTCGCCAATGATCCAGAAAGCACCTTTATTGGATCAATATCTAGGTAATTTGTAGTGTGCCCACGGATTGGGCACAAAGTCCTTGTCAGTATATTTCTGCTCACTGTGGCTTCACCCAATTATCAGTTGGTTCAGCAGACAATAAGAAAACTTTTCATCTAGGTTAAAAGTTGCCAAACAAATTTGTTAAGTAACAATACACTGTGCATTTACAATCACTGCAATAAGGGCTTTCAAGATAACCTTTATATGGTCATTTTCTTGTTGATCATCTGCAGACTATCCATCAGATCCCTTTCTGAAGGTTCAGACAGGCTGCCAATACACAATTCTAAGAGCCTAGAAATACAAGCATGCAACATACCACCAGCTGATCCATCAAGCCTGCCCACACCACGGCCAGGATTTTACGGCCCTGCCGCGACATGTCTCCCCCCCGTGGATGTGGTGAGTCATTTAAAGCTCCATTCAGTTCAGCGGGACTGTAATCTCAGCTTGCTCCTGCCCCACAGAACTCATTTCTCGTTATCTTGACTCCCTTCTCTCTCCCCTTGTCCAGTCCCTTCCCACCTACATCCGTGATTCCTCTGACACCTTACGTCACATCAACAATTTCCAGTTCCCTGGCCCCAACCGCTTCCTCTTCACCATGGATGTCCAATCCCTCTACACCTCCATCCCCCACCAGGATGGTCTGAGGGCCCTTAGCTTCTTCCTCGAACAGAGGCCCGAACAATCCCCATCCACCACTACTCTCCTCCGTCTGGCTGAACTTGTTCTCACGCTGAACAAATTCTCCTTCAACTCCTCTCACTTCCTCCAAATAAAAGGTGTGGCTATGGGTACCCGCATGGGCCCCAGCTATGCCTGTCTCTTTATGGGGTATGTGGAACATTCCTTGTTGCAGTCCTACTCCGGCCCCCTTCCATAACTCTTTCTCCGGTACATCGATGATTAGTTCGGTGCCGCTTCATGCTCTCGTCGGGACTTGGAAAAATTTATTAATTTTGCTTCCAATCTCCACCCCTCCATCATTTTCACGTGGTCCATCTCTGACACTTCCCTTCCCTTCCTTGACCTCTCTGTCTCAATCTCTGGTGATAGACTGTCCACCAATATCCATTACAAACCCACCGACTCCCACAGCTATCTCGACTACAGCTCCTCACACCCCGCTTCCTGTAAGGACTCCATCCCATTCTCTCAGTTCCTTCGCCTCCGTCGCATCTGTTCCGATGATGCTACATTCAAAAACAGTTCCTCTGCCATGTCCTCCTTCTTCCTTTACCGAGGTTTTCCACCCACGGTCGTTGACAGGGCCCTCAACCGTGTCCGGCCCATCTCCCGTGCATCCGCCCTCACGCCTTCTCCTCCCTCCCAGAAACATGATAGGGTCCCCCTTGTCCTCACTTATCACCCCACCAGCCTCCGCATTCAAAGGATCATCCTCCGCCATTTCCGCCAACTCCAGCATGATGCCACCACCAAACACATCTTCCCTTCACCCCCCTTATCGGCATTCCGTAGGGATCGCTCCCTCCGGGACACCCTGGTCCACTCCTCCATCACCCCCTACTCCTCAACCCCCTCCTATGGCACCACCCCATGCCCACGCAAAAGATGCAACACCTGCCCCTTCACTTCCTCTCTCCTCACCGTCCAAGGACCCAAACACTCCATTCAAGTGAAGCAGCATTTCACTTGCATTTCCCCCAACTTAGTCTACTGCATTCGTTGCTCCCAATGTGGTCTCCTCTACATTGGAGAGACCAAACGTAAACTGGGCGACCGCTTTGCAGAACACCTGCGGTCTGTCCGCAAGAATGACCCAAACCTCCCTGTCGCTTGCCATTTTAACACTCCACCCTGCTCTCTTGCCCACATGTCTGTCCTTGGCTTGCTGCATTGTTCCAGTGAAGCCCAACGCAAACTGGAGGAACAACACCTCATCTTCCGACTAGGCACTTTACAGCCTTCCGGACTGAATATTGAATTCAACAACTTTAGGTCGTGAGCTCCCTCCCCCATCCCCACCCCCTTTCTGTTTCCCCCTTCCTTTTTTTTCCAATAAATTATAAAGATGTTCCTTTTCCCACCTATTTCCATTATTTAAAAAAAAAACCCCACTAGAGCTATACCTTGAGTGCCCTACCATCCATTCTTAATTAGCACATTCATTTAGATAATATCACCAACTTTAACTTTAACACCTATGTGTTCTATTGTGCTATTGTCGTTGACATCTTTTGATGATCTGCTTCTATCACTGCTTGTTTGTCCCTACAACCACATCCCCCCCCTCCACCTCTCTCTCTCTCTATCTCTCCGCCTCCCACACACACACCTTAAACCAGCTTATATTTCAACTCTTTCTTGGACTCGAACTCAAGTTCTGTCAAAGGGTCATGAGGACTCAAAACGTCAACTCTTTTCTTCTCCGCCGATGCTGCCAGACCTGCTGAGTTTTTCCAGGTAATTCTGTAATATCCTGCTGAGTAGGAGGGGCCATAAAATCCCAGCCCATGATGTCATGATGGACAGAGCATCATGACTAAGCACTTCTTCCACCCAATACCCACCTTTCACCAGTGATAGCCATGTAACTCCTGGGACAGTGGGGGAGGCAAAAAAGAGATGAAACCCAGGGCCAATAAGGGAATAAATTATTCCATAAGATTCCTCTTTGACATCAGACACCAGTGTAAATAGAGTTGGATCACCCCATTTCTTTTGGGGAAGGTTTTGTCAGTCTCCTGCCACAGTTATAACAGAAGACTGGGAGAGACCCTTTACAATTTCACAATCAACTTATTTTCCAGGCACTAATGAAAAACCTTGCCTCCAACGAGATCTCTTAAAAACTTTTGCTTTCTTTTGCAATTTCTTATGCTTTCCAAATTATTTCACATGAAACCCCTGCAAAAGCGTAAGCATTGACTCGCCATGAGCTATACCACAGAGATCTGCTAATGCAATGTATCTGTTACTGCTTTCAAATACAGCATATGAACTTGAAATAGGCACATAAGTGAGTCCATCTCACAGTCCATCCAGCACAAAAACAGAGTGAGAACCACTAATGGGAATTTTCATGTAATATTCATAATACGTTATGTTCAAATACATGAACAGCAACATAATAAAAGGCCCCACCGGGAGTAATTGTTCTTGGCTGGATCTTAGTATCATCATCTAGAGTGCTTTCAGTATACACAATATGTTTTATTTATTAAGCTCAATGGATCAATGGCTCAATTGAATGGGGCATTTTTTATGTCACAGCTCTAAATTCTCATCATTACTGTGAAGTAATGTGTTACATTCAGTTCTTGAGCCAGAACTAGGGAACGGGAGCACGGGAGGCACATAGGTGCCAACTTTAACTTTGGGCAGACATCAAGTGGATGGTGGGTCAAGCTGTTATGCTGTGAAAGACCCAGAGCCATTTTAATGGTTGGGCCCCAATTCAATGTGCATGGCGAACCAGTGCTCAAAGGCGGGGAATGCCGTTCCTGTGCAGAGGTAAGCCTTTACTTGGGGAAAGGGTGGTAACCGCAGGAGGTGGAGGAGCCCACAGTGGGTGGGAACATTTGCATAGGGCGGGGAGAATGAATATTCCTGTTCCACCTGGGCCCACAAAAATCATGACTGAAATAACATACCTTCCTGTTTTTCTGGACATCCTGCAGCAGTCACTTCAAGGACCATTGGTTTGACCTTCAACCAACGGTAGTTAAAAATTACATTATTGATTTGCACATTAAATAAGTTACTGCTGGAAACAGGTGGGTGCCTGGGCTACCCCATACAAAAGCCTCAAAACAAAATGGCACCAGGTGCATTGGGTGTGGGAACAGGGTGTTCGAGTCAGCCTAATGCTTTATGGAGCACAGGTCCCTCATTCCCACCTGGCAGAGGCTACGAAAAAGGCTTCCATCAAGCAGGGGGTCTGCTGAGAGCCACACTGAATGTAATTGGCTGCAATTTTTTCTTTCAAAACTCGATTTACATTTGTGATGGATATTCTAAAAATGACAGAGCTTGTTATAGCCATGGGCTGGATCTTTAGCTCCTGCTGGGGGCGGGAATGGAGGCAGGTGAGTGATGAAAATACTGGCACTGGATGGTGTGCCAGTTGCTTCTCACCAGTTCCGCCTCTGGCGAGGTTCATCAGGGTTGGAGGGGTGGTGGGAGCGCACGGTGTGGGGGGGAGGGGTGGGGGTGTGTTTGGAGAATGCTGGCTCCGAGAATCTGCTTAATCCATTATTGACTGCAATTATGGTTTTTAAAGAGCTCATGAGAGCTCGTTGAGAGACAGGTTGAGATTTTGGTGAGGGTACACAGGACCAGGGGTAGACAAGGTGCATGGACAGGGCAACATGACCACGAACCAGTCACGGCCACCCAAACATAAAAGGGAGAATGGCACTGATTCACTGGCACACAGGTGTCATCAGAGGAGAGGTTTTTTCTTTATTCTTTCATGGGATGTGGGCATTGCTAGCAGGGCCAGCATTTGTTGCCCATCTCTAATTGCCCTTGAACTGAGTGGCCTGCTCAGCCATTTCAGAGGGCAGATAAGAGTCAACAACATTTCCATGGGTCTGGAGCCACATGTAGGCCAGACCAGTAAGGATGGGTTTTTATATGACAATCACTGATAGTTACATGGTAACCATTACTGAGACTAGCTTTATATTCCAGATTTTTATTAACTGAATTCAACTTCCACCACCTGACATGGTGGTGATTTGAACCCAGGTACCACATAGCATTAGCTGGGTCTCTGGATTTCTAGTCCAGCAACATTACCACTATGTCACTATCTTCCCAAAGTACTCACTCAACACTCAGGCTGTGCATCAGGTTGTCACCCTCCTGGCAGCATAGGGGCATAATAGAAGGGGGCAAAGCATCCTGACAAAATTGGGTGGCCACCTGAGCACAAGGAAGGTAGCAGCTGGCAATCCGGGAATGGCTCTCAGATTTCGGTTCCAGTGACGAGAAGGCAGAACATCTTCTGCAGGAAGGGCACAGCCTCAGACATGAGGGAAGAGAGAGGGATGAGTGGCAGGAAGGCAAAGTAGGACATTCTCTCAGCTTAAGCTACACCGCCGAAGACAGAGCTACCTGGAGATGACTGAGAAGCAGCACCACAGGAAACTGTGTCTCTCCAAGTCACTGGGATTTGTGACCTTGACGCAGGAGGCCTCACACCTCACAGCACTGCTCAAAGTCTCTGTGGCCTTGAATATCTTCTCCTCTGGCTCCTTCCAAGGGTCAGCTGCGTCTCACAAATGGTTGCACACCACCACATCTGGCAGGTTACTAATGACCTCTTTGCAGGAGTTGCAAACAATTCCAGCCAGGCACAGCCTCACAAGCGCACAGGGCAGTGATACTCACCTCCATCACTAGATTCCCCAGGTGGTGGGTGTCATCCATTACACCCATGTGGCCATCAACACACCAAGTGACAGATCAGTGAAATTCCTCAACAGGAAGGAACACTCCCTCAATGTTCAACTGGCCTGCGATAACAAGAGTTTCATGCATGCGTGCACTTATACATGACTCCATTCTTACTACTCCAGACTGCCTCAGCCCTTCACTCCACCACACCATCCCACCCACCCCACACCCATACGATGTGTTTGGATTCTAAGGGAAAAGGGATATCCTTTGAAGAGATAGCTACACTCCTTTTACAAAAACCTGAGACAGAGGCACAGTGGCTCTACAAGGACTAGGCCATCAGGCTTCTAAACATGCGGTTTTGGTATTTGGATGGTCAGTGCTGGTGCCCTGCAGTACATTCCTGCAAGGGATTCGATCATTGTGATGGGCTGCTGTGTTCTCCATAGCATGGCCCTCAAGAGAGGTGTAGATCTTGAAAAGGGCAAGGGGCCCTGGGAGGACACAGCTCATCGGAGGAAGAGGTGAAGCAGGAGGAAGAAGAGAAAGAGGAGGAGAAGAAAGATGCAGAACACGGAGGTGCCACACTGCACAGGGATGTGGCCGGGCCCAGTTCAGGGCTCGAGGATCTTGTTGGAATGCCATCAATGTCGGGGATCATCTGATTCAGGCTCGTTTCAATTGAGCCACTCTGACCCAGGAGGAATGGCATTGTCCGGAAAACACTCTGAGCTGCCCTCGAGAATACTTCCATTGAAGATGTAGGCTGGAACAGCTTAACTCTACCACCTAGAGGTTTCACTGTCACCATTGATGAACCCTTTCTCTCCTTCACCACTTCACCCCTCCCCTCATCTCTCTTAGTCCTTCTTCTCATCATTAATTAGAGGAGGCTCACACATCTGGCTTAATTCATGTGTCAATATTTATATGGTGCTCAAAAAGACAGCAAGTGCACAATTACTCATGATACATACCCCAGTGACCCCCTCTGTGCTCTGCTTGATGCTATTCTCCCTGGTCTCAGCTACTTCTGCGCGGTTCTCCCTGGCAGCCTCGTTGCCTGGGAGAAGGTGGAGACGTGCTTGCTTGTCTTGGTTTGTGGCTGAGCTGCACTTGGTGATTGTCCTTGTTGGGGAGGTTCCTGTGTGGGCCATCTCCAGAGGCTGCTGCACCATTATTATTGCAGGAGCAGCCTCCATCACCGGGCCTTCTTGCACTGATGCTTTCTTAGTCAGACGGGTCAAGGGGGCCATTGATGTTGATGGTACCTAAGTGAAGGGTGGCACCCTCATCCTCCTCACTGACAGCTTCAGCCTTTAGCTGGCACTCCAGATAGCTGTAGGGGAGCACCAGTTGGGGCACAACTGGCATGCCTTCCATACATCCCTGCGCCATCAGCAACACTGATCGGTCAAGGCTAAATGCACACTGTGAACATCAGTGCACATTTTCTGCAGGCAGACTGTGCTCTGCTACAAATAGCTCTCCATGTCGTGGGCCAATGGAGGAGCTCATGTGCTCAAAGCCCTGAGTCATTGTGGTGCCCATGAGCTGGATGGACTCCTCCATGCCCACACAGTCTCAGGGAACTCCAACATAGGGGAGGTGATAGCATAGTGGTGTTATCACTGGACTAGTAATCCACAGACCTGGATGTTCTGGGGATCCAGGTTCAAATCCTGCCATGGCAGATGATGGAACTTGAATTCAATAAAAATCTGGAATGACCAAGAAACCATTGTCATAAAAACCCATCTGGTTCACTAAAGCTGTTAAGGGAGGAAATCTGCAGTCCTTACCTGGTCTGGCTTACATATGACTTTTAAACGCCCTCTGGGATTCATGGGACAATACATTCCATGAATGAATTTAAAAAAAAAACATGTGGGAACACATCTCCTGATGCTGGTCTAGGTAGAGTGTCCTTTCCTGTGAGTCCTGAGGACCTGCATCTGTGTCTAGCTGAGTAGGGCTTCCTCTTGGTGGATGGAGGCTGCCTACAGCTGCCTCTCTCTCACCTCCACTGGTTCAATCGTGAGGTACTTTTCATCCAGTGCTACCCTATCTATGCTTGAACAAGGAGCCATGTAAATGACTGTGAAGGGTGTGCCTGTGAGGTGTGATGATATCTGCTCTGGCTTGCATGACATCAGAGGCTGTGGGAGGCACAAGAAGAGTCATGAGAATTAACCTTGGAGAGCAGGAGCCTCTGCAGTGCTAAGGCTTCCCAATGCAGACTGTGTCTTTGGCATTCTGTGGGGCAGTGTGGAGTGCAATGCACCTCTTTAATTTACTCGTGGTGGGCCACTTTCTTTCAGTTCCGCCTCCATTCCCACCCCCACAGCCGCTATTTGGCTGCCCAACCTGATCTTCAGCCAATTAACAGTCTGCACCTGCGAAAATCAGGGCCTGTGACTCCTTCCACCTGGGGGTGGGATCAGGGCACGGAAACAGTCTCAACATCTGTTTCCCAAGCCCAGAAGAAATACCAGGCTCAATGTGCGGAATCGTCCCAGATTTGCACTAAGTGCGGTAGTGGGCCGCAATGGTATCTTCTCATGCCGTATCGTCCCAAACCCGCCACATTAATTATGCATTCCTGGGAAACATGCCGTTTTGATGGTGGGTGGGCTCTCATTCATCCACCACGTCATCACCTCACTGCTTCATCATGTTGGGCAGCCATCTTTAAAGTCCAAATGCGCACGCACCTCTCAGTGCTTCCAGCCCACGACTGCTGCATGCAAGACAGGATGGCTCTAAAATGCAAAAAGACTGCAGCCCCCAGGTTTAGTGAGCACATTTTAGATGCTGTGGAGGCCCACCGTGATTTCCGCTATCCCCGCTCTGGCTGCAGGAGGGGCAGAGGCATCACCAATCCAGCATGGGAGGCAATGGCAGCGGTAGTCAGTGCCAATGCCCTGCAAAAGAGGACAGCCAGCCAGTGCCGCTACAGGCCGAATGGTCTCATCTGTTTAAACAAGGTAACTCACTCTTCTCATTACTCTGAACTCACACAAACCCATCACATATCCATAGGGATCTCACACCTCAAGGGACAACACCACTAACTCTCACACACACCCTCACATCTCCATCAGGCTCATATCCTCTGGATACGTGTCCTCATCCTGTCCATGGCTCTGCTCACCACACAAACATTCCATGCAGTGCCATTCGCCCTACTCACACTCTCTCCATCTGTTCTCATGCAGGAGAAGTCTGATCACATCAGCAGGGAGCGATCTGGGGGTGGAATGGCCCACATTTGGCCCCTCATCATGCCGATGAGGGCGTGGACCCTACCTGCAGCGATGGTGAGGTCAGCAGCAAACATCCACCTGAGGATCCTGCACCACATCATCCCTCTCTCAACACAACTGTGAGTGCTCTCCCTCCTCCTTTTGATTCTGCTGCCATGCATTAATTATCTCTACTTTGGTTCACCGGTGAGCTCTGCCCAGCAACTGACTCCCTCAGCCAGCCAGTCCCGCAGCTCCATTCACGTCCTCACCTCCAGCCAAGAGTACACCTCCTCCATTGAAGAGCTGGAAATGAGCAGCTTGGAAGACCTGTCACAGCGCTTACCCACACCCTACACCAGCGCAGAAACACACACCTCGGTAGAACCTAGACCTAGAGCAGGCTCGGGTTCACAAGCTGGTGATCACTGCTTGGACTCAATTTTTCTTTATTCATTTATGGGATGTGGGCTTCACTGGCTGGGCCAGCATTTATTTCCCATCCCTAGTTGCCTTTGAGAAGGTGGTGGTGAGGTGCGTTCCTGAACCAGTGCAGTCCATGTGGTGTAGGTACACCCACAGTGCTGTTAGGAAGGGAGCTCCAGGACTTTGAACCAGCGACAGTGAAGGAACGATGATAAATTTGCAAGTCAGGATGGTGAATGACTTGGAAGGGAACCTCCAGGTGGTGGCGTTCCCATTTATCTGCTGCCCTTGTCCTTCTAGATGGTAATGGTTGTGGGTTTGGAAGATGCTATCTAAGGAGCTTTGGTGAATTCCTGCAGTGCATCTTGTAGATGTACATACTGCTGCTACTGTGCATGGGTAGTGGAGGGAGTGAATGTTTGTGGATGTGGTGCCAATCAAGCAGACTGCTTTGTCCTAGACAGTGTCCAGCTTCTGGAGTGTAGTGGGAGCTGCACTCATCCAGGCAAGTGGAGAGTATTCCATCACACTCCTGATTTGTGCCTTGTAGATGGTGGACAAGCTTTAGGGAGTCAGGAGGTGAGATACTCGTTGCACGATTCCTATTGTGGATACAAGAACACATTGCTCTTGTATCCACGATATTTATACGGCTAATCGAGTTCAGTTTCTTGTCAATGGTAATCCCCAGGATGTTGATAGTGGGCGATTCAGTGATGGTAATGCCATTGAACATGAAGGGGTGATGGTTAGATTCTGTCTTGTTGGAGATGGTCATTGCCTGACACTTGTGTGGTGCGAATGTTACTTGCCACTTGTCAGCCCAAGCCTAGATATTGTTCAGGTCTTGCTGCATTTGGACATGGACTAATTCAGCATCTGAGGAGTCACGAATGGTGCTGAACATTGTGCAAGCATCCCCACTTCTGACCTTATGATGGAAGGAAGTTCATTGATGAAGCAGCTGAAGATGGTTGGGCCTAGGACACTATCCAGAGGAACTCCTGCAGTGATGTCCTGGAGCTGAGATGACTGACCTCCAACAACCACAACCATCTTCCTTTGTGCTAGGTATGACTCCAACCAGCGGAGAACTTTCCCCCTGATTCCCATTGGCTCCAGTTTTGCTGGGGCTCAATGATGCCACACTCGGTCAAATGCAGCCTTGATGCCAAGGACAGTCACTCTGACCTCACCTCTGGAGTTCAGCTCTTTTGTCCATGTTTGAACCAAGGCTGTAATGAGGTCAGGAGCTGAGTGGCCCTGGTGGAACGCAAACTGGGCATCAGTGAGCAAGTTATTGCTAAGCAAGTGCAGTTTGATAGCACTGTTAAAGACATTACTTTACTGATGATCGAGAGTAGATTGATGGGATAGTAATTGGCCGGGTTGGATTTATTCTGATTTTTGTGTACAGGACATACCTGGGCAATTTTCCACATAGCCGGGTAGATGCCAGTGTTGTAGCTGTACTGGAATAACTTGGCTAGGGGTGCAGCACGTTCTGGAGCACAAACCTTCAGTACTATTGCTGGAATATTGTCAGGGCCCATAGCCTTTGCAGTATCCAGTACCTTCAGCCATTTCTTGATATCATGTGGAGTGAACTGAATTGGCTGAAGAATGGCATCTGTGATGCTGGGGACCTCAAGAGGAGTCCGAGATGGATCATCCACTCCACACTTCTGGCTGAAGATTCTTGCGAATGCTTCAGCCTTATCTTTTGCACTGATGTGCTGGGCTCCTCCATCACTGAGGACGGGGATATTTGTACAGCCTCCTCCTCCAGTGAATTGTTTAATTGTCCACTGCCATTCACGACTGGATGTGGCAGGGCTGCAAAGCTTAGATCTGATCCATTGGTTGTGGGATCGCTTAGCTTGTCTATCACTTGCTGCTTATGTTGTTTGGCACGCAAGTAGTCCTGTGTTATAGCTTCACCAGACTGACACCTCATTTTTAGGTATGCCTGGTGCTGCTCCTGGCATGCCCTCCTGCACTCTTCATTGAACCAGGGTTGATCCCCTGGCTTGATGGAAATGGTAGAGTGGGGGATATGCTGGGCCATGAGTTTACAGATTGTGCTCAAGTACAATTCTGCTGCTACTGATCGCCCACAGTGCCTCATGGACGCCCAGTCTTGAGTTGCTAGATCTGTTTGAAATCTATGCCATTTAGCGCGGTGGTAGTGCCAAACAACATGATGGACGGTATCCTCAATGAGAAGGCGGGACTTCATCTCCACAATAACTGTGCGGTGGTCACTCCTACTGATACTGTCATGGACAGAAGCATCTGCGGCAGGCAGGCTGGTGAGGATGAGGTCAGGTATGCTTTTCCCACTTGTTAGTACCCCCACCACCTGCTGCAGACCCAGTCTAGCAGCTGTGTCATTTAGGACTCGGCCAACTTGGTCAGTAATTGTGCTACCAAACCAGTCGGTGATGGACATTGAAGTCCCCCACCCACAGTACATTCTGTGCCCTTGCCACCCTCAGTGCTTCATCCAAGTGATGTTCAACATGGAGGAGCACTGATTCATCAGCTGAGGGAGGGCAGTACGTGGTAATCAGCAGGACGCTTCCTTGCCCATGTTTGACCTGATGCCATGAGACTTCATGAGGTCCGGAGTCGATGTTGAAGACTCCCAGGGCAACTCCCTCCTGACTGTGTACCACTGTGCTGCCACCTCTGCTGGGCCTGTCCTGCTGGTGAGACAGGACATACCCAAGGATGATGATGGTGGAGTCTGGGGCATTATCTGTAAGGTATGATTCTGTGAGGATGACTATGTCAGGCTGTTGCTTGACTAGTCTGTGGGACAGGTCTCCCACCTTTGGCTCTAACCCCCAGGTGTTAGTACGGAGGACTTTGCAGGGTCAACAGGGCTGAGTTTGCCATTGTTGTGCCCAGGTCCGTCCAGTTTCATTTCTTTTTTGTGCTTTTGTAGTGGTTTGTTACAACTGAGTGTTTTGCTTGGCCATTTCAGAGGCCATTTAAGAGTCAACCACATTGCTGTGGGCCTGGAGTCACATGTAGGCCAAACCAGGTAAGGACGACAGATTTCCTTCCCTAAAGCACATTAGCAAACCAAATTGGTCCACAGTAGGAGCAGGCGGGTTCAGCTGAGCTCCCCGGCACTCAGAGGACTACTCTGGAAGAGGAATCTGTGAGGTCCAAGTCAGATGATGAACCTCTGGATTTGGCCTACCAATTCATTGTGGAGAGTCAGCAGAAGGCGGGGGAACATCACGTTGAGCTGTTGGAAGCCCTCAGCAGAGTGTCACGCAAGTCGGAGGAGTGTGCCTGCCTGCTCTCTGATGATATGGTGTCCACATATGCACATATGGAGGTCTCATGGGGAGAATGGCAGATGCCATGGAGACCCTGGTCCAACAGAACGCGGAGATGCATGCTGACCTGCACTCCATCGCGAGGGCCATGAGTTCCTGCAGTGGTAACACGAGAGGGCAACCTCAACGTCCCTCCAGGTGCTCCTTACCCTTAACAAATCTAGTTGGGGTCCTTGGGCACCCGAAAGGAGGAGGAGTGGCAGCTGGACACCCCTGAGTCAACCATTCAGGAATCTCAGAGGCTGTCTCCTCCCTCCGAGTCACCTTTGCCTGGAAGCCCCTCAACCTCATGCTCTGTCACCGCAGAGGGAGCAGCTGGCCCACGAGTGATTCTGGAGGGAGATGTGTGTGTGGGGCAGGGCCTTTCGGAGCCTCATGCAAGCACTCTTCTAGCATGCGGATCCTTCACGTTTCACACTCACTTCAATGTCTTGAGTGTTTTCAATGCTGCTATTCCTGGGTTCTCTTTCAGTTGTCCATCTGAGCTGACTTGCATCTTGACCTACCCAATGATCACAGTCCCATGCAGCACCTGATCTCACCCACCACAACTCTCATTTCACTTTCGATTTGGACATCATGATGCTAATTTGGTTTTACTTTCACTCCCCCGTCCTTTATCCTCCCCTAGTCACCCACTTCCTTTCCCCCATCACTGTCGATCCCCCTGGCATCATCTTTCATCACCCCTCCATGAGCTACCAGCCACAACCCCTTTCCTTCGGAGATGTCTGGGTGAACATGCCTTCCGGAAAATCCCACCCCCATCCACATTCACCTCCTCACCTCCCCTACCTCATCCTTCCCACCCCCAGGGTCGAGTCTGCCCCCAGGGCCCTCCCAACCACCTTCTACTGCTACTGGTGAACCCTCACCCTCTCACCCTACTGCCGCACTCTGCCCTCGGTCATTCTCACTGTTCCCTTATACTATGCCCACCCTTGATTTGCTCCCAGGAGGCAGTCATGGACTCATCAGACCCCTCCTTGCACGTTCACCTGGATATTCCCCCCCCGATCCCCTTCCCCCTGGAATCCTATCTCCCCCTCCGGAACTCTTGCCCCCAGAATCCCTTCACCCCTCCAGACCCCTCCCTGCCCTGGAACCCCTTCCTCCCTCTGGAACCCCTTCTCCCCTGGAACCCCTTCCCCCTGGAACCCCTTCCCCTCCCCCCCCCTGCCTAGTCCTCCCACCCCTGGATGCCTGCCCACTTAGTCCGTCCCTCTTCCTGACTCCCTCAGGCACCCTTACTTTTTCAGCCATACCTTAGTCCTTTCCCCCTTCCCAATTCCTTCCTCGACCCTTACTTCTTGCTCCACCCTTACTCCCTCCCCTCTCCACATTCCTTCCTACCCCCAGACTCCCTCCTGCCTTGGGACTCCTTCCTCCCCCTGGACTTCTTCCCATCTCCACACTCCTTCCCCCATCTGAACACCTTCCCTTACACCTTACACCCGTCTTTTACCTAGCACCCCATTTGCCATCTTCTCCCCTGTTACCCCCTCCTTCCCCTCGTACTCCTTCACCCCTCCCAACTTCACCCATTGACACCTTCATTCCACCAACCGCCCCCCCAACCTCAGCACCCCCAGACACCTCTTCCTCTCCTAGTCAATCCTAGACCTTCCTCTCCCACCCACCCCCTTGACCACCAACTGTTGTGAGCATTAACAGTGACTTTCCAACTTCCATGAGATGCTTTGGGGCGGAGCCATAGCCATGAGAGTCCACCCAGCATGTCATGGACGTTCCTCCGGTGCGCTGTTGCTGTCGAGCTCCAACGTCTTCTGCTCCTTTGATGTCCGTGATGTGAGCAAGGCCTTGGCGGTAAGTCCAACCTTTGCACTCCACACTTGTCAAAATATGTTTTGCACTGGTGTGTTTTCCCACCGATGTGGGTGGAGGATCCAACTGGGGGGGAGGATGAGTCCAGTGGGCTGGCCTTGTAAGAATATAAGGATGTATTACAATGAGGTTCCCCATGTCCGATGGCAGGGAATGTGAACTGCCATCAACGGGCTGGGCGGACAATCGCAAACTGGTTTCACGACATCGTGAAACTGATTTTTGGCCTTCTCGCCATATTGTCCGCTCGTGCCACCGAACACGCCCAATGCCAGCGGGCACGGACAATTCTGTCCAAGACTCTGTTTTATGTATTTTGTACGTCTGTGCCTATCTTTGTTTTGTGTTGTTGCTCCGTATGCTTGTCTGTCTGCCAGTACTGTCCTTATTTTAATATCTCTTTAATATCTATGTTCCTGACTCTCACCGTAACTCTCTGCTGCCTTTTTTCATTCTTCTGCTATTCATATAATCCCTTTCCACTATTTTCTCTGTCTCCCAGTTTATGTCTGCCTTCTCTCTAGGTCTTTCTCTGTCTAATTCACTTTGTAACTATCTTTCTCTCTGCCTGTTTATCTCATTTTGTCTGCCCACTAGGATTTCCTGCTCATTTCTTCCTCTTTCTTGGAACTTCTATCTCTTTGTCGCTCTCTCTTTCTCTCTCTGTTTTTCTCACATATTCTATCTTTCTTTACTTTCTATCCCTCTGTAACAGGTAAGTTGTCACTTTTTGCCAGGTCTATAACCAATCGTGGCTGTGAGGGAAGGTGCTGAAACAACACGTATTGGTAACATCACTGATGTTATTAACACACACATTCAATAATCTATCCTGGAATTATAATTACATTGGCATCACTTATCCCTTCCATGGTCATATTGCACAATACACAAATCTGAACTATGGCAGTGTTTGCTGTGATTGACGGCTTGTCCAAACACTTCAGTCCTGAGGCGCTAATTTATTTGCCACTCCATCCAAATCCTTTGAAGTCTAACTCATCGTTGAGCTGTGCCAAGACAAAGCGATAATGGACACTTTATCCAACATTCCTTTCATCATTGTATCAGGTAACCGATACTTCATCTGACCTTGGTACAGTAACAGAGTAACAGTTCACTGTGATGAATGACAGAGTAGTCTGATTGCAGGGCCTTGCCAACAGCATGATGCAGCACACAAAACAAAATGAAACCCAGGCCGCGCGCACATGAAGTGGAATTTTGCTGCGCAGTTAGCATTTCTAAACAGACAGCCTTCTGAAAAAAGCCGTGAGTACTTAAGTCATTCCTAAAACTGCACCATCTGATATACAAGCTGTGGAAATTATTGTTCCTGTTTAGATTGTGAGATCTGAAAGATGTGCCTGACCCAGCAAAGGTTTGTGTGAACCAAGTCTTCTTGCTTAAAAATGCAGCCTTTGATTTCTCCTTGACGATATAAAAACCCTGAAAAGAAAACATCTCTAACTCACAGATTTTAACTTGCTATATCATTCATTCCCTTCAACTGCCTTTATGAATCTCCGTAATTCTCTCTCTTCATATGCTCCATGCATGCCTTCCTCTCTCTTTACCTCTCTTGCTTCTATATGATACGTAAGTGAGCTCTCTGTTGTATAATGAATCTAAGCTGTCATTACCACAGTCCCATAAAGATCTAGAAGGCAAGCTATTTATGATGCGCCTATATTTTGTTTTACAGCATGATCATAGAAACCCAATTTTAAATTTTATCTCAGCATTAGAAGCCAGTTGGATTGCGCAGACCCCTGTTTGCTGTGAGTGTAAATGGTTATCCGGCTTTGAAGTGTCAATGGTTTAATTGCTAGCATCATTTTTAGCCCTGAACTCCATGGGTGGAATTTCATGTCCTTGACCCGCGGTGAGTTTGGTGGCAGGAGGGACAATTAAACAGGCAGGAGAATGGCGGGTGGGAACCTTGCTGCCTTCCCACCATTTCCCCAGTTAAGTCAGTGGTGAGAAAGCTCATAGACACCCTTCTCAGCCCGGCACAAATTGAGGACCTTAAGCGCGAAATCAATACCACTAGAGAATCTCATGCTGCCACACGAGGTATTAACCCAATAGTGGGCCGGGGGCTTGTCTGGAGGGAAGCCTGAAAAGCACATCCTGTTGGGGTTGCTTGTGGGCTTCCAGGGGAAAGGTCTGGGGGTTGGGGGTTCCCTTGGCATCGGGAATTGGGGGTGCCTAGTGTGAGCCACCCTCCCCACCCCCCTCCTTCCCCAGAGACCCCCAGCCCGAGATCCCCCGCCCACCATCACTCACCTTTCGCCTGGGCCCTTCAGTGATTCTGGGCCTCAAGTGGGTGCAATACCATCAGCAGCCACTACCTCTCTGGTGGCGCAGCTGAACAATGAGTTGCTGCCAACCTTTGATTGGCCAGCAGCTTTCAGCAGGCGATACTTCTGCCCCCTGGGGTCCTCGGGTCTGGGGGAGGCCTGCCACTGCGCATTTAGGTGCCTGCTTGGCACTTAATATGGTGGGCCTTCCGGAAAAGATGTGACCAGAGCTCTTGCTGGCTGCTTTGTAACGTTTGTTGACATGATGCTATGCCAATTTATGCAAATATTACCATGGAATGATGGTATCTAAAGACATCATTCATGCAGCTACCTCATAGAACAACAATGAAACTGGGTACTGGTTTGCTCTGTCACTTGACTGCAGACTTAGTCCTCCACAATGACATTTGTTATCCTTCATTTTTGCCTGTCATTTCTTAATGCTCTTTCCACATCCGCCCTGGCAAAGGCTGCCAATGGGTTAATATGTCTTTTGAGCCTTTGCAGGAATTTTCTTGCCTTTTCTGTTTCCTTTAAATTTCATCTGCAACAACTTACATAGTACCTATAAAACATCCCAACTGGTGCTTCACAGAAGAATTATCCATTCAATTTCATACCAAGCCACATGAGCTATTAGGACAGGGGGAACAAAAGCTGGTCAAAGAGATGGTTTGTGAGGGCTGTCTTAAAGGAGGACTGAGGGAGAGGCAGAAAGGTTTGGGAATGAATTCCAGAGCTTACGGCCTTGGTAGCTGAAGGCATGGCTACCAATGGCAGAGCAAAGAAAATCAGAGGTGCATAATTATGCGTTCCCAACACAAGTATGATCCCTGCAGCATAAATCTGCACTTAAGCCCATACAAAGTTATAACAATGAGCTGATCCTGGATGACTGAATGCTATTAGCATATTATCGTTCTGGTGAAAATTTTCAGCAGTTCTTAGTATTTAGAACTGAATTACACCTGTACATGGAAACCAGGGCCATAATTATCTATCACTGTAGGGATACAGGCTTTGCAAATATTGAAATTGTTAGAGTTGACCAGTCATTAAACTACTGACTCAGCACCTGTTTGGAATACTGCTCATTCAGTGGACTTATTTTCTGATGTACAATATACTTAACCTGTTTCATCTGACAATAACCCTTAATAACAAACTATTAGCTTCTTCTCACCAACTCCCCCTCAGCTTCTTACTGTTGCCTGGAAACTATAAAACTAATCTGATGCGCTGTCAGATTGGATAAGAGGCATTAATCAGTGATAGAGATAAATCATAGAATCATGTGGCACAGAAGGAGGCCATTCAGCCCATTGTGCCTCTGCCTGGTCTCAGAAAAAGCTATTCCATTAGTCCCACTCGCTTCCTCTTTCTGAGACCCCTGCACTTTTATTTTTTCCCTTCAAATGTTTACCCAAACCTGGAAATTATATGTAGTAATAAAACCTTTGGAGATTTTGTCGCCCTCTCACGATATTGTCCACTCACGCCTCTGGGTTAGGGTGGTTTGAACTGAGAATGGATTTCCAGGATGGTGAGCATCAAGACCATGGCAGGGATTTTCCATGCCCACTGGTGTTGGGCATGCTCGGTGGCGTCAGTGGACAATATGGCGAGAAGACCATCACAACATCATGAAACCAGTTTGCGATCGTCCGCTCAGCTCGCCAATGGCGGACTGCATTCACCACCATCAGATGTTGGGAACCTCATTGTAATACATCAGCATATCCTTATAAGGCCAGCCCGCTGGACTCATTCATCCCCCCACTGGATCGTCCGCCATGTCAGTGGGAAAACCACCAACTTGTTTCACAACATCATAAATAAGGCATGGCCAACCTCTTCTGTGTAGCATTGGCACTGATCACCACTGCAAACCGGTGTGGTAATGTAGCTGCACCTCGTGTGGCCAGAGCAGGAGTAGAGGACATCACAGCGGGCCTCCACGGCGTCCAAAAGGTGCTTGAAGGCTGCAGTCTTCTTGCCCCTTGGCATCATATCTTCCTTGCAGCAGTCCTGGGCTGGAAGCATTAGCATGGCTGTATTTTAAATGTGGGACCTGAAGGAATACTCCTACCCTTTCTGGCCCCACAAAGGAAAGTTTAATATTTGCCGTATAGGGTCTCTACTTCTTAGAGAAGGCACAGGGCCAGCGATATCCATATCCTGTGAATGAATGTAAAAAAGAAACAACATTCTTGGTCTATATGGCTAATACTTAAGGCTAATTTTGTCTTTTTCTTTAAAGCTTAATTAATAATAGAAAATAAAAACTTGCTTTTATAATAGTAGCAAATGTTGGAAATAAACATCAGATTTGTCAGGTTAATGTTTAATTGTTCTGTGTTTGGTTATGTGAGTCTATTTACTGTGCTTGATTGGTTAGGCCTGGATGCAGATTCAGAGAAAAGTAAACAAAGCAGTAAAAAGTGCTGGAAGTTGGAGTAAAGCATGGAGTAGATACTTCTAAGTACTATAAATAAAATATGTTACATACATAGAAACTGATGTCATCTCTCCGTAGATCTGAAATATAAAATATACAACAGTCAGTACCTGAGAACAGAAACTAGATTATTATTTTGTTGTCAGCTCTTGAGGGCTCTACAGGAAATTGCCATAACAAGAGAAATGTTATTATGGCCCATTCCAGGTATGAGATTGGTGACATATTCGATATGCATGTGAGAAGCTAGAGGCCTGAGGCTTATCTCACGTGAACCTCAGGCCTAATCCCCATTATGTTGCTAAGCTGCAAAAGCTATTTGGTCCAGAGGCAGCTTGCCAGTTTGTTCCATGCCAAACTGCACAAGCTTCAACAATGGCACTTAGATAAGTTTTGAGGGCTGGTGATGGGGGAAGAGTCAGCAAAAGAAAGAGGTCTGCATGGGTCTGCAGCAACCTGCAGAAGTATTGCAATCCTGCAGGAGCGTTCATAATAGCCCTGCATAAAAGTAAGTTCAAAAGAAAAGAACGTAAGCCATTCTGTTGGCAACCTCGAGCAGTCTCTTTAAGGACCACTGGGCAGGCCACAGAGAAACTTAAAAAACTGAGCAAAGCATGTCAGCAGCGTATGAGCTACTCAGTTCTCCCTAATTTTGAAGAGAGTGTGTAAAACAGGTGTTAGGCCCTACATTAGCATATGCAAGGGAGACAGCAGCTGTCTCAGGTGCTTCACAGGGGCCACCTAAATAATGTCCGAACCGCTATGGTATCAGTCATACTTCCAATGCAATTTGAGAGAGGATGTTGGTACAAAATTTACGTTGTTGTATTTCTCTCATGGACACCATGGGGGAGAATTTACGCTGGATTCTCATGGCCTCCCATCATAACTTCTATCCCATTTTGCATCCTTAAAATGGACCTACACTTCCAACTCCAGTCTGTCCTGCCCCTTTGCAGTTGCTGCTGATGAATCTGCTTTGTATTCATAGTATTTTCTGGGTTTTTTTTAAATTTTGAATTTCCTGTACATGCAGTTTGTGTTTTAAATGCTTGTTTCAGGATTGTAGCAAGTGGCTAAGCTGGTAGTCCTCCTGCCCCAGTAACAAGGTTGTGTGTTCAATTCCCACTCCAGGAAATCAAGGCTGACTCTGCACTGCTGGAGGTGCTGTCTTTCAGATGAGATGTTAAACTGAAGCCCTATCTGCCTGCTCTGGTGAATGTACAAGAGCCAAGGTGCTGTTTTGAGAGGTCTTTGGAGGTATCTCTGGTTTTCTGGCCAATATTTATCCCTCAGTCAACATCACAAAAGATAGATGACCCGGTCATTATCACATTGTTGTTTTTGTGGGAGTTTGCTGTGCTCATATTGGCTGCCACATTTCCTACATTATAATAGTGACTACACCTCAAAAGAAAGTACTTCATTAACTGTAAAGTGCTTTGAGATGTCCACTGGTCATGAAAAGTGCTAAATAAATGCATGTCTTTTTCCTTTCTTTTTCTAACTTTTCTCCCTCAAACATCAGCACCTCTCTCTGGTCATTAACCTGCTCAAATACCAGGGCTGACAGGCAGCTCAACCCTGCATGAACCACCCCTCCTCTTCCTACATGACCCAAACGAGACTACAAATTAAGCCCCTGGTGGAAAAAGGTGACTGTAAATGTCAGGTGAGTTGGCAGATCGAAACTCGTTCGCCTGGTTGGAGCTGCAGTGCTTTAAAGCTGAGGCACCAGTAGTGCCGCCTTTGCCTGGAGGCTTTTCCCAATGTTAGGTAATACTTACAAATTCCCGTTTCATTTGAACTACTGCCTTTAATTACAGTGAATGACTCTGTTTATGGAGCTATTGTAAAAAACAGTACAATTGTCTGACACTCCGTAGTATTAATGGAAATATTCCTTTTTGTAGGTAAAGTAGAATAAACCTTTTTATATGCTTCAACCAAAGAAGTATAAAGAATATTGATGTACATCTACGAGATTCATATGTAGAGGATAAAGTATAAAAGCTTGATAAAAAGCTGGATCAGGGCCAGATTACTAGTTAAGACTGGAGACTGTACCTCATTCTCTGTATTTTTCTCTATTGCTAATCTTATGCCTTCCTCATTCTGGATTAACACACAATATTTTCACACAGTCTTCTTAGATTGGCTTCTATTTTTGTCCCTCCCACCAGATTCCCTTTTTTGTTCTAGTATTCTCTGGTTCGCCTAAGATTGTTCAATATTCTCTCGCGCTCTGCTGTACACTTGGAGTAGATGTTGCGAGCTGTCTAAGTGACCAATGGGACTCTCACACTCCACTAACAGCAGCGTGCTTGTGATTTCCATGGCTCACCACAATTACTATCTTGTGTCCTCTTCTACTGCTCTCCTGGATACCACCGTGGGGTAGAATTTACACAGAATTCCCCTGGTCTCCTGCTGTAACATTGATAGAGAGTTTGGAGAGATAACTTTAAAGTCTGTTTTCAGCTGTTTATGTTGTTTCTCTGAGCATTGTGTCAATCCTTTGCCAAAGCTATAACAATAGGTCAGGTGATTCCGCTCCCCTTCCCAATATTCAGAGTCTCATATTCTCTTCAAAAAATCACAGGATAAATGCAGATGTGAAGAGCCACCTAAAAAGATAATAAAATGACTCCACATTCTGTGAACCAATTGTTTCTTTAATGATTTCAGGGTTATTGCCTTCAGCTTTTTGCCTAGAAGGTTATTTCACAAATGGATTGCACTTAGTGAATAAAAAAAATCTTGATATTGCCTTAAACATACACTTCTCTAGTTTGAGCCTATGTCTTCAAATTCTACTCCCACAGTTTAACATCTTCTATCCTCTAACAATCTTATGTAAATCTAAGGTCACATTTCAGATCCTTGCTTTCCAGAAATGCCCAATTTCCCCAGACTCCTTGCATAACAATCTCCGCAGAATCTGGGGGTGAGCTTCACTGCACTTTAGTGCCTTCAGTCCTTGAATGTCTCTGTTGTTTTGTAATGACTGTGGAGCACTAATTGGTCCTGTATTTAATGTACTAGTTGTGTGGAGGCTTCCGGGAAAGAAAGTGAAGGCATGGAAAAGTCAAAGGTCAAGTTTCACTTTTTGATTTGTTCCATGTGATGTTGCATGTATTGCAGGTACAAAATAATTTATAAGCAGTGCTTGATTGCACTGGCTGTAGCATTACATGACAGTGACCAGAACTAGGAGCTGAATTTGAGGCTCTGTTTAACTTGAGCATGAACAGTTTCGTCATTATGTCTTTTGACCATTCTACTGTTTTAACTGTGTAGTTCAACATTCTCAGCAGAGGGGATGGTGACGCAGTTGTAATATCACTGGGCTAGTAATCCAGAGGCCTAAACTACCGTTCTGAGGATGTGGGCCGGGATTTTCTGTGCCCGCCAGTGTCGGGAGTGTTTGGTGACTTGAGTGGATAAGGTGGCAAGAAGGTCAAAAATCGGTTTCATGACATAGTGAAACCAGTTTGCAATCGTCTGCCCGCTCGCTGATTGATGGGCCACGTACCCCGCCATCGGATGTCGGGAACCTCATTGTAATACATCAGCATATTGTTATAAGGCCAGCCCACTGGACTCATCCCCCTGCCGCTGGATCGTCTGCCCACATCGGCGAGAAAACACGCCAATGTGTTTCACAACAGCATATATAATGTGTGCACTTGTGGGCTGCACTTTGCTCGGGGCTTCAAGGTTTATTTGTCTATCTAGCTTCAGTCAGCGCTTGTGGTCATCAGCGCCAGGTTTCATAGACAGCACCACATCACTTTTAGAGGGGCTCATGGGGAGGTCTCTACCTAACAGATCAGCCACATGTGGGTAGCTTTTCAACAGCTGCAGGGCAAGCTCTTGCTTGGGGAAGGGGAAGAAGTGGCCTCAAGCAAGGTAAGAGGCCGCAGGACGAGAGCTGTACTGGGGAATGAGGGTGGTGTGTCCCAGGGGGCACATGTTGATCTTTGCAAATGGCTTCAAGATGGTGAAGGCTGATGAGGCAGTCTCCAGAGGAGATGAGGCCAGATGGAGATGTGAGGGTGTGTGTGTGAGAATGGGTGGTGATGTCCCTTGAGTTGGCAGTGAGTGAGATGCCAGTGAACGTGTGATGGGTTTGAGTGTGTGAATTTAGAGTGATGAGATACCCTGGCTGCTCAATGAGATCATTCATCCTCTATCTGCATTGGATGGCCAACCTCTTCTATGCAGCATTGGTACTGATCACCACTGCCATTGCCTACCAAGACAGAGCTGCACCTCATGTGGCCAGAGCTGGGGTAGAGGACATCACAGCGGGCATCCACAGTGTCAAATAGGCGCTCAAGGGCTGCAGTCTTCTTGCCTTTTGGGGTCATGTCTTCTGTGCAGCAGTCTTGGGCTGGAAGCACTGAGCGGTGGCTGTACTTCAAATGTGATGCTTGGTGTGATGAAGCGGTGAGGTGATGGCGTGTTGGGCGAATGAGATGAGCAAGCCATGGAAACAGTGTGTTTCCCGGGAATGCATAAATAATGCAGCGGGTCTGGGATGACACAGCGTGAAAAGCTGACATTGCAGCCAGTGGGTAAACCGTCATTTTACCCACTCCGCTACCGCACTTAGTACAAATCTGGAACGATTCTGCCTGTGGATTCAAATCCCACCACGACGGCTAGTGGAATTTAAATTCAATTAATAAATCTGGAATTACAAAGCTAGGGTGGAGTTTTCTGTTCTGAAAACTAAGTGTAGTGGTGGGTAGGATATGCAGGGTGGGTTCTTGCACCTGATTGTACACTTGGAGCATCATTAATTATGCATCTGCGAGCTGCTCTCCAAATCACGTGGCGGGATGGGTACTAATTCATCTGCCCCGCCATCACCTTATAGGGTTGAACGTTCTGGTGCCATATTTAAATGCCACTTGAAGACACATGTTCACTTTCTGCAGCCCAGCTATATGGTCTGCATGTCCTGCGATGGCCCCCAGGTGATAGAAGCCATGTAACCCCAGATTCACCCACGACTCTCTGCTGGCTCTCCTCAACACTGCCTGCAAATGCCGCGATGTCCTCTTCCTGAGGTATGGAACCAGGAAGTCCACCAACATCGCCTCGCCAGACTGGTAGGGGTTTGCAGTGGAGGCCTGTGCTGTTGGGACCAGAAGAAGAAACACCCTGCAGTGCAGGCAGAGGGTGAATGATCTAATCCGGTCCACCAAGGTAAGTCAACCTTCTGCTCACTCCAAAGTCACATTCTCATAATGCAATCAGGCAGTCAAAGGGTTTTACTCCTCAGGGATCTCACACATCATTAATGGAGGTGACATCACCACTGAGTGTCTAATGCACACTTTAACATTGCCACCATCTCACCTATCATCCTGCACAAACAATATCTTCAGCCTTTACAGGGGAGGGCTCAGCACACACAGCAGGCATCCATGCTTCCCAACCTCTCCTCCATCCCTTCTCATCAAGTTCCACCTATTTGTCTTCATGCAGGCCAAGCTGGCCCACATCAGGCGGGAGAGATTTCAGAGAGGAGGAGAGACGGCGGATATCCAGGAGCTCACTCCCCTTGAGCAGGAGGCAGCTGACTTTGCACGGGAGGACAGGGATCACTCCTGTGGCAAAGGCAAAATCGGCCTCCCATCCATCAACACAGATGAGCCTTCCATTAGTTGACCACATCCTGACATTCACAGTGAGAGACATGTAATGTTGCATTCTTCCTACTCCTGTGCTAAACCTATCTTCTCTCTCTTACAGGCACCAACAGACCCAGGCACATGTTCAGCCGACCCATCAGCCCCAGCCTCCAGCCCTCCAGATCCTCAAATAGAATCCATTTGATGTAGGTCCAACACTGCGTTCACCTGCTCCCTCCACCAGTGCAGAGACACATACCTTGGTGGGTGCTAGATCTGGATTAAACTCAGGGTCACTTTCTGGAGAACATGTCTCTGACACATCTCCACAGCAATCAGAGGCAGCAACAGCCCTGGTATCTGGCACTCGGATGACTGCTGGAAAACAGGCACTTGCTGAGTCCAAGTCAGATGATCAGCTTCTGGATGTAGCCACTGCAAATAGGCTGAAGGTGCAAAGACAAGCGGTGGAACATCAGGCAGAGTTGCGAAAGGCAGTCAACAGACTAGAGTGTAGGATGGAGGAGTCCTTCCATGTTCCATCAGATGTTGTGGCTCCGACTTGCAAGCGCCTTGAAGTCACCATGGGAAGGGTGGCAGCCACCTTAGAGACCCTGGTCCAGCAGGCTCTGCCGGATTTGCACTTGGATTTGCACTCCATGACTCCAGGCATAGGTGAAATTCATCAGTGGCTAGGCGAGAGGGCACCTCAACCTTCCTCCAGGAACCCCTTCTCCTCAAGGAGTCAGGCAGGTACCTTCGGGCATCCATACGGAGGACAATCATCTACCCAGGAGACTCCATGAGTGTCCAGTGCTCCCAGTCCCCTATGCCTGTGACCGCATCAGCTCCCGCCTCACAGGCCAAGGTGGGTGCACCTGCACCACAGGAGGAGACCCAAAACAGGCTGGGCTCTGCAGGCCTCGGCCCTCCAGATGATACATGCTAAAATCATCGCAGACAACAGGGCATAGCAGTAAGAAGGCTGCCTCCACCTCTGTTGCAGATGTCGGAGATGCACCTAGATGTAGTGGTAGGGTAAGAATAAGTAAGAAATACAGAGAACACAAGGGTGGCATGGGTGCTCACTCACTGTACACATCATGCACCTTTGTAAACACATTTTGAGTTTATGATAATGGCGTCATCATGGGGAGATGGTGGTGTAGTGCTAATGTCATTGCACTAGTAGCCCAGGCTAATAATCTGGGTACATGGGTTCAAATTAATAATTTGGAATTAAATCTCAGTGTCAGAATCAGAATCACAGTGGCTACTAAAAGTATCTCTTTCAGTCTCAGTAATAGTGATCATGAAACCATTGTTAAAAACAGAATTACCTGGAAAAACTCAGCAGGTCTGGCAGCATCGGCGGAGAAGAAGAGTTGACGTCAACTCTTTTCTTCTCCACCGATGCTGCCAGACCTGCTGAGTTTTTCCAGGTAATTCTGTTTTTGTTTTGGATTTCCAGCATCCGCAGTTTTTTTGTTTTTATGAAACCATTGTTGATTGTCATAAAAACCCATTTGGTTCACTCATGCCCTTTAGGGAAGGAAATCTGCTGACCTTAGCTGGTCTGGCCTACATGTGACTCCAGACTCACAGCAATGTGGCCGATCCTTGAAATGGTGTGGCAAGCCACTCAGCTCAAGGACAGTTAGGGATAGGCAGCAAAATCTGGCTTTGCCAGCGATGCCCACATCCCATTAAAGAATACAAAAAATGCCCCTTGCATTTATTTGCCCACCTATTGTGAGGGTGACCCAAGCTCCCACTCTGTGATTGCCTCCCTTTGTGTGCCTCAGATTCATGTAATGTTTAGCAGACTCATGATAGTCTCTTGCCCCTTGCATCATATAAGGGAGATGTGTCAAGCCATGTCCTGAAAGTGACTATATGTTGAGATTTGATCCTTTAAGTCTTGCAGCATACCATAGGATTATGTGTGCTCATGTGTCTTGGAGGGTTAAATGTAATGTTGTTTCATGAAATACTGAGCTGTGTCCATTGTGAGTGTGAAAGCACATGACCTGGAGACCTGGAGCCATTATGGTCTCTACAACCATGTGCAAATCTCAGTGGCTACTAAAAGTATCTGCTTCAGGTGGTAACAAATGCACAAAGTGCTGTTGACACAGTGTGCATGCTGCCTTTCACCTCGCACACTGGCTATATGCAGCTTTGGGTACTGACTTTTCCAAGAATGAGGGCTTTGTGGTTACTGAGGGATACAGGTCCAAGGCTGAATTTCTTTTTCTTTATTCTTTCATGGGATGTAGGTGTCTCTGGCAATGTCAGCATTTGTTGCCTAATTGCCAATTGAACTGAGTGGCTTACTAGGCCATTTCAGAGGGCAGTTAAGATCCAACCACATTGCTGTGGGTCTGGAGTCACATGTAGGCCAGACCAGGTAACGATGGCAGATTTTCTTCCCTAAAGGACATTAGTGAACCAGATGGGTTTTTGCAACAATCGATTACAGTTTCATGGTCACCATTACTGAGGCTAGCTTTATATTCCAGGTTTATTAATTGAATTCAAATTCCACCAGCTGGCATAGTAGGAATTACAGAATTGTTACAGCACGGAAGGAGGCCATTCACCCCATTGTGTCTGCCCTGGCTCCCCAAATGAGCATCATGACAGTGCCATTCTCCTGCTTTTCCCCCCATACCCTTGCATTGTGGGATTTGAACCCATGTCTCCAGAGCATTAGCCTGGGTCTTTGGATTACTAGTCCAGTGAAATTACAGCGATGCCACCATTTTCCCTATAATGCTGACCTTGCTTGTACGACCACTGTTTATGGCTTTTCCAATCACTGACATGGCACTAAGGGACAGGATAAATGCCCCCGGGATCC
Source organism: Carcharodon carcharias (assembly GCF_017639515.1). NCBI lineage: Eukaryota > Metazoa > Chordata > Chondrichthyes > Lamniformes > Lamnidae > Carcharodon > Carcharodon carcharias. Next base: position 229,878,394 of record NC_054467.1, read on the forward strand.
CTTGCCTGGATCTTACTCCTGCTGGAACGTTATGGCTATCGGTGTGTTGCAGGCAAGTCTTCCATTTCATGCCACTGCAATGGCATCCCCACATGGAAGCTGACCATCATTACCTTCCTCAGGTTCCTGCCCTTCAAAGTCATCCTCATCCAAGGAAATCTCTGCCTCCTCCATTTCTCCTTGTGGCAAGTGATGTCTCCTTTGAAGCGCCAGGTTGTGCAGTGCACAGCAGACCTCAATGATGAGGGACACCCTCTCTGCAGAGTACTGCAGAGCCTCATCTGAATTGTCCAAATAACAGAAGCGCATCTTCAGAATGCCAAGAGTTTGGTCAATGATGGACCTTGTCATAAAGTGCACCGTGTTGTATCTCTCCTCTGAGGCACTTTAAGGACGATGCACGGGTGTCATGAGCCATCTCTTCAGCGGGTACCCCTTATCACCCCAGCAGCCAACCCTGTATATGCTGCAGCCTTTCAAATATTTGTGGCATGCGAGAGTAACTCAGGATGTGGGAGTCATGAGAACTCCCAGGGTACCTGGCAGAAATACGCATGACGTGCTTCTGATGGTCATAGACCAGCTGAACGTTTATGGAGTGGAACCCTTTCCTGTTAATGATGATCATGGGCTGCTGCCAGGGAGCTCTGAAAATGACATGTGTGCAATCAATCGCTCCCTGCACTCTAGGGAAGCCGGAGATTGCTGCAAATCCAGGTATCTAGCAGCCTAGCTCTCTTCATCCATTGTGAACTTTAAATAATGATGACCCTTACTGTGGAGGGCACCCATCACCTCCTTATATATTTATGTTTGAGGCCTGAGAGATACTGCATGGGTCCCCTATGGATCCCTGGAATGAGCTGCTTACAAAACAAATTGAGTGTGGCGGTGACCTTTAGGGGCACTGGCAGGGGATGGCCTCCCAGTCCATGTGGTGTCAGATCCTCCCGAAGAATGTGGCAGATATGAGCCACTACACCTCTTGATAAATGTTGATGCACGCGGTACTGTATCTTGCTCATCTCCAAATAGGAGAGGCAACTTCAGTATACCCTTGGTCAAGCCAATCGCCTCCGTGAGATGCGTCTGACCTCGTCAGCCTCACCTCAGGCCGTGACTCTTCTCTAAGCTAAGCTAGATGGCACCCTGCCCTTCTTCTTCTCCTCAATCTTAGAACTGCCATCAAGAAGGCAGCATTGACCACAGCCTCCATTCTCCTTCCTGTGGACAGATAGAACCAAGAGATGAACGTACCTCACCCAACAATTACAGACCTCCCACTCCAAGCCAGAAAGTCATTTTCATGCTCTTGGGCTGTGCTTGCGCTAACTGCCTTTCCCTGTTCCACCCTTGTAGCTGAGATGGTCCCTCACAGATCATAGGTATATAAGAAGCCACACCAAAATTTAACATCTCAACCCCATATAGGATGTAAGAGTGTGGAGCACAGCCATGTAATTTTTGAGGCTCACTAAAGGCACTCATGTGTTGCCTAATTTGGATTTGATATTACTCCTGCCTTGCACTTTTGGAATGATTGGATACCTTGTGCCCTGTGACCTATGTCAAATGGACAATGCAATTTGTAGGGTTTGATAGAGCTTGTTCAATATATCCAGCAGCTGTGGCTGGCTGCCTCTTTCCATCTCACAATCCTGTGACGGTCAAGTGCTCAATGAGACCACCTTTAATGTGACCCCAATGCCTAGCGTAGTCTCATGTAAAAGCGCACCATGAGTTGCTGGTTCCAACTCTAACTTTTCAATAAAGTCTTCATGAGTTCTCTCAGCTGAACCTTCATCTCCATGTTGGAATTCTAATAAGTTTGAGGTTGCCCACGGAAAGGTCCCTGGAGTCCAGCCATGGATATCCTCCCACATTGCCTTAGGAGCACCCCCCCCACAACCCCAAACGCACCCCCCCCCCTCCCCTCCCCCCCCCAACCCCCCCAACCCGTGATGGTTTTTTTCTAGTTTTATTTTAAAACTGCATCCCTGATTCGGGGTCTCAACATGGTGGTGCTGCACTTCTACTTCCAGATCACCTTCAACCCTCCCCCTGTCACTATACACGTCCCTCCAATCATCCTGGATGTGCAGATCAATCTCTATCCGGTCATTCTCCAACCTGCCCCAGGAACCCTGGAGCCCATAGTGGTTGTTGTGGATATTTCTGCTCTCCCCTGAACCCATCACTATGCATGCCAAATGCCCCATGTGGCCCTCACCCCTCTTTCATTCAAAGGTGCCTCCCAACCCCTGCCACAAGAGCTTAGAGTACCTGCCCCCACTTTATTATACTTTCCCCATTTACAGGTTGCAGTTCCCTCCCCTGACTATGACTATTCCAACTGCAGCCCAGTACCGAGCCAGACACCTTGAGGATCACCATGTGTGAGGCACTGACCACACCCTGGACACCATGCTGTACACCACCCTAATTGGGCAAACAGGCCTTGCCTCTCCCTGGACCAGGACCACGACATCTGAGGCCAACTTCAAACTTATTAGAATTCCAACATGGAGATGAAGGCTCAGCTGAGAGATCTCATGAAGACTTTATTGAAGAGATAGAGCTGGAACCAGCAACTCATGGTGCGCTTTTACGTGAGACTAAGCTAGGCATTGGGGTCACATTAGAGGTGGTCTCATTGAGCACTTGACCATCAGAGAAATGTGAGAAGGGAAAAGGCAGCCAGCCATTAAGGGAGCACAGCTGCCAGATATATGCAAGAAGATGGCCTGCACAGTCCCAACACTGCCTTTAATCTCTCACCTTGCCAATGTGGCCCACAAAGCCCCAGGACCACCTTTTGTCTCTCACCTTGACCATTTGGCATCAGTCCCAGGACTATCTGACACACAACCCCCTGCTTCCTTCAGGACCCACCCCATCCCCCCTCACCCCAGTCATGAGTCTCTGTGTAAGCCTCCCCTCTTGTGTAACTCCAACTGCCCCACTCCCCGCCAGATCATGAGCCTGCATGCACCTCTTCCTTCTTGTGCCATACTAACCCCACCCTGCCCCCTCCCAAGTCTGTATGCCCCCATTCCCAGTCATTCCTCTGCCTGCCATCTCCCCCACCCTCCCTCCCCATGTTCCCTTGACCCTCATGTCTCTGCAAATTTTCCACCCCCTCCCCCACACCATCCCTACGCTGGTCTCTGCTGGTAGAGTGCCCCCAGCACCCAGGGCAAGCAGCCCTGCCTGTGCCCTGCAGCACCCGGGGTGAGCAGCCCTACCCATGTCCCCAGCACCCAGTGAAAGCAGCCCTTACTGTGAACCCTACCAGCCTCGCCTGAGAGAGCAGCTTTGGCAGTGGTTATGGGCCGGATAGTGCTGTTGCAGGTAGACTTTCAATGTTGTACACACCTGGATATCACGAGTGAAATGAAGGTGGGCAGAGGCACTCCACTTTACTCAGACTGGTCTAATTCCCCGCTGGAATGGCACGTAATTGGGAGGGATTCCGGCAAGTTGCATACTAAAGAGCGTCCATGATATGTTAATGCATGCAAATGGGGTTCCCAACATGACCAGGGGGAAAGTCAACCCATCATTCCGCCACAAAAGTGCTGAGGGGAAAATTCCAATTTGTTCTCCCACCGGCAGAAATCCAATTTTTGGCCTCATGCCGAATTTTCCATTCCTGCCCGCCACGGCTCCCATCGCTGGTGGGACCAGACAATTCCCTCCCTAATCTCAGTAATGGTGACCATGAAACTATCATGAATTATTGTAGAAACCCATCTGATTCACTAATGTTCTTTAGGGAAGGCAATCTGCCATCCTTACCTGGCCTGGCCTCTTAAACGCTCTCTGAAATGGCCTGGCAAGCCACCCTATTCAAGGGCAATTAGGAATGTGCAACAAATGTTGGACTTTCCACTGACGCCCACATCCCGTGAAATAAAAGTAAATTTCATTGTCTTTGTTGATTGCCGCCCTGCATTGGCTGGACATGTTTAGCATTATGTCTATGGAGACTTCTCGGTTTCTTTCTGTTTAATTCTCATATTTCAGCACCATTTGTGGAAATGCCTGTGTGATCTATACTTCCTTCCTCTGTGTAGCAATTTACACTTGCCTGCATTACATTTCATCTGCCATGATTCTGCCTACTTATAAGGCTTGTTCAACTTATTCTGTAATTTCTGAGCTGTGTCCTCTGACTCCACTGCCCATCCTACTTGGAGGATGTATACACAAAATTCTGCCTTATTTTTTGGGACTGATGATCAGTCAGTTTTCTGAAGGGATGCCTGAAAAAAGATGGTGCAAGATTCTCTTCTCCTCAGATAGTGAATCAGACCATGCCCACGTAGACCGAGACATAAACAACATTCAAGTTCGGGCTTATAAGTGGCATTTGCATCATATAAGTGCCAGGCGATTACCATCTCCAACAGGAGAGAGTCTATCCATCTCCCTTTGACATTCGATACCAGTGCTGTATCCCCACTATCAACATTTTGGAGTGTTACCACTGACTAGAAACTCAACTGGACCAGCCACATAAATAAATACTACAAGAGCAGGTCAGAGACTTGGAATTCTGCAATGCATAACTCACTTCCTGACTCTCCAAAGCCTGCCCACCATCTAAAGGCAGCGGTAGGAGGGTGCAGCCAGGGATTGTTCTACTCCAGAAAGGCAGGTGGTCATGGATAGACACAAGCCAGGAGTGTGATGGCATACTCCCCACTTGCCTGGATGAGTGCAGCTCTAACAACACACAAGAAGCTCAACAGCATCCAGGACAACGCAGTCTGCTTGATTGGCACCCCATTCACTACCTTCAAAATTCACTCCCTACATCTCCGACACGCAATGGCAGCAGCGTGTACCATCTACAAGAAGCACTGCAGCAAATTATTTGATAACATCTTCCAAACCCATGGCCTCTATCACCTGGAAGCACAAATGCAGCCGACACATGAGAAGTTTATCACCTGCAAGTTCCCTTCCAAGCCACACACTGTCTGTCTTGAAAACATACCGCGATTCTTCTACTGTCGCTGAGTCAAAATCCTGGAACTCATTCCCTAAGAGCACTGTGGGTGTATCTTCACCATGTGGACTGCAGTGATTCAAGGAAGTGGCTCACCATCACCTTCTCAAGGGCGATTAGGTACAGGCTATAAATGCTGGCCTTGTCAATGATGCCTAGACTCACGAATTAATAAAAAATAGGCTTTATCCAGTTCTGGTGGCATCCTTGAGGGAAGCTGAAGATTATGCAGGCACATTTAATAACTTGTATTTAGAGTACTTTGAAGACAATTTTAAGTCCTTGGGGCCTGCTTTCCAATTCCACCCTGGCATACAGACAAAGGTTTGGTCTATGCATTAAGGCTTTCTAAGCCATGCAAATAGCCTGTGGAATGAAACGGTGCCACATGCATTGCATTCCTATATATAAAATAAAACCCTTATGTCCTCTCCTCTCTACACAACAAAGTACAGTTGTGGCAATTGTATAGTTGCATAGCGGTTGTGCAATACATCATGTATGGGATTCATTTTCTGGTACAATAAGATGCATTAGTATATACTAGCAAAGGTATATCAAGATGCATTACAAGGTAAAAGTATCTCAAAAATAGTAGGACACAATAATTTTAACACCTTGCAGTCAATATTAACCCCAACCCCACACAACTAGTGAGTGTTGGGGAAGGTTGGTTAAAAATTAAACATCACAAAATGCGGCTCCAACCAGTTGTGCATACATTTGCCACCATTTTTACGGCAGTGTCTGTGTTCCACAATGGAGATGTAGAACACTTCATTATAATAGTTAAATTGAGCTCCCACAATGTCGGTGGGGGGACCTGATTTAAATTTAGCCCTGGGCTTGGGAAACCCAGCAATCCCAATATTTACCTCCATATTGATTGCCCAGCTCCAATACCCCACCATGACTCATTCTTTCCTGATTCCATGGATTGTCTTTAATACTCCCTGTTAATTGTATATTAATTGTGTTCAATTGTATGCAAGTGGCAGGCATTAACTTTGTCTTTGGTTTTACAGCTGACCTAACTTAGGGGCTGTGTTTATTTTATCCCTCATTTTGTTGATTTAGTTTAATTGTTTGACTCTGAAAGAGTTACAAGAGGGAGCATGCGGTGTCAGCTGGCACCGTCGAGGCCTTCCATGCTCACTGGGCACCACAGGGACTGGGGTGCTTTATAGACCCCTTTGATCACATTTTGGTTTAATATTCATAAGTTTACTTTAATTTTTTTTGTTTTTGCAGTTTCCCTTTAAGGGGCTACCTTTACTTTATCCACAATTTTGTTAATTTAGTTTATTTGTTTTGTAACAGAAGAGTTACAAATAGGAACACCTTCCTTGATTGGTGGGTGCCGGGAGGGGGTGCAACCTGCAGGGGCAGTGGCAGTGGCAGCGGCAGCGGCAGTGCATTATCAATCCCGGACTGCCATTTTAATTTGAGTTAAGTTTCCTTTAAAGCTTTTGTTTTGTTTGTTTTTGTTACAGTGGAAGAGTAATGCCCCTTTCAAATGGGGGACTTAAGTGTTCATGGGTGCCACAAAACAGGTATAAATAGGAGCAGACTGAAACTGTGGAGGCTAGGTTTGGAGATGCATGTTTGTAGTGTGTGTCTCTGTAAATAAATGCTTATAAAAGTGTGTAAAGTTTGGCTCCAGTTCTATCCATAACCACCTGTCTTTCTGGAGAAGAGCAATCCCTGGCTGCAACCTCCTACTGCTGCCTTTAGCAGAGACATGTGTGGGGGAACTAAGACCTCACACTGTATACTTTTATAAAATAGATATAGATATCCTCATGGCTGTTTCAAAAATTATAAAAACTGGACAAAATAGCCGAATCTATGGCGGGAAATTTCTGCTCCCCTTGACAGTGGGTGCTTTAGGTGGCATGAGTAAACAATATGGTGAGAAGGCCAAACATCAGTTTTACACCGTCAAGAAGCCAGTTTGCAATCGTCTCCCGGCAATGGCAGGCCGTTTCCTGCTGTCCAATGTTGGGAACTTAATTTTAATGCATTTGCATCTCATTGTGCCCACAGGCCAGAATCATCCCCAAGTGTCAAATTTACCTCCCACGTCACCGTGACTTCAGAACAGTGTGATTTACGACTGCCTTTAAAAGGTGTGCACCTAGCGAGCTGAACTTCAAGGGGAACTTGGAGGCGAGCACACACAACCTGGCGCAGCACTCACAAGGATTACCTGTAGGACAACAAGGAAGGGGCGCCATGCATTCGGTGGGGGGTGCACAGGCAAGTTACTTTCTCCCGGCTGGCTTTCAGTGTGGTGCTGCGATAAGGCCTGCAGTGCAGTTGGGGCTGGGGGTAAATGAGGGGGCGGAGGGGCTGGGGGTGCTGCCAAGCCAGCACAGACTGATGGAAGTACACAGGAACATGATGCCAGGGGAGGATGGGGAAGAGGAGGGTGGAGGCTGAGGGAAGTAGCCACACACTTGGAAAAGCTTGTCAAAAGTGAGCATTCTTCTGCAGCTGAGACTGTTCACCAGCAGCTCCATTGACATGCTTGGAGTTGGGCCTCTGAAGCATTTCTGCCCGCTCAAGCAACGCAAAAGCATGAAGGTGCCAACAAATGCTCCAGAACTTTTCACCCCTCAGTGCAGACTGCAAATTAATGTGCATTTTGCAGGGCTGCAGAGCAATTGGACAACTGGGCAAGTTGTAGAATCCCCTTGCAAAAGGTGGCCATGGTGCTGTCACTGGCGGAGGTGTTCAGAACCCCTTGCAATGACTTTATTAAGGTTTGGACTAGAATCCCTCATGGTTCAAGCTAACAGTGCAGCCTTGCAGTGTGGGTTTGGAGAATGCCTGTGCCTGAGCTGAGAGTACAGAATGCAGTCCAGTGGCTGCAGTCCAAGACCCTGTACAGTTGCAGTAAGACATCCTTGCTCCTGTACTAGGGTCCTCTCGCAATGAAGGCCAACATATCATTTGCCTTCTTAACTGCTTGCTGCACCTGCATGCTTGATTTCAGTGATTTGTGTACAAGGACACCCAGGTCCCTTTGTACATCAACATTTCCCAATCTATCACCATTTAAATAATACTCTGCCATTCTGTTTTTCCTACTGAAGTGGATAACTTCAAACTTATCCATGTTATACTAAATCTGCCATGCATTTGCCCACTCACTCAACTTGTCTAAATTGCCTTGAAGCCTCTTAAAATCCTCCTGACCACTCACAGTCCTACATATGTTTCATGTCGTCAGCAAACTTGGAATTATTACACTTGGGCTTGGAAATATTACAGAAATATTCCAGAACATGTTACTCTAGAAACTCTCATAAGCATTTTCTGAATTCTTCATCCAGTCTACTACTGCCAATCCGATTTTTCCAGTTTATATGTAGATTAAAATCACCCATGATTATTGCCATTCCTTTATCACAAGCACTCAATATTTCTTCTTATACACTTTGTACTACATTGTGGTAACTGTTAGGGGGCCTGTATAGCACTCCCACAAGTGACTTATTTCCCCTACTATTCTTCAATTCTACATCCTGATTTCCTGAACCAAGGTCATCTCTAACTATTGCACAAATGCCATCCTTGATCAACAGTGCTATCCCTCCACCTTTACCTAGTTTCCTATTCTTCTTTAATGTCAAACATCCTTACCGACTATGGGAGTCCCCAGCCTGTGACTGACCAAAATGACAAATGTTCACTTGGGAAAGCACTCACATGGAGTGACGCTGTTGGGAATATGAAGAGGTGGAGTTGAGACATTGGAGAGAGCGCACAAACTACCAAAGAACTCATCTACCCCACCATCCAAGCACCACCTGCCCTACATGTGACAGTCTGCAGATTTCACACCGGATTTATCCACTATCTCAGAACCCATCGAACCCCAGTGGTCACCCTTAATCCCGAGTGACTGCCTAAGACTGAGATGACATGATGGATGATGATTAGAAATAGACTTTTATTTATCGGACTTTTATTTTTCCAGGTAAATCTTGTGGCCAAAAATTGACTGGTCGCTTTCTTTTAATTACTTGATATCCATAGGGTTCTAGTATCTCTTTCGCCATGGAGGGTCATCTGTTCTCCAGCTCCAGCAGATGGCATCACTGACCTGGTAGCGCGCCGGTAGTATGTCTGTTCTGTAGGGACTGTTTGCACTTAGCATAAATAGTAATTATATATTTAATAGGGGGAACATTTTGTTCCGTGCGTTTTGTGAATGAAAAACTCGGGTGAAGTCCTTTTACTATTTAAATGTTTATGAAAAAGATAGCAACCTTAAAAAGGTATTTTCGCGTCATAAACAGTAAACCACAGTAACGAACCTTCGGTCCCACTAAATTGAATCAAATGATTTAAAGTAGCAATCTTTACTTCCCTAACAGAGTCCTACTCGGTACATTTTTAAAAACATGTTCGTAATGTGTTATTTCGACAAGCAATATAACAGGCACGGTTGGAAATATCAGGGAAAATAAGATCTTCTTGGGTAGGATTGAATGAGACTGGAACTACCTGAATAATCTCTTTTTAAAATAAATACTCGTGATATCTTTACTTTTCATACATATCTTAAATACATATACAATTAATGTGCGTTGTAATATACGTTGCTTCTGCATTAAGGCGTCGTTTGCAGACTGGAATCCAGAAGGTTAATGGAATGAGCAATATCACAATGATAGTTGTTTGAATGCTCTCTGTTTTATTGCTCTGGGTTATTGACCTGCTGCAGCTCCCACGAGGTTCCATTGTTTATAATCTGGGACCCGGGTTTGGACAGCTCCACACTGGAGAGGGAGGAAAGTTAGGGGGTGGGTTGATTCCTCACAGTGCTAATTAAAACAAATGACGCTCTACTGGGATCGATTTCAACATTTTATGTGTAAGAATCAACATCACTCCAATATGTGCCGTTGCGTAACCACGTTTGCGCTGTCTGGTCTTCCACACCACCTGCACACCCCCTTTTCTCATTCGTTTCCCCCCATGACGCTGCGTGAGTGGTAGATGCCGAGGTTATAAAAGTGGCCGCGCTGGGCCGCCGGCTTAGTTCTCCTGGCGGTTGGGAGAAAGATGTAAATGTGAATGGGAGCTGCTGTCTTATACTCGTACGTTGCTCACCTTTATCATAAACCAACGTGCCTGTGTTATGAGAGGCAAAAAAAGGAAAACTGGGCAAGATTTTTTTTCTTTAGAAGATGAGCTTGACGTCCTGTAGTTTTGTTGGAGAGATGTGTTAAGTGTCCAGGTATATATATATATATACATATAAAGGGCTGGTATAGCATCGAGGATATAGTGGCTGAGAAGAGAAAGCTTTTTTTACGGACGGGTTTTTATTGTTACGGAGGGGCGGGGGGGAGCGACTGTTGGGGCCTCTCCTGTCTGGAGCTCGCACGGCCTTGTGGGAGCTGTAGTTTTTTTATTCTCGCGATGCGCAGCATCGAGGGCGGGAGAACTCCATCTCCCGGCATTCCGCCTGGCACCGCCGGGCTGCGTATTCCGGCGTCTTCTCACTGGAGGGGGAGGGGTGGAGAAGTGCCGCCTGATTGACTGTTACGTTGAACCAATCAGACATCGGGGGGACTTGCAGCTGTGGAGCGGGGCCACCAATGCGTGCACGGCGGTGGGCGGGTCTCCAACGGTGGGAGTCAGGTTGAGTTTGCTCCTGGGTTTGTATTTCTCTTGCGGTTGTTGTAGATGGGGGCTTGAAGCTCTGACAGAGAGAGGGGGTGGTACCACATTATTCAGCACCTCTCAGACGGAGGGAAGTTCTGCTTTAATTGATACGGTAAGAAATAACGGTGAGTGCTTTTCAAAGGAATCCAGTTGAAAAATATGCATTTTTCTCTTTAATGGATTATTAACTGGTTACATTTAGGAAATGAATACAAGAGGAATATAAATGCAATTTTTGATTTGTCTCTGGTTATTGTGATTTGAACAAAAAAATCCTATATTTATGTACCTCGGACAATATTCTTATCTGTATTTTTAAAAAAAACTGAGCAGGATGGCTTTTGCAATAATTTTTTGACCCATTTGTGTGTGTTTTTTTTGTTTTAAATGACAGATTTGCTTTAGTCTCTAAATTGAAATTTGGTTGTATAATGTGTGCAGGCTGGGTGGGCATCAAATAAATAATAAGGTGCATCTTGGATCACTATTCACCTTTGTGTTCTTTCTCTGTGAAAACATCTAATGATGTCATTGTGGTGTTGCCCTGAATCCTTGTTTTTATACTATGGCTGTTGCTATTTTGCAACAAGAGCTGAATTGTTGCTTAAGTAATTTTGTAGGTTAAAAAAATCTAGTCTCTATACTTTGTGTTAAAACATCAGATATGTCTTGATTGTTTTTAATCTGATTGGCACTGAAAGACAGGACTCTTTAGGATTCATGGCATATACTGAGAATAGTGACGTACAGACAACAGCATTTCAGTGAAGTCTTGCTACTGAATGTTTTTGAGTAGGAATGTGAAGGGAGTTTGCAGTTTAACTGTATTCATGTTCACCCATATGTAACTCATTAGTAGTCAATCCTAAAAAAACTATTCAGTGATTTATGAACTTATTTGCATTGCACGGTATGTAACTTCAGTATTGAAGATTCAAAACTTAACATCAATTGAGGCAATTTATGGCTTTATCAATGTAGAGCTTTGCATTTTTGAATTTGCCTATTTGACAAGCCTTTTATTAGTGAATTTATCTTTCAGTTTTGAGAAATTGAGGTGAATTAGTCTGAAACTCTCATTCTCGACTGCAGTCGTCTAATCTTTTGTGTCAATGAGAATCAGCACTGCTAAACTGTAACCACAAATTGGTTTTTACAAAGTAAATTTAGCTTGTTTAAACAAATACTTAAATTGTGGGCAGTAAAATTTCCTTCCATGGAGAATCCACAAGATGCGTGCAGATTTGAAAAAATTATGTTGTGTTAAAGAGGCACTGTTAGCAAAGGTGGATTTAAGGGAAATAAACTGATTTCCTTTCTGAAATGAGTAGACATGAGCAGCATGTCATTGTTTTAATTCAGGTACAATGTGGTGTGCTGTGCATCTATTGGAAACCTGTTTTTAATGATACTGAAATAGTCTGAGCAATAAGACTTCATATCCTGTCACTCTAGGTCTGCAACAAGCTTTAATGTAGGAATAGTGCCACAAGAAGTAGCAGTGGCGATCAGCCCCTTCTACCAGAAGAAGGTGGGAGGATAGTGGTATGATGTCATCATAAAAGCAGAGATGTGAACTCTGCAAATGATGGACCGCTATCTGAAATGCACCAGAAAAGGGAATATGGGGTCAACAATTTGATTCATAAGTTCTTCATGCTTAGTCATGCCTCTAATTCTGATTGTAACTCCCATTTTTCACCTGAAGTGTCTGCAAGGCTGTGATTTCCTCACACCAAACAGAGTAAGAGAAATTTACAGGACCTGATTAGAGCTTTGAATCAGTTTCTTTCTAAAGGTTTAAGAGTTTATCAATTTTACCAGAACTGGTTTCTTTTTCCTCTGTACGGAAGGAGACATAAATTTGTTTTCGAAGCTAAAAAATGTGCCGATCTCAGTTTGCAGGTTGATCTCTTAACCTTAAAGCTTCTAATTTTTTTCTTCTTTTGCATCCCTATTTGTTCTATTGGTTGCATGCTTTCAAGATTATTCAAGAAAGATGTGCATCGCTTACATATGAACATACAAATTAAGAGCAGGACTCACGACTAAAGACTCATGACCCTCAGGAAAAATTTCACTACACTCTGACCCTTGTTTTGCTGTTAACACATTTTGCTATCCTACCTTTATGCTACTATCAGCTTTTTCTTTAGTCTTTAATATTGCCATTAACACTCCGTGTCCATGACATCTTTGTTAAATTTCTCCTTAGCTCTCACCCACCCTGACTTTCTATTTTGCTCCACCTGCTCCACCTCCTCGTAAACATTATAAAATCCATCACATTTCTACTTCTCTTTAGCTCTGAAATAGTCATACAGACTCAACGTTAACTGCTCTCTCCACATATGCTGCCAGATCTGCTGAGTTTTTCCAGCATTTTCTGTTCTTAGTACGCACAATGTGCCTGTTTCAGCTAAATAAAATAAGTGACAGCCATTAGCTGACTCATTACTCAGAGCAATGTCTTGACCAATCAGGGTCAGACTGCCTGTTTTAAACTTCAAATGATGCTTGGCAGTTGACTGTCAGTCACCATCACTGACGCATTCTCCATGGCAGCACCTCTACGAATCAGAGTCCACTTGCCAACTAATCAGCAATCTCCATATATGCTATAAATTGTTGTTGTTTCCCCCTTATATTGGTATTCTTGCGAAGTGTTCTGATGAGCGCAAGATGAAAAGCTTTGACATGTCTCGACTGCAGAGTATTGCTGAAAAGTTCTGTACTGCCAAATGTCTATTAGCTTTCCTAATTACTTTCTGTACCTGCATGCTAATCTTTTGCAATTCATGCCCTAGGACACCCAGATCTCTCTACGTCTCAGCTCTGCAATCTCTCACCATTTAGATAATATGCTTTTTTTTATTCTTCCTGCCTAAATGGGCAGTTTCATATTTTTCTACATGATACTTCATTTGCCAGATCTTTGCCCACTCACAACCTATCTACAATCTCTTTGTAGCCTCCTTCTTTCTTCTTCACAGCTTACTTATCTATCTTTGTGTCATCAGCAAATTTAGCAACCACACCTTTGGTCCCTTCATCTAAGTCTTATATAAGTTGCAAAGAGTTGAGGCCCCAGCACTGATCCCTGTGGCACACCAGCCATTACATCTTGCTAACCAGATTATGCCTATTGTTTCCTGTTAGCTAGTCAATCTTCTATTCATGCCAATATGTTACCCTCTACATTATGAGCTTTTATTTTTCGCAATAATCTTTGATGAGGCACCTTATGTCTTCTGGAAATCTAAGTACAGAACATCCACAGGTTCCCCTTTATGTTTCTTCCTCAAAGAAGTCCAATAAATTGGTTAAACATGATTTCCCTCTCTCAAAACCATATTGATTCTGCCTGATTACCTTGAATTTTTCCAAGTGCCCTGCAATAATGTCTTCAACACTTTCTAACATTTTCCCTATGACAGATGTTAAGCTAACTGGCCTGTAGTTTCCTGCTTTCTGTCTCAATCCTTTTTTGAATAAAGAAGCTACATTTGCTATTTTCCAATCTAATGGAACCTTCCCCAAATCTAGGGAATTTTGGAAAATTAAAACCAATGCATCAACTATCTCACTAGCCACTTTTTTCAAGACCCTAGGATGAAGTCCCATCGGGACCTCCAACTCCAACAATTTGCTCAATACTACTAGCCTGGTGATTAATTTTCCTGAATTCCTCCCTTCCTTCCATTCCCTGATTTACAACTATTTCAGGCATGTTACCTGTGTCCTCTATAATGAAGACCGGTGCAACATACCTGTTAATTCATCTGCCATCCCTTTGTTTCCCATTATTAATCCCCCAGACTCAATTTCTCTCAGACCCAACGCTCACTTTTTAAATGATGTCTATAGAAACTCTTACTATCTGTCTTTACTTTTCTAGCTAGCTTTCTCTCGTACTCTAATTTGTCCCTCCTTATCAATCTTTTAGTCATTCTTTGCTGCTTTTTATATTGTGTTCAATCTTCTGACCTGCCACCCATTTATGTGCAATTATATGCTTTTTCTTTAAGTTTGAAACTATCTTAACATTTTTAGTTAACCATTGTGGTGGGTCCTCGCCTTGCAGGAAATACTTCTGGATTTCTTGTCCCTTTCATCAAGAATTCTCTATAATTTGTCTTAACCTTTGCATGAACCAGAAGTGCAGAGTCTGTTATGAATAATCTACAGTTGTTTAGGCTTTCACAGGAACTGCGCAATTTAGGCCAAAAGATGAATTGTGGATTTTGCTTCCAGTAACACTTGCCTATCATCCGTGAGTATTATTTGTTCTAGCCTGGGAATGTTGTATTTCTTTACTCAGGTTGGAAGCAAGTTCTAGCAGGATTACCAACTCCTAATCTTTTTAAATAAAAGGTAAATGTTTGAGGGCGTATGTCTTGATCACTTAGCAACTAAAGCGAATTACGTTCTGGTGGTTTGAGCTCACTGTTTTAGGTCATGCTGGAGATCTGAATTATAAGCTTTAGTCATCCATTCACAAATGGAGTCATGACTGTCATAATCTCTAGTACACTATATAGTGTAAAGTTGTCCTCATGTAACTCTGTCAGAAGACAGGGTGATTAACAACTCTGTTAGAGCAGTGATGTTGATTCTTAAACATAAAAATGCTATAGAAATACTCATGGTCAAATAATTCCTGTTCAGTCATGAGAATTTTTCTTAAACAAAATGGACTTTACTAAAAAGAGCAGCTTTTTGGCCATTATTGGTCAATGCTAATGTTAGGAAGTTTTACAGATTAAGTATTTGAGCTCCAGAAAATGTTTATTTCAAAATATAAAAGAAATCTTGAATATAAGCCTCTGTGTATTTTCTGCTCATGTGCATGCACTTGCATAGCCAGTTATTACATAGGAGCGGGAGTAGACCAATCAGCAGATCGAGCCTGCTCTACCATTTAATTAGATCATAGTTAATCACAAGACACCTGATTAACTCTAGGAAAGCTGTAAGTGGTTTACATTGCTTTGGGACGGGCATATCCAAATTACAGGCTTGGGCTATTTATTGCCTGTGGAAATTCTGGTTTTTATCTGTTAGTATTTTTATATCCTGTCAGCTTCTCCAGTTTGATCTGGATACTTGTAAACTCCTGCTTAAACTCCTGCTTTCAGCAATGCTCTGGTTGCTGGTCACATTTGACATTTATCCAAGTTCATTTGGCATTAGCAGCTTGGATGTATACAAGTTTATTGGCAAGTTCATTTAAACTGTGACGGCTGGCTTTTATGGTAGCTATTTAAGCATCCCACAAAGACACAGTTTGGCAACTCCTGTTGGTTGTTTGCAGTGTTGGAACATGTAAAATTTTTAATACAATTGTAAGGAATGTCTAACTGGATGTGATCTAGGTCAGTCATTTTGGCGACTTCATCTAACAGACTGAGTCGTAGTAGGAACTGTTTGGCTGTGTGATGATCTTTAAAACTATAAACTTGCAATCCACTTTGGTTCTTCAATGTATGTAATCAGGCTGGAACTTTGCAATTTATTTTGTCTCCATCATTAAGTCAGTGGAAACTGTAGTGTCAAAGTAACAACAGCTTCACCAGGATACAAGTGATCCTGACTGGTGTATCTTGTGATGTATTTGTTTCTGTGTAGTCCTGCTTCCCTGCTGTTGCCTAAACACCTTCCCACAATTAACTCCAGCTACCCACACTCAAAGATAGTCAGCAATAAATCACCAAACCACAGTTTCTTCTTTAAAAAAAATCTAGATAACTGTGATG
This sequence comes from Carcharodon carcharias, assembly GCF_017639515.1. Taxonomy (NCBI): domain Eukaryota; kingdom Metazoa; phylum Chordata; class Chondrichthyes; order Lamniformes; family Lamnidae; genus Carcharodon; species Carcharodon carcharias. Next base: position 229,894,846 of record NC_054467.1, read on the forward strand.
CGTTGCATGTTTTTATTTAAACTTGGCCTTCCTTGAAATTCATTTGCCATTCAAAATTTAATCTAGATATTAGGCATTAAGTCATTTGCAGTGAGGAAATAAACCACCGATTGAAGTATCAGCACGAATGTAAGATTTAATTTATTCACATTTGTGCAGCTTTTAAGTGTTGGGGCAAGTCAGTGCACCCTTTTTCAACATTCGGTAGGATACAGCTGAGACTAGAAGGAAAACATGAACGTTTGCATTTGCTGCATTTAACACCTGTACCTTTGAACTTCCTTATCTTCTCCCTCTTTTTCTGAATTCATGAAAGACCAAAGCAGAACCATAAATTCCTTTCAGCTAAATTTAGATAACCTCATGAAATGTGGTTTGATATTGTCCCAAACACATGCTAAAGGGGGAATTTTTTTCTCCCGATCACTTGGGAAAGGTCAGTGTGTGCGGTGCTCAATCATTCTTTTCACCTGTGTGGAATGGTCCCTTAGCATGGTCATACACATGCCCAAAAAAGCTGAATTGGTGGTCAGAATGATGGTGACTCACATGGTGATGCTTGCTTCATTTAATGGACTAGGGATAGCTTGTTAGCCAAAGACCCAGTGCTACCTTGGTAACCAATAGTTTTGGACATGTATGAAGAAATGAGCAGCTTTCTTTTCATTAGCTCCAGAACAGCTCCACAGGCATGGACACTGAATTGCATTCTAGTTTTAACAGCAAGTAATTTTAAACAAGACGTGTAAAATGCTGTTTGTTTTCTCAGTCTTTAGAACAATTATTTCTCTCCTATTTGAGGTCACTCATTTCTCAGCCAAGGTGAGGTGATGGGGGAGGGCTGGGTAAGTAATGGAGTGGATAATTTACTGAGTAGCGATTTACTACTACTGATCCAGTTAGGTGACCAGAGTAATTATTTCTCCTTTCATTCAGGGCATTAAGTTGAGGGCTGTAAATCTGACCAATGACTTGTTTGATAGCTATTGTAATGGATGTTCTTTTTTTTAAATAAGTTACATGGAGCAACTGAGAACCGAGTCTACTGAGAACCGCACTGAGGGGAAATAGCCTGCACATGTCCCCATCCAATACCAGTAGACAATTTTGTGGTCTGATACCGGGAAAGATGATAAATCCTTAAAAGTTCAAGGAATGTTATTGGGGGAAAAAACCCAACTAGTTCACAAATGTCCTTATGGGAAGAGAATGTGCCACCCCTACCTGATGAGTCAGCTGCATATGATAAGGTTGAATTAGCCCCCTAAGGCAACTAGGGAAGGACAATAAATGTGGCCAAACCGCGTATAAACTTTGCATGCTATCTCTTGCCTGTGTTTTCTGAATACGTTTGTCTGGATTGCAAAAGAGGTGTAATTAAATCAACAAGTGCTCATTCATTGGTAGGTCTCCACTAAGAGAGCTGTACCCTTGTGCTGGAATGATGTGAAAATTATTTATAGGCCAGAAGATAACAGCTCTTGTAATGTTACCTTTGGTAAATTTGCAATCTATTTTTGTTACTTTGGAGCATTTAAATTTTTTTTTGCCCCAACACACACCTTAATTTTTGAAAATGTTAAGCATTTCTGTTTAAACTGAAATTGTATGTGTTGCTGCACAATAAACAATAAATAAGGAGACTTAAGTGGAAAGTTCTCTTGAAATCCACAGTTGCGGTTAGTTGATTTTTGACTTCTGTACTTTTAAAGCTAGTTATTGTAAGAATTTTTTCTACAAAGCTTTTAATAATTTATGCACATGGATCCCAGAGGCTCCTCCACTGTTTCTAATCTCTCAGTTTAGAAAATGTTCTAATTTGTCTTTAATCGAAGTAGATAATCTCATAATCGCCCACGTTGGCCTCCATGTTATTGTTTTTCCCCATTCACTTAGCCTATGTCCCCAGGTAGGTTTCTGTTTTCTTCTATTCAGCCTACTGTGATTCCTGACTTTGCCTCTAATTTATTGCCACATTGTTGATATGCTTGGTCCAGTTAAACTCCTCTTCCTGTCCAGTTCTGCCACTCTTATGGCTGCTGCTTTCTGCCACAATTTCCTCCTTCTACCCCTTCCTTCATGGTTGCCCCTCACCATTTCCCTCTTCCTTCCTTTTCTCATTCCCCTCCCCCCTTGGTGTTTTTGTCACGCTACCACCAAGCATGCCCTCTGTCAGTGGGAAACTAGCTGTTTTTTCTTCACATTTGTGGTGCCTGTGATCCATCAGCTGAGTGCTTCAACTTTTAGTTCCCTTGTGCATTTCGCCCACCATTCAAAGCTGTGCCTTTAGCTGTCTGGTTCCCAAGTTCTGTAATCCCCTCACTTTCAGGAGAGATGGAAAGAAAATGAGGGAGAGGGAGATTTGTGTTGAAATTGGAAGTCTCGTCAAACCTTTTGGATAACTAGGAGCCTTGCAGTTTGTAAACTGAATCTTCATTTCTGACTTGCACTTTGAGAAATTACTGACCAACATATTCAGCACTTCACTTTTTGAATTAGTGGTGTTACTGTTTTTACCAGTTAGCTCAGTGCTTTTGATTTCACTGCTTATCTGTCAAAGGCACATTCATATTTCTTGAGATTTGGGGGTGGGGAGGGAGGCTATCCTTTGTTGCACAGACCTTTTTGCCTTTTGGGGAGCTGATCATACATTGTGCAGAAATGCTGTACAAGTACTCACTAAAATTGTAAAATCAGGTTGTCTTGGCAGTACCTTGGATCAAGACTGTTTTCTGTGTTACCCTAGATAGCCTGTGTTGGCAAGGTTATTTGACTGCATTTGATTACTGCACTGCCAGATCACTGGAAGTTGAGGGCTATTGAGTAGATGACAGATATGGAGAAAAAACAGATTATGGGAGACAGCAGAGCCCTCCCAAACTCAGCTTAATTCACTGAAATATTTATTGATTTTCAACTGCAGCACTAAATGATCTGAGAATGTGAGAGCCATGAGGTGGCTTTGGTCTGAGACCATGTGATAACTTGTTTAGAAGTGCCAGGTTCCAACAAAAGCTTTGGTGTTCAACGATAGGGGATTAAGCTTGGTGCACATTGAGATGAACTCCCGATAGGAATGCAAAGAAGATTGGAACTGATGAGCTCATCCTGTGATTTATTCCTCACAAATAGCTGCTGCAAGTGGGACCTAGCTTCATGACAGTTCAGAAAGGTTCTTAACCTGTTGCACGCTGAGTGAAATACTTCGTTAGCTTTATTTCTTTCTTGTACCAGTTTTACTGAAGGATCAATTTTGAGTGGCTTATGGAATGAAACTGCAGGAAGGAAACTAATTTCCTGCTTCGTTGATTATGTCCCTTCAAAAACATCTGCTGCTGATTAGAATTGAAACTTGCATTTGAAAACCTTACCTTGAGTTGAGCAGGCATGTCCTTAATGAAGGTGTTAATAATGCAGTTATCTTTAATAACCTTGGACTGAAAAATGCATTTGAGGTTTCCTTCTTAAAGCATGTAATAATCCAATGACCCTTAATTTTTATCTCTGCCACCAAAGTTTCTGTCCCTGTTTATTCTGTTTGTCTGTAAACAATACGGCTCAAAAACTAATGGATGGATTTCAATGAAACTAGATAATGGCCTGAGGAAGAACTGATTAGTTTTTGGTGAAGATGTGGATCTGGATCCTGCAATTGTTTAAAGATTAGCATTGGGAGATGGGGGGGAATTGACTTTTTTTAAAAGAATGTTGTAGGTGGTTTTATTTTGAATATTGTTGATTGCTTCAGCTGGTGTGGTGGAATTTCTCTCAGCTGTCAAGATGTGAGCAGAGTTTTCAGAGCAAATTGTTGGATATGGATTGGCCTGAAGCCTGCTTAGTAATATGGGAGCTTTATAAGGTTTCTTATTTTCAGCTTTGTAGTTACAGCGCGTCAACCAGGGAGGGAAAAGCCTCAAGGCTTAATTTTATTAAGGATAGTTAAAACAGTGTGGTAGAGGTATGAGCTCTACTGAGTGCCGTTTTCATTTGTTCTACATATAATCCTACGATTAGTTTTCTTGGGTCCAGTGATATTCAGTATAGGCCATTGATCAAGGCGTTGCAAGCTTGCTTAAAATTTGCCAAAAAAAAAAAGTTAGGTTGGTAATTATATTGAACGAGAAACCATATAGTGACGTACCCAGGCTCAACATTTATTACTGGAAATTATCACTTTCAGCCTTTACAGCCATCAAGTTGGTTTTGAGTCTATTTCCTGTATGTGCAGTGGAGTCAATTTTGTAGCTCAGTGAACAGTTTTTGTTTGATTGGGTGCTCATGATCATATGCTACAAGGTGCTTGGGGATAGGTTACATCATTCTGCTAGCCACTGCATTCTATTTCATAATTGATTTCTTCTGATTTGACACCTTTTTATTCAATGAGAGATTTGAAAGCAGTTCAATGTTGCTTGCCCTCGAACAGGTATTTGTCAATGGATTTGATCTTATCTGATGTTAACCAAACTTTCTTCCATTTGACTTGGTTCTTTTCAAATGTAACTTCACAAGAAGTAGTCTTTGTCTTTTTCTGTTTGCTCATTGTGTGGCTGGCAAGGCTAGCATTTATTGTCCATTCTGTGTTGCTTTGGCAAGAGTGACTTGCTAGGTTATTTCAGAGGGCAGTTAAGAGTTGTCCATGTTGGTATAAGACTGAAAGCACATAAAGGCCGTATCAGCTTGGCAGGTTTTCTTTCCTAAAGGACTGAAGTGAACAATTTGAATTGTTATGGAAATCCGATAGCTTGACAGTTATTTTTAGTGATACCAGCTTTTTTTAACAAACAGCCGTGGTGGGATTTGAATTTGTGTTCTGATTTATTAGTTCAGGCACCTGGGTTACGAGTCTAGTAACATGACTACTACACTATTGTATATGTGCATAATGCATCACTTTTAAAAGGTCACCTGCAATGTATAGTTGACTTTATTTTACACTTTATCATCTCTGGTTGTGTTTGCGTCTTCCTATGTAATAAGCCTTTCCCATCCACAAGGTGGTTATCTGGTTCTTATGCCTCTGCCAATATTCCCCTGTGAAACTGAGCCTTTCCTCTCGACAGACATCTTTTCCTGGGACCTTGTACGGTTTATTGTGTGTTCTAATTTTATGTACTGAGATCTTGCATTTGACAACTGCTGCCTGGAAGACTAATGTAGAAATGTTCATGTTTTTAGCAGCATGGGCTATTTGGGTGCCTACAATGAAAACTTGCAGGGTACAGTAAGTTTAAGCTAAAATTCTGGTTAATCTGCCAGTACCTCAAGCTGCTTACACAACAGATGTAGGTGATTTGATCCTAGCTTTATCCAATAAGGCAGCAATGCGAGGAACAGACCTTTCTAAGTTTTCAGGCTCATGAGTAAATGAAAATCGAAAACAAAAACAGAATTACCTGGAAAAACTCAGCAGGTTGGTGGAGAAGAAAAGAGTTGACGTTTTGAGTCCTTATGACCCTTCAACAGAACGAATTGAGTTCACTGGGGTTTGTGGGTCATAGTTTGGGCATCCTCTTTTAATTCAAACTGCAAATTAAACTTGCAGGAGCAGACTGAATTTATTGGTGACTGCATTTTTAATTCGTTGCATTTGTAGAATCTACCCCCCACCGAGTATTTCTGCAGTCTCTCAGTTTTCCTTCATGTGCGTTTCATGAGTTGCTTGCTGACTTGGTTTTGTATTAAATATACTAGGTCTATTCCCTGTATCTCTTTCCACCTCTGTGGTGTCACCTGGCTGTGCACCTATCTCAGCTCATCGGCTTCTCATACTCTCATCCATATCTCTGTTACATCCAGACTTGACTCTTCCAGTGCATTCCTGGTTGGGTACCATGTTCTACCTTCCATAGACTTGTGGTCACCCTGTTCACCAGCACCTCAGTTCCTAGTTAAGCATGCCTTGACTTTTAAAACTCTCATTCTTGTTTTCAAATCCCTCCATGACCTCGCCCCTCCTCTTCATCTCAGTAATCTCCAACAGCTCCACAAGCCACTAGGATATCTGCACTCCTCTAATTCTAGCCTCTTGAACGTTCCCGATTTTAATACCTTCACCATTGGTAGCTGTACCTGCCTAAATTCCCTCCCTAAACCTCTTTACCTCTCTACCTCTCTTTACTCCTTTTAAGACACTCTTTAAAACCTAACTCTTTGAGCAAGCTTTTGGCCAACTGCATTAATACCTTGTGGTTCAGTGTCATATTTACTTCAACACACACCTTAGGACATTTTGTTACACTAATGGAGCTATGTAAATGCAAGTTGTTGGTTTGCAAAGAAAAACATTTTTTAAAAACATGTAGAATGTACTTAATCCATTTTGATAACTTTTGCATTACCAGCTCTTATGGCTAATCTTCCTGTTTGGTTAATTTAGGCACTAATTTAGCACATATCAGATGAAATTGTGGTTTGTGGCTTGACATCGCACATGTGTAGGAAATGTAGGAAATGAGGCTGCTTTAGCTTGTCATATGGCATTGAGCAAGTGAAACATTAGTGCAGAACTATAATGAGCACAGTTCACACAATCCTGAAGTATATGGAATCAAAAGAATCATAGAGAACAGAAGGAGGCCATCCAGCCTATCATCTTGACGGCTGTTTGAAAGAGTTACTCAATTAGTCTCAATCTGTGTTCTTTCCTCAAACCCTGCAAATTTCTCCTTTTCATGGATATCTTCATCTCTTTTGAAAGTTGGGCTGCTAACTTGTTTTCCCACATCCTGATTGGATCTGTTTTTGGATATAGCCTATAATTATCTGAATTTAACATTGATGTGATGAATTTTGCTTTTCTGCATTGCTTTTGTTTTTCATGCCTCATTTTGACACTAAAAATATAATGGAAAAATCACTAAGCCGCACATCAACAAATGGACCTTCTTTGAGTCTGCGTTGTTTTAGGATGTAACCCATGGAGGTTTGGACTGTGGTGTACATTTTTATTCCCCACTTTTGCACTGAATGGTCTGCAATATATTTCATCTAGTTCAGTGGTGGAAGACCTCTTCTACTTTGTGAAGACCTTTTTTTGCTCCTGCAGGTTATCTGCTAAAATTACACATGAAAAACCCTGGACCAAAGATTGATTCTTGTTCATAACTGTGCTTTAGGATTAATGTATAAAAGAATTTAATTCCACAAAATGCTGAAGCTGAATATTGATAGTCTCAATTACTCAACAATAAGCTGACCTTTTTCTAAAAAGTGGAAAATAATTGAATGCAGATCGGTTTGTTAGTTGAGCTAGGATATTACAAACTTAAATATTGGTAGAGATTGTAATTTCTCTAAATGGCTATTGTCTTCAGGATCTAATTGACTATACAGAACCTTTAAAAAAAACCGTGTACTTTAATTATGCCCTCATTTGAGATTTTTAAAAATTGAGGCTACTTTTGAGCAGCTGCATTTAGTTTTTCAAAGTCTTGTCTTTTTATTTAAAAAGTCAGATATTACGCTGAATATAGGTGATAGCTTTAGTGTTGGAAGAGCTTATTCCAAAATGACAGCTTTGGGAACATTGCGAGATTTTCAGGCCAGGTAGAGAGGCTGGTAGTCAAATTAAATTCCACTTTGTTTGTGGAATTGTGCTTTTAACAACTATACTTATTGTCTGATTATATTAAATGCAGACAAATTCTATGATAAAATATATGACAGCACAGATAGATTAATTTTGTAAAGAGAAATAAAGCTTTGTAGTACCTTTCAAATGTACTGTAAATGTTTAAAATGCTAGCATATTGTATGACACGCCTGTGCAAGAGTCAATAAGCTTAGTCAAAATTTCTTTAAAATGAATGGTTTTCATTCTGAAATTGCTCCAGGGTGGAGGGCATGCAAAAAAAAAGATGGACTCCTGCAAGATGGCAATTGCTTAATTGCAATAAGCTTTTACTTGAACTTTTCATTCAGACTTAATGTGGCGCAGTGTGACCATGGAGACTTTTGTCAAGTACGCTGGCCTTTGCCACCTGTAGAAACCTATACCAAGAGTGTTTTGGAAATTATAAAAAATCTTGATCAAAGCAAAGCTATGAATAAGATTGAATGTACACAACCAGCAGTTTTTGTTTGAATTTGACATGAAAGGCTTTGACCTTTGAACTAGATCTGGTGAAAGATGATTTAAGATCTTCTGCTTTGGCAGTAGTGTTTGATTGCAAACTTCATGTTGGTGACCAGGTGGGTGCCAAGTTAAAAGGGTCATATTCTAATATTCAGATACCATTAACCAACATGATGTGGATTGTATTGTGGTTTCAAGACTGCTATTTTGTGCAGTTATGACAAAAATGCACAGTACTTTCCAATTTACGTATGTATGAACATACGAATTAGGACCAGGAGTAGGTCATTTGGCCACTTGAGCCTGCTCTGCCAGTCAGTAAGGTTGTAACTGATCTGATTGTGGCCTCAACTCCACGTTCCACCTAGCCCCGATAATCTTTGTTAGTAAAGAATCTCTCTACCTCTGCCTTAAAAATATTAATTGACCCTGCCTCCAGTGCCCTCTGGGAAGGAGAAGTTCCAATGATTCATGACCTTCAGAAAAAAAATTATCATCCTCCCCACCTTAAATGGGAGACCCCTTAGTTTTAAACTCTCCCCTAGCCTCTACCACAAGGGGAAACGTCCTTTCAGCATCCACCCTGTCAAATCTCCTCAGGATTTTGTTTCAGTTAGATCGCCTCTCATTCTTCTAAACTCCAATGAGTACAAGCCCAGCTTGTCTAACCTTTCTTCATAAGATAACTCCACCCCCCCTCAATCGAATGAACCTTCTCAGAACTGCTCTTAAAACATTTATATCCCTCCTTAAATAAGGAGACCAAAACTGTACACAGTACTCCAAATGTGGTCTCAACAAAGCCCTGTACAACTGCAGCAAAACATCCCTCCTTTCAGATTCTATTCCCCTTGCAATAAACAAATTTCATTTGCCATCCTAATCATTTGCTATACCTGCATTTTCTTGATTCATGTACCAGGGCACCCAGATCCCTCTGTACCTCAGAGTTCTGCAATCTCTCTCTCGATTTAAATAAAATGCTGCTTTTCTATTCCTTCTGTGAAAGTGGACAAGTTCACATTTCCTTACATTATACTCCATCTGCCAAATTTTTGCCACTCACTTAACCTATCTATATCCCTTTGCAAATTCATGGCCTCTTCACAGCATTCTTCCCCACCTATCCTTATGTCATCAGCAAATTTAACAATCATATGTTCGGTCCCTTCTGGATTTACTGAATGTTCTCTTCATTGTAGCCTATCAGTAACAACGCAAGATTGAGAATACAACATCTAGTGAAGTTAACGTTTAATGAGATACAGGATTAAGTTCTAACAGTATTTTAAATATTTGTGCCCAATATAGACAGCCATCTGTGAAGTATATCTGAGAATTTAATTGTAAAATAAATCCACATAAAACCCCAGCAAAAGTGAGTGTAGTTGAGCTCAGAATTGCAAGCGATGACAGATGCTTGTCTGTCCTTTCTGTCTTCCCAACAGAATTTGACTAAAATTTGTTTTATGGAGTTCTTGTTTACTTACCAGAGTAGCTTTTGGTTTCAGTGAGTAGATCTCTTGGATGAGTATGTTTTATTTTTAGGCAATGTATGTGACTGGTCAGGGATATAGGAGCTTAAATTTAAGTTCTTATGCAACATTTGCAATAATTTTTTTTGGAGATATTTGTGAAGGAATGCAAGTATGAATCAGAATGGAGCTAAGGAGGATCCTAGACACGGAGGTAACTGTAGCCTTTTCTTACTTACCTGGTATAGAAAGTTAATTTGTTTTGCCATTATTTGAGGACTAAGTTTTATTAAGATTTGCAAGTTAAAATTTTGAGATGGCATCACTGCATGAAGATATGATTTTCAGATCTTCCCCTAATTTAGTTAGATTTGCACAAATGATATCCGAGTAAAACCAATTTCTGACATACTAGCTGCATGTTTGGTGAACAAGTGCCTACCAATGATGGGAAGCAAGTGTTTATACTGCTTAGAATAGAATGTACAGGACTATTATCTGGATGTTAAATTTAAAAGATGGTTTTAAAAATAAGGATGGTTAACATTTAACAGTGAAAGTACTCATCCCTAGATTTGTTTCCCTTTTTGAAGACTTAAGTTCCTTGTCTATAAAAGTGAAACTGTATAGGTACCGAATTCTGAGTTCATGGAGTGCTTTTTTTTTTTTGCAGCACTTCATTTTAGAGCAACATCTCTTGTGTCGGTCCCAGTGTCATGGGTGAATTTAGCCAGTAGTCAGGAGTCACTAACTATTTGACTGAGACTGGGAACTTGAGCGGGTAATGTCAATTTGTTTTTTGATTCTTTCCCTGGACGGGGGTGTCACTGGCTCAGCCACCAATTTTACCTCCAATCCCTAATTGCCCTTGGAGGTGGTGGTGAATAGCTTTCTTGAACTGCTGTAGTCCAAGTGGTGTAGGTGCATCCACAGTGCTGTGCTGTTAGGGAGTGAGTTCCAGGATTTTGACCTAGCGACAGTGAAGGAATGGTGATGTAGTTCCAAGTCAGGATGGCGAGTGGCTTGGGACCATGCAGGTGATGGTGTTCCCGTGCATCTCCTGCCCTTGTCCTTCTAGATGGTAGAAGTCATGGATTTGGGAGTGCTGTTGAAGGAGCCTTGGTAAGGTGCTGCAGTGCATCTTGTAGATGGTACACACTGCTGCCACTGTGCATTGGTGTTGGAGGTGGTGGATGGGATGCCAATCAAGCGGGCAGCTCTGTCCTGGACGGTGTCCAGATTCTTGTATTGTGGGAGTTGCACTCATTGAGACAAGTGGAGAGTATTCCATCACACTCCTCACTTGTGCCTTGTAGATGGTGGACAGACTTTGGGGAGTCAGTAGGTGAGTTACTTTCTGCAGTTATATAAACTTTAACAAGATTGTCGCACAAGACAGAATTATTTGGAGAAAATTGGGACACAAAACTGGCCAAAGGTACAGGTTTACTTGGAAGTCTTATTGACCTAAACTCCTGTTGAGAGTTTTAGTTTAGGCTTTGATGATAGCATTGATGTTCATGATTAGTACTTGGGAAAAGGTAGTATCAGAATGAAGTGGGCATGAACTAGCCTGATGTAGCAAAGTTTCAATAATTTTCCTTTTTTTTTCTTCAGTATTTTGTAAATTAATTTTGCAATAAAACCTTTAATTCTTTGTTGCATTTGTAACTTTGACAGATGATTGAATGTACCAAAGGAAATGTTGGCTTGTGAGCAGTGCAGCTGCCATGGAGGTCTGTGAATAAGAACAGGGATGCAGCACGGCAACCAGGGAATGCATGGGGAATATTGAAACAGCACATAAAGAACCTCCAATGCTTGTTAGTGTGAGCAGTGGAAAAGGGACAACTACCATGGTAACGCTAATCACAGAAAAATTGCAGAATCAGAGCCTGGAGGATATCACTTGCAAGGCCTACAGTATTAATCTGGTAAGAGCTTCATAAATTTCCTTGGTAAACTAATGATAGATATGATTCTTAATTTCTGTCCTACTCCTAGTTACTGTTTTGTGTTGCATTTTAACATATTTCTAATAATGTTAATTTTAGGCTTATGATTATGATGAAAGCAAATAGTGAAATTCCTTTAGTGTCAAAAACATATCAGAATTTGAGCCAAATAATGACAAATCACCAACTGTGCAACCTCAACTGCTTCCATCACTGAGTTTAACACATGAGTATCTGGTGGGTGAGTATCTGAATTGTTGGCCAATCTTGCAAGTTTTATCATCTTCCCCTGAGAGCACTCTGCAGTGCCTTTCCTATTAAAAGGTCTGATTAGTGAGGAGTGGGAATTTGTATGTTACTTGAGGTGAAGATTCTCAACCTGTGAAACCTTCATGGAAATGTATTTTTTGTCTGGACTACTTTCCCCAATTTACATATGTACTTATCTTCCAAAGTTATGCTGGCAAAGAAACAACATGACCTTGTTATACTTGCTTATGAGGCTATTTTTTTGTCAGCCTGAGCTTGCCATGCATATCTCAATTCTGCATTTCCATGCAGTATCTTTCCAGTTGGGACTCATTCCATCACCTTCTGAGGATACTTCAGCTAGGCAATATGCAAGCCCTATACATTATAAGCTTTTCCCTTTCTCAAAATGCTGCACATCATTCCATGCAAAGGCAGGTGGCCTGCTCGCTTCCTCTGCCAAGTGCCATTATTGCACAGAACTGCTGATTTACTTTATCTTAACTGAGCAGAAGTGCATAACCTGTGGTCAAGTTGAGATAAGATTACAATCAGAAATTGAGGGCAAGGCCCTTATCCTATCATCATATGGCACCAGCTGACACTTGTGAATGCTAATCTGTTCTTGCATTTATGGGGTGTTGTAGCTTTTAATTATGTAAAATGTTTATTGAGCCCAACATTTGTAAATTGGGAGAGTTATGTTAATGAAATTTTTGTGTTTTTGGATATATTGATAGCTTTTTTTTTAACGGAAGCTCACAAGTCTGTGATTATTGGCTTTACTTGTCTATGAAGAACTAATATCACATTCTTAATATTGGTTTTATAATGGTGGCTAAGACCTGTTAAGTGTTGTGAACTTTTGCCGCCTTTACACGTGACATCTAATTATCCATTGTGTTTTTCTGAGTAAGATTATTGGGCTGAATTTTGCTGTCAATGGAAAACAAACAACGCTTGCTGTTTGGTATGTGTATAGCTGCCCAACGATTTTTCACAAGCTTATATATGGCAACTTCTGGTAATCAGAAATGCATTTGTGTGACGTTCTCTAGAAAATCTGGGACCTCTGCAAGTAAAAGTCTGTCTACTCGACCAATCAAATTGAATAACACTCACTGCGACATGCAGAGTCTAAATCAGTAAGGTTTAATATTTAACTCAATGTAAAATCATTTGCAGAATGTGAAATAGAGAGGGAGAGAAAGATGAGATTGAGATATGGAGCAAAGAAAATGTTTAAAATTCATTTTTGTCCTTTTTAAATTATCTAATGATAGTTACAATCTGAAGGAATGAGACTCCACATTTTTCAGTGCCAGTGAGGTGGTTTGATAGTAAAAAAATTTTTTTTAAAAATTCACTCACGTTTGAATGGGCAAACCCTAACCTTTATAGCATGTTTCGTGGGTGAGTCCCACAACTTCTCACCCTTCATGTGTTTTAATGCCAAAGCTCTTAGCAAGGCACCAATATAACAAAGATTGTGAAAGAACAGGGCAATTTCCTGGTTTCGGTGTTTAATTGTGCATATGTGGATGTTGGAAGTTGCTGACGAACCGGATATCATCTTTCGAGGCCTGGGCTTGTTTTAATTAATACCACGTAAATTTTTTCGGCAAGTCTGTCCTTCTGTTCTAAAATGCACTGTTATACTGCACAATTAGGGAGCTCCTTTTCTCTTCAAAACGTTTTTAAGGCAATACTTAATCTTTTTTGCTGCTGTCAAGTGGTTATGTGACATTGGGTGGGGAGGGAGTGTTTTCATTGTGAAGCATAGGATATAATTATATGGGACATGCTAGGTGTAGCAATAGGTCTTTTCCTGTCACTCATTTCGTAGCAGCTCAGGGGCTTGAACACACAACTGCCTATCTTGTTTTCCCTCTGTGTAGAAAATCTGCTTGTGGGAATGTGTAGGTAGAAAGGGCCCTGACTTTAATCACAAGTTTTCCTGGAAGATGACTCATAACTCATTAGAAAGGATGAAACTGCCCAAAATAATGAGTACAGGATTAATATTTTCCCACTAAATATCAGTTGATCTGGTGAATGCCAATCCTTACCAATTTGCTATTAGTGCTGAAGACAGCAAAGAACAGAGTCTTACCATTGCAGCAAGATTTCACCTCTTGGATTCTTTATCAAATACCAATTGTGTATAGAACTTGTTTTCAATTTCTTGGAAGTAGTTATTTCCTACACCCCGCCAAAGTCAAATCTGAATCCATCCCTTCAGTCTGGTTTCTTCATTGCACCAAAATGGTCCTAATCAAAATTACAAATGATAGCCTTTGTGACTGCCTTTGATGTACTATCTCTGTCTTGTCTGCTGCCTTTCACATGAATTAGAAAGGACTTGGATTCTATGGTGCCTTTTGTGATGTACCAAAGTGTTTTACAGCTAATGAAGTACTTTTTTAATTGTAAGTCACTGTTGTAATGTGGATAACCTGGCCTAATTCTGCACACAACAAGGCCCCACAAAATGATCCATTTTAGTGATGCTGGCTGATGGATAAATATCGGCCAGGACGCTCGGGAGAATTCCTGTGTTCTTTGAAATAGTGCCACGGGACCTTTTATACTGGCCTGAGAGCCTCGACTTATTGTACCAACCAAAAGCAGTGCTTCTCCAGTACTGCAGATGAGCATCAGCCTAGATTTTGTGCTCTAATTTGTGGTGTGGAACTGAGCTGCAGCTGACACTGTCACACCATCCTCCCCCTCTGTTGTGTAGCTCAGTGGGATTATCTTCTCTTGATTCCCCTCATCATCCAATCTAGGACAGATTATCCCCAGCAATGGCTCCTCTTCCTGACATGCACTTTTACCTCTGGAGCCCCCAAAGATCCAACCTTGTGCAAGGAAATAGTTAATCTGTCTTTGTTTATTAATGTTGTGCTATTATTGAATTCTCATTATATTGTAGCAATGTTAACTTTTAACCTTTGCATTTTAAACTGGGACATACAAGTCAATTTAAAGAACTAATGGGCTATTGGACCAGGGTTGATGCTGCAGCAATGGTCAGCTTCAGGATGAAGTAATAATTAAAGACAAGCTATCGCATTGTGAATCATTTGTGTGGGGAAGCATTTAGTTCTGCAAAGGAAATATCTGAGTACACATCCTTTTTAATTGGCACGATTGATACAGAAACAAAGACCAACTTGATTATAAGGTTTCACTTGATAGAATAGCAATTGTATAGAATGAGAATGAAACTAAGGGAGTTATGCTTTTTAATGAAAAGCTGCTTTAGTAAGGAAAGCTAAAGTTACATATAGGCAATAAGTCCATTAAGTTTCACATTTTTGGTGTTGTACTTTTACTTTTATATGATTATGTAATGTACAATTGTGTGGATGATCATGTGCAGCGAGTGGTTGAGATGTATAAAAACTGTTTAACCGTGTTCATATTTTGATTTGTGAAAGCTTAAGATACCAATCTTAGAACTTTGCCTCAGAATGCCCAATCAACCATCATCATGCACCTTTAAGTGCATGTTGAAGTACTTTACTGCACTTAATAAATCTGAGACCTGATTTTCATGCTAAAGAAGTTTATTGATTCAAGGAGTAAATTACAAGCAAGACCTGGCTGACTTCCTCATCTACATGCTGTCCTTTGGTGATATGGCCCTCCAATGAGTTCACCTTTCACATGTGCTGACAACATCCAATTCTACATCTCCACCATCTCACTTGATCCCTCTACTTCTTCAGCCTGCTTGTCTGATAGCTAATCTTGGATGAGCCACAATTTCCTCCAGTAGTGTATTTTTAAGACTGAAGCCAAAGGTCTTTGTCATATATTTCAACTCTTTCTTGGACTCGAACTCAAGTTCTGTCGAAGGGTCATGAGGACTCGAAACGTCAATTCTTTTCTTCTCTGCCGATGCTGCCAGACCTGCTGAGTTTTTCCAGGTAATTCTGTTTTTGTTTTGGATTTCCAGCATCCGCAGTATTTTTGTTTTTATATTATTATTATCTATATTATTATTATTTTGGTCTTTGTCTTTGGTCTGCATGTAAAACTTTGTACCCTTTCCGCAGATTCCTCTTCTGATAACTCTGAAGTTGAGCCAGAGGGTTAAGAATCTCAGAGAATTTCTAATCCCCATAGGTGCTATCATAAAGATGGTCTACTTTCACTTCCAAAATTTTAGTTCAACATCTGAAACCCTCATTTCTGTCTTTCTCACGTTCACCTGTGATAACTCCAATGCTCTCGTGGCCAGTCTGTCACACTTTACATTTCATAATCTTGAGCTCAGCTATCTGTATCTTGTCTAACCAAGTTCTATGCATTCATCATTCCATTCCTGCTGATGGCTATCTCCCAGTGTCTCAAATTGAAATGCGCTCCTGTTCTAAATTGCCTCATGGCCTTACTTCTCCCTATCTCATTTATCTCTTCCATTCCCTACAAAGGAGAAGCCACCAACTTCTGAGTATCCCATTCACATTCTAGTCTTTTGTGAAACCATCCCTTCACCCTAACATTGGCAGCTTTGCCTTCAGCTTGGCGAGTCCCGGACTCTGGCATTTCCTCAAAATCACTTCACCTTTCCATCTCCCTATGTTCTGTTATGATCCTCCTTTAAAATACACCTTTTTGCCCAAACATCAGGTTCCTCCTAATATCACCTTGGTTTTTTTTCTTACACCTCTAAAGTGTCCAAGGATATTTTTCTTTTAAAGGCACCGTACAAATGCAAGTTGTTGTCACAGCCAGATCTTTCATCGTAAAATGATTTATTACATTTACTCAATCTTAACGCATTCTCTTAAATGAGCTTCATCATTCTGTATTTGAAGGAGTTGAGAAACAGCTTTGCGTCACACCAGGTCTAGGAACTTGTAGCTGTAATTGCCTTTCCACCATGCCCTAAAAAGGTAGATCTGAAAAATTTTGCTTGCAATGCTAAATTGAGGTGTGGTATGTGTAGGATGTGCAACTGCAGAAACTCAGCACAATAAGATTTATGGGATTAAAGAATCAAATTTCAGTTGTTTTTTGTTTGTGCTTCACCATGCTCACTGCTGAACTGTAAGATCCATATTGTGGAATGAGAAAAATGCTTGTGCCTGTTCAAATCTTAGATTTGGTTTTAGACAGGGCTACTAAATAATCCTTTGCACAAGATTAATGTGTTGAGACCACTTTAGAAAGTTTTCACTTATGTTTGGATTATTCACTGGATACTTGACTGAAGTCAGCAAACATTTCCTAATGTTCATTTGTTCTTTGGATATTGTGAGGCTGGCAAGGGGGCATTTATTGCCCATCCTGTGGTGCTCTGAGAAGCTGGTGCTGAGCCTTCCCCTTGAACTGCTGCTGCCCTTGTGGTGATCATGTTCCCACAGTAATATTGGGTTGTGAATTCTAGGATACTGTTGCAGTGATGTTAAAAGAATAGCGATACAGATGCAACTCAGGAATGAGGATGACTTAGAAGGCTTTGAAGGACATGTTACCGGAACATTGCTACTGCTATTCTTGGTGGAAGTTGTGACGAAAGGAGCTGCAATTGAAGTAATCTTGGTGAGACCCTGCAGGTCTTGTCTTTTCTAGCCACAGTGTTAGGTGGTTTGTAGGAGTTGATTGAGTCTAGTAGAATGGAGGAGCCACCAAAGAGCAACTATTCACCAATAACCAGACCATTGTTGAGTTTGTTCCAGCAGAACCACACTGCTCCAGACCTCATTAGCAGCCTTAATCTAAACATGGAGCAGCTTGACTAGACCTGAATCAGCTGGATGCCTGTCTGGTAATGTTGGGGAATGTGCATGCACGTAATTTCTTTTGGCAAATTGAAGGTTATAATACTTAAGGCTATATTTGGACAGCCAACTTGGTGTGTCATGTGGTCTGTCATTTTGCAATCTTATTACATTGATGCTCTGAACTCACTAAATGTGTTTAGCACTATTTGTGCCCAGTGGGAGAAACCAAAACCCAACAAAACAGAGTTTACATTGCTATTGGTTCTGAGGAGAGCGTTGTCTTCACCCTGAACGTTGATGACTGCAGGAAGCCTATGTGTTTGCAATTGACAGCATACCCATTGTGTGAAAGCACTTACAAACCAGCTCTTCTATGACTTAAAATGGTATATATGCATCCAGCAATGTGGAGAGACTGTATTTTTATTCTCCTTCCCCACTACCACCCCACCACCACCACCACCCCATCTTCACTCTTAGCTTTATTCTAAGGCTGAGCTTTACACAATATATATTCCCTTAAATAAATTGCTCAGCTGGTAGTTCAGCAGTTTCGTTCAATTAACTTGTCTTTTATTTTTAAAACGCTGTTTCAGTATGTCGGATTATTAATGTTCATATACATTTCATCTATTCATAATATGAAAACAGATGCAGTTGCACTGTGTGACACTGCCCATGTAAGAAAACAGCTTGAATGTCAACATCTTCAGTAACTTGCATTCATATAGCATCGTTATCATAGAAAAATGTCCCAAGGTTGCCACCGAGCCAAAGGAGTCTTAGCAGGAGGTGACCAACAGCTTTGCTAGCGTTGGATTTTAAGGATGATCTTGGGGAGTGCATCCTAGTGTTGACTTTAACAGTGTTAGATTTTGTACCCTTGAAGGAACATATTCCTCTTTAGCAAAATAGCAATGCATTGTATTGAGTATGTTACAATGTTTTTACCCTTAAAACAGTTCATCTTCAGACTTACCATGAGCAGTGGCCCAAAATCAGACCAATGCGAAATGACTTTAAAATGAAACTTGCAGTGCTAATTAAGAATATAGGCTCCATTAAATGACCAATGGTAAAACAAAACAAAATAAAACAAAGCAATGTAAAGCAGGGACTTGCTGTATTTATCGAGCAACAGGAGAGCTGCTATTTATTAATCTGTCTACAATATCTTGTATATCCATCAGTGCTGTTAAATTTATCACCAATATCATATGGTTTTTGGGGCTAATTTCTTTTTAAAACACTACCAGTGTGGGTAAAGTCCACCACCATGCAACTATGGATGGCATGGGGCCAGGAGCATAACTGCAGTATGTATATGAAGATGATTACACCCCATTAAAATATCTGTTAATTATAAAATACATACTGATTAATCTGATCAGTTTACACATGGAACTTTGCATAGCTATCATTCAATGTATTTTGAGATCAGCTTCATCAACTTAACTAGAAGGAACGCTGAACAGCCATTTCCCTTCCTCTTTAAAATCCTGTAAGCTTGTTAGTTTGCTAAAATATGAAAATTTGACTAAGCTTAAAAGAACTAAGATTTTTGGCCATTTGCAAGCAAATGATCTGATTGGAATTAGAAGTGTCAAGCCAAACATGAAGATTTTATTGCAGCCAGACGAAGGAAAACTCAGTTGTTCTGTTGACAGCCACGGTATGATTTTTGTTTCATGCAGTGAGAAACTGATCTGCAGAGTTCTCAGATGAAAATAGGTTGGTGATGAACAGATTGTGTAGTGTCAACTTAAATGACTGCATAATTTTTGCGTGGTCACTTGCTGTAGATTTTAGAAGCGGTAGTTCAAGTGTGAACTATGTGGAAGTTTAGAAGCTTGGTGTTGGGGTTTTGACAACCACACAAAGATGCTGTCATACAAGCACCCTCTTCACTAAAGCGGACAAATTGCATTTTGTTGGCTTACGGAAATGGAGGATTAATGAAATGTTTACTTTTTTTCATAAAAGTAACTGCAGCGCTCAACAGCAGATACCCTTATAAATGTGGAGATAGAGACAAATTCTGTTTACTTTTAAAATATTTTCTTAATTTTGGGATTTATCCAAAGCATTTTTGACAGGGGTTCATTGATTTGGTGGTGTGAAAGTGGACTTCGCCAAAGTCATTAAAATTCTAAGATGTTGAATTTGGGCAGAGGAATTGCTCATTTGCTTGTTCAGTGGAATAAATGTTGGCTTCAAGAGTTGAATCTATCGAGCAACCTTTCACCCCATCATTTTGATTCAAAAAGAAAACTGTTCTTTATATATAAAGAGTTTAGAAATTGCCATATAAAATAGTTTTATTGAGATTCTCTGTCCTTCAGCTCATTTTACAAGGACTCCAAGTTAGACTTTTCAAAATTTGTCATTCTCTGCAAATTTCTCTTCTAGTGAAGGACCAGAATATACAGGTTGCTATTTCTTACTTGTGTGAGCAGCACACTTCTTTATAAGTTATTTTTTTCCACCTTACACATCATCTGAAATTGACAAAGTTGGACTTCTCCATTGCTGCTTTGAAGCTAGCAGCTAGAATTTTTACACCATTGTTATTGCTTGATGTTATGTTGGCTGAGAGCCCATTCCCATGTAGGCATGACCATTTGCATTGCTTATTGTACTGCTTGATTTTATAGTTGCATTAAAGCGAGATGTTTTTATCTGAGCACTGTTGATACTGTGATCCAGTTTGTGCTAACCTAAAGGCAACACACCTACTGGTATGGTGGCAGCACTGGAACCTTTTCACATTTCTCATTAAAGGAAATTGGTGAGTTTATGCAGCACCTACACATGGATATTGGCCTTTTCTTAGTCCACAGTATTACAGTGCAATAACAGTGGAAACTGTGGCAGCTACTCATCCAGGCACCAAAATAGTGATGCTAGGAAAGATCAAGGCAGTCAATTCATTTGATCGTTGGTGTCAGAATCTAATCTACACTTCTTGACCTTTTTCCCCATCCTGATTGATGGTTTCATCAATCTGTGGATACAGAGACACAGAAGGTGATGGGATGTCTGCAGGACTCACTGCTCAACAAGAGGTGAACTTACTGGACCTGATCCTAGGGCAGGTAGTGAATTACTTATATCATGCAGCTCTAGTTAATGCATCGGCCTCATTTGTTTCAATATGGCAGACCATCTGCCTGCATTATGGTTTCCAGGCCACAGGTGCCCACCACTTAGACCTAGCTCATTTCAAAATGCAATCAGATGAAAGGCATGAGGATCAACATCTGATGGCCTCCTTTTAAATAACCTCCTGCTGAAAGATGAGCTCAGTCATCATGGTTTATCTCTTGACGAAGATGAAGAGATGTGATCTTCAATAGAGAAGGTAGTGATCCCATTCGCCCTAGCCTACCATGTTTAGTGAAGCAAAGATACAGCACTGAGCTCAAGTCTCACAACCTGGCATCCGTAGAGCCAGTGATCTCCCAAGCCTTGGGTTCACTGTTAGCTGAGACTTATGCATTTACTGATGACTAGGCTAACCGCGCTGCAACTTCCTCCTTCCAGAAGCACCAGTTTCACCTTCTCCTAACAAGACCAGGCCCCCTCACTCCATTCATTCTCGCACATGACAGGTCATGCTTATTATGTAAGCAAGTGGGTCAACCAGATAAACATTTCCTCCAGGTAGTGTAATTTTCTGCCAGATCAAGATTGGCAGTATTGGGCTAAAGCTCATAAGATAGCCTGGATGATGATATCGCAAATGCTTTTTTAGACAAAGGGGTTGAAGAACCTGCTGATGTTTTGCTAGAATTGGCTGCACTCTATACACAGATTTGTCACTCATCCTACTTTGACACATTCTTTGAGCACCATGCTGTTTGAGTGACCGTTGACAGTGGAGCCACTGGCAACATGATCCATGCTTCTACAGCTATGAAACTGTCCCCCAGTCAAGAGTTCATCCCAGTCTGCTAACTTGGCTGATGGTTTGTCAGCTTTGTTAGTGAAACACATTTCTCCCTGCCCAGAGATGATCACAGCCTTACTTTCAAAGGCCAGTTCCTGGAGAACCTTGATGTCGAGGTACTTGCAGGTGTTATGATTCCGGTTAAAAACCAGTAATGTTCCTTCTTGGAATTCCGAAAACCCAGGTATGAAACCGCAAGGTTCACTACTTAAAACAATTTTTACTGCATAAAATTCAAAGAACCTGAATGCTAATAACTACACTTTATTTTAAATAGTCAGACTGGCCAAGTGCCTAGTGCTAATTGGTGACTCCATCACCTATGTTTGTGGACCTCATGCTTCCTCTGGCCCATGCAGAGTGAGAGAAGCCAATTTGGCTAGGGGATTTCATCGAGGTCACCCTAACGGATAATCTTTCAGACCTCAGGGCAGTTGCAATTGAACCGCCCTCCCTTCAGGACCAAAGTGCATCAAGCCACTCAGACTTGGCTTCGACCATGTATTTTGACCAGTGTCGTTGACCAGATTTGCATCGCAGCCCTTTCCTGTGAACTGTAAGTCCTAGCTTGCAATGAGCATTATGCTCATTGATATGACCTGTCTTCAACCCCAACAACCAAGATTCTCCGGCTTCTCAGGACGACATGATACAGCTGCTTACAAAGCAACACAAGCGTAAGCAACAACTATTTTCAAAGTCTGTTCTTGTGGATCCAGACCTCACCCAGCCTGAGCGCATGTGGTCAGTTTCAGACACTTTCAGGAGTATGATTATCTTTGACCCAGCATTCCCAGGTTACAATGGCAAAGCTAAAGCCTGCAGGGGTAATGTCAACATGGGACCTGTACAACCTCCACACTGCAAGTGTTGCCTTCCCCAGTGTGCCTGAGAGAAACTGATTGAGTTGCAACAAAGATTTGATGACCTTGAAGTCTTTACTTGACCTGAAGATGTAGGGATCATTGAGGCATACTTTAACCCATCATTTCTTGTGAATAAATCACAGTTTTTGACACAGCATTTGTTGATGGGCACTACAGTAAGCCACAACCTTCACTCATGCTACATGTTGACTCAGCCTTACGCAAGACTGCCCACTGGAAACACATCACTGCAACAGATCTGACCAGTGCTTTTTACAAGATTCATTAGAGCTAGTTTGCATGAACAACTGTGGAGTTGTCACCCTACAGAGGTACTCGTGTTTGCTCTTGATCTACCATTGGCATGCCTGGAACTGGAACTGCCCTTGAAGAATTGACATGCCGTGGCCTTCTAGAGGGCGTAATCGTCAAACTTGCAGATGACCTCTACTGTGGTGATAACAGTCCTGAAGAACTACTTCACAACTGGCAACATGTACCACGTGCCCAGTCACAATGTGACCTGTGCCTGTCTGCCTAAAACTCACCTGACCTAAGACTATAACTATTCTGGGATGGATTTGATGTCCGAACATGATGCAAGCTAACTCACACTATGCGGCCACCCAGTCTGCTTGCTGCCTACGGAGAATGGTGTCATGAAATCTTTTGTTGGAGCTTATAAGATGCTTTCGAGAGTCCTTTCTCTGTGCCTCATATACAGCCTTCTTGGATACTGTTACTGCTGGATCAAGTGAGCAGATGATCTCCATGCAAGTTTCCAAATGGCACCATCTGCTCTTTCATAAGTTAAAACCATTGCCTTTCCTTGCCCAGATCAACTCTGGATTGTTACTGTTAAGAAACATGGCGTGGCATTGCATTCACCTTGTATGTGACCTGTGGTGTTAGACTCAAACATGCTGGTTTCATGGTTGTCAAATCACCTGGGTGCCATTGAAATTGCTGTCCATTTCGGACCATATATTGTGCAGTTTAAGCACAGGCCTTGTGCCCTCACAGACAGCAAACCTTGTGTACAGCCTTTGAGAAACTGCTGTTCTGACTTTTCACTTAAATTCACCCAGTTGCTTATTGTGCGCACTTAAAGGAACACAAAATGATCTCTGAATGATTATGCCCATTTTAACCTATGTTTATTCATTCATGGGATGAGTATTGCTGGCAAGGCCAGCATTGATTGCTCATCCCTAATTGTCCTAGAGTGTTTGTCCCCTGCTTGCTTGTACCCTGTAGTAATATGGCTGAGAGTGTAACCTTGGTTTTGAGGATTTTCATGCTGAAATTGTCTTTTTCAAAGTTGAGCTTCCTTAACAAACTGTTATAACCTTTTACAGCCTTAATCCAAGCTATCGCTTTTCTGTAGTAAGTTCAGCATTGGTTAATTTGGATGGCTTTTAATAGTGCCCTTCACCCAAAGTCTAAATTGTGTAGCACATTTTTGCTTGATCTATACTGTAGAGAAGATAACTAGTGTGGTTCTTCCTTATTCACTTCCGGCAGAGTAAAACACTACTGTTATCTTGGAGGTGGCTGGTATTTCTCAACATGAAGTTTACCAAACTTACCCAGCACTACATTCCTGGGCAGCAATGTTGTGACTTGGTTTCCACTTGTTTCTCACGTTTTCCTCTAGTCTTGTTGGCTTTACAAACTCTATAATATTCTAGCTCATCAGTTTAAAAGCAGCATAGAGTTCCTACTCTGCACAAAAAAAGGCAGCTTTGACTTTGGAACTGTATCCCCTTAGTGCAGTAAACTGTGATGGAAATATTTCACTGGTGCTTGAAATTTCAAAATTAGGCCAAGATAAACCGGTGAGGTCTATTGAGCTTTCAATAAAGCTCTGAAGTGAAATTTGTAGAAAGCTCGTGCAGAGGTTGCCTGCTTTTCACTGGTAGGCTGATGTTAAGAGTTAAACTTTTAAAAAGTAGAATTGAATATAGAGCTAAATATTTTTTTCTGCCCAGGAAAGTTGGCTCTTTTTGCCAAACCAGCTGGTCTCAAGTTTAGGGTGATTTGTATGGCTGTTGGGGCTTGATTTCTTTTTATCCAAGAAATTGACAGAAACCTAGCCCATCAAATCCTTAAATTGGCAATCTGTCATGGACAAGGTTCTTGAGCAGATGAGGCTAGGTAGCAGAAAAGGAAATTGACCGTTATGCAAATAGAACTGAACAGTGCTTTGTGCAATACATCTGCTTCAAGTTTGTTTTACACAGTGGAGTTTAGCAGGAGCACTAAGTATTGAGACTGGCAAGAAATCAAATGTTTAATTACTTAACATTCAAAAGCCTGCTCAGTTAGTGGCCATTTTTTTTTTTATAGTGTGGTAAAGTAGAAAAGATGATTTGTGGATCAATTAGAGCAGCCTCCAAATTCTCAGCATCAACTGTATGTTGCTTTCTGAGCTTGTGGGTCCAGAACTCACAATGATCTTCCCCAAAAGGATAAAGCCAGCAACTACAGACCAGTCAGTTTCACTACAGTGAAAGGGAAACTTCTAGAAACTATAATTTGGGACAAAATCAATAGTCACTTAGACAAGTGCGGGATAATTACAGAAAGCCAGCATGGATTCATTAAGGGAAAATCATGTTTAACTAACTTGCTGGAGTTTTTTTTAAGAGGATTTTCAAAAGACATTTGATGCAGTGCCTCATAAGACTGGAGCAAAATTCAGGTCATGGAAAGTAGGCATTTGGATGAGAAATTGGCTGAATGACAGGAAACAGAGCAGTGATGAATGGTTGCTTTTCAGACTAGAGGAAGGTTTGTAGTAGCGTTCTCCAGGGGTTAGTGTTAGGACCCTTGCTCTTCCTGATATATTCAGGGCATGATTTCAAAATTTGCAGATGATACAAAGATTGGAAATGCTGTCAACTGTGATGAGGATAGTTGTGAACTTCAAAAGGACATAGACATGTTGGTGGATTGGGCAGACAAGTGGCAAATTAAGTTCAGTGCAGAGAAGTATGATTCATTTTGGCAGGAAGAACATGGTGAGACAGTATAAAATAAAGGGAAAAACTCTAAAGGTGGTGCAGGAGCAGAGGGACCTCGGTGTATATTAGTCATTGAAGATGGCAGGGCATGTTGAGAGAGCAGTTAATTAAACATATAGTATGTTAGACTTTATTAATAAGGGCATTGAGTACAAGAGTAAGGAGGTCTTGTTGTATAAGACACTAGTTAGGCTTCATCTGGACTACTACATTCAGTTCTGGGCACCATACTTGAAGGATGTGAAGACATTGGAAAGAATACAGAGGAGATCCAGGGGTAAAGAACTGTAGCTGTGAGAATAGATTGGAGAGGTTAAGATTGTTTTCCTTGGAGAAAAGAATGAGACTTGATAGATGTATTTCAAGATCCTGAGGGGTATGGACAGGTAAATAGTGAGAAGCTGTTCCCACTTGAGGGCATTAAGAATTAGAGGGCATAGATTCAAAATAATTGGTGAAAGGAGGAAATTTTTTTTTCACCCAGAGGGTGGTTGGAGTCTGCAACAAACGTCCTGGGAGGGTGATGGAGGCAGGTTTGATCCAGGTATTTGAAAGGGAATTGGATTGCTATCTGGAAAGAGAACATGCAAAGTTATGGGGAAAAGGCATGGGAGTGGCGGCTAAGTAGATGCCCTTTCAGAGAGCCAGTGCAGACTTGTTGGGCCGAATGGCCTCCTGCAGTGTAAAGATTGTGAGATTCTGTGAAAATTGGAAACAAATTAATTAAGCCTCAAAATAAAGAGCTACTTTGAGATTTTTGTCACATTTGTTGACCAGTTCCCTCTGGGTCTTGTCCAAGAACCATAAACTCAGCAGAATGTGCCTTGAAATGTATTGGATTCTTCAAAATTCAGAGTCCTCCAATCTTCAGATCCTCTGTTCCCTCCCTTTTTACTTTATAGTAGTGCCAACGATGACCTTTGTGTGCCACATATCCTTATTGTTTTTTCTGCTATCACCTGCATAGAGATATGTAGATCTCATTGCTCAAAGGATGAAATCTGGCTCCATATTTTTAACTGGAGACTTGACAGTCGAGCTCCTTTCACATGTAGGGCTCTAGACAAATTGTTGGAGTGTTGTCATTTATGAAATTATTATGCATCTGTAGTCAAAGGCACTCCTGTAATGTAGTTATCTTTAGTTAAGCTGGAATCTGTCTTGCTGTGTCTCTGTGCTCAAAGGCATGGACTGGTAACCTAATTGAGTTTAACTAAATTTTAACCAAAATCCTGCATTTATTCTGCTATATTTGTGTATACTTGGTGAGGGTGTGAGTAGTTGTTTGAGGTTCCCATCTTTCTAGTGTGGTAAATGGGACCAGCAAGTTGCTTTAGTCTTTTCCCTGTAGTTCCATCTGATGAGTGCCATGTACTAAGTTTCTGTTCAAATGTTAATTTTCTTCTTGAATTCTTAATTGTCCCTCTGAGAAAATGGTGGATTCCTAATCCCTCTTGAAATTAAGTTCATTTTCCTGAAGCTGATCAATTCTGGTTAAGGCAGATTCACAACTCTGCATTGAGCACAATCCCATGAGGTCTTTTCTTGCAGGAGGGGTGTGGGGTGTGAAGCTGAGGAGCTTCAGAGGCTCAAAACATCTGCTGTTGCAACCTATATTCTATCTTTTTCTAAAAAAAAATATTCCCATCTCCTCTTAGCCCCCACTATACCAGCACCCAGAAATAAAACTGTATTTGAAAAGCACTCCTGATTGCAGGCTTTCGCATGATGTGAGGGAGCCTTCTGTAGGTGTTTTTTTGCTGTGATGGACTTGAAATGTGGGTATCCGTTAATAGTTTAAATGCTGAAGGTTGTTTGCTTTTGACATTGTTAACTGACTTACTGGGGACTTTTCTTGCTTTGAACATTCTGTTGAGTCAAAGGCTTAGTGATGATGACTCCTCCCATACATTCCACAGAATTTATCTCATTCATTTTGCTGGATAGATTTATTTTAATTTTGTGTGTCTGGAAGTTTTTACTCAGTTACCAGTTATCCTGTTGGACTATGTGCTTGCGTGCTGTCATAAAACTCCTATTAACTGTGTTCAAATAAGCCCTACTGAACTTTACAAAAACCTGTTTTGCCTATATCCCTAGAACGGCAGGGATCTAATGCCGTTTGCAGCATTGTGCATCTCAAGTATTATTGCTCAAGGATGTTTCTTTAATCCCCACGCAAGTACCTATGCAGAAGGAAATTGAGCAATATTTCAAAAAATTGAAAATGTACTAAAATATTGCAATAAACACCCTGGTTTGCAAGCTTCCTATCAATTAGATTCTGCTTGGTTTATATCTGGAACAAGCCATGACTCTACAAAATGGGTCAGAGGTTAATTTGTGAACACAGGTTCATGTGCATGTTTACCATGACCAACTTTTGTTTTAAAATAACCTAGGAATAGCAGTAAATTTATATTTTATATTCCATGGGTAAGCAAGCCTTGTTGTATAAGCAGTATTATTGATACAATCAGCAGGATTGGTAACCTTTAAGGGATATGGGAGCAACAATTTTTTTTATAATTAACTTCTGATTTTTAAATACTGGTTGTGCTACTCTAGCCAGCAGAGATGAATCTTTTCAAGTTGATCCTTAATGAAGTGGCCACATCAATATCTTGTATCATCACCTCTGATATAGAGACTGATCTCCTAACTGGGATTCATTTAAATG
Organism: Carcharodon carcharias; assembly: GCF_017639515.1. Taxonomy (NCBI): domain Eukaryota; kingdom Metazoa; phylum Chordata; class Chondrichthyes; order Lamniformes; family Lamnidae; genus Carcharodon; species Carcharodon carcharias. Next base: position 229,922,861 of record NC_054467.1, read on the forward strand.
TTGTACACTATTCAACTGTTCAAAAAAATAAAAGAAAACCTTCAGAAGGTTATTAGAGTTTGTACAGATAATTCCTGGCCCAAGTTTCCACTTTGTTGCAGTCCTTACTGCCACTGACTTTTGCACCATTTTTGCTTCTATGGTGTTGAATTTTTTTCTCTTTTGATTGATTTCAGCACTCAACTGAGAAACTGAATGAAAGTGGCAGCTTGTTTCCATACGAAATCGATGGTAAGTTCCTTTTGCTATTTCTCCCCAGCCACCCACTCAGTAAGAATAGCGACAGATTTCCACCAAACAGTTGAGAAACTGGCAGTTCTTTGCAGTGGCAAGAACCAAAGCACAATAACTTATGTAGGAATACGAGAGTAGGTCATGAAGCTCTTCACGGTTGCTCCACCATTCAGTTTGACCATGCTATATTTCTCAATTTTACATGCCCCTGTCCCATATCTCCTTAATATCTCCTCATAATGTGTTGCTACCTAACAAAAATCTTATCAACAACAGCTTGCATTTTTATAGCAGCTTTAACTAGTGTTAAAGCACTTACAGGAATATAATCAAACAATAGTTGACACCTGGCAAGAAAAGATATTCAAATAAGTGACTAGAACTTGCATCTTTGGCTGTGTTTTAACAAGTGTCTTAAAAGGAGGAGAGCGAGGTGGAGAAACAAGGTTTAAGAAGAGAATTCCACAGCTTAGGCCCTAGAAGGCTGAAGTCATGGTCGCTAGTGATGGTACAAGGTTACAGAATTTGTCCTCATAGTTTAGCTCTTTAAGCATTTGTATCATGGTTGTCTTATCCTCCAAAGACAATGTATCTTTGCAGAACTCCATCTGGGATCTGACCAAGGTTTTTCACAACTCAGCTCAGGCATCACCTACCACTTTTGTATTCCAGCAGTTTGAGATGAAGGCCAACATCTTATTAGCTTTTTTGATCATTTTATTTGTACTGGCTTTTCAAAAATAAAGGAATTTGATTTATTTGGCATCTTCTATGACCTCAGGATATCCCAAATCACTTTACAACCAATAAAGTACTTTTGAAGCATATTTATTTCTGTCATGTAGGAAGCCAATTTACTCACAGCAAGTTCTCTCAACCAGCAATGTAATAATGGCCAGAGAACCTTTTTGTGATGTTGATTGAGGGGTAAATTTGGCCAGGATACAGATAACTCCCCTGCTGCTTTTTGCTAATCCCATGGGATCTTTTATAGAGTGGATGACGCCTCTGTTTAATGTATCATCTGAAAGAGAGTGCAGCACTCCCTCAGTTCTCTACTAAAGCGTTGGCCTGGACTTGTGTGCTGAAGCCTCTGAAGACCCACAGCTATCTGACTCTGAGGTGCAATTATTACCAACTGAACCATGGCTGACCAGCACAGTAGTGATTTTTGTAAATAGACACCTAAATCCTTTTTTCCCTTTGTAGCTGCTAGCCTCTCAACATTAAGAAAGTATTGTCTTTCTCCAATCTAAAGTGAGTGATATTGAACTCCAAATGCCATAGTTTTGCTCACTTACTTAGCATATGTCCTTTTGTAACTTATTTCTCCCATCTACACAACTTAGTGTGCTTCTTAACTTGGTGTCATTTGCAAACTTTGTATAGCTCCCTTTCTTCATCCAAATCACATATATGAAAAGCTGAAGGCCCCCACCCTTATAGATCCCTGGAGAACAAATATCATTTTTCACATCCCGCCAATCAAAGAACAAGCTCTTTATAACCCTGCTGTCTTGAGCCTCCCAATTAATTACCCACCCATGTCACATGGTTGCTTCCAGTTCTGTATTCTCATTTTTGTCATAAACCTCTTCTACAGAACCTTATCAATGCCTTCTGGAAGTCCATATAGGTAATCCCAGACACTCCCCTTTCACTATGCCAGTGACCTCTTCAAAGAAAATTAATCTAAATGAGTCAGACATGACCTGCCCTTCAAAAATCCATGCTGTGTAGCTTTGATAAGCTGATAAAGTATTCAGTCACTCTGCCCCTGATAATAGAGCACTGCTCTCTCCTGTGGAAGACAAATTTGTTAATTTACTGTATTCTAGTTTGTAATTGAAAAAAAAAATCTTTCAAAGGGCCATGATATTTTATCATGAGTAAATGCACATTTAGAGACACAATCATGAATCTATGATGCTGAGGTTAGTGAAAACTGATTTTTAATGAACGCCATTTTTCAGTGCTAACTATATTTTCATAGATATAACAAGGGTTGTTAGCCTTATTTATATGTGAAAATCTTAATTAAATTTCTTGTTTAATACACAAATCTGAATATTTACTGTATAATTACTAAGTCCTGCATTGGACTTAGTCATTATAGTCACTTTTCCTCATGGGTGAATGTGAAATCAGAGGGTTGTGAATCTTTGGAATTCACTAAGCTGGAGTGCTGCGGATGCTCAGTTGTTGAGTATATTCAAGTCAGAGTTCGGTAGATTTTTGGATGTGGGATAGTGCAGAAGGTGGAGTTGAGGTAGAAAATTGGCCACAATTTTACTGAATGGTGGAGCAGGCTGGAAGGGCCAAATGACCTACACCTGCTCCTATTATGTCCCTATGTAGAAAATAGGCTGAATAATATGTTAAGAAACACTTTAAGAAAAATTCAACTTTAAAACAAGTGCTGTAAAAGGGTGCAGGAACTGAGGGAATTATTTTCCACAGTGAGTTGTCCTGACATGGAATGCGCTGTCTGAAAGGATGGTAGAAGCAAATTCAATAGGAACGTTCAAAAGGGTTGAAAAAAAATACTTTCAGTGCTTCTCAGATTGATCTATGAAACTTTGGCCTCTTTAATGCTTGTTTTGAAAATTCCCCTGCATTAGGAAATGGAGTTTGAAAGCATCATAGAGGGTTTTTTTGCCCTCCGTTACAAAATGGTTCTTAATATAGAAGTCTTGTTGAATGTGCTGTTTTAAATTTCATATTCATATTGCTTTGTATGTAAATGCACACGTAAATATATATACTAAATTTGCATGTGTGTGGGTGTAGCTGTGAATGGGAGTAGGAGGTGAGGTAGTCATTAACTTCGGTTGTTTGACTAATCTCAAATTTTCACCCTCAGGATTAAATGCTGAGTATTGCACTTCTTAAACATACGGCCAGTTCCCTCCTGCTTTTAGTTTTGCAAGTTCAGCTATGTTAATGAAAATAATTTAGTAGTTTATGTGCCTTCTATAAACACTCATCTGACCTTAGCTTGGAATTGTATTTGCCATTTAACATTCACCAATGTGGCTTTGCATAAATTGAGCTCCAGGAGTGGAAGTACATCCTTGGAATGCTGACTCGCTCCTGGATTCATTAACAGTCAGGTACAAATTAGCATGAGCCTTGCAATGTCCTGAACAGCACCAGTTATATGTGGGACTTGTTTTGTGTTGCTCTGCTCACACCGCTTCATCTCCTAGCTGTCCTATGGAGAGGAGTCAACTGGTTGTGTAAATAAAACTGCATATGGATTGGCTGTACTGTGTTCAGTTTTGGGTACCACACCTCATGGATATATTGACCTTGGAAGGGTAGAGCTTATTCATCAGAATGGTGTAGGGGCTTAAAACTCATGCTCCTATGTAATGGAAGGCCATATCCTCTTTCACTACTTTAGTGTACAGTATGTCATTTGTTACAGTAATGGCCTGGGAGTTGAGAATGAGTGCTCAGATGTCTATACTGAAATTTGGAAAATTGAACTGAATAAACCTGGTAATCTGAGCTGACACTAGGAAGCAAATAGTGACCATGTCCTTCAAAGTAGAGGATCTGCTTTAATTGTCTTGGTCCACACATGACTCCAGTAAGTGTAATTAAGTCTTAATCTCCTGAAATTGCTGAGCAGGTAATGTCAACGTGGTTCACTCTTAAATGCCCTCTGCACAAGGGCAATTATGGATGGGCAATAAATGCTGGCCTAGCCAGCGATGCCCACATCCCATGAATGATTTTTTTTTTTAAAAAGGCCATGCAGGTGCAAAAAATACCTTCCCAGTAAATATGAATTTGCAAGCATTATCCATGTCCTGAGAGAAAAAAAATCGTACAATGTTGGGTTGGAAGCGTGGCAACGAGTGCATTGATCATTGAGCATAAAGTGAAGTCTTTCTATTGTGAGAATTGGCTGTTCTTCATAGCAATGTTGATGCAATTCTGTTGAATGTGGCTTTGTATTGACCTGTTATTTAGGGTGTCGGTCATTGAAAAACTTGCCCCTACCTTGTCAGTGAACAGTGGGAGCAAGAAGATAGGTGGGCAAGTGTTTTCAAATGAAGATGAGGATTTAAAAGGAAGTGTAATGTTAAAAACTGGAAGACGCAAGTGAAGGGTGGCAGACAAGCAGAGATGATGCTCAAAACATTTTTTTCCTCCACTGGAAAAAGATTTTGCACTGCACGGTAACAGTTAAGAGTAATTTTTTTATTAATTCATTCATGGGATCTGGGTGTCGCTGGCTAGACCAGCATTTATTGCCTATCCCTCATTGCCTTTGTTCTGAGGGCATTTAAGAGTCAACATCATTGCTGTGAGTCTGGAGTCACACGTAGGCCAGGCAAGGGCAGCAGATTTCCTCCCCTAAAAGACATTAATGAACCAGATGGATTTTTATGATAATTGCAATGGTTTTAATATTTAAGAAACATGAGGAAGGGACAAGTGGTGAACTGCATTCGATGTAGCTGTGTCTGGTCCTGATAGCAGAGTAATGGTGTTACTGGATTAGTAATCTAGAGGCCTGGACTAATGAGGCAGAGACACAAGTTCCAAGTTTGCTGACGACACACAACTGGGCGGGGTTGTGAGGAGGAAACAAGGAAGCTTCAGGGCTATTTAGATAAGTTGTGGGCAAACATACGGCAGATGCAGTATAACGTGGATAAATGTGAAGTTATACATTTCAGTGTAAAAAACAGAAGGACAGTGTTATTTAAATGGCGATATATTGGGAAATGTGGATGTACAAAGGGATCTGGGTGCCCTTGTACACCAGTCAATGAAAGTAAATATGCAGGTACAGCAAGCAATTAGGAAGGCAAATGGTATGTTGGCATTCATTGCAAGAGGATTTGAGTTCAGAAGTAGGGATGTCTTACTGCAGCTATACAGGGCCTTGGTGAGACCGCATCTGGAGTATTGCATACAGGTTTGGTCTCCCTAGAAAAGGATATACTTGCCATGGAGCGCATCTAAGGTTCACTAGGCTGATACTGGGGATGGCAGGACTGTCGTATGAGGTTCGACTGGGCCTGTATTTCACTAGAGTTTTGAAGAATGAGAAGGGATCTAATTAAAACTAATAAAATGCTAACCGCATGAGGCAGACTGGAAACATCCACAGAGGATGTTTCCCCTGGTTGGGGAGTCTAGAACCGGGGCCATAGTCGCAGGATATGGGGCAGCCCATTTAGGACTGAGGACTGAGATGAGGAAAGGTTTCTTCACTTGGAGGGTGTCCAACCTGTGGAGTTCTCTACCACAGAAGGCTGTGGAGGCTGGGTCACTGAGTATATTCAAGAAAGAAGTTGATAATTTTTTTTGGATATTAATGGCATCAAGGGGCATGGAGAAAGCAGGAATATGGCGCTGAGATAGAGAATCCGCCATGATCATATTGAATCTCGCAGGGATGTTTCAAATCCCATTAGAATTTAAGTTTATTAAACAAATTCAGAATTTAAAAAGCTAGTACAGAACAGTGTGTCAAAACCAGCAACGTTGGCACAGGTTCCCTGCCGGAGTTTGGATCCTATCGATTTTCGGTTCGGGCAGTCAGGTTGGGTGGGTTGGGTCTAGGGTTGCTTGGATCACTCGTAGCACGAGAAAAGGTTGGTGCGCCACCACACCAAAGCAGCACCTAGCCTATTAAGCTGGTAAGTTATTTTTCTTATAATAAAAATTCATGGCAGCTTAAAATGTCTGATTTTTTTTGACATTGTCTCAAATCCTGCTATCCAAGAACTAGAAATGTACCTGTGTGCTTTTTCTGTTAAAGCCCATCTGGTTCACTAATGTCCTTTTCTTGTTTTGGCTTGTGTGACTTCTACCCCACAGTAATGTGGCTAACTCTTAACTGTCATCTGAAATGGTGTAGTGAGCCACTTAGTGATACCGAACTGTTATGTGATAGTCAATAAGCATGCACAGACTGCAGCAGTTTAAAAAGGTGGCTCACCAATGCCTTTTCGAGGACAATGAGATGGGAAATAAATGCAGGCCTTGCTAGTGATGCCCACTTCCCCTAAATGAATAATTAAAACAATAGTTAGTTGGCTCAGGGATTTGGGGGTTTCCTTGGATCTGCTGATGGTTGACATGTTAATTTCAAAAAGTGCTCCAAGGTTGACTAAATGATACATTCGGCCAGATTTAGCCTATGGTTGCAATTTGTGCAGCACTACTTTAAAGAATAAGCTGTTGCCACTTTATTTCATTTTTAAAACCTGGTTCCATTATTCTACAATGCAGGGTGGTTCAAGATTTTATTTTATAAAATTTGCTCTGCTTGGATTGAATTTCTGTCCTCTGTTCAAGCTCTGAAGTTAGGTGCACATCAGGGAAATATGTAAACTGCAAACAATTTTCTTATGCTAAATTAGGGCACATTACCTTGTATGGTGAAATAAGTGTTGTCTTGCTTGAAGTTCATCAGGGAAAGTTATATTTTGCTGTTTATAATTCTAATTTTTTTATTCGTTCATGGGATGTGGGTGTCGCTGGCTGGCCCAGCATTTATTGTCCATCCCTAATTGCCCTTGAGAACGGAGTGGCTTGTTAGGCCATTTCGGGGGGCATTTAAGAGTCAGCCATATTGCTGTGGATCTGGAGTCATATGTAGGCCAGACCAGGCAAGGACAACAGATTTCTTTCTCTAAAGGACTTTAGTGAACCAGCTGAGTTTTTACGACAATTGGCAATGGTTTCGTGGTTATTATTAGACTTTTAATTCCAGACTTTTTTATTGAATTCAAATTTCACCATCTGCCTTGGTAGGATTCAAACCTGGGTCCCCATAACATTACATGGTTCTGGCGCAGTGGTCCAGTGACAATACCACCATGTCTCCCAAATACCACAAGGTCTGCTCCAAACAGCCCAAAGTCTTGACAAATTTCTTTAACCACCCCAAACCTTGCCTTTTTCCCCCAAAAAACTGCTTAAATAATCAGCCATGTGATCTGGGGGACTCAGGTGGATAGGAGGGACAGCCCAATCATCATCATACTGCCCTTGACAGCCCTGTAATGATATCCTTGATTCCTGCATTGTCTTTCCATCATCCTAATGTGAATGCTGAATACTTTTGACTATTTTGAAGTAAAAGCAGCGGATGTATTCCATACCCAAGGCCTGACACATTATGTATCAGAGCCAGCCTAGATTTGTATGTTTTTGAAAATAGGCTGCTAGATATGTTATGAGCATGAAACAAAGTTGAGTTGAATCCTGAAAGGATTTTTCTGTCCTAATGTTTGAAAAAAAAATGTAAAAACTGACTTGTATTCAAATAGCCTTGTTCTAGAGTTTCAATACTTCATTGTGTAATAGAATATGGTGATGTGAGACTGTTTCTTTCAATAGTGTTGTATGTATGAATAGCTGAAAATATTTTTATGGATGTTTCAATTGTCTATGTTTATCTGGATAAATTGTTGACTGTTTTCACTTTCCTCTTACAGAAGAAAGTCCATGGACACTTGTAAACAGGACTTGTCCAACTAAAGCTGAGACGAACCGCAATGTGGCTTTTCCTTTTTCAACATGTACGTTTAACCATGGCCTAGCTGACCACGTTGGGTTACAATGGCAGATCAACACAAATAAAACCTCTGTCTCCGGCTGGATCAGCGAGTTGAATCTCAATGAGAACTCGAGCACTCCCTTGGCGCCCCCCACAAAACGACACTGCAGGTCTCTTTCGGAGCCTGATGAATTGTCCCGGTGCCGGTCTCCATGGAAACCCTGCAGTTCCAAGGTCTGGACTCCTGTGTCAAAGCGGCGGTGCAACAGCGGTGGCAGTGCAACCTTACAGCGCTGCAACAGCCATGGAAGTGCCACATTGCAGAGAAGCACAAGCATCAATATGCTCCAACATACCAGTAAACACACATTATCGCTCAACAACAGTATATTTAATATCACCAGCTTCAATACTTCACCAGTTCCAAGGCCCTCATCTGCCAGCAGTGGATTTGTAGACAGTAGTGAGGGAAGCACATCAAGTGTCCGTTGGAACTCTGCTGGACCATTTGATTTTAACCCAAGGCGGCGGCTGTCACTTTCACAGGAGCACATTACAGAGACAACGAATCTCTTGCCTTCAGCAAACAGCACTCCCACCTCCACACCAGAGCTGAGCCGTCGACAGGGATTGCTGCGGTGCCGCTCACAGCCTTGTGTGCTGAATGAAAGGAAATGTGGGCTAAAGCGCAGGCGGGAGGAAGATGTCAGGTGGACACGCCCCTCTTTGGACTTCCTAAAGATGACTAGGGTAAGTTGGAGAAAGTCTCTTAATAGTTCTGAAAAATTTAGTAAATGTTAATATTTTTAGTTTGTGATTAAAAAGTAGAAACAATTTATGTACAGGAGCTATGAAAGATAGTAAGGGCAACACATTTTCATCTTTGATAAAAGCAAAATACTGCAGATGTTGGAAATTTTAAGTAAAACAGAAAATGCTGGAAAAACTCAGCAGGTCTGGCAACATCTGTGGAGAGAGGAACAGAGTTAACGTTTCGAATCCATCTGACTCTTCGTCTTATGGACTCGAAATGTTAACTCTGTTTCTGTCTCCACAGATACTGCCACTCCTGCTGAGTTTTTCCAGAGTTTTCTGTTTTTATTTCAGATTTCATCTCTTTTACTAGCATAAATTTGGCCGGTCAAAAATGTTAACTTTAGTACTTGAGCCCACTTTAAAATTTTTATTTGAAGTAACTTTAGTCCTGGAGTCTTTCCATCAGGATCCATTTTATCATCAATTTACAAAGATTTTACTCTATTGTTTTTTGGCCTTTCTGCCATCCTGTTTTCTGCTTGAATATTTTATAAGTTTGGACAAACTTGTGCCAAAGAGATGAATTTTATTTATGGTGTTATTTATGAATTCACAGGTGATACAAGAAAGATTGGAAAAATGTTGAATTTACAAGCTAATAAAGTAGGGAGATTAACTATAAGTCAGAGTATCAAGTGTCAGGGGACTTGGATAGACTTTAACCATTCAGTTACCTTGGTTTGGCGATATATGCTCCATAAAGTCCTTCTGGTAGACCAGCATGAAATGAGCAGCTATTCAGCAGAATATGTACTACAGCTATGCAGGGGGAGTTACTTCTGTGTTTCTAGGTGTTGTTATTTGCCCTACACCTCACCATTCTCTGTCAGAGTTTGTACCAGAGAATTTCATATCAGACTGGGTGATGAAGAAGGAATTTCTTACAAATGGGAACAGTTCTTACCTGTTCTATTCATTGTAATGAGACCCCATCCACCATGGAGCTGATTGGAGAATAATCCAGATAGCTCATCTGCTGAGAAATTGGGGATGAGGCACAACCCCCCCTCTCCCATTTATCTTTCAATGGTGGCAGTTTTAGCATCTCCACAGTTTCCTCCAGCAGGCTCTTTGCTGCAGTACCCTGCCTGATATGAGGAGTCCGTGTATTTCAGAGGTCTGGTAGACAATTGCTTTGTTAGTCCCTTGAACCCTGTTATTATTTGCATTGTTTAATTTAATTGTACATCAACTAGTTTTGTGTGAGACATATTTAACCACATAGGAATGCATTATTCTCTAACTGAGTAGCAGAGAACTAATGCTAAAATTGCTTAATATTTGCATGTTAGCTCCTCAAATTGAGCTTGCAAGCTTTTTAGGAGAGATTTCTGCTTTTGAGCTCGACAGAAATTTACTAGTGCTTAGCTGGAATGATTTGCAATACTTGGAAAGGGAGGAAACTAAGGTTAGACTATTGAATCGACACTTGAATGTCAAGCATGCAAAAAAATTATCTTTTATCCTCGCCTATTTTCACATTCTTGAAGTAGCTGTACACATTTTTTACTCCTTTCAATGTGCAGTATTAATTGTCTGTATTAATTTTCAGGTGTCCTTGTTCTTCCCACTTATTGTTCTATAGTTCCTAAACTACCTCATAATTGGCTCCCCTCATAATTGGGTAGCAATGATAAGCTCAACCCGGCCAGTTATCATCCTTTCATCAAGCTACATGAGTACATGAGGGGGAAAGCATAGAATAGTTAAACGGAATAGAAAATACTCCTATGGAGCATGGACAATAACAAGTTGGCTGTGCTTGTTGAGTAGTTAATCGGTTGGATTGGCTGCATCTACTGTGACCAGACTCCTGTTTAAGTTGTGTGTTGAATGTATCCATTAGCCAGTATTTCAGTTCTGCATTTCAGTTGGTAGTTGTTTTTCATGAACACCTGAAAGTCTCAAGCTAACCGATGCCTGCAGGTACACTGTAACCCCTCCAGTCCAGAATGCTTGGGAGGAAGACATTTCTGGATTTATAGAATGACGTTAGAGTACCTAACCGTAAGTGTGTGAACCAGATACATGTACCTGAGGCACAAAACTTGCAAAACTAGTGTTAAGAGACGAGCGTGCTTTTTCAAATGCATTCATTTTAAAATATGGACTGATGCACTAATGTGTAATAGTTAGCAACACTCCTTGATAAATGTTTGTTATGGTTTGTATACTATGCATTGGGATTTACATTCAAAGGCACTTGCAGTTATCTCAAGTTCTTAACTAATTTATACCCTTTACTTGAGTGCTTCCCAAACTGTTTTCCAATGTGATCCCATTTTCTCCTGACACAGACACATGCTTCTCTCCCTCTGCACCACGTCCCCCCAAGCCCCGGATTTGATCTAGCTGCTGCAGCCTGCAAAGCAGACATGCCTGCGGAGGTGAAACAGGCAGACAGGAGCAGGAACATAGCAAAGTTTGAAGCCTCCACTCAGCTTCCTGACTGAGCCACATGGAAGCCTCATGGCTTCTCCCACATTCCGAATGCATCAGTTGTTGACTGAATTACACTTTACATCAAGCCATTGTTTCCAGGACTGTCACTGACCTCATCCCCTCTGGGGATCTTCCTCCCACAGCTTCCAACCTGATAGTCGCCCAACCTCGGACGGCCCGCTTCTATCTCCTACCCAAAATCCACAAACAGAACTGCCCTGGTAGACCGATCGTCTCAGCTTGCTCCTGCCCCACAGAACTCATTTCTCGTTATCTTGACTCCCTTCTCTCTCCCCTTGTCCAGTCCCTTCCCACCTATATCCGTGATTCCTCTGACACCTTACGTCACATCAACAATTTCCAATTCCCTGGCCCCAACCGCTTCCTCTTCACCATGGACGTCCAATCCCTCTACACCTCCATCCCCCACCAGGATGGTCTGAGGGCCCTTAGCTTCTTCCTCGAACAGAGGCCCGAACAATCCCCATCCACCACTACTCTCCTCCGTCTGGCTGAACTTGTTCTCACGCTGAACAATTTCTCCTTCAACTCCTCTCACTTCCTCCAAATAAAAGGTGTGGCTATGGGTACCCGCATGGGCCCCAGCTATGCCTGTCTCTTTATGGGGTATGTGGAACATTCCTTGTTGCAGTCCTACTCCGGCCCCCTTCCACAACTCTTTCTCCGGTACATCGATGATTACTTCGGTGCCGCTTCATGCTCTCGTCAGGACTTGGAAAAATTTATTAATTTTGCTTCCAATCTCCACCCCTCCATCATTTTCACGTGGTCCATCTCTGACACTTCCCTTCCCTTGCTTGACCTCTCTGTCTCAATCTCTGGTGATAGACTGTCCACCAATATCCATTACAAACCCACCGACTCCCACAGCTACCTCGACTACAGCTCCTCACACCCCGCTTCCTGTAAGGACTCCATCCCATTCTCTCGGTTCCTTCGCCTCCGTCGCATCTGTTCCGATGATGCTACCTTCAAAAACAGTTCCTCTGACATGTCCTCCTTCTTCCTTAACCGAGGTTTTCCACCGACGGTCGTTGACAGGGCCCTCAACCGTGTCCGGCCCATCTCCTGCGCATCCGCCCTCACACCTTCTCCTCCCTCCCAGAAACATGATAGGGTCCCCCTTGTCCTCACTTATCACCCCACCAGCCTCCACATTCAAAGGATCATCCTCTGCCATTTCCGCCAACTCCAGCATGATGCCACCACCAAACACATCTTCCCTTCACCCCCCCTATCGGCATTCCGTAGGGATCGCTCCCTCCGGGACACCCTGGTCCACTCCTCCATCACCCCCTACTCCTCAACCCCCTCCTATGGCACCACCCCATGCCCACGCAAAAGATGCACCAACTGCCCCTTCACTTGCTCTCTCCTCACCGTCCAAGGGCCCAAACACTCCATTCAAGTGAAGCAGCATTTCACTTGCATTTCCCCCAACTTAGTCTGCTGCATTCGTTGCTCCCAATGTGGTCTCCTTTACATTGGAGAGATCAAACGTAAACTGGGCGACCGCTTTGCAGAACACCTGCGGTCTGTCCGCAAGAATGACCCAAACCTCCCTGTCGCTTGCCATTTTAACACTCTACCCTGCTCTCTTGCCCACATGTCTGTCCTTGGCTTGCTACATTGTTCCAGTGAAGCCCAACGCAAACTGGAGGAACAACACCTCATCTTCCGACTAGGCACTTTACAGCCTTCCGGACTGAATATTGAATTCAACAACTTTAGGTCGTGAGCTCCCTCCCCCATCCCCACCCCCTTTCTGTTTCCCCCTTCCTTTTTTTTTTCCAATAAATTATATAGATTTTCCTTTACCCACCTATTTCCATTATTTAAAAAAAAAAAATTTTCTAAATCTTTTATGCTCTCCCCACCCCCACTAGAGCTATACCTTGAGTGCCCTACCATCCATTCTTAATTAGCGCATTCGTTTAGTTAATATCACCAACTTTAACTTTAACACCTATGTGTTCTTTTGTTCTATTGTTGTTGACCTCTTTTGATGATCTGCTTCTATCACTTCTTGTTTGTCCCTACAACCACACCTCCACTTCTCTCTCTCTCTTTCTCTGCCCCCCACACACACACCTTAAACCAGCTTATATTTCACCCCTTCCTGGGATTCGCCTATTTCTGTCGAAGGGTCACGAAGACTCGAAACGTCAACTCTTTTCTTCTCCGCCGATGCTGCCAGACCTGCTGAGTTTTTCCAGGTAATTCTGTTTTTGTTTTTGTTTTGGATTTCCAGCATCCGCAGTTTTTTTGTTTTTATTTATGACTATAAATGAAGGTCTCCAAAATTTGAAATGAGCCTGCCGTCCGTCACCCCAATGAGCAGAAGAGTGATGTACCAAATTGTATCAGTTTTTGTGCAGGTGGGGGGTGGAGGGGGGGGTGCGGCGCTTAATAGTGGTGACCACTAATTGTGATTTTTGACTAGTATATCTTAATCATGTAGATGACAGCTAAATGCTAGCTCCCACGGCTAAGTGTCGCTTTATGTAAATGGATAGCTTTTGTGCAATTGAAAATTGATCTACAAAATGGTACGCCTGGACATACTGTAGGAAATGTTACATTTTTTCTGATCTTGCCATATGTTTGTTGTAGGCTGTAGGTTGCTAGCTATATTTTTGGGTAAAACTACTTTTCATTGTGCCACCCTCATTGTTATCCAAGCTAGACAGATGGTATTCTGTATCAAATGAGGCCAGAACACAGGCAAAAGCCTAGTACTATCAATGCTGGAAATCTGAAATAACAGGAAATGCTGGAAATACATGGCAGGTCGGGTTGTATCTGTGAAGAGAGAAAAATTGACATTTCAACTTGATAACTTTTCATGAGAATTGGGAGGTTAGAAATGCAATGAGTTTTAAGCAGGTGAAAGGGGGAGGGTGGAAAAGAACAAGTAGGAGTCCTGTGATGGTGCAGGGGAGATTAAATGAGGCAGAGCCAAAGGGAGTGGCAAAGGGACAAGTAAAGAAACAAAAAATGCCCAGTGAGGTGTGAATGGCAGACTAATGAACAGCTGCTGTCGGAAAGCAAAAAAAGGGGAAAAAGACTAAAACTGAAACCTGAAAAGGAAACAAATGGGGGTTGGGGGGTTTTGAGGCAGAGATTACGGCCAGAAATTGTTGAACTCAATGGTGAGTCCAGAAGGCTGTAAAGTGTCTATTTGAAAGATGAGATGCTGTACCTTGAACATGTTGATCTGCAATGGAACACTGCATTGTCATTGAATCTCCCCCCGTTACCCTGCTTATCACAGACCTTTCCTTTTGTTCCTTTTCCACTCTCCCTTTCACCTGGTGAAACCTATTGCCTTTCTAATTTTTCCCAGTTCAGATGAAAGGTCATCGACCTGAAACATTAACCCTGTTTCTCTCTCTCTGCAGATGTTGCCTGACCTTCTGAGTATTTCCAGCATATCCCAGAAGACAAGGCATCTGGTTTCTATTGCATTTGAGTAGAAATAATACTTTTCTCCACTAAAATCTGCATTATAACCTTGGGTTCACTTTATTAATTCTGGTTGACCTTGGTGGTGCACTTAAATGTTGGCACAGTGTTGATTCTTGTTTTTTTTTGTCAGATTCTGCTGCATTGGTATTTTTACTGATGACTTACCGGACTTAGTGCTTTATAAGAATTACTCTGATACAGCTTAAAAAGTAACTGCACTAGTTTTCATTATTAAATGCCAAAATGTTACTTGAACCACAATAGCTCAAAGGGCAAGGTTAAACAGCAACAACAGTTGCCTTGCCCAACATCAAAGTGTAACCATTGAAGCAAAACCACAAACTATTTCTATTTTTACCTAAATGATTGTAGCTTTAAAAATTTTAATTTTGAAGCTTCAAGGTTGAGGGGAGCAGGAAATGCATACAGCATTAACCCTTGGGATCACGCCCTATCATTCATAACAGCTCCATAACACAGTAAGATTTTGGGTCGCAGAGATATGCATATGTTGTAGGAATATTAAAACAGCTCTTTAAGAAATTGGTTTTCCACTGACAGACTGCCAGAATATATCTTGGCTCAATGCTGAACAAAACAGGGCTTACTGTTGGTGTTCAAAGAGCAGCTGCTTTGCAGTGCGTCTCCCTAATTTTACTTGGTGAAAAAGATTTCCAGAAGTTAGTCAAGCAGCTGCGCAGGATGGATGTAGATAGGCAAATCATTGGTGTGAAAAGCCTTGCTTGTCTGGAATCCATTGATTTGGCGGGGGCAGCCATACTCTGGTAAGGATTTATGCCCTTATCCTTACAAAGGTTTCTTTGGCTTTTATATCCTGTTTCTCCCCTTCCTCTAAGTTGTACGCAATTTCTTTACTGAGCAGTGAAATTGGATAATCTCCAGGAATCTCCTAGTGCTATTCTCTACACAGTAACTGGGAATTGTACACAATATGACTTGACTTGACTTTTCTTCCCCCCGCGACCCCCAACTGAAATTACACATTGAGTCTTCAATCACATGCATCTGTGAACATAAAAGTTCATCGAAATGCAGAGCGGTGAATTTGCAAAACACAGATAAATTTTTATGGTCTGAATGATGCTTGCTTTTAGATTTTCAGAAGATTTAGGATGTCCAGGCTGCAGAAAGTTTTAAGGACTGTGTAGACTTCACAAATTTGAGATTGCAATTGAGAATGTGAAGAGAACAAGCATGGAAGGCATTGTTTAAATTAAAACCATTTTTAAAAAAAAATTCTCTGGATTTCAATGATAATGGCAAGGCTGCATTGATTTCCTATTCCAAGTTGCACTTAAAACGAGGTGATGGGCATTATCCTTGAACTACTGCAGTCCTTGTGATGGTCCACCCACAGTGGTGTTAAATATTGCCAGGGTATTGACCCAGTGAAAGGTAATATATATTCAACTCAGTATGCTGTGTGACTTGGTATTCCCACAACATTGCAACTCTTTTCCTTCCCGTGTTAGAGGTTACAGGGGAGGAAGATGTTATTCAATTAACCTTGATGTATTGCCAAGAACATCCTAGCACTAATAAAAGCATTAATATTAGTAATAGTGATGGAGAAAGTGAATATAAAGTCCAGTGACACAGATACTGATTAGTCAAGTTGCTCTGTATTGTTGGACCACTTGAATGTTTCTGCTGGACACACCTAGGTGAGGGTTATGTAGTCCATCACATCTTGACATTGTAGATGGAGGCTTTAGGGAGTCAGGAGGTTAATCATTTATCACAAAGTCTCAAATGGCTGGCTGTTGTAGCCATACTGTTGAAATTTCATTTGTATTTAAGCTTCTGGCCAATGAGGACACCGCAGTATATTGGGGTGTGGTGCTGTTAAAAGGGAAGATAGCTGGGCTTTCTCTTGCTCAGGATGATCATTGCCCACCACTTGTGATCTTTAAGGCCTCGACTCTTGTGGTTGAACACTCTTGCGAATATTTTAGCATTGTAACACTATTCTGCGCTTCTCCATTGTTGAGGATGAGGAAGCTCATGAATCATCCTCATTTTGGTTATCTGCTATCCCATTATCATTAACTGGATGTGGTTGGGCTCGAGAGCGATATATTGATTCTTTGATTGGAACTGCGTAACTGTTGTTATATTTGTTTAGTATGCAGCTTGCCTTGTCTAGTAACACACTAAATTGGGACAGTTGCTTTTCTTCTAGCAGGTACGCAAGCGTTAACACCATTTGCCTGCTATCGGCTGTGGACAGTAAAACCATGAAGTGTCGAGTAGAAATTGGCAGTAACCAGTTTAGCTACAAGCCGTACCTTGCTGAGGTAGGGGGGCCATCAACATCCTGAAGAGAGGAACACACTATTTTCAATGACGGAAAGACAGTGAAAACTTACAGCCTGAGCAATGGCTGGTAAATACATGTAATCCTGTCATTCTGCCACCATTTCACCATGATCCTGATAGAAACAGCGGCACTGCAGGATTGAGGCACCCAGCTCTTCAGGTGGATCGTTCATGTACAAATGGAAAGACATTTAATCAACTCCTCAATTTGCCTGAAATAGCAGAGCCTGTAAAATGGTAAGGAGAAGAATAAATAATTGAGGCAATCTCATTTTAACAAAGTGCGAAAAGCTTATTAAATTGCTTGAAATAACTGGCACATTTAATATGTTGGAAGCACCCATGGATTGCAGTGCAGGCAGCACACTTACTTGGTGCTGCTTGCTTATTTCAGCATCCAGCCAGCGCTAAGTGCTGATTGTTGGTTGAATGCATCAGGGTCCAATATTGTGATTGGCTAACATCACTTAAAGCTAGCCTGCATTTTTAAAAGGGCGGTGCAATGTGGCTGTAGCAAGTGCTGATAGTTATCAGAAAGTGAATCTGACATGGAAAACTTTGAAGAATGGCACAACATGGAAGGGTACAGGCTCCAAGATTTCCAGGCACTGCACTGGAGGCCGTGGTCTAAGAGAAGTATCCTGTATCCACAGAGGGGGCAGGAGACTCTCCAGACATATGCTCAGAACGAAGAGGCTGCAGATAGCCCTCAACGTTAATGTTGGGGTCAAGCTTCCAGCACCTGAATGCAGTGCCACAAGAAGCACAGATACCTGACACATTGGTCATGGTTAATGAATGCATCTAAAAATGCCATATCCTATCAACTGCACCACCAGTCTAAGCCACTGTCACAACCCATCACTCATCTGTCAATCAAAACCGATACCTGACATTTGTATGCACCACCTCACCCTTGCATGCTTAGCACTGCTGCTAGTCTCACACCCACATCGTGCACATAGTTGCACTATTCAACAATGACAGCTGCATAACCCAGACAGGTTGCATGACACTCACTGACATGCTGCCCCCTCATGTAGGATAAGAGATAGATGTATATCTTAAACTCCTGTGGAGGATATGACCATTATTGGGATGCCCATTTTTGTGGTCAGAGGTGGTTTGAAGCTATTGAAGATGATGAGGCCTTCATATGTAACCCTCCCCCTTAATTTGTGAGCTGCAGATCATGTAAGCATGCATCTCTTTCCCTTTCACCAGTGCCCTGCACCCCCTCTCTTAAACCTTACCCTGTTGCCTTTCTCCTTTCAGGTACCCAAGAAGTACAACCTGCCCAAGCAATGAAGAACAGCACAGAACCGCAGCACAGTGATGAGGACTGTCACTTGATTATTTCACACTCGCAGACACCAGGTCAGATACTGACATGGTAATTGAGAGGATAGCATAAAGGCAGAATGTGCATGTTGTGAGGCACCAGGCATCAGTGGCTTGTAGCCAGAGGAGGAGAGCGCAGCTACCAGCTCACCGGAGAGCAAGGTCACGCACAATGAGTTCTACTACAGAGGGCTCAGATGAACATTTCAATAAAGCTACTCTTGGAGGAGTCCAGCATCAGCTTGGCTCTGGGCTTTGAGCAGGGCTTGGAGCCCATGCTCTCCAGCATGGAAATGAAGGCCAAATCTGGTCACACACTTGTGGACCCAACCACCAAGTGTCTGGCCACTGTTGCAGTTTCCATTGTAGTGTACAGGCAGCAACCAACGTCTAAGTGCCTCAGAGGAAGCTCAGACTATTGTCATGCAAGGTCAGTTTGCTGCTGTGCAAGCCTGGACGGCTGCCATCATGGCTGCAGATTACAGTGTGCAAGAGAGGCTTGCAGGGTGTCGCAGCACTCTAACAGACTACAAGGGTTATCAACGCACTAACCCAGGCAGTGGCAATAGTTCCATTGCCAAACCTCCTTTCTCAAGGGCTGCCATTATATTAGAGTCCTTGTTGCCCATCAACCAGCCAGCCCAGATTGTTACCAATGATACTGAGATGGCGCAGTCAGCAACTAGGCCTTGTTCAGCCTAGAGCTGCTTGAGAATGTCCTACAAGGGCATCTGTATTTGTCCCCACTAAAAGTAGGCAGCTTTTCAACAGCAGTACTGCAACCATTGGGGGTAGCACTGTGAAGGTGCACAAGGATAGGCAAATGCACATGAGAGGGGCAAGATTAGTTGACTTTTCTATGCAATATAACATGATTTTCATGCAGGAATTTGGTTTGGCATGTTGATTTTGTGGTGGCTTTTATTATAGCATTGTGGCCAAGTGGCTGTTGTGATGATCAATGACATGTGGAAGTTCACAGGATCACAGTGCAGAAGAGGCCCTTTGGCCTATCGAATCTGCACTGACACGTGAGAAACACCTGACCTAACTACCTAATCCCATTTACCAGCTAAGTGCCATAGCATTGAATGTTATGACAGGCCAAGTGCTCGTCCAAGTACTTTTTAAAGGATGTGAGGCAACCTGCCTCCACCACCCTGCCAGGCAGCGCATTCCAGACCGTCACCACCCTCTGGGTAAAAAAGTTTTTCCTCACATCCCCCCCTAAACCACCTGTCCCTCACCTTGAACTTAAGCCCCCTTGTGACTGACCCTTCAACTAATGGGAACAGCTGCTCCATGTCCACCCTGAGCATGCCCCTCATAATCTTGTACACCCCGGTCAGGTCGCCCCTCAGTTTTTTCTCTGCTCCAACAAAAACAACCCAAGTCTATCCAACCTCTCTTCATAACTTAAATGTTTCATCCCAGGCTACACCCTGGTGAATCTCCTCTGCATCCCCTCCAGTGCAGTCACACACTTCTTAAATGTGGCGACCAGAACTGCACACACTACTCTAGCTGTGGCCTCACCAAGGTTCTATACAACTCCAACATGACCTCCCTACTTTGGTAATCTATGCCTCGATTGATAAAGGCAAGTGTCCCATATTCCTTTTTCACCACTCCACTAACATGTCCCTCTGCCTTCAGAGATCTATGGACACACGCCAAGGCCCCCTTTGTACCTCAGAACTTCCTAGTGCCATGCTGTTCATTGAATACTTCCTTGTCAAATTACCCCTTCCAAAGTGTATCCCCTCACACTTTTCAGGGTTAAATTCCATGTTAAAGTGTAGCATTGCTGATGAGTAGGGAATTGGGGTTGTGGTTGCTGTTATCGCACTCAGATCTATTGGTCATGGACAGTGCGTCCTGAAAGGTGCTGTTTAGGTTGCCTGCCCCTGCTCCTCAGCTGCTTGTGTACAGCTGACAGTTGAGCGAGGCTGTGCAGCTTGCAACAGACTGCTACTTGACATACACTCTGCCGAGTATTGCAGAGCTCCACCAGGAAGGGTTGTTTTGTGTGGCAACATGACTCTTCATTTTGCACACGTGTGAGAGTTGTGAACATATGAATTAAGAGTGGGAGTAGACCATTCAGCCCTTCAAGCCTGCTCCACCATTCAATAAGATCGCGGTTGATCTGATTTTAACCTCATATTCCTGCCTACCCCCAATAATCGATCTACTTCTGCCTTAAAGATATTCAAGGATTCTGTCTCAACCGCTTTTTGAGGAAGAGTTCTAAAATCTGTCAAACCTAAACTTTTTTCCTCATTTCTGTCCTAACTGAACAATCCCTCAATTTGAAATGGTGGCTCCGAGTTCTAGACTTCCCACAGGAGGAAATATCCTTCCCACATTCACCCTGTCAAGTCCCCCCAGGATCATGTGTGTTTCAATCAAGTCGCCTCTTACTCTTCTAAATGTGCAATGGAGTCATCAGCTGTGTGGGAAGATGATGACTTTCGGCCAGTAAACCACCCTTTGGTTTGTCATGGTGGCTGAAATGCAACTGGCATGTGGACTGCTGCAAAGTGAATAACTGCTGCCAGGATACCGGATGTTGACCTGCGAGCTTTTCTGTGTGATCTCACACCAGCTGGACATGGAGGGAGTGAATTCTTTTCATCTCCCTGTTTTGGACATAGTTGATATGCAGCGCCCACCAAGTGATAGGCATACAATCTATTGCAGCCTGCATGGTGGGGAAGCAATCCTAGCGAAGCCATGTGCTGGTTGCACCTGCTGTACTCTGACAAGAGTTAGTCTTATTAAATAGTGCCTCAGTGATTTCTTTTACACAACAATGGACAGCAAACAGTGATATATTACGAATACCTCCAGCTCCAGTCTGGAAGGAGCCAGGCACATAAGTTCATCACCACAGTTACCTTCACAGCTGCAGGCGGTGTGGTCCTTTTCCTGCTCTGAGGTTGCAATTGTGGCCACAGCAAGTGGTAGATTTCAGTGCCAATGCTCTTACTGAAGTGCAGACCTCTATCACTTTCCTCACTAAGGTTCAGGTAGGAGAACTTCCCTGAACAAAGCAAAATACTGCAAATGCTGGAAACCTGAAATAAAAACAGTAAAATGCTGGAAATTTTCAAGCTTGGAAGCATCTGTGGAGAGAGAAATTTCATGTTTCAGGTTCATGACCATTCATCAGAATGGAAAAATGTTAGATGTAACAAGTTTAAAGCAAGTACAGAGACAGGGAATGGAGGTAAAGAACAAAAGAGAAGGTCTGTATAGGGTGGAAGGCAGGAGAAAGGGGGTCAAAACATAATGTGCCTCAGAAGTGTAAGTGGCGAAAATGCAGAATCATTACCAACCAACAATTGCCAAACAAACGAATTGCTGTTCCTTGAGCTTACACTCCTCTAATGAAGCTCTATGTAAGAGGCCGAGGATGGAAGGCAGTGCAGGATTGGAGTGGAGAATGAAAATAATAGGTGACTGGAAGCTCAGGGTCACACATGTGAATTGAATGAACTCCCCTGGCAGATATTGACTCCTGCTGAGACCTGTTCTCCCCATCCTCTTCCTCCTTCAGCCTCTGTGTGTTCTGCAAGTCTTCCCTATTGCAAGGGGATTGCCTACTCATGTTTCCATCACAGGGAGCAACTGGCTTGTGCAGAAGCAAAAAAAAATTTTCTGCTGCTACCCCACTCCCTGTAGACATTCGCAACTTGAAACATCAATACAAAGCACCAAACATTTGTGGAATCAAAGCAGCAGCCAGAAGAAATCAACCAGCAATTAACCTGAAAGTTAATCTCGTTATATTGTACTAGTGGAGAGGTTCCTTCAGCTGCTGAATGTGTTCATCTGTTAAGGTTGGTTTACAAAGGGCATTAGCTGGCGTGTTGAGTTTTAAAATGGCTCTGCTGGCATCAAATTAATGTTGCATGTTGATTAAAGTCATGATCTGCCTGCTGTGAGGCTATTCACTGTGCATGTAGTAACGTCTCGCCACTAAGGCATCAAATGCGATTTGTCCCAAAAATTTGTACAGCACATAGACTATTTTGGAGCTGTAAGGGCAGTTGTAGAGCCCAAAAGACAGGTGCAATCAATCTCATTTTCTCACTCATTGTTCTCAAGAACCATGCAATGGTCACTCATCTTTTGGTGCTGTGGCAGCAGACAATGTATCAGAACCTCAACCTACATGCAGATTTATAAATTGAGCAAAGGTATTGGCTTTACATCAGAAGTTCAGTTGTAGAAGTGATTAACAAATTGGATTAACCAAAGCATTTAATGTTTGGTGCATAATTGGACCACAGATTGTAGCTTAAATAAGGCAAAATTTTTGAATTTATTTTCTTAAGGCTCCCAGTGGAAGCCTTTCTGGAATTTATAGAGGGCCCAGGAGAGAATATGAAGCTGCCATACATGTTGTTGAATAACTGTTTGAAGCAGTGATTCTCATATTTCAGGAAGCTTGCCAATTTTATTGGCCATTAATTCCAATGGTGTGACGTACACCTGATTTTAGGAAGCCAAAGTAACATTTCGGCTTGCTTGATGCCAAAATAAAAGTATTTTTGGTCTAAAATAGTAAAGTAGGCTGCTTTAGATAACACATCAATCTACCTATACTTTAAAATATTTTGTGATTCCACACTATCTAAGTCCTGACCAGGCAGAGTGTGAACATTCATTTAATTACTTTTTAGTTGCCTCCCCTTCATTGTTCAATAGTCATACTTAAGGTAATGACTATCTTATCCAGTGTCTTAATCTTTAATGCCTCTAGAGGAACCACTAGTCTGCTGTGGTGCAATTTTTTGGTTTTGTGATGCAAATTTATTGCTGTGCAGTTGACTTTAGTCAGTGAGTGTGCCCAAAACTGGCAGGACTTTCCTGCCACTTTAATGCCAGCTGCTCTGCGTTGCAGATCCCAGCCTAACTAGTTTTATCTTGGATGCAGGGAGAAAGCAGTAACTTTTTTGCACAACAAAAACAGAATTACCTGGAAAAACTCAGCAGGTCTGGCAGCATCGGCGGAGAAGAAAAGAGTTGACGTTTCGAGTCCTCATGACCCTTCGACAGAACTTGAGTTCGAGTCCAAGAAAGAGTTGAAATATAAGCTGGTTTAAGGTATGTTGGGGGGGGGGGCGGAGAGAGAGAGAGAGAAGTGAAGGGGGGGTGTGGTTGTAGGGATAAACAAGCAGTGATAGAAGCAGATCACAGCATCCGCAGTTTTTTTGTTTTTATCTCTGTTTTTAATTGACTGTCACTGCTCTTCAAGAAATGCCTACCTCCTTGAAGAAGTTCTGTTCTTTTCTGCGACAAGATTTCCGTTCCTGTCTTTTGCCTTGCTACAACCACACCCCCCCCTCCACTTCTCTCTCTCTCTCTCTCTCTCTCTCTCCGCCCCCCCACACACCTTAAACCAGCTTATATTTCAACTCTTTCTTGGACTCGAACTCAAGTTCTGTCGAAGGGTCATGAGGACTCGAAACGTCAACTCTTTTCTTCTCCGCCGATGCTGCCAGACCTGCTGAGTTTTTCCAGGTAATTCTGTTTTTGTTTTGGATTTCCAGCATCCGCAGTTTTTTTGTTTTTAACTTTTTTGCACATTTATCTGCCCTTCCTTGATGTAGGAGGGAAGAGGGTCTGTGGGGCAATATGTTGCCTTTAATTTGTGTGAATGTACAGCAACCTGAAGAGCCCCTAGGCAGGCCGCGCATAAGTTAACACCAATAAGTTACCATGTATGCATGGCCATGCAGAAAAATTTAAAGAGGCCACATACTTCACTCACCCACGCGCTCCCTTAAAATGCAATTAGAGGAAGTGTCGTAGGGGGGAGGGGGGCTTGGTGGTAATTGTATTGTAAAGCACAGATTTATTGAAATCTGTATTCCTATTGCATCTTTCCATTATTCTCCACATCTGTGCTGGTGAGTTTCCACTCGAGTGCTTTCTTCCAGACTAATTGTCTCATGCACTATGGTGCACAGAAATAGCACAATTGAGGGCCTTAAGTTGGTAAAATATTTCCATCGAGGTGTAGTGAGCACCGGAAGGCAGATTTTCCTTTCTAATTGTGCACTGGAGTGCACATATTTATTTGCTCTAGATTAGCATGAATGTTTTTGTAGTTTTTCTGTCTTTGATGAAGAGTGCATGACTTGGAATAAATCTCAAACTTTTTGGGCTGTCCTCATCCAAGCTGATACGCCTTTTCTGAGTGGATGTGGATCAAATTGTTCATAGTTTATCAGGAGAGATGGTAATGTCACTGGACTAGCAATCCCGAGGCTCAGGCTAATGCTGTGGGAATGTGGGTTCAGATCCCACCCATTTAGTTAAAATACAAATCTGAAATGGAAAGCTAGTCTCAGAAATGGTGACCATGAAGCTACCATTGGTGGTTTTTAAAAAAAAAAACACCCATCTGGTCTGCAAATGTCCTTCCCTGATCTGCTACATGTGACTCTAGACCCACAGCAATGCTCTTAACTACTCTCAAGGGCAATTGGGTATGGGCAACAAATGCTGGTCTTGCCAAGGAGTAAAAGAAAATCAGGTGGCTATTGATAGACCAATGTTGGGTAGGAGAGAAGGGGGAAAAGGGGTCCAGAATTCAGAAAGGTACTAACCTACTAGCTACATGATCTTCTAATGGCCTCAACTGGGTGATTGAAAAAAGTGAAGAGGTGTTTGCTTTCAGCACCCAGAGACAATGTGATTTCACACCAAACTTATACTATGTCATGAATGCTTAAATGCTAGAGTTGTCTGCTAGAGAGGCACACATTGTGGTTAACTGTCATTACAACTGGACACTCAAATATGTAGTGTGTAATTATGTAATATCTATTGGAGCATTACTTAAGCATCTTTTTATACAAGCATTTGGTTGATCACTTCTGAAAATTTCTTTTGGCTTTAGTATAGGCTGAGCAATATTCTGAATTTTTTCAAAGAATGCTTTAAGCTTTATTTTGAAGTTTCCCCTTTTTAAGGGATCTTTTTAAATGGATTTCAAAGTTGCATTGTGTTAAAAGAATCAATTGTCTCTACCCAAGAAATTTTGGGTGTAAGATTCACTAAGAGCTGTGGAAGAGCAGAATGATTTAGGTATCCATGCACACATCAGAGTGAGTGCAGAGCTAGAAACGTAATCTTAGGCTGATGGAATGTAGGCTTTTGAATTCAAAAGTGAGGACATGTAGTACTGTCTTGGTCACACTCTATCTGGAGCTCTGCATTCAATTCTGGACACCAGACCTCAAAGATATATTGAAAGGGGTACAGTGCAGATTTTCCAGGGTCTAAAGGGTTAAATTTTGAAAGCTGATTTCATAAAATTAGCTTGTATTCCCTTGAGTTTAGACGGTTGATTTGGTGATCCTCTGGTAGGGGAATCTAGAACAAGGGCACATAATAAAATTCAAACTGGGCCATGAGGTATTGTTGAAACGTGGAATTCTGTGCTGAAAGTTTCTGGTTCTCGGTCAAGTGAAGTGTTCAAGACTAAGATTGATATATTTCTGTTGGTTAAGAGAATCAAGAGATATGAAGCCAAGGCAGGCAAATGGGATTGTGGTATAGATCAGTCATTATCTAATTGAATGGCAGAATAGACTTGAGGGGCTGAATGGCTTATTCCAGTTCCTTAGATGGAGGAATGGTAATTGATAGGATAGAGATGGGGTTGGTGGGGGGGGAAGGTGCCTGAAGAGAAATGAAAAGTGGTATAATAAGATGACGAGAATGGGAGGAGACAAGAGGCTGAGAAAAATGAAAACAGATGTAATGTCTGCAGTTTAATTCTGAAGTCTACCATGTTTGGGTGTACATGGTATTAAACTGTTCAGATGCGCTCAGAAATAAGACTTAAACTTGAAGAATTATTCTTTTTCCATGGATAGATTTCCTAATTACAGTTGGCCTTCCAGGAGATCATTAATGCAAGTTAAATCCACAATTAGCATGATTTTAGCCAAGTTGGGCATGTGTGTTCTAAGACCTCACAGTTGGAGATGGAGATGGGCATTTTTGACTGTGCTGGTTGGAAGATAGGTAATCCCGCTGAATTGGAAATCTCAAAATAAGCCTTCAGTCTCAGTGGGAAAGAGCTTCAATAGACTTAACCAGTGTGGAATATATTGAAGACAGTATGCAAGTCATGATTTGGAGCAGATGTAAGATCTATTCCAAAAATACCCTTGGGAAATCTACACGTTGAAGCCTAAGTCCTTTGAGATTTAACACTCTTTATTTAAGCAATAAACCAAATTAGAAAGTAAAACATTTTAAAACATGAGTTGGGTTGTAATTTTAGCACATTAAAAATGTTACGTTTAATAGCACATCTAATATGTTCAACTTTGAATGCAGCACATACTGAGTTTCTTGCCAGCAGAAAAATGGAAAATAAAACCGTTTCGTATTAATTTGTAAATCTATTTCTTGCCGCAGTGTGCATTTTTTCAAGTTACCAGACCTGGAGACAGTTGTATTTAATGTTTTTCTTCAAACATTTTAGGGCATTTATGACTTAAAGTGCATAATTTTGATTGAATTCCTTGAACTGCTGTATTGATTGATATTTTGAAGACCCTTTTGAGCTAAAATTATTAAAATTAGCTTCATCCAGAACCCTTCCAACTTGGAAAAAGATGAAAGCGATTATTGAAGTTGGTGTATCTGCCACCATAGAACCATAGAAAAGTTACAGCACAGAAGGAGGCCATTTGGCCCATCTTGTCCATGCCAGCCTGAGGACACCCAGGTGCCCTTTCTAATCCCACCTTCCTGCACCTGGCCCATAGCCCTGCAGCTAACAGCACTTAAGGTGCAGATCCAGGTACTTTTTAAAAGAGTTTAAAGTTTCTGCCTCTACCACCAACTTGGGCAGCGAATTCCAGACACCCACTACCCTCTGCGTAAAAAAAGTTCTTCCTCATGTCCCCCCTACACCTTCTGCCACTTATTTTGAATCCATGTCCCCTGGTTCTAGAATTCTCCATCTTTATCCTGTCCACTCTATCTATTCCCCTCATAATTTTGTGCACTTCAATCAAGTCACCTCTCAGCCTTCTTTGTTCTAAGGAAAATAATCCCAACCCATCCAATCTCTCCTCATAGCTACGCTTTTCTAACCCTGGCAACGTTCTTGTAAACCTCCTCTGCACTCTCTCCAGAGCTTCCTGTAATGTGACCAGAACTACACACAGTACTCCAGCTGCAGCCTCACCAATGTTTTATACAATTCCAACACTGGTTTTGATCTTGTAGCTGCAGTTTGCCTAGGTATTTGATTACTTTGTTCTGAACCTTCTAACTTTCTGTGAAACTTGCAAAAATACCCAATTTATATCCCACTTCCTGAATAGCCTAATTTCATCCTAATAAACTCTTGTACAGTATAGCAATTATTCCTGCAGTAAATGAAATTTAATTTTCTTTCAATTCTTTACTTTGGGGGCTGGTAGTTTGAGACAAATGGCAATTTTCATGGGTTTGTTTTTGATAATCAGATATCTAAATTGGCAAAAACTAAAATATGTGACAGAGGTCTGCCAAAATAGCAAAGCGATTAGCTTATATTTTAGATGCTTTTGCAAAAAAAAACCTAACTGCATGTGGTACTAGCCCCTTTTGCTATGATGGTATTAACGCTTAACTTGCAACTAAAATAATTTTTAATGAACTGTTACAGAGCTTGTTTAACTAAGGAGCTGACCTTTTCTACTAATTTTGATATCTTCAGTTTTACTTTCCAATTTTTATTTTCCATTGTATCATATGCTTTTTTAATATTACTAAATTGACCACAATCATGTTGCAAAACATAAACCTTTCTTACTGCGTACAGTGCTGTTGTAATTTTCACCACTTGTCCACTGACAAATTGAGGTGTACTATTCAAACAGCTGAATTTTGCAGCTAACTGGATTATGCACCAGATAAGGATAGTAGTAGGATGACCAGGTCATACCATTTGTTTTGAAAGAGAGAAGAATATATAAATAAACATGTTTTAACTTGACACATGTGAAGAATATAGATTCAAAACCATCAATGTTCCTTTCACCAGTACCTAAAATATGATGTGCACAAGATGTGGTAAGTGTTGTGAAAAGCTTACTTTATTGCCTGTAACCTCTCTCCTCTCGCATGGTTGTGAAATATCAGTGTCTTGCAGTTTGCACACCGAGACTGATCATTTTCTCCAAATAAGTGGCTAGATTAAGGTGCGCATTAGATCCGGCTTGGAGCAAAATGTATAATCAACTGCTTCACTGAAGAATGTCTTGACCTTCTTGACAGAATTTCTGTTTTGCAGTTTAATTCTGATTGATTGCAATTGTTTTAATATTCTATGCAGTTGTAACAAACTTCAGAATACATTTGAATATAATGAAGAATAGGGAATTTATGTAGTGTAGCAGATGTGCTGTGGCATTGCCTACGGAAAGTGAGAGCGTTAGTGTTGCTATAGGCATAGGTGTGTGATAATGTTAATTTCTGGAGCTTATGAAGCTTTCCAAAGTGGGAGAAATGTGCAGCTGCAGGCACAATTACCTGACTGGCAACTAAAGGTATGTCCATGTAAGTGTGTAACATAAGTAGTAAATTTAATATTAGGTTAGTGAATGTTAAATTCCGGTATACATTAAAAGCATAAACTATTTAATTACAATGTTAAATTGCTCATCTATCAAATGCATAAGTGCATTATATTGTCAATGAATTACTGCATAATCAGTGCTATTGTATTCAGGAAAAAAAAGTACTAAAAACGATTTAAGCAAGAACCACATCTTTGGAGGGAAGAAGATAGGTTCCGTGTCACTGGGAGGGGCCAGAACAACCTGCAGAAGCAGAACCTGCCTTTCTGAGCAAAACATTTTAGATGTTTCATGAATCATTTATTTCAACATATAAAAGGAGAAGTTGAAGCAAGGGGATAAATGTTGAGTAATTCTACCAAAGTTAAGCGGAAGATGAAGGGTAGGGATGTTGATCACATCCTAGTATTGTATACATTATACAATATTAAATTTGCTACCTATGTTACACACTTACATGGACATACTTTTAACAAAGTGTTTTATTGCCTTTTAAAACAAATTATTTAAATTCCTTTGGGAGCCTGATGGTAGCGGACTTTACACGTCCTGCCTTTTGGAGTTGGTTTTGAGTGATCAGCGCCTTGATGCTGGACAGGTTGACTTGGGAGAGGACGCTGCTGTTTGACCACCTTTCTTGCCACCGGAATTGGAGGACCTTGCGAAGGCACCTTGCCTCACTGTATTTCACCGCTTTGAGTTTCCTGCGGTCGGTTTTCCAAGCCTCCAAAGCACACTAGAGTGCGGGGATCACTGCTGCCTGGTAAACCATGACTGTGGTCTCGGGTTTGAGACCCTGGTCCTCAAATATTTTTTTTCTTAGTTTGCCAAAGGCTAAGCTCATTAGAGGCATGATGAATTTTGTCATCTATGTTTCCTCATTGAGAGGAGGCTCCCAATATACAGGAAATGGTCCACATTTTCCAGGATCTGGTCGTCAATCTAATTGACGGAGGGAGGTCACGGCAGGGGCCTCCTGGGAGGACAGTGGAAATGCTTTAGGGAGGTCCTCAAAGCATTCTTGAAGATATCAAACGTCCCTGTTTGGCTGATGGGCGTCCCTGGCTTGTGATCAACAAAAATGGAGAAAGTTCATTTGGAAAGATATTGGTTACATCGAGGGATCGCAGGAGTATGCAGAAGTAAAGTCCAGACATCAGAAAGAGCGTGCACACCTCAACACACACCTGTCCAACCCTTCGAGTACCACCTGCCCTGCATGTGGCAGAGTCTCCAGAACACACATTGGACTTATCAACTATCTCAGAACCCATCAAACTGGAGTGGAAGCAAATCATCCTCAATCCCAAGGGACAGCCTAAGAGGAATAGATTTAAATTGCTATTTACTCTAAGTTGTGGTATTATGTTCTAGTTTCATAAATGATGAAGAATACATTCATGGAATGAGGGCATCACTGGCTAGGCCAGTATTTATTGCCCATCCCTAATTGCCCTTGAGAAGTTGAATATTACAGAAAAAGAATCTTATGCAGCACCCCCAATTTTACAGGGTAACCTTGATAATTCTTGTAGTTGCCAAGCATGGTTATGATTGTAAACCCTGTCTTGAAACTGACTTATGACAAACTTGTGCAATGTTAGTCTGGTGTGAAGACCCAAACAGACCCCAGTGTGCAGCAGACTGAGGCTCCTTGACCTGACCTTGAGAAAGTTTTGTTTTTTTTATTTGCCTTTATTAAAGCCGGGTGCTTTGGTCGATGCAAGAAGCTTGAAATTTGATGAAAATATACATCTGCATAAGTGCATTTATCCAAGAATTCAGTCTGGCAGACTGACAAACAAGACAGTGAAAACTGCCTTTCATGTGACTGGGTTCTTGATGTTATGCAGCACCAGAAGAGTCTTGAGGTTGGTTTCACGTCTGGTTGGTGGGGGAAGAATGGTTGAGCTGTAAAGACCAGCGAAACCTTGGACTTAACAGTCCTGAAAAAGACAGACTTGTATTTTTATAGCTCCTTTAATGACCTCAGGACACCCCAAGCACTTTAAAGCCAATGGCCTACTTTAAATAGAATCACTGAGATATAGGAAATTCAGCAATTATTTGTGCACAGCAGGTTTCTGCAAACAGCAATGTGGCAATAACCATATGATTCTTTTAATTTTGTGGTGGAGAATAAATATTATTGCCATGGGATCTTTACATCAACCTGAAAGTACAGACAGTGTCTTAGTTTAATGCCTCATGTGAAAAAAAAACCTCTGGTAGTGCAAACCTCCCTCCGTATTGCACTGTCTCAGCCTGGATTATATGCTCTAGCTTCTGGAGTGGGACCTGAACCCACAACCTTCTGACTCAGAAGTAAGTACTGCCAGCTGAGCCACGGGTGACACTAAGCATCCAAGAAATGATCTTTAGAGGCATATCCAGGTTGGCCCCTGTCTCTACATTCAGGCAGTAGTTACACTATAGCTATAATCTGTATGAAAAGAAATCCACTTCGCATTACCACCATACATGATTTTGCTCTTATGCCAGAATGACCTTTGCATCTTGAAGAAGTGGTCTTAAGTTTTGAGAAAAGCTGAGCATATTTTTTTAATGTCATAGAGCTGATGCTGGCCTTTTTAATGCTGCCTATAATCCATCAAACTGGCCATTTCCTCTGCACGCATAAATTGTATGTTACGATCTGCTTGGGGACCAGTAGACAAAGTTTGAAATCCCAGGTACTTCCCAAAGATAATAAAGCCACAAAATTCCATTGTTTTTATAGAAACAAAATAAACTTTACTATGCAAAGTCAGAAAAGTAAAACAATTCACAATACCTATCTTAGACTCAGAATTAATATGACATGTATGTGAATTAGCAGGCGAACTGTTGTTGATATCACTACATTGCACAATAAATGGCTGATGCGAACAAGACCGAGCCCACAGACTTCTCAGCAACTCATCCAGATGTCAGTGTCCACTAAGTTGCACAATCTTGTTAAACCAAGTCTCCCTCAAGTCTTTCAAGATCCCAAGTCTTCACTTGGGAACATACAAAATAGGAGCAGAGGTAGGTCATTCGGCCCGTAGAGGCTGTGTTCCAAAATCGCGCAACACTCAGAAAAAATTTCTCCTCTTCCCTACCCTAACAGGGTGACCCTTAATTTTAAAACCATGCCCCCTAGTTCTGGACTCACCCACAACAGGAAACATCGTTTCAACATCCACCTTGTCAATACCATTCAGGATCTTATATGCTTCAATCAAGTCACCTCGCTCCTCCAAACTCCAGTGGAAACAAACCCAGTCTGTCTAACCCTTCCTCATAAGACAACCTGTTCATTCCAGGTATCAATTTAGTAAATTTCCTCTGAACTGCCTCCAATGCATTTACTTCCTTACATAAGGAGACCGAAACTGCCCACAATATTTGAGATGTGTTCTCATCAATGTCCTGTATAACTGAAGCATTACATCCTTTTATCTTCAATTCCTCTTGTAATATTAACTGCCTTAATTACTTGCTGCACCTGCTTACTAACTTTTTGTGACTCGTAAGTCCTTCTGCAGGTTGGAATTCTGCAGCCATTCTCAGTTTAAGTAATACTCTGCTTTTTTTTCTTCATGCCAGTGAATAACTTCATATTTTCCTATGTTAAACTCCATCTGCCATATTTTTGCCCACTCACTCAACCTAAGTATATCCATCTGCAACCTCCTTGTGTCCTCCTCACAACATACTTTCCTACCTATCTTTGTAACATCTGCAAATTTAGCTACTATGCCTTCACTCCCCTCATCCAAGTCATTGATATGAATTATAAAAAATTGAGGCCACAGCACAGACCACTGTGGGTTTCCACTCATCACATCCTGCCGATCAGAAAAAGATCCATTTATGCATATTATTTTTTGCCAACCAGCCAATCTTCTATAATGAAAGCAAAATACTGCGGATTCTGGAAATCTGAAACAAAAACAGAAAATGCTGGCAGAACTCAGCAAGTCTGACAGCATCTATAGAGAGAAACAGTTGGCTTTTTTAAGTCCATATGACTCTTCTTTGAAGAAGAATCATACCGACTCAAAACATCAACCCTGTTTCTCTCTCTATAGATGCTGTCAGACTTGCTGAGTTTTTCCAGCATTTTGTTTTTGTTTCAGCCAATCTTCTATCTTGCTAATGTTACCCCTACACCATGAGCTTTTATTTTTCACAATAATTTTTGGTGTGGCACCTTATCGAATGCCTCTGGAAATCCAAGTACAGCATGTCCACAGGCTACTCTTTATCCAGCGCACATGTTGCTCCTTCAAAAACTCCAATAAATTGGTTAAACATGGTTTCCGTTTCACAAAACCATGCTGACTCTTCCTGATGACCTTGAGTTTCTCTAAGTGCCCAGCTATAATCACCTTGATCAATTCTAACACCTTCCCCATGACAGATGTCAAGCTAACTGGCCTGTAGTTTCCTGTTTTTTTTGCCTTCCTCCTTTCTTGAATAGAGGGGTTATATTTGCTACTTTCCAGTCTGATGGAACCTTTTCAGAATCTAGTGAATTTTGGAAAATTAACACCAACACATCTACCTCATTTGCCACCTCTTTTAGACCCTAGGATGACATCCCACCTCCCTTCCACCTCCTGATTTACAGCTTTTACTGGAATGTTTTTGCATCCTCTACAGTGAAGACAGAAGTAAAATATTTGCTCATTTCGTCTGCCATTTCCTTATCTGCTATTAACTCCCCATTGTCACTCTTTAGAGGACCAGCACTCACTTTGCAAACTCTTTTCCTTTTTAAATACCTGTAGTAACTCTTGCTATCCATTTTTACATTTCTAGCTAGCTTCCTCTCACACTTTAATTTCTTTCTCCTGATTAACCTTTTAGTCATTCTCTGTTCTTTATATTCTGACCAATCATCTTACCTGCCACTCATCATTGTGCAGTATGCTCTTTCTTTAAGTTGAGGAAAGCATCAAATTATAGTTAACTATGGGTGGCAGGTCCTTCCCTTAGAATTTTTCTTTAAAGTAGGAATATACTTTATTCTGAGTTTTTTAAAATATCCCCTTAAATGTTTGCCACTGCTTCTCTATTGATCTGTCCCCTGGCCTTGTATCCCAGTTCATTTCAGCTAGCCCAATTTTCTTGCCCACTTAGTTGCCTTTATTTAAGTTTAAAATACTAGTATTAGACCCACTCTTCTCCCTTTCAAACTGGATATTAAATTCAATCATATTGTGGTTGCTACTACCTCGGAATGCCTTCACTCTAAGGTTATTAATTAATCTTGTTGCATTACACAATACCAAGTCTAATATAACCTGTTCTCTGGTTGGTTCCAGAACATGCTGATCTAAGAAACTATCTTGAAAGCATTCTATGAACTCCTCATCCAGGCTACTACTGTCAATCTGATTTTTCCAGTTTACACGTAGATTAAAATCACCCATGATTATTGCTTTCCCTTTATCACAAGCGCCCAATATTTCTTCTTGTATACTTTGACCTACATTGTGGCTACTATTAGGGGGCCTGTCAACCACTAGTGATTTTTTTTCCCCTACTATTCCTCATCTCCATCCAAAATGGTTCTACATCCTGATGATCTGAACCAAGGTCATCTCTAACTATTGCACCACTGCCATTCTTGATCAACAGTGCTACCCCTCCACCTTTACAACTTCCTATTCTCCTTGAACGTGATATACCCCTCAATATTTAGGCCCAAATCCTTGTCATCCCACAGCCACGTCTCCATAGTGGCTATCAGATCATATTTATTTACTTAAAGGTGTGCTATCAATTTGTTTACTTTGTTATGAATGCAATGCCACATCTACCCAAGCTTGATCCCTCATCCCCCTCCCCTTGTTTAATTTAAAGCCCTCTCTATCTCCCTAGTTATGCAATTTGCAAAAACACATGTCCCAGCATGGTTCAGGTGGAGATGGTCCCAAAAGTACAGCCCCCACTTTCCCCAGTTTTGGTGCCAGTGCCCCACAAACTGGAACCCAATTCTGCCACACCAGTCTTTGAGCCATTCATTCATCTCTCTAACCTTAATTGCCCTATGCCAATTTGTACGTGGCTCAGGTAATAATCTAGAGGTTATTTGAGGTTCTGTTTCTTAATTTGTTACCTAGCTTCGAATACTGACAATGCAGAACCTCCTTCCTTGTCCCACCTATGTTATTGATACCTTCATGGACCTTGACGACTGGATCCTCCCCATCCCACTGCAAGTTCCTCTCCAACCCTGAGTAGATGTCCTGAGCCCTGGCACCAGGCAGACAACACAGCCTTCTGGACTCTTGCTCTTTGCTGCAGAGAAGAGTGTCAATCCCCCTTACTATACCGTCCCCTACCACCACCACATTTTTGTTTGCTCCCCCTGGCCTGAATGGCATCCTATATCATGATTCCATGGCCAACCTGCTCATCCACCTTGGAGACCTCGCTTTCGTCCACACAGGTTGTAAGCACCTCAAACCTGTTCGACAATTGCAAAGTCTGTGGCTCCTCCCCTACTGTCTGCTCAATCCTATTACCTGCCTCACTCATGGTCATATCCTGCTGACCAAAACAGATGACCCTATTTTACAAGGCTTCTGGAACATAGTGTCCAGGTATTTCTCCCCCTCCCTTATGTTGTGCTGTGTCTGCATTTTGGCTTCCTGATCAATAACGCTGATCTGGAATTCCTCTAGCTGCATACACTTTCTGCAGATGTGTTTGTCATGGATCACCTTGGGGACTAAAAGCTCCCACACTCCACAGCTGCAACATAACACCTGTCCTGCCATTGTTACTTATGTTGTTTAGTTAAATTAATTTAATTACTCACTTATTCACTTAGAATAATTCTTGTGTATGCTACATCTTTTTTCCCCCATTCACTGAATTCCCACGTGAACCTAATTGGCTACTCACTTAGTCTCCATCTCACTCTGTTTAACAAACTAACCAAACTTACTTGAAGGTTAGTACTTGTCAGATCTTGATTCTTAATCTATAGTTAAAACCTGAAAAGGACTTAGCAGAACTTACCCCATGAACTCAGTCTCCATCTTACCTTCTCAAAGGCAATAAGGGATGGGTAATAAATGTTGTCCTAGCCACCGGCACTCATATCCTGTAAAAGAATTTAAAAACTCCTGCATAGTTTTGTCTCCTCACGTGCCCCTTACTGATTTCGAAGATCTAGCCTCTGAATTCCCTTGAAGTCATTCCAACTCGGACTGCCTCAACAGCTGCTCATCACCTGATGGTTTAATGTCTTCTCCTGAGATACGTTCCACTGACTTCCCAAGGTTGCACGCCAGCATCGACTGGCAAGCACAACCCCAGCTCATTGGCCACAGCAAACAGAACACGACTGCTCTAAAGGGTCACCTTTGCTTCAGTCATCGACTCTGTGCCTCCTTTTCAGCTCTCAAAGGCTTCTCCCGAGCCCTACCTGGAGCCTGTCAACAGCAGCACTTCTGCTGCCTTGAGCCTCTTCAGCCTCCCAACGAGGGAGGGGGGAGGGGGAGAGGGGGGACACTTCCAGGTGGTGGTGTTCCTCTGCATCTTCTATTCTTGTTCTTCTAGGTGGTGGAGATCATGAGTTTGGAAGGTGCTGTCAAAAAAGGCTTGGAGTTATTGCAGTACATCTTGTATATGGAACACACTGCTGCCACTGTGTCAGTGATGAAGGGAGTGAATATTGAAGATGGTAGATGGGGCACCATTCAAGTGAGCTGCTTTGTCCTGGAAGGTGTCAAGCTGCTTGAGCGTTGCTGGAGCTGCAGTCATCCAGGTAAGTGGGGAGTATTCCATCACACCCCTGATTTGTGATAATGGATAGGCTTTGGGGAGCCAGGAGGTGAGTTACTCTCAGCAGAGTTCCCAACCTCAGAACTACTCTTGTATTTATATGACAGACTCAGTTCAGTTTCTGGTCGAGGGTAACACCCCAGGATGTTGAAAGTGGGGGATTCAATGATAGTAATGCCATTGAATGTCAAGAGGAGACGGTTAGGTTCTATCTTGGAGTTGGAGGTGATCATTGCCTGGCACTTGTGTGGTACGAATGTTATATGCCAATTATAACCTAAGCCTGATGTTGCTGCATATGGACGTGGGCTGCTTCAGTGTCTGAGAAGTCACGAATGAACATTGTGCAATCATCAGCAAACATCCGCACTTCAGACCTTATGATGGTGGAAAGATCATTGTTGAAGCAGTTAAAGATGGTTAGGCCCAGGACATTACCATGAGGAACTCCTGCAGTGATATCCTGGAACTAAGGTGATTGACCTCCAACAACCATCTTTCTTTGTGCTAGGTATGACTCAGACCAGTGGAGAGTTTTCTTTCTGATTTCCATTTAAAATGTCTCTGCTTTTCAGTTCTGTCATTTTAGAAATGAAGCCCATTGTTTGGCTTCCTATTTTAATGGCCTTATTAACCTGTGTCACCCTTTTAGTTGATAACACAATGATGTTCAATTTATAGGACAAATTACTCAAAGATTGTGCCTTTCACTTCTCCCTCCTCAAGATTTTTTTGATGCCAAGTCATTTGATGCCCTGCTCACCTACATATTTTGAGTTTTTCCCCTCCCAAATAATAAACGTTGCATTGTTTCAGAGCTTTGGATCATTTGAAATGCAACCATT
This sequence comes from Carcharodon carcharias, assembly GCF_017639515.1. NCBI lineage: Eukaryota > Metazoa > Chordata > Chondrichthyes > Lamniformes > Lamnidae > Carcharodon > Carcharodon carcharias. Next base: position 229,960,291 of record NC_054467.1, read on the forward strand.
GCTTTGCTTTTTCTAATTAAACATTTCAAAAACATTGATTTGCCTTGTGGTTGCTGAGCATTTTAAATGAGCACCATGTTGATTACAGCAATTTAGATGTATAGTGGCAGAATGCCAAGAACCATATTGCTGTACTTGAATTTAGGACTTTCTCTTCAAAATGTGAACCTCCCTAATCGCAAGCCCTTGAACTGCATCAAGTCTAAACAATAGAATTCAAGTCAGCCTTGGAATCCATCTGTGATACTGTCAGAATGTCGTGTACAGACTGTGGAGCGTACTAATGAACTTGCAGTATTGATATCAAGGTGTAATGTGCAATCTGGATGCTGCTCAGTTGTAATACATGAATGCAGCTTAATCTGGAATAAGAGTAGTTGATTTGTGAAAGGTAAGTTAACTGGAGGTGGGAACTGTGCAATCAAATGTTCCAACCGTAAATAATTGCAGGATCTTTTCAAGGGCTTGTAAAATATTGCTTTTAAAAATCGAGCCCTCGAGTAGACTGTTTTCTTCTCTGAAGGTGTGCTGGAGCATGATTCTATTAGTGCCAGTACCTAGGCCTTTTGGTAGCCTCTTGTATTTTTGAGTGTAAAAATTGCTGTGGGATGACACTTCAACTAGGTGAGCTATTAAAGTTTCATTGTTGGGTGTGGAAATCTTGCAGCAGCAATTACTCTATAGGATCAGGAAAAAAAAATCTTGTTAATATTTCCCCAACCTTGCCAGTGTTCTCTCTTGCTGTATGTCGCTGCCTTGTTGCTCCACAGATTGACACACAGCAGTGCATGCACAAATCTTAAAGGGAACATTGCTTGTGGGTTTGCAGGAGCTGTTTATTCCCCATGTGACACTTTGCTGATCGCGGCTGTACATGTGTATAACTTGGAAAGAGCATTGAACCTTTGTCGCGAAAGATACAGAATCTACCTGTAATTGTCGTAGCCAGCACTGTGTATCTAACCCACACCACGAAACAAATAGTTGCTCTGTATATCTAGTATGTGGTAAATTTATCCATTGGGCTGGATCCTAATTAGGGCAAGGTGATTTGTCTTATCAGCTGATCAGGTGGACCGCTTTTTCAGAAAACAGGCATGTTAGGCTGAATGTCCTGTATGATTCTTGGGCAAAAGTATAAGATCAAAACATTGATAAAAGCCGCAAGCTGATGTTTAATGATGTATTGAGCTGTCAGAAAAAGATACATTTATTTTTGGAGATCATTGGACTGATTAGTAAGTCAGATAATATGTGAAAAGTAAACCAGCGGTATGTCACATTCTGTTGGGTTAGATCAACCTCTAAGCTATGCTGAAATTTCTTTCTTTGGTTTGTAGAAACTGAAGCCCAATTATAATTTGACTTCGTGGTCGAAAAGCAGTAAATAGATGTTTTTGCCAAAGCTCTTATCCTACTTATGAAGCACAGTCAGGCTTTCCAGCTGGCTAAGTGAAGGATGTGACTGAGGTTGAATACAGAAAATCAATGGCCAATGTTAACTGGGAAAATGAGTTTCAGGCCTAGTTATTCAGATTGCATACAACTGCAAGTTTATTGCTCTGCCAATATGGCAGAAAAAGAATGGAAAGAAATTTGTGCATAAAAATCATACTTCCAGAAGTTCCTGATTGTAACTCAATTCACTGCTTTTTTTATTTTCTCAGTTAAAGTCAGTCTTGGGTCTAATTTTTACACAATACACCAAATATTCATTTGTTACCACTAGAACTGACCATTCCACTGACTTTCTGCTAGCTTCATATCTGCCATGCACCATAATTTTCTCTTCACCCAAAACACTGCTGACCCTATTCTAACTTGTACCAAGCCCCATTCACCCGTTACCCCTTTGCTTGCTGACCTGTATTGTTGAACTTGCTAGTTTTTCTAAGGTTTGTATATAGCATTAAAACCAAAATACAGAAATGGATGTTTTAATCCTGGGAAGCTAATCATCTCTTCCTCTTGACCATGCCTGGTGTTTGTAGTGCAATACCATCTAGCTACATTAGAAGGAGCTGGCTTGCAAAATAGTGGCCTTTCAATCTTTGTCTATTTGGAACTACATTGTGTGGATCAAACTGAAGCATTTGTTTTCTCCAAGAGATTGCACTGGAATGGCTAATGTGTGGGTTTGAAGCATTTTTCTGGAAAAATTTCCATTTTTTAAAAATTGCAAGAGGCTGTCATGGTTATGTCATTACATCAGACAGTTCACTTCTGTCAGGTTTCTATTCTTGTGTGTGTATGAATGGTCTTATAAATGACCTGTCCAGTGATGGGTTCAGTATTTCAATATGTAGTAATATGCTTTGCAACAACAGGATTTGTCTTCGCATTCATATCTGAACTGTGACCTTCCTTGGGAATGTGTAAAGTGGTTGACTCCAGATGTACTGTCACCAGGGTTTTAGATATGAGAATCCTTTTTTTTCTGCACATTGTCTTCAGTGTTTTGCCCTTTACACTAGTCTTTGACGCATGCTATCATTTGCTGGCATTGACCTTCCATTCCTGTACCAATACCACTCACAGCAATCCAAATTGTCAACTTGGAAGAACAGCTCAAGGCACCTTGTCCCCCTTCCACTGCAATCCCACTGATTCTCAAACCACCTGCCCTGCCCCCAGCCAAACAAAAAAAAGTTGGGAAGTGCCTGATATCTCTTTGTGGTTCTGTGCAGTGTAGAGGGGTTGGGGAAATAAGCTTGTGTCTTGTCATGGCAGAGTGGAATTCCACTATTTTCAAATAATTTCCTGAATTTACTGAGATTTAGGTGCCTGTGCCTCTGGCAATTGCTTAAGTATCCTTGATCAAACTTTAGATTTTGGACTACAGGAAGCATTTCAGGTTAGTATGATCTTGTTGGGACGCCATTAGTGACCTGGATTGTGAACCCAAGCAGTTTCACTGCTGTTACCAGGGGGTGGAAGTAAATTGGTGCACTCCTACTGTGAGCCCACCTGAAAGGTGTCCTGGCTGACTGAGAAGTTGAAATGTGGTAAGTTGATATATAAAAGCATGATCATCTGTGGTTCCACATTGTCAGAACTTGCAATATTAGTATTGTATGCATTTTATAGCAGATGCCTTGCATTGACCAGGAGTGAGTGTAATATATTCTTCATGAAGCAAGGAAAACTGATCATATTCTGCATTTACATTCTCTCCCCCCCACAAATGTCTTCCAGAGTAGGATAACATGTAACCAAAATGTACAGACTGGATATGCACACATTTTCCTGTTAATATTGATCTGTATGAGATCAATCTGTTATTTGCTCTTAAGGTTTTCTTTCAAAAGCTTTAAGAATAAAGGGGTGAAGGAGATGATAGTATATTATCTTGATCTGAAAAAGTGTCACAACATTCCAGTTGTATACCCAAGTTGCAAAATTGTATCTTTCCATTTGTTCATCTAATAGTTAACAAAGTGAAATTGCAAAAGCAACTACAGATTTAGAGATTTAGCTAGCTATTCTTTGTTAAATATATGTAACATTTAACAATGGCATTTTATAAATAAAAAGTAGCAATTTGATAGGAAGTATGCTGAAGTTACCCTGCCCATATAGAACCATATAACCTTCAGACAGTATATTTGCAAGTGCCATATCTATTTTGTATGCTCTTTGAGGTCAGTAGCATTCCTATCTTTAAATTGTGGTATAGATCTTTAACATTCACCCAAATCATTGGAACAGACAATTGGAAACTTGATTAATACCAACCTCATCTGAAGACCAGCACTTCTAGGAGGCATTCTACGTTATGCTCAATTGTCATCTTGCATTATATGCTTGAATCCTGGAATGAAGCTTGAAACCACAGCCTTATGATTTAGAGGTAAGAGTGCCATTCAGTATTGTGGCTGTTTTTGCTTCTTCTTTACAATGTCTGCAGAGCCAATTGTGCAGGCCTTTTATTTTTGAACCAAGACTTTTCTTGCTATGGCAAATTGCTTTTGAGGTTGTTGCTGGCTACGAGAGACCCAGTAGCATCAACAGGAACGATTTGCATTTATTAAGTGCCTTGAACACACAAATGTCCCAAAGCGTTTCGTAGGAGAGTAATAACACAAAAATTAACACTGAACCAAAGGAGATAATATTGGGACTAAAAGCTTAGTCAAAGTGGCAAATATTAATGAGAGTCTTCCAGAGCTTAGGACATAAGATGACTGAAAGTATGGCCTCCAATGGTACTTGCACCCAACTATAATACAAAGACATCTGCAATCAATACTGAGATACAAGTGGGTATTACAACCCTGATTGGTTGGAATGAAAACTATTTTATACTTGTAATTTCTAATCCCAGTTCTGTTAAAGCCAAAGTATAAATAATCCTTCCTTTTACAGAGGGAGCTAGATCTTATGTATGTGGTGTTACAGTGACAGGAGACAGCACTTGAGACGTTTACCTACATTACGGTATTATATAAATGCAAGTTGTTGTTCCTTACCTGATAGCCACTTGTTAAGGATGAACATAACAGCTGTGTCTGCTGTTGATGAGTTTGAAATACTATTCTATGATTGTGAAGATCAAGTTAAAGATGCCAACCTTAAAGTAATCAGATGGCTGTTTATAAGAAGTACCTAGAAACTTTGTTATATTTTAATTTTAAAGAAGTTGAAAAAGGTGAGGAAGGATATAATTAGAAGTCGCTAGAAGTTCGTTTTGAATTTAGTACGCTTATTATTTAATACTTCTCCACAATTAGTAGTGAATCCATTCCAAATTATAACAGTTGTCTAGATCAGATATTCACAGCTGTCTGAGGGAATTGAGGACGTGTACTCTAGGGATTCGGACAATGCATATAGAATTGCTGAGTGAATTATTGCACAGCTGTAAATGTATTAGGACAATTATTATACCAGTTTTCAACTTGACTTTTTTTTTGAAGTACCCACATCATGTTTTGCATTGTTTTTTTTCATCTTTAGATTTGAATGGCCCACGTTTATTTGATTTAATTTTCCCACCTTCCAATGGTGAAATCCCAGCCCCTTTGAATACCTGCCATTCTGTGTTTGAAACAAATTCTCCATATGAAAATTAGAGAAGTAAAGTCCTGGCCTGTTGCATGTAGATGCTAATACCTGTGTGATGTTGCATTTTGGCTTGCTCCACCCTTTGATAAGTGGCACAGTGAATTTGCTATTTGCAGACTAAGCAGTTCCCAATGCCAGTTCAATTGCTTGCCCTAATGTGAGTTTGCATTTCCAGATTTGGGGTTCATGATGTGCAGCATTCTTTTGACCTTGTGAAAGACATTTGCTGTCAGTTGGAGAGAATGGTGGAACTGTTTGGTGTTGAGCCATGTGCTTTGTTGTTCCAAATTTTATTCTCTTACAAATGGAGTTGTGACACTGCACCCTGTACTGGTTGTGTTTCTCCAACCAAGAAGGTGGCAATGCAGCATACCAAATCTACCAAATTCCACTCTTCAGACCCTCCGCATGGCACACAAATTAGTAACTCAAGTTACAACAAAACACAATCTTGTGCATCTGTAATATTCAGTTAATTTCAGTTTCAAAAATAAGATCATAGCGTCCTTAAAAGGCAAATGAATCAAGCACAAAACCATAAAGAGCAGTGGATCCCACCTGATTCTTCATTTATTTTGAGTTCATCGAGAATAGCGTATGGCAGTACTGCTGGCATCAGTATTTCTTAGTCTAAAGAAAATCACCTGACCCCTGGTGTCTGTAGGAAATTGTACATATATTGATTGGGTAGGTGGGGGCAAAGTACTTTCAATCTTTAATTGCATGTATAATACCTCCTTAGTTTTACTGGATTAGAATCATTGAAGCCAAATCCCAGCACCATTTTCTAACTCTGGCATGAATAAGAAAAATAGGATTTCACAAGATTTCAACTTGAGCTGAACAAATAAATGGACTATTTTAACAAAACAGTGATTATAGAAATTACTTCAAGGACAGTGAGTTGATTGAGACTTCTAAATTGCATGTCATGAGATGATACAAATTTGAAACACTATTTAAGTTCAAAATAATGTGACTTTCAAACATGAAGCCATTATTGTGGAAAAAAATAAACAAATGATGCTTTGAACTTTTTCTCCATTCAAACTTTACTCAATTTTTAGTGCATTTGGTTGGCCAAATGAAACCACAGCATACCTAACATACATAGATTCAAGACTTTTAATATTTTACTGTATGTATTGTGTCAATTAAGCGATTATTCATTCCAATGGCCCCACTGAAAATGTAGTGTTCATGTAAATTTGTCACCCTCCTGCCAGAGGTGGTGCTGTAGCGTGTTTCAATGCCCAGCTGTTCAGCCTGTACTGCAGGGAAAGGCATTCATCAACCAACTCTACTTCTCTGCTTCCCAAATTGTGACCTGCCTTGCCTTTTTAAGTATTAATAATAGAAGGTCAATATTATATAAAATTAAGGACAATGTTTGACTTCAAAATGAACACTGAATTACTTCTCCCAATCCTCTGTCTTCTAATCCCACCTCACCTAAAGACTGACTCACTTTGTGCAATGCCATGGCAAATCCTAGTATTTTATAACTCAGTGTCACATTACAAGCTGTCAAAATTAGAAAAAATAAAGTCAATTTTTTTAAATGACCAGGTGCCGGCAAATTTACGAATAGCTGAGAATTTGTAAACTTCCAATTAATCAGTAAACCAGTTAGTGGCCACAGAACCTCTGTGGATCTTTTCCACAGTGGGGACACCCTAACAATGGACTTCAAAGGACAGGCAAGCTAGTGGCTAATCATCACAATTGTGCTGCAGAGCCCCCAGGCTCCTGTGCACATCTCAGTTTAAATAAAATGAGATTTGGAATCGATAGCATGCAAAATCATGGCAATATCATAGCCTACGAAAATAGCTGGGAGAGCTATTTTCGTAGGCTGTGATATTGCCATGATTTTTACACAGGTCGACCTTGCAGTTTTGTGTGATATCTTTGGTCAAGATGGGGATTACCAAATGATTCCAATAAATCTCTGGAAATTAACCAAATTCTTCTTAAAAGCACAGAAACTCCCTGCTCCCGAGTTTATATAGAATGAGCTTTCACTCTTGCTATTTCTGATGAGATTGACTTACCAAACAGCTATTGGGGAGAAAGATGAAGATCTCATGGATTACTGAACCTTCAACACAGGCTAGGGAGTTGGCTGAAATTTCATACATGTTGCTGTTGTTAATGGTAGTTGATCTGGGGTTTGGTTAAGAAAAGTTCCTACAGTCCTCTTAGGTCTTCCCCCATCATCATTAATGATCTGGAGGATAGATTAAATGATAACATGTTTGTTGATGTGCTCAGGACTTTGTATTGGAGAACAAATCGATAGGATGCAAGCTGATTTAGCTAAGTTGGGTAACTGGATCCAAGCATGGTAAATAATATTTAATGTGGACAAGTACAGGGTCATACAAATAGGGTTAAGGAAACTCTGGGCATGTCAACAAAACAGGAGAGATTCAGGATAATAAATTGTTAAAAGTGCACTAGTGTGAGGTTGCTGCAGGGTGAGGATTTGAGCTGTATTATTATTAAAATAATTGCTCTATATATAAAGCTTTGATTTATTAATGCATAGATTATTATGTCCAGTTTTGGAGGGGCCCACAGGAAGAATATTGAGGGTAACCTCTGGAGGTCCCTGCATCACAGATGCCAGTCTTCAGCCAATTTGATTCACTCCATGTGATATCACGAAACAGCTAAAGGTACTGGGTACTGCAAAGGCTATGGGCCCTGACAAGATTCCAATAATAGTACTGAAGACATGCTCCAGAACTTGTGCCCCTAACCAAACTGTTCCAGTACAGCTATGACACTGGCATCTACCCAACAATGTGGAAAATTGCCCAGATATGTCCTGTACACAAAAAGCAGGACAAATCCAACCCGGCCAATCACTGCCCTATCAGTCTATTCTCCATCATCAGTAAAGAGAGGGAAGGTGTCATCAACAGGCTATCAAGTGGCACTTGCTTAGCAATAACCTGCTCACTGGTGCTAAATTTCAGTTCTGCCAGAGCCACTCAGCTCCTGACATCATTACAGCCTTGGTTCAAACATGTACAAAAGAGCTGAACCCCTGAGGTGAAGTGAGAGTGACTGCCCTTGACATTAAGACAGCATTTGACAGAGTGTGGCATCAAGGAGGAGCCCTAGCAAAACAGGAGTGAATGGGAATTGGTGAGGCTGGGGAACTCTACGCTGGTTGGAGTTGTACCCAGCACAAAGGAAGATAGTTGTGCTTGTTGGAGGTCAATCAGTTCCAGGGCACCACTGCAGGAGTTCCTCATGGTAGTGTCTTAGGCACAACCATCTTCAGCTGCATCATCAATGATCCTGCCACCATCATAAGGTCAGAGTGAAGATGTTTGCTCAATATTCAGCACCATTCACGACTCAGATACTGAAGCAGCCCATGTTCAAATGCAGCAAGACCTGGACGTTACCCAGGCTTAGGCTAACAAGTGGCAAGTAACATTCATACCACACAAGTGCCAGGCAAAGACCATCTCCAACAATAGATAATCTAACCATGGCATTACCATTACTGAATTACCCACTATCAACTTCCTGGGGGTTACCATTGACCAGCAACTGAGCTGGGCTAGCCTTATAACTACTGTGGCTACAAGATCAGGTCAGAGACTAGGAATCCTGTGACGAATAACTCTCCACCTGACTCTGCAAGCCTGTCCACCATCTACATGGCACAAGTCAGGAGCATAATGGAACACCCCCCACTTGCCTGGATGAGTGCAGCTCCCACAACACTCGAAGATTGACACCATCCAGGACAAAGCAACCCACTTGATTGGCACCCCATACACAAACATTCACTCCCCCCGCCTCTTCTCTCCCCCCCCCACCACCACCACCACCACCACCACCACCACCAACAGCAGCAGTGTGTACCATCTACAAGACGGACTGCAGAAACTCACCAAGACTCCTTAGACAGCATCTTCCAAGCCCACAACCACTATCACCTAGAAGGATAGGGGCAGCAGATGGGAATACCACCACCCCACCACCTAGACGTTCCCCTCCAAGCCACTCACCATCCTGACTTGGAAATATATCACCATTCCTTCACTGTCGCTGGGTCAAAATCCTGGAAGTCCCTCCCCAAAAGCACTGTGGGTGTACCTACACCACGTGCACTACAGCGGCTCAAGAAGCCAGCTCACCACCACCTTCTCAAGGACACTTTGGGATACGCAATAAATGCTGGCCTCGGCAGCAAAGCCCACATCCTGTAAAATGCATTTAAAACAAAACGATGGCATTTTGGGGAAAAAACTATGGCAATGCATAGGCTTAAGGAGATAGGACAGGTTCTCTTTTAAGGTGAATGGATATTGTTTAATTAGAGGTATTTTTGACATTGGTACAGTTGGAAATGAGGTGGGTGAATAAAATCTGTAGGAAAAGAATTCCAGTTATGTGCAGGGAAGTGCCCTCCCGATGTTCCTACAGTTGAATATGGAGGCAGCTATGGACCCACAGGGTATGTCTTAGTTTCGATTACGGTCATGGGAGTGTCTCTCACAATCAACAGATGAACCTCACTCATTATGTTTGTACTAATGACAGAAGAGCCCAATCCTGTATGCACATATACAGCTGCATATATGGCATTGAAAGCCAGGTGAGGTGGATAGATGAGCTATCTTGCCTGCTAGAGCTCTTGGCAGCTAGAGCTCTGTCACACAGCCTCAGTTTTATTCAAAGTGACCCAGCAGATATTCTGCTATCACAGTCTGTTGGTAGTGTCTCTGGAGGATAATATTGCAAAATTTCATCCTAGCTTTAAAAGTGAGTCTTATCTCCTGGGAGAGAGACAAAATATTTTGCAGGCCCCCTTTTCTGACCCTAAGCTAAAAGCAAAATACTGCAGATGCTGGAAGCCTGAAACACAAAATGCTGGAAAAACTCAGCCGGCTTGACAGCATCTGTGGGGAGAGAAACAGAGTTAATGTTTTGAGTATGTATGACTCTTCAGAGCCTCCCTGGCCCCCTCAGGTGTACAGACTGGAGGTAGGGGATCATGTGGGCCAAGTCAAAAACAGAATTACCTGGAAAAACTCAGCAGGTCTGGCAGCATCGGCGGAGAAGAAAAGAGTTGACGTTTCAAGTCCTCATGACCCTTCGACAGAGCTTGAGTTCGAGTCCAAGAAAGAGTTGAAATATAAGCTGGTTTAAGGTGTGTGTGTGGGGGGCGGAGAGAGAGAGAGAAGTGGGGGTGTGGTTGTAGGGACAAACAAGCAGTGATTTTAAGATTTTAAAATATTTAAAAATAATGGAAATAGGTGGGAAAAGAAAAATCTATATAATTTATTGGAAAAAAAAGCAAGGGGGAAACAGAAAGGGGGTGGGGATGGGGGAGGGAGCTCACGACCTAAAGTTGTTGAATTCAATATTCAGTCCAGAAGGCTGTAAAGTGCCTAGTCGGAAGATGAGGTGTTATTCCTCCAGTTTGCGTTGGGCTTCACTGGAACAATGCAGCAAGCCAAGGACAGACATGTGGGCAAGAGAGCAGGGTGGAGTGTTAAAATGGCAAGCGACAGGGAGGTTTGGGTCATTCTTGCGGACAGACCGCAGGTGTTCTGCAAAGCGGTCATCCAGTTTACATTTGGTCTCTCCAATGTAGAGGAGACCACAAGTGTTAGCTGGAAAGGCACTTGCTTTCTATAAGATGCAATCTATTTCCCAGACAGGAACTCGCCCAGCTACCTTTTGCAGGCATGCAGAGTGGTCAGCACCCACCACACCCAGCAGGCAATGTATTCCAGAGACACACTATTTCTCTGGGAATGGAAGAGCCACTGAACATCCAGCCTATTCCTACTGTTGCATAGTTTAAACTCTGGCTCCCTCTCCTCCCCAATCTGTTAAATTGGAATGGTTTACCTTTAGACATGCTATAAAACCCTTCAATATTTTAGAGATCTCTTATCAGGCTACCTCTAAGCCAACAATGCTCCAAAGTAAATGGACCAAGGTCCTTGAGCCTGTCTGTATAGCTGAGGCTCTTTAACTGGAAATCAATTTCATAGTTCTCCTGTGGACCTTTTCCAAGGTCACTGTATCACAAAGTATGGGGCGGGCGGGCATACCCAAGTACAGTACTCCAGATGCGTTCTGACCAATGACCTGTGTAATGACAGAATGGTTAAAAACAAAAAACTGTGGATGCTGGAAATCCAAAACAAAAACAATTACCTGGAAAAACTCAGCAGGTCTGGCAGCATCGGCGGAGAAGAAAAGAGTTGACTTTTCGAGTCCTCATGACCCTTCAACAGAGGTGTTGTTTTGATTCGTATTTAAGTGACTGGAAAGGGCTTTGTTGAGAGAAAGAAGATCTTTGTCCATGCTACTTGGGCATATTTCCTGTTGGGCCAACCAGAAACAGCACTGTGACGATATGTTTAAATTTGACTGTCCTAACTGAGTATCAGGTTGAGGGGACATTAACTGGAATGCTTTTGGACTTGAAACTTCAAATAAGACCAATTTTGAGTTCAATTAAAGTAAAAAATTGACATGGTAATTTTGTTTGGGAATCCTAGATCATTGTGGGTGAAAGAGGGTTTTTTCTCCTGTTTATTTGGCAAGCAGCATGGTTACTTCAATTACTTTATGGAAGAAAATGAATGGGTGCCTATTGAGCAGCCCTGAGGCAGACTGTTCACTCGAAGGTTTCTTGGTATAATGCCCTTTCAAGAAATGACTAACAGCTGGTTGAGCATATTATTAAACCAGCTTTCTCAATGCCGACATTACTTTAGGGCTGTGCAACTAAATGTACAATAAAAAACCACATTATGCCAGTTTGCAAAGCAGTGTGCTCTTTGTGTGTGTGCCAAATCCATTCAATTGCTTATTTATCTCCCTTCACGCATACACCTGTTGACATAAACCCTCATTTCTGACAGGAGATCAGGTGTCCCAGGCTGAGCATTCAGTTGAATTGAACCATTGAGAGAGGGCACTTAGGGCATGTATCGATTAGACCAGCTGCTGAGCTGCCTTTTGCCACAGACTTATAGATCAGCTCCCCTAAGACATTGCATACAAAAGGTTCTCTTGTGAAGATAGGATATTCAGAAATGCCCATTTATATAACGACAAGAGATTTACACCATTTGTTTCTGAATATTTAAGCACAGTATAGTGCCAACTTTGGATGTTTTAAATACCTTCTGCGTGGATACTCTATCTGTGCCCAGGCAACAGTTTTACTCAAAAAAAAAGAACTTCTGTTTGTAATCATTAGCTTTGTTTATGTGTAGCATTTGGTTAGTGTGGTGACTGGAAATGATAATGGTGCCCATCAAAGCAATGCTGTGATTACAAGATTTTGAGGTGAGAGTTAATATACCCTCACTGTTACCTTCCCAGAAATCTTCCTTCATCAGCTAAAAAGCTGCCTTCACTTTGTTTTCTATCTATATCCTGGAGCCACTTCCGAGTTGGTACTTAAGGAAATAATGCATACCACTTACTTTGATTCAATCCCTAATTTTAAAATTGTCTAATCATAGGTGAAATTTTGAAGAAAAAATTAAAATCATGTTTTAGTTTTATCTATGGTTCTAATAGGTGATTCAGCAAGATTATTCATCTTTTTGCGGTAAAAAGACATTTATTTCTATTGCAGATATGATGTGTGGTTCATAATATACCGAGAACAAGAATATCTTGACTTAATTTTTGGTTCCATCAGTCATATCAACTCCTCATTAGGAGATGACCAGATGCAATTAGCTACAAAACCTCTTTACATTTCCTTTTACCTAGCAGCATTGTGGTGAATCTGTGCACCCTCCCTAAAGCCACATCCACTCCTAATTTGCAAGAGTCCAAAACTGCACATAGTCTGAAGTTCTATTATGCTGTATATGTAGGCTAACTATCTTGCCTTTTTTGTTCTTTATATTTTCCATGACAGTTCATGGCCGCCACTAATTCATTGTTTCAGAAAATTGAATTTTTTCCTGACCCAAAAAAAGACATGTTGCACTCAACAGCAGCAATAGCAGCTTGTGTTTATATAGTATTTTTCAACATAAAACATGCTAAGATGATTCATAGGGGCATTATAAAACAAGATATGATACCAAGCCACAAGGTGATGTTAGGGCAGATGACCAAAGCCTGGGCGAAGTGGCAGAGAAGCAGAGAGCTTCAGGGAAGGGATTTGAGCTTGGGGCCAAGCAGCTGAAGTCACTGCCACAAATGATGGAGCAATTAAAATCAGGACTGCTCAAGAGGCCAGGATTAGAGGAATGCAGATATCTTGGTTGTAGGGCTAGAAAAGATGGCAGAAATAGGGAGGAATGAAGCCAAATGGGGATTTGAAAGCAAGGGTGAGTGTTTTAAAATTTGAAGTGGTGTTTCACTGGGCGCCAGTCTAGGTCAGACTGCAGAGTTGTTGGATGGACAGGACTTGGTGAGAGGAAGAATAGAGGGAGCAGAGTTTGATGACCAAGTTGGCAGAGGGTCGGCCATGGGAGGTTGACTAGGAGTACGTTGGAATAGTCAAGTATAAGGTAGCAAAGGCATCGCTAAGGGTTTCGAGAGCAGATGAGCTGAGGCAAGGTGAAATTGGACACTGTTATGGAGATGAAATTAGGTATTCTTGGTGATCGTGGTGATAGGAAGCTTATCTCAGGATCAAATTTGATACCAAGGTTGTGAGCAGTCTGACTCAGGAGAATGATGGAGTTGGTGATGTGAGCCAGAGTTAAAGTATTCCCAGTTCTTAATTGGAGGAAAGTTCCGTTCACCCAGTGCTGGATGTTGAACAAGCAGCCTGACACTGAAGGTATTGAGAGAGCTGATTAGGTAGGGTTGGGTACCATCAGCATATACATGGAAACTGATGTGTTTTCAGATGATACAGAATGTAGAAAAAGGGGGCCAAGTATAGATCTTTGCTGGGGAGGGGGGCGGGGGGGTGCAGACACCAGAGGTAACTGTGGAAACAGGAAGAGAAACAATTTCAGCTGATTCTCTGCCTATGAGGGAAAAAAAGTCACTGCTGTTGCAACATTTTATAAAACAAGATATTTTTGGTGAGTTTTCCTACAAAGCATGAAAATCAAATCCCATGAAAATCAAAATTAGGCACCAAGCTACATGAGGTATTAGGGCAGATTGTTAGTTATAAGGCTTATAAGATTTTGTTTTGAGACAATCTTTAAAGGTAAAAGGCAGGGGCTCATGTGATCTGAAGTCAGCCTAACAGCAAACCTGGCTGGTTTGATTGTTAGAGGTTAAAGGGAGCCCAGCTTCTTTTATTGGAAAGGAGGTGCAAGATATTTACGCTTGGAGACAGTGGCAGTAGCCTGTGTGCTAACTGTGGATAGACTGAATCTCCAAAAGTCCCAGAAGAGTGTTGAGAATGTTTGATTGTAAACAGTTGTGCTTTAAACAGTTCGTTTAGTTCCAAGATGAAAGAGTGTTGAGCCCTGAAGGATAGCTAATCAACATCTCTACCTTGATACAAAGCCCATGTTGGAAATGGGCGTTGAGAAGGGAAAGCTATTGAAGAGGAGATTAGAGTTAGGGAGGAGGGGAGCCTGTGTAGGTTAGCAAATGCAGATAATGCTGGGGGAACAGGACTAATTAGGAAAGAGGCAGCAGAGTTTTGGGTGATCTCCAGTTCATCCAGGGTAGACAATGTGAAGCCAACGAGGAATATGTGGGATATTAAGCAGAGAGGTACTTTATTTATTATTTGAGTGGACTGATATTGAAGCCTGACCAGCTTTGTGTCTCCTTTACACTCTTCCCCCAATGAAAGTTGTATTGTTGAAGATGCATGAAGGAAACTTGAGATACTATTAGGTTCTGTGTAGAAGATGACTATTGCTTGTGCAACAATGCATAAATCTTAGTAATCCCACTATCAACATCACTAGTTTAGTTTTAGCAGAAACCTCATCTGCATTTAATGCAAAGCCTTTATAGGTGGTTTCACACTTATTCATTAGTGCCAGTTTGGTGCACTGTATCAGATAAGTAAACTATGCTGATATTTTTTTCCTGCCATAACATCAATTGTTGCACAGTAGAACTGTAATAAAATTCAGGAATTTGTCTGATACCTCGCTCTATGCTCTTCATGGAGAGTCCCAGGTAGGAACGGGTTTGGTTGAGTAGGTTGTCATAATTTTCTTCAATGCATTTTGCCAGTAGGAATTGAATCTTTGCGCACTTGTACATACTCAGAATTGTGGTTTCTGTGCTGCAGTTCCTCCAGCATGCTGTTGGTATTTGGGGATTCCATTTGTCTGAGGGTTAAGGGGTAGTATGCATGCAATAGTTTATCTTCAGCTGATACGCAATTAGGACTTCAATAAGATTTCAAAAAATTAAAGCTGGCATATTTTAGAATCTGCTGCAGCACACATTCCTGAGATGGCTACTGTGGTGGGGCAAGGGCTCAGTGGGGGAATGTTTCACAGCGGGCTATTCAAGGGCCATTCCTGTTTAAGACCCCTCAGTAGCCATTTAAGTGCTCCTTTTTTAATGAAGTTCTCCCTCCTCCACCACATTGTCAAGCATTTGAGTATTATGGAGCTGGAAACCTTGTGCAATGTTTTTTTTGGTTGAAGCAATGGGTTTGTTTCTGCAATTTGCTGTAGTGACGTGCTGCAAAGTCACCTGTCTGGTCCAAAGAGGCAGGCTGGTAGATACTTCATTGGCACAGCACAAAATAAAATTATGCATTTTGGCCTTCTCTAAATTCTACCTTCCAAAGCTGTCCATTTATTACATGTATGGTAAATGGATTGTGAATATGGTGTAACAGAAAAGTGAGTATTTACCAAATGTACGAGATTAATTGCTTATTGACATACTGTTCTTGCTCCTGCCTTTTCAGAGTTAACTTTGCACTGTACTAAGGAAATCTTTCATATATAACATGGACCGATTCCTCCAGAATCATTCCAGTTACTGGTACATGATAGATGCTGTGTTTTACAGATAGTGCACCATGATCCAGAATTAGAAGTTTGGCACCTGAAGATATCCGGTGGTTGGAAGGAATAACTGGTTGCTTTTAAAAAAAAAAATTCACAGGATCTTAAGTGCTCATGAGTCACTGTTGTGAGAAGCTAAAATTGTGATAGGCTTTTACATAGTGTTGAGTTGACGTTTTTATTTAAGGCACCACTCAGTAGCTGTTAGACTTAAACTTGGCTGTTGGAAAGATGGGCTTGGTGAAACATAAATGTGCAGGTAACAAAGCAACTGGTTGAAATAGGTCACGCTCAACCCTGAGCTACTTGATTGACCATTCCTGTGGTTACAGTTGGCTAAAGCTGCATGTGAGTAAAGGCAAAGGCTTGCACTTTGTAAAGCAATTAATTTCCAGTGTAATGTACCTGACACTACAAATTCAGTTTTTTAAAAAATTGGCATCATTGCAGAAAATGTAGCGTGGACTGCTTGGACAATGGCATGGTCTTCATGTTCTTATAGCAGGTTATTTCTGAAGATGAATTTGCTAGATAATGTTCCTTTAACCGAGCAATTACCTGACTAGGTCAGCATTTATTGCCTATCCCTAATTGCCCTTGAGAAGGTGGTGGTGAGCTACCTTCTTGAACTGCTGTAGCCCATGTAGCTTAGGTAC